>NC_079153.1:90006294-90631294 GCF_947563725.1 Argiope bruennichi
TCTTCTATTATCTTCCTTTATGGTCAGGAGAAGGAAATGGCGAAGGTGTTAGTAAAAGTGATAATAGGGGAGATGAAATGTGAGAGATGTTAAGAAGAGCTTTTAACATTAAATATCACTGTATAATGAAAAGTAAGTGTGTGGTATTAAAAATCGCTTTGATCCTACTGGAAAATTGGGCATAAATACGCGTATCAATTAAATAAATGCAAATAACATTCATAATAGGATATAGGTGCTAATGAAATTATTCAATTCAATCTATGGAATTACAAGATGTTCATATAAATTGAAAAATTTGATTGTTCGCCATGTGTCATATAATTGCATATAAAAATAATCTGATATTTCATCTTTCGATAACAAAGACTGACAATATGTAGAGTACTAGGACGGAAGTAGGAATAAAGAAGAGAACAAATTGAGAAATTTTGCTGATGGCATTTTGAATTTACTATATATATATATGTAATAGCGTCAAAAAATTATTTTTATGATATCCATATTATCTGTCAAATAATACGTAGCAGTCTGCATTTGTACTAAAAAAAGAGAATTTTCCTTCGGTATCAAAGGACCATGGATTCTCTGTATACTGGAATAAATTTAAACCTAACTATATATTATGATATGGCATGATATGAAAGTTTGATTAATAGTTGACACGTATATAATTTCACTGCGAATTCATAAATTGTTTTCCTTTCGAATTTTAAGTTCGCAAAGAGTGGAATTCTGAAACAAAACAAACAATAAATTGAAAAGTGAAACCTAAAATGGCATAGCGAATTATTTCATTCTTAATAAATTTCAAATAAGGATAACCGTTCTTTGATATGGTAAATGAGTATTCCCATATTATTATTTAACTTCTAAGAATCGACGCAAATAATATTATGTAAACTTAAGTTTACTAATTTTTAATAATGTGTGTGATATTGCACAGTTCAAATAAGCTCAATTTTTACTTGGTTTTACAGGAAGTTCTCATACCAATTATAGATATTGTTTTGATTAATAGAAACCACTCATTTCAACAAACATATGACATAAGTTATAAACTTATAGCTAAAACAACTTCCATTCAATATAAATTTATCTCATCAAGGACTGTAGATGAATTCATGTTCCATTTTTCTCTGACAGTTGTTAAATTCATGATGAAATACTTTGAAAATAAAATCATTTTACTTACACAAAAAAAGAAATATGGCCGGAATACCAGGAAGGGAGAAGAAAAGTTTTGAACTCTTTTTCTGAGATAAACAGGATTAATTACATTATTAATGGCTTCACACAGAACTTGATTGAAATTCGAGGGAAAAAGTCTTTAAACAATGCATGTTCGTGGTGAAATGATTACATATAAATCAGATGACAATCTGATCTCCTTTTTGCTCTGTTTTGTTTAATGGAAAATTATTTTTTCAGTTAGCTAGATTTCCTCGATTTAAAGATTTTTTGCCTCAATGTATCGTTGACTTCTTAAAACGGCGTGGCTGTTTGGCAAACACTCGCTTTTTAACGACCTATATTCAGTTAAAGTAGTTTTTGATAACTAAAGTGATTTAAACTTTAGTGTTTTAAGATATTTGCAATACCTAAGAATGCTCCTTCAGTGAAAATCTATATTGATTAATATAGTTTATCATTTATTGGTAAAACTTTGAAAAATGAAAGAATAAAATGCTTTGTAAATAAGTTGAATAATTGAAATTTAATGCTGGTGACTCCTTAAGATTGTTATTGTATTCCAAATGGAAGAAATTTTTCAAAAAAATATAATGTAAATTACATATGGAATTTGCAACATAGGTGGTGAATTGTTGATAGAAATTTCTATCTTTTTACAGTCTTCTATTTTAAAAGATATCGCCGTAATATAAAAAATATTTTCGAAGTCATCGAATATATAATCACTTGTTTTGACGCCATGCACTTAATTCTGCTCTCTCAGATGTGCCATGTATTCCTTTTTAAATTGTATCGTAGCTCACTTGACGTATATCATGAGTGCATGAAATATATTCATTATATTTCTAATAATTTTTTACAGATTTTATATTATTATTTTGTACGACTTCTGACAATGATATGCCTGATTTTGTGACTTCTCTTGCTGTTATATGAAAATGTATAGCATAATTACTGTGAATAATCGATTTCTAATGATTATCTTCATTCTCTGATGGCTATTGACATATATATCGCAAAAAGGTAGAATACTTTTTTACATTCAGAAGGTTAAAAGTGGGTGTCAATACCCATCCCACATTGATGGTGAACGTTGAATAAAAATATATCTTTGTCATAAAAACAAAAATGCAGTTCTTGAAAACGGGTTTTATATCAAAATTTAATTGTGAGATGAGGTGAATAAAAGAAAACATAAGAATAAATTGTTGAAACATAAGAGAAATAAATTGTTGACCATAAAATTGATGGCATTCTAAATAAGAAAAATATTGATGCATATAGCAAATTTATACAGAAATTATATGAATAAAGTTTTAAAATCTGATTGGCTGATTAAAAGTACTTGCTATCTTTGCTTGTTAATTCAATAAAAACCATATTCTTCTATTCCAACAACGTCAACATACATCCGAGAGACCACAGTCGACTTCAGATATTTATACTCGAAAGACGCAATTATCAGTTTGAGTAGTATGAAATTTTCCTTTTAAGATTTGTAGCATTTTCACTGATTTAGATATAATTTTTTTTTCCCATACCCATCCTTTTTATAGAAATAATCTAGCAGTGTTCAATCAGAAATTGATATGAAAATATGATGGGTCGTAAATCCTTTTCAATATGTTCCTTTATAATATGGTTTTGGGTATGTAAGTTCAATGCTTAAATTCTCTTTAAATGTATGAAATATTTATCCTTTTTTTTTTTCATCTTGCTGTTTTTATCATTTTCGTTTCGACTACCACAATACCTTATATGTATTTATCGACAAACACGACGATTGTCCAAATACATAAAAATGTAACAAAATATACAGCCTTTCACCGACCTATTTCTAATGTTTCGGCATCCATAGGCGAAGACTGACATTCTTTTATTCCAGAATTAACCTTTAACCAGGAATGCGCTTTATCTCACACTTCTAAGGATGGACTTTCGGTCACCCCTATTCTATTTTTAGCTCAATTGAATGGATGGAACCTGAAGCTTTTTGTTTCGTGCACTTTTTCAACGTTTTCAGCTGATGCGTTTTGAAATATTTCAGCTATTTCTTCGAGCTACGTCTGTGAAACAACGCCTCCCTTTTAGTGTTCCAGTATTATACAAGGCTTAGCATTTTGCTCTAAAACTTGGTCCTCGAAATATCATCAAACTTACTGATCCCCTTATGAAGTAGAACTCCAGTGACTTTTTAAATGAAGCAGAAAGTGATGAGGATAATTGTACAGATGATTGTTTCGATAAAAGTTCGCATTCGATTGATTCTGATATGTATGTTCAAATATAATTAATTTTTCTAATTATAATGAATTTTGAAAAATTTCTAAAATATATTAATATCCCAAGAGAAATATCTACAGAATTTATAGCCTGATTTTTATACTAGTTTACTAGTCCTAGGACTAGCATGTTTAATGTTAAAGTGTGCTACGAATGTTTCGAAGTTTCTACGTAGAAATAATGCCTATAAAAAAAGAGTCAATTTTATCCCTTGCCATTTTTTTCTTATAATTGTTGAATTCTCCATGATATTGTTTTGTATATACATTTGTATACTGTAAATATAAATAGGATGTTAAAAGTTATATGTTTTTTCAAGAATAATATTTGTTGTATCATGTAACTTGAGAAGAAAATGTATGTGCAAACACAATTACTTTTTTCAATGATAATATATTTTGAAAAAATTCTAAAACATATTTATATATCAAAAGAAAATATATGAAGAATATATTGACTGATTTTCATACTAATATTTTTATTAGAAAATTTATTTTGAGTATAAAGAAAATACGGTCTCGTAGACCACACCTCCCCAATTAAGTATTAAGAAGTAAGAAATATTTTTGAAAGGCATGTAGTTTATTATGCGAATATTTTGGAAATGAATAACCACATGTATAATTAATAATTGTCATGAACTACAACCATGATAAATGCCGTTTTAGAACAACTAGCTATTAGATTCGGAATAATCTGATACGGGATCAAATGCTTCAATGACATAATGAAATGAAACCAAAATCATATTAACCGAGACAAAATGAAGTAAAGGATGAGCAAATTATTCGATTAATCCGGGATAAATCTTCAAGTTCCACCATGAAATTATCTACCTTCCTCAAGATAATTCTAAGAAATGTAAAAAATATCCGACATTTTGATATCGAAATATATTGATATTGATATCAAATAATTGATTAATTGATTGATATATTGATGGACAAGCAAGATATGATTTTTATAGGAGAAAATAGTCTACTTGGACCTATGCTTCTGGATAACATAATCTAACCTTCGATGATCCGGCCAGACTTTGTGGGAAGGCAAGTTACCAAAGAAACAGAAAAATCCCCTGGTCTGTCTGGTAGGATCGACACAGAACAATCATGTATAACTTTCTTGCAAGTGCATAGTTAATTGATTCGAATTGAATTGGAATTATTTAAATTATATTGATGACATTTGAAAAAATCAAGAACAGAACTTATTAATCAAAAGATATTTTTGATCTCCAAATAAACACCAAATAGCTATTCTTAAGAGTGGCGAAGATAAATAGTTCGGTATTGAATCAAAAATGCGAGGGCCACCCACAATTATTTCCCAATTTTATTCCCACTGAATTCCTCTAATTCCTGTTTCTACAAAATCAGTTAATCCACATACATCTGAAAACTTCTTATACGACCAAAACTCGGGAAGATAATTTAAATTGTAAAACTGAAGTATAATATATATTTAAATGTCTCTCGATAATTTATCTAATATTTAGGATAATTTTCAGATATTTGAAAAACTATACTATATTTTTAAAAGAAATTCCCATGCTTTTCTAAAATGTAATTTTGAACAAATATTTAAAGGTCAGTTTTCTCATATTTAAAAGTGTTTAATGCATGACATTCTTTACAAATATTTTTCTATAAATCCTCAATATGAGTAAATACTTTTACAATGCAAACATTTAATAAAAATTCTGAAAGAAGACGTAAAAATAATCTATATACTTATAATAAAGCTCAATGTGTGTGTGTGTGTGTGTGTGTGTGTTGGCGCTCTACAGGCCAGACCGTTTGACATACAGCTACCAAATTTTGTACATGTATACCTTGGAGGTTGGGAATGTGCACCTGGGGTTTCTTTTTTCGAATTTTTAATTAGAATTTTAATTATTAATTAAAAACTAACTTTCCCGCCAAAAAAATCTTCCATTTTCCCCACCGCCAACTTTTCCGCCAAAAAAATCTTCCATTATCCCCAGCGCCAAACGAGAAAGGCTTCAGTTTTTTTTTCTCCCAACAGTAATGAGGCTAGGGTTAAAATTTTTCGGCGGATTATTTCAATCGGTTCTGTTTATTTTCTTAATGTTTGATGCATTTAAAATTAAACATTGTTAATGAATCAATCTTTCAGATTCATTCTGAAGTACTTTTGAATTAAAATAAAACAGAATAAAGGAAATTAAAAATTTCTAATCCGCATAGCGTTACCCCAACTGGCGTAGAAAAAATCACGTATTTGCGTTACGTAACCGGCGAAGAAAATTCACGCATGCGCATTCTGTTCTGATGGTTGCCATGACAACGTTATCAATGGATGATTTAAATTATTTTTGGGTTAGTTGCATGCTTTTGTAAGTAAATTGTATTTATGTTAGTTAAATATTTTTTGTATATGCTTATAGTTTTAAGTACATCGTTTTTTAAGTAGTTTTTTTAAAACCTGTTTTCAACCGTTTATTTTAAACGATTCGTTTTATTTTCTTAGTGTTTGATGCATTTAAATTTAGACATTGTTAATTAATCGATCTGCTCATAATGAATCTAAGAAAATTTTGTTGACCAACTCTTGAGATATTACATAAATTAAAAAAGATATTCTTTAGTGCCCATAAAGTTTAAACGCTGAGTGACTCTATTTTCAGTAATCAGATTATAAAAAAATGCTTTGTTTCAGTAAAAAATATTATTATATTAATTGAAGATTAATTCTTTCCATTTTAATTTAAAGCATAAATTCTACGGGTGCTAACAGAAAATGAGAGAGATACATATTACGTTATGACTGAAGGCCTTTATAATATTATGAATGAATTATATGATAATCAAAATTTGAAGTTTTAAAATATTTTGATGAAGAAGCTATTAAAGTTGGAATTGCATAAAATATTTAATTATTAAAATTTTAACGAACATTAAGATTGGTGAACCGGCTGGTCGCCAAAGGCGGCTAGTAACTAATAAAATAATGAATTCTTTTTTTTTTTTACTCAACTCTTAACTTTCTGACTAAATAATAGTAACAGTTTTTATTCAAATTGGATTATTTTATCTGTGATTATTTATCTCTCCATTTCTTTTAAATATTATTAGTCTAAAGGAACGAACTGGTGAGACACTACTGAACGATACACAAAGCACTACCGAACTATCTTTGTAACTGCTAATAGAAGCATACAATCCGGGAAAACCAATCCATTGAAGCGAATGCAATGCCAATTTACACGTTTCTCCACAAAACGTCATTCACATTGTTTTGTTCCATTGCTCCAGAACAAACAATCGGATGTCGAGAGGAGTAACAACAAAGAAAAAAAAAGGAATATCTCACCATTATCGAAGAAAGGCCATTTGCCAATGAGCCAGAGCAATAGAGTAGCGATTATCCGTCAATGTCAGATGCGATATAATAAGTGGAGAAAAATTATTGTGATCTTTCCTTGGCTATTGTGCTATGAATCCTTTGATTGTCGGAAAAAAGTACGTTTCACAAGAATTTCCCCTCTTTCTGGGCGCTATCAATGGAATTGGCGAGAGTTGATAGATTAACTTTACTATAAAAGAGTAAAAGTCTACTGAAGTAAAAGAAAAAAAACAAATAAGATTCTCTTTTCTGATATTTTTCTGGAAAAAAAAAGAATTTGTAGTCAAATCAACTTAAATACTAAAACTCATAAGAAATCTCAGATCTGCTATCCAGATCTTTTCACACTGAAGTTATTACAGAATGGCGAACAAATACAAAATCCCTACTGAGATATATAATTAAGCATAGAACAGTGATTTCATACAAATACAATAGCACATTTATAAAGACGTTATTTTAATTAACTTCTGTATCAATGTTTCTGAGATTTCAAAATTTTGAAAATTCAGAAACAAGAATCTTTGAATGTAGAATATTATTTCACTCCCTTTTAAGTAACCATTCCAAATCTCAAAGTAAACAAACTAGTATATAAACCCATATAAAGGTCGTTATCTATCTATAAAGAATAAAGTGCAAATTTTCCTTATATATGGATTCCCAAACTGTGTGTCGCTACGACACCTAAATGCAAGAGTCGTTTCACAAAGAAAAACCAAAAAATATAATGTGGACTTAAACTCTTTGTCAAAACACATATTAATAGACTCTTTTGTAAAATTATATTTAATAATAATTATCCCTTCATAAAAATTCTTTTCCTGATCAAAAGAATTTTCTGGATACAAAATGTGCATTCCTCCTTTGGGGAAATTCAGTGAGCTAAAAATGAAGAAGTGATTCGATTTATAAGAAAGAGAACATCATACTTAACTCTCTAAATGTTGAATGGCTTCAAACGGTCACTTGTCGAAATAAAGGTGGACGCCCGGGAAACATAGATATCACTATGAAATTATTTTCCCTACTGTTAAGATTTATTGAATACCCAAGTTGTTTATTTTGTCTGTCTGATATGATCCCCAGATGGGTTTGAACATGAAAGGTTTCTGGAAATTTACAAAATATGTCCGAGTATGCATTTACTTATTAGGCATCACCTAAGCGAGGTCCCGTTTTGCATATCAACTATTATTATGATCATTAATGTAGAGGGGAATAAGTTAGGCTCAAAACTCAGGTTTTCCAATATTCTGAGAAAATTGAACTAGTATGTTTTTACGAATGAGGCAGTTAAAAGTTCCAGATCCCTTCCACATATTTAATGGCATGAGGCTATTTAAAACAAGACTGATGTGTATAAAAGCGTAATTATATATCTATGAAAGAAAAATATTTTTAAAAAACCTTCACTTGTTTAGTAGATATGGAATTTTACAAAATAGTATAGAAACTATTCAAGAAATATTAGACTTTATAAACCCAAATACAAAAGTGAATGAATTCTCAAAATCTATTGCATCAGCTGTTAAATAATAAATTTTAATTTATTTAATTGAAAAAATTTGGGCAGATATAAAATCAGTGTCATTGATTTATTAAATATGTCATTTGATTTATCAAATGACAAATATGATAAATCTAATGATTTGATTTATCTAAATGATCAAATATGTCATTTAGTGTCATTGATTTATCAATATCATATTTATTATCAAATACACCCCCATAACGTGACAACTTTAATGTCCTTATCATTGAATGAGTTCACAATGGATTTCTGAATCATTTACATAATAAGGTTCAGATTATATAAACTTTATTTCTTGTGTTTTTCATCATAACAGATCAAATTTAACTTCATTCCATAATCAATTGTATTTCCAGATCAACTGTCAAGATTCCATACAACCATACAGCATAGCACAGACATCCAAACTTGCAAATAAGTCTACAAACCCAGGTCAAAAAATCAAATTCCATAAATATTCCGTAACTTGTGAAGAGTTCACCAGAATCCCGAAGTAGTATTTGATATAACTCACCACATTTCTTAAAGTAGGATTCTACAGCAACCCTGTCATCACCTTAGGCTTAATCCTAAGCAAAACTGCAAGAAAATCCACGGCTATTTCTCCATCATTCTGAAAAAGAACGATACACTAGGGAAAACATTTCGATCCATGACATGGAATCCATTTCTTCCCAAGAAATATCTTACGGACGCAAACCATAACCGGAACAAAGAAGAAATTCCACTTGTATCAGAACCTGATACTAGTTATGTTGGTAAGCAATCTTCAACATTGGTTTTTTTTTCTTTCATCAATAATATTGGTTTGGTTTTCCTTATTTCCGTGTTATGATGATTCTTCCTGAAAGTTATCTACAATATTTTCACTCCATGAAAGATAAGCTTAGAGATATCGTCGGAAGCTTGTAGTGAACTCGCTGCTTTTAGATTTCAAAATATTCTTCATTGTTTAAATAGGTTTACTATGTTTTCTTGTATTTTCATTAATCTGGATGATAAAGTAGGTATAATGTCATTTGTTTCAGCTTTGGCCGGCAAAACTAATATATATATATATATATATATATATATATATATATATATATATATATATTCATTCATATAGAAATAATCTTATATCTTATTTTAAGTTTGAATTCGAGCTAAGATAAAAACCTTTCAAATTTTATTAGAATGTATAAAAATGTAATTTTTATGAAATATAAACTATTTCCCAAAAGTTTTTAGTTCAAATGATAATGTTTCAGAATGTTAAAGTCAGAGAAAAAAATAAATGTTATAAAAATAATTTGATTTAGCAAATTTGAAGACATCTGGTATCAATATTTTATTAATAATTTTTTATAAATAAATTTCAATGAATAATTTTTTTTCTTTTCTCTTTCAATTGTTATTTCCATTCCAAATATGTGTTTTCTTGTAACTTTTTTGTACTAATTAATTTTTAGTATGTATAATACATATTATTTTAGATTATACAGATACAGTACTTATATGTAAATTTAATTATTTATTACGGAATCGTTTTGCCCAATAAATTTCTTAAGATTATTGTAGGCGTATGAAATATATAATCATGTATTTGACAATTATTGAAAGAAATAAAACTTGTAAACCGGACTACATGATATAATCAAAAGCAATAACAAAAGCAACGAAAAACTATAATTTCGCTCTTAACAATTTATTATTAAAAATAAATATTTTTAATAATTTACTTGTATGATTTTAATATTCAGGATGTTTGTTTAATGAAGCATTTGCCATTTATATTCCTTTGAATCTTTTAACTTCGTGATTTGCTATTAGTATATTATAACTATTAACTCAATTGTTATTTGCATATATATGACCTCAGAGAACCAGATTTAATTTTAACAATGATCGTTTTAATTCTATAATTGACTATATCTAAAATTCCATAAAAAAACCCATGATTTTTATAAGAAAATTATATAAAAAAATTATTTAAAAATATAAATGTTCTTTATTTTTCTATCATGTAATTTTAAAACTGACATATTGCATTGCTATAATCTAGTCTTTTCTCATCGATTTCCGTTTCATAAACACGATTGTTTTTTAATTACTGTCTTCATAACAGTCAGTAAAACAAGCAATAAATATTATTTCTTGTCTTTTCCGTTCCACACTAAAATAATCTTTCCTATACTTGGAAAAATAATTTTTGGAGTATGCTGCTGAATGAACTACGAGAGATCTTAATCTACCTTTGTGGATATGAGATAAATGCACATCAGTAGAAAAGTTTCTCCAACACGTTCAACTTTTCATGAGCTGTTTCAGCATATCAATAAATATAATTATTATGGAGAAGAGATGTGTGATTATTTTTCAGTTTTTTGCAAGGCAGTAATTCAATCCTGCAAAAAGCCATAAGAATGCCTATTCTAAGGCTAGTTTTTCTTTCATCTCAAGTAAATTAGATGAACCTCGTGTAGTACATTTGAATTCCACTGACTAAAATCCCTTACTTCTGAAGTAGAGCCTAAAATAAAGTGGAACAAGAAAGACAGCACTTTCGCCATAACTAGGCACTATTTATGGTGGAAGCAATCTAGAGAAGCTATTCACTTTTTCATGGGCGAGCATTATTGTTTCTGCCCTCCTTTCCCAAGGATCTTGTTTCTTCTTGAATGATATCTGCTTCTGTAGCAGTACTTCCCTTCCGTAAACGTAAAATATCCAAATGCACTTATGATATTTACTGAATGAACATCCGAAGACCTTCATAAACATTTGGCAAAAGATTAAAAAAAAAAAACTTTGCCATTTCCTTTTTGTTAATAACGTTGGATTAGGAAATAGTTATGTTAATACTTTATTTTATCAGTCTTCATTGAAATTTCTTCAGCAGTTCATTTGAAGCAAGTAATTCTAGAAATATAGTATAGTGCCTTAAAGAGATGTATAATAAATTGCATTTCGATTCTTCTGAAATAAAGAAAGGCCTAAGTTAAACCTTGTAAGCATTGCTGTAAATATCTGTTATCCTGTATACAAACTATTTTTCTAGAATGGATGGAACTAAATCTTAGCATTTTTCTTGTTATAAAGTATTTAGGGTATATATTTTATGACAGGATTTAGGATTATTTTATTACATTTTAATACAGTATATTATGTGTTTGAGTATAACGATTTTCTTTCTTTGGTTTTTATAGAAAGCTTCGTTATCTAAATAAATTTTTTCAGTTCTCATTTCGTTAATTCATTTATTTATTCCTTAGGGACTACCATTGATTGAATTTTAAGAATATATCTAAGTTTAATTGCAATTATGTGTTGAATAAAAAAACATTCCAGCAATCTTTTTTTTTTCGTACATTTTTGCCACATATTGCGATAATAAATTATTTTCCTATCTTTTTCATAGGACAAAACTCAAATTATACTCATAACACTTTTGACAATATTCCTTAAAATCTACAAAACCATTGACAAGATCGATGGAAATATCTCTCAAACAGTTCAGAAAAGAAAATAAATGTCTTTGACTTGCCCAATACACTTCTTAAGAGGTAGATGATCAGGATTCATACATTTGCAAGTTATTTAGTATCACATTCAGCAATAGTATTTAACTGGACCTACGCAAGCTCAATCCCATGAAAAAAATTAGGCAAACCCAATATAATTTTTCAGCATCCCGAGCAAAATCAGTGCATTTTTAGATGCATATTTTATTATCCATTTCTTCTCAAAAATAATTTACGAATAAAAACTATTGTGTAGCATAAAAATAAGAATAAAATGAAAGAATTCTTCTTCCAGAAACAAATACACTTTGTGGTGGCAAACAAACTAAGGAATACAATTATTTTTTTTCTTGCTCAAATGTTAATGTCTCCGCCTTTCCTCGTGTAATTATTTCTATCTAAGAAATGTTTGCTGTTATGGTGATTTTTTCCACTTTCGTTGATGATAAGTTTCGGATATCCTCAAACCCCTTACTCGGATGAATGCCTTTGATCTCCATACACTTTGGTCTCCTTTCAAGAACTATTTCTGGTATCCCTTGCTGTTAAAAAGGCACTAGACATAAGTAAGGGTATATTTCTTTGTCTTCATGTCCTCTTTTTGTTCAAAGTGTGAGCCAGTTTATCCGTAAAGTAAAGAACTGAGATAATAATTAAATTTATTTTCCACTAGAAATTATGATGTACATAATCATTCTGTTGTTTGTATAAGTCAGGGCGTATGGCATTTTAAAAAAAAGAGCAGTAGATAGTTTCATACTGCAAGTGATAATGCAAGTTCAAGTTCTGCTCTTAAGAGGGATCATTGTAATTTACGTAACTCTTCAAGGAAGTGATGTACTGTTCATGCTAATCAGTTTCAAGTGGTATTTATACATAAATTTAAAACGGAAAGTAAATGAAAAATTACTGAGAGGCAATTGAATAAATTCTGGTCTGATAAATTGCAGAATAGCATTTAATATGGCTGTAATCTTCTTGATCTAACAATTGAATTAGGTTTTATTTAATTATACTAACATCTGTTTTAACGTTACATACATAAAAGGCATTTTCGGACGCACATCATAATAAATCGATTATTAATATTAACATTTCCAAAGCTTATCAATCAGAAGATTTTTGACTCACGAGAAATTTAGGCCGTGAACGTATGAATGGTCAAACTTTAACAGAATTATCGGACCCAAGACCCCTTCTTGAGACTAATGTAAATATATATATATATATATATATATATATATATATATATATATATATATATATATATAAAGTGAGAGAGATCTATTAGTTTCATTCCGTTGGCTGTTAACCTAATTATTGTTTTTATCAAAGCATTTTCTGAATAATAAGAAATATCCAAATATTTTTATACCTTCTAATGACTTTTTTCATTGAAGAAATTATCCTTTATAGTAATTGTCCTACTGCTATGTTCGTTCATATTTACGAAAAGCGCATTTAGCCTTTATTTAAATCCGCAATCCCAAAATCCCCAATTGGGATTCATTAATCTCATTAATTACAAACAATTGACTGTTTTCCTTACCTTGCGCCTAGTTCGTTATCTTAACAATTTCCTTCACGAGTTGCGAATACATTGAGCAAAATAATCGTTCCGTATAACGTCAAATGGCACGAGCAACAAGGAATCACAATTACATCCAACACATGCGGCCGCAATAACTTCATGTTTTCTATTGTCTTCCTTTATGTTGAGGAAAAGGAAATAGCGAGGATTTAACTGAGGATGATAATGGGGAGACGTCAGTGTTGCTAAGAAGGGCTTTTAACATTAAATTTTATTGTATAGTGACACGTTTCTCCGCCAAGAAATGGTTTTACAAACAAGCACCTGAAGAACCTAATAGATGCATATAATTCCATAATATTAATAGTAATAAAATTTTCCAACTGTTTTTATAATATCACATGCCATTTGAGTCTAATGGCTGGTCATATGTCTTATCATATGTCATAATGGCTTATCATATGTCATGTAATTCTATATAAAAATGCATCTCTTGTTTTATTGCTTTCTCCACAATCATATACATTAAAGAAATCCGGAATGTGGTGAAATTCACATACTTTTTTTTATTTTCTACTTTCTCGTATACATAGTATAATATATAGAGAAAATATAGCAATCTCCAAAAAATTCGATCTCGAGATTTTGACGAATGTTTTAGACTTCCCTGAGATCGAAAAACACATTTTTAGAAACTGTCAGTCAGGCAGTCTGTCTGTCTATCTGTGACAAACTAACTTAAAAATGATTGGAGCTATACGAATGAAATTTGGTATATGATCTTTAAACCAAATTTGTAGATTTCTATCAAATTTTCAGTAAATTCAGTGCAGAGGAAGTTCACAGATTTAACATGTAGAGCGTAGATACATTTAATAATTTTAACCCAATCTAACAAATGTTGACCGTCTGTTAGTCTGTACCTACCGAAACATGTAAACGCGACAACCCAAAAACGCAATGACTTAAATATATCAAATTTGGTATGTGATTTTGTAACTATAATTGTGGTTCTATGTCAAATTTTAGTTCCAATTTGTTGAGAAAAATACATCAAAAATACAAATTCGATTTCCGAATACTATTAACCGCATGTCATGGATAAATAGTCAAATAACTCACCAGTGATAACACAACAGATCCAGTATAAAGGCTAAATCGAGACGAAAGCTTAATATTTCTTAACTACTGTACGCCAATGCTATATAGGGCCATCTCTGGGATAACACCTCTATTAGTGAGTATGCGAGAAGGTTTTAGGGAGACCACTTCCGCTGATTTAATAGGATTTCCTAAATACATTTTTATTTAAGTTACATACATTGCTAAGCTTTTTCTCAATCAGGATAAAAGTGGACTAAATAGAATAACAGATGTCTAGGACTAGACCTTTATGACTAAGAACTTATTTTTTGAATGATTTTTAAAACTATAAGAAATGAAATTTTAGAATGAAACAACTATAAATTTCTGCAAAACAAGACTAAAATACCACGGCGGATGAAATTATGTGCCATTGAATTTCGATAGCAGAAACCTTGCTCATAAATATGGAAATCAATTACTTCTGCATTAATACTTCAAAGAATGAAAGTAAATAATATTACGTGAATTCTCTTTTATTTATTTTAATAATATGTATGATGCCTCAAATTTCAAATAAACTGTATTTTTAATAGCTTTTGCAAATGTTCTTAAAATTATATAAGTACATAATGCTTTTATTAATTAGAGTCACATTATTTAACATATATCTGACATAGCTTGGAACTCTAAAATTGCCACAATTTTAATCTAATATGCATTTATTTTTATGTCTTATTTCTCTAACTACATTCATATTTGAAACATCTTGAATATTTCAAGAAATTCCAGATGAAATACATCCAGTCCAATTACTCCACTTAAACAAAAGACAAAAAAAGATCCAGATATCTGGAAGATCAGTTTTAAACTCTCATTCTCGTGTAGACAGGATTAATTGCACTAAAGATAAACGTCTTCGCACCGACTCTGGTAGAAATTCGAAAGAAAACGCCTTTAAATGACGCCTGTTCGCTGCAAAGTGATTACACATAAATCAGAGGCCTAACTGATCTCCTTTTTGCGTTGCTTTGTTTAATGGGAAAAGATTTTTCAGTTAACTCAATTTCCTCGATTTAACGATTTTTTCCCAATGTGTCGTCGACTTCTTTAGGTGATATGGCTGTTTGGAGAACACTCGATTTCTAACGACTTACAATAAGTTAAAGTAGCTTTTGATGACTAAAGTGATTTGAATCTGATTTTTTGCTGGAAATTTGCAATGCTGAAGTGCTTCTTCAGTGAAAGCCTATATTGGTGAATATAGTCAATCATTCATTGGCAAAATTTTGAAAATATGTTTGCATGACGAAAATGCTTTATAAATAAGCTGAATAACTGCATTTAAAAACTGTTGACTTCGCAAGATTGCCATTGTATCCGAAATCGACAAAATCATAAAGAGAATATAATGTAAATAATAAATGGCATTTGTAATGATGACGATGAATTCTTGTCACAAATATATATCTTTGTTCCATAATTATTTTAAATGTCGCTACAGTCATTTGAAAATATAAGGGATTGGACATATAATTACTGGGCTTGACAAATTTAAAAATGGAATAAATTGTACATGCCACCAGGTATTCAGGTGACATGTGCAATGTATTCCATTTTTAAATTTTACTGTGGTTCATTTGTCTTACATTGCGAGTATATGAATTCAATCCACTTCATTATACTTTTAACCACCTTTCTGTGCTTTCATTCTGTTGTTTAATATCTATATTAATGTGGGTCTTTCAAAGATCTGCAGCTATTAAATGGAAGATTTTTTTGTCTATTCTTTACATTCCATTCTTTTGTTTTGTTTTATTTTTATTTAAATAAGTTTAGATTTCTGATCCTTTTTTTTTTTTTGGCTTCGCATTTTATATAAATTCCTGCTGCATTAGTTTTTCCAGTTAATATTTAATTAGGTCTTTTATTTTATTTTTTGTTAATTTTTTTAATTATTTAAAATTAATTAGGGTGTTTTCATTGCTAATTATCTCTCAAATACATGTTGAAGTACAATTTTTTTTACAAGCAATGCAAATAATTTTCTTTTTTATAATATTTCTTAAAATAATTTGTTTTGTTTGCAAGAATAAGGAATAAAACAATTTTGTCAGCAGGTTATTCATAATTACGAGTAATTTTTAATGACATTGCCAAAATCCATAAAACCAGATGGATTCTTAATTACTTAACCACTGCCAAATTATAGATATTTATATGGCCTGAGTAATTCTGGAATTAAGTGGCTATATTAATGGATATATTTTATCTATAATCTTACCCAAAAAAAAATTTCTTTGAAGCAAATGGCACAAATATTAATCATAAACTTAATTTCTATTATTAGCCATAATCCATTGGTCTATCTCCTTAAAGATTATGCAATCATTGACATCATAATACTTGTTTAGCGATTTCAAAACATCTAAGGAATATATATATATATATATATATATATATATATATATATATATATATATATATATATATTGCATTCTCAAGTGAAATTTGTATGCCTAAGTTTTCTTTTTAATATATAAATACAATGTAGAACAATATATTCAACATATTTAAAATGATACATTGAAATGATCTTTTGTTAAAACTTTTTCGCGAAGTTAGTCGAACAGACTTTCCTCTGAACATGATCCTATTATTATCGTGTGCGATACATGATTTGTTTATCTTTTATGTTATGAAGTTATAAATAATCTCCGACACTTTCTTCTATATAATTTAGAAGATTAGGCTATAAGTTATGAAAAAATATTATGATACGAAATGTAATGTTTAGAACTTAAAACATATTTTTTCATTTGGGTGCATGAGCTATTAGTATCGTAGTCAAAAAATAACATTTATAGGTTTATATATGTAGGATTGTTTTAATTTTAATTCACAACTTAAATGTAAAATTTCCGTAAAGATATTTAAATTTATATTTTCCTTCAACAATTCAGAAAAATTTGAAGAAATGTCCACTATTTTATTGATATTTTTAAAAAATAAATGTGATTATTGTATTGAATAACTTTCCTAAATAATATGTACTATATTAATACGTAAATACTAATATGTACAGGAGATGACTTTGGGAGAATTATAATCTTTCATTAAAAAATTGTTAGAATTCAGATAATGACGCTTTATTCAGGCACTAGCATATCATACTTCACTTTTCCATGGTACGTATATTTCAGAATGTGTTTCATAGAACAATATGTCTCATGTTACCCTCATAACATAGCTTCAAACAAACAAGATTAGGGATCATTATTCTTTCATGATAAATGATAAATTCTGCAACAATAACCGATATTTGATTTCTGGATACTGTTTTGTATGCATGTCTTACCAATAACAGCATCCAATACATATGCGATATCCGTTGTTTTACAATTAGATAGATTTATCAGTATTTAGAAGAGTTAGTCGATGTTTGGTAATATTACTATCTGCTTGTATTCAAATCCCAGGAAACGTTCGCACTTTTATTTTATATTTCAAGCATTGCAGCATAATTTACGAAATAGACTAATAAATAAAATCGCAATATCAACATTCAAAGACGAAAATTCTTATTTACAAAGAAATTCTATTGACAAGAATGATATAAATATTTATTCTGACGTGTGAACTCAAGATACTCTTGGTAGTCTATTGATCTGATTTCTCTGAAGATAACGTGATGGATATACATCTGAATGAACATTCCTTTTCCACCGAATGTAACATTTGGAACAAATTCTCAAATGACTTTTCCAGGGAGAATAAGTTTTCACATATTTGAGAGCGAAGTATTCATCTTCATTTACTCACCAATATGCGCAGATGGACAAAGAAGTATTATTAAAGGCAATGAGGAAATATTTCATTGGAAAATATTCATAGCTTTTTGGGAAAAAAGAAAATAGTAACGAAACCATATTTCTTTAATTGCTATCATTTAACTACTGATACTGGTTTAATTTCATCAAATTAAAGCCACATTTGGAAGCAATGCCCGAGCTATTTTGGAAATTATCTCGTAATCATGAGTCTCGATCGGAAGATTGGAGATGGCGACCCTCTCTTCGAGTCTTCGAACCGTCGCATTTGGCTTAAGACAGACCAGCATGTAGGATAGATTTTTGGTGGAATAAGTCTCAAGCTTGGGATCATTAGATTCGAAGCTAATATCTTAACATTAAGCCATCACATCTTCTGCTATAGTCATACATAATTATGACTATTACAATCCTTTGGAGTACTTTATTCTAGATCATTCTAAAAATATTCAATAAATTCACATATTTCATTGCTGCATGAACACTTACAGTACTTATTCGAAAGTTTAAAAAAAAGGGATAAATAACGTTTCATTTCGAAACATTATTCATATCTCTGAAATATATATTAATTTTTTACATTTTTCCTGAGTGTAAAGTAAATTTTACGGTACAATTGTTACATGTTAATTTAAGTGTAATTGATAAATGATTTTTTTTAAATATTTCACATAAATCATTTCTTTCAAATGTATCTTTTTCATTTTGTTTCTAAAATGTCCTTTTATTATTATCCAGAAATACTAAATTATAAAAAAAACAACGAAAAAATTTCAATTTTATTTCAATTATTTGATTAATTAATTATTTTTATGAATAAAAAGAATAAAAATATCTTAGTTATGATTTAACATCTGTCTTTTGAAAAAAATATAGTCAAATGCGAATATTTGATGATGCAAAATAAAATGTTTTGTAGGTCTTTGGCAACAAATTGCTTAGATTTAATGTTAATTTAACACAAAGTGAAATAATCTTATTGTGATGCTTAAAAAAATCATTGATAGTTAATTAATTTATTGAAATAATTATTGGTGGTAATTACAGAAATTTGGAAAAATTAATCAATGGAAAATTATTTTAATTGTTAGATTAAAATCATGCTTTAAAGATATATGAAAATTACAAAGGTCAAAAGCAATATTTAACCGAAGTGATCTGCACTAAAGATGATATATTAACTAACCAATGGCTTTAAAATTGAGATCTTTCTACCACTGAAAATAGAATTAATTTGCTTAAAATCGCACGCTGAAGGAACAATTAGTTGAATCAATACCATGATCCCTCAGTAACTTATCCAAAGCACTTTAGTGACACTCAGTAATTTAAATCTCCATACGACTTAGTATTTTCCACTATGTATTTCAGGTAAATAAATATATAAATTATCAGTTTATTTTAATTATTCTATGAAATACCTAGCTTAATAGAAGCATTGCCTTAAGAGTGAATTGTAAAAATGCTTACAGAAACTATTATCAGTGTATCAGTAATTTCTATGGAACAATAGATATGCTTCCAACATCGCAGAAAAGCATATACATAACCATAAATATCTACATGCCAGGATGTATCAGGATATTCCTTTCTGTAATCTTGTTTACAAGAAGTATTACATTGAAAGGAATGACAGAAATATTTATCATGACATAAAATCTGGCACTTCAAATGTGTTCATCTTGTTTCTCTAAAGACTTCGTGGTGAATCTGTATCTCAACTGGCATTCCTCTTTAGCAGAATATAATAATAAGAATGAAATCGCCAGTGACTGTTTGTATCTTCAGGTGAAAACAATTCTATGCATATTCGGGGATAAATTTTAATTTATTGTTTATTCAACAACACATACATAAAAGTAAACTAGGACAAATTATCCAACGGAGCTATGAAGATTCGTTAGAAAAGTCTTCAATCAAAACAGTTCTATGAAGAAAGGGTTGGCAGAGGAATTTTCCCACCAACATGATTTTTTTTTATTATAAATCATTAAATCTTCTTTTATTAGTAATTTTTTGTGGTTGTTATTATTTATTTCTGAATATTTATCGAATAAATTATTGTGTGGCATTATGATGCAAACAGTAGATGTATAAGTATTCTTAAATGAAATATTGTTTCGTATTTGAGAAATTTAGTTTAATAGTTTTTTGTTAAAAATATTGTTCTAAAACTTGCAAGTTTAAATAGATTAATTTCACGAGCTAGCACAAATGTGCAACACAAAAATGTAACATCACTTTGTTTTCCATCGCAATTTGTAAAACTTCAGCTGTTAAAAAATCCAGTTTTCTTCTTCGTAATAGTGAAACATTAATCTTATTATTTCTTATTTCTTTATTAATATAATCTTATTTTATTATTTATTTCATCGTTCATCTTTTTTCTTTTAAATGTAAACTATTTTTAGTGATTTAAGTAGTCGATTCAATAATTATCAAAAGGTAATAAATATTTATTGAAGAGTCCTTCACAAAATCCAATGTTTTGAAAATTGATTTATCAAATCGGTGAACTTTTGAAGAGCCATTTTTTGGTAAAATTTTAACAGTGGATATTTCTTCAGACCAAACTGGACATCTGATGATTCTTAATATCCGTTAAATAGTAACCTCATTAAGTTAAATCGATTGTAAAAAAATATGAGAAAAGAAAATTTTATATAAATTGTCACATTATCGTATTTATAATTTTCTGGAGATGATAAAAGGATATAATCTGACACAAATAGTAACTCATTATCGGAAATATCAACCATGCGCTACCGTGCTTATTACAGAAAAATTCATGCATAAGGGAAAAATTATCGTTTTGTGAATAGCATGGTGTACATTAATATTATATCCAAATGCAAAGGCTAGTACCCAATGAAAGTAATTGTGACAGGACTTCAGAAAGCAAATCATATTCTCACATGCAATCAAACTCTGTATTTCCACTTTTTTAGGGTTTTGTTTTTTATACAGAATACATCTCCATAGAATCTGTCTTATTTCTGGCTTTCCAATTAATCGAGGAGCAATGTTGTTGTTATTTTGTATGGCACTGGCCATGGACAAGGCCGCTGTAACGAAGATAACAATTTTTAGCAGATGGGGGAAAGTCTCCTGTTTTTTTAGCAGCGCCAACTAGGACCAAGAGTACGACTTAGCTACTCGCGCATCACTCATTCTCTTGCATAACCCCTTTTTACAGGAGGACACATTCACACATAGAACAACGGAAGAATATAAATGTAGGATCGTGTCCTCAATCGAAAGAAGACTACACGTTTGTCTTATTTTAATAAACGAACACAGGACTACACGGACATTAAACAAAAGAACAAAAGTATAGGGTTGGTTGCAGTTCAGGCGAACATAGCATGGCTGTTATCCTTCAACTTCGAAGCTCACACACTCTCGCACCAAGTGTCGCTCCTCTGCCGTTTGCCTCGCTTCTTATACTTCTAGTTGGAACACTACTGCCATCTGCCGGCGAGGTAGAGGGAGTAGCATAGGGGCTCATACTACAGGCCGTCCTGACACTTCCAGCTGGCCGCAGCGGAGAGGGAATTTGAAGAAAAACCTGAAAGGAACAAAAAAAAAACCAAAACAGAGAAAGTACGTAGACAATAACATGGAGAAAAAAACGCAAATGCTTCTTGTTTAGTGCAGTAAGTCGGTGTTTCAAGTGTCTCTGCACCAAATTTTCATGTTGTCGGCTGCAGTGGAGGTAGAGTTTGGTCCGTCGTGGAAGATACTACTTTTGGTTTGATCATCATCCTTGTCTAGGGTATTGAATAAAGTGCCCAAAATCCAACCGGCCATGTAGGATCGTGTCCTCAATCGAAAGAAGACTACACGTTTGTCTTTTCCATATTTTAATAAACGAACACAGGACTACACGAACATTAAGCAAAAGAACAAAAGTATAGGGTTGGTTGCAGTTCAGGCGAACATAGCATGGCTGTTATCCTTCAACTTCGAAGCTCACACACTCTCGCACCAAGTGTCGCTCCTCTGCCGTTTGCCTCGCTTCTTATACTTCTAGTTGGAACACTACTGCCATCTGCCGGCGAGGTAGAGGGAGTAGCATAGGGGCTCATACTACAGGCCGTCCTGACACTTCCAGCTGGCCGCAGCGGAGAGGGAATTTGAAGAAAAACCTGAAAGGAACAAAAAAAAAACCAAAACAGAGAAAGTACGTAGACAATAACATGGAGAAAAAAACGCAAATGCTTCTTGTTTAGTGCAGTAAGTCGGTGTTTCAAGTGTCTCTGCACCAAATTTTCATGTTGTCGGCTGCAGTGGAGGTAGAGTTTGGTCCGTCGTGGAAGATACTACTTTTGGTTTGATCATCATCCTTGTCTAGGGTATTGAATAAAGTGCCCAAAATCCAACCGGCCATGTAGGATCGTGTCCTCAATCGAAAGAAGACTACACGTTTGTCTTTTCCATATTTTAATAAACGAACACAGGACTACACGAACATTAAGCAAAAGAACAAAAGTATAGGGTTGGTTGCAGTTCAGGCGAACATAGCATGGCTGTTATCCTTCAACTTCGAAACTCACACACTCTCGCACCAAGTGTCGTTCTTCTGCCGTTTGCCTCGCTTCTTATACTTCTAGTTGGAACACTACTGCCATCTGCCGGCGAGGTAGAGGAAGTAGCATAGGGGCTCATACTACGTAAATGCCCAAATCGGGACTCGAACCCAGGACGCCTAGATCACGGGGAAGACTCGCTACCCCTATGCCAAGAGCCGGCGCGGAGTAATGTAAAATGGCGCGATTAAAACAAGCAATTCAATTGGACATCATCTAGATCTACCACATATATACTCTTTACATAATACTCTTTTCCCTTTGCACCAGGCATGTCGTTTATTGGAAGTTTGGAGAATGAAATTTGAGTGCAAGGAAGACAAAATTTAATAAATTAAGCTTTTAAATATGGAATAAGGTTCATATTACATTATTCTGTTTTCCAAGTTCCCTAATTTTCAATTGCTTCAGCAGAATTTCGAAATCATTCCTCATCATAAATTATATGAGAACATTCAATATTTAAACCAAAAGTTATAAAAAATGTGTGACATCATATAATTATGGATCCAAGAGCATTCAGAAAGGTCTTTGGTGTGTCTTGATTGCATTCTTGAAACCATAGATACTTGTGATTGCACCCTCAGGTCTATCGGAGTGAGGATGTTCAACAAAGCATTTAAATTACATTTAAAAAGTAAAAAAGATAATATAATAAATAGTCAGGTGAAGTTTACAGAAGCACTCAGCATACTCTGTTTTGCATGCCTAATTATTAATAAATAGTATGCCTGAAATAGCACAGAGTTTCATTATGCCCAAATCCCATTTCATATTTCAGAACTTGTTTTCACAAAAACCTTCTATCAAAGCCTTCTCCAGAAACATTCTTTCATTCTAATATCCAAGCATGACAAACGCATGTGTGTAATGAATCCAATACCATTCCAAAAAAGGGTTGAAATTATTTGTGCATCGTTGGGATTTTCTTACGTTATCAAACTTATGGAAACAACATTTACACCTTTTGTTAATCATCTTTAATCGATTAATTTATTTGCCTTTATATAATCTATTATCTCTTGAAATCGGAAAAACGGCAGTGTAATAACTTCCTATTTACAAATGCCTCAGCTTTTTTTAATAACAAGAACTTTCATATCTGTATAATATGATTGTAAACTTTCATTTCTGTATAACATTCTGCTACTTAATATATATTCTGTTAATTGAAAATCCAAAATATTCATCATAAAAAACATTATACAATGTATATGCTGTTCATCTTTTATCTTAGTTTCAAATATTTTCTCGGTAAACATATTTACACAGCCTACTATCAGAGTTCATGTTATCCCCTTGACATTGACAAATATTTTTGTTTGCTTCAAATAATGCAATATACAAGCACACAAAAAAAAAAAAAAAAAATGATAAATCGTGACAACTCCATCTTCTCTATATTGCATCAAATACATTCATTTGCTGAGAAATTTTATTGAAATGAATGATAGAAATATTTATCATGACGTGCAAACACGAAATACAGTTGTTAGAAGGAATACGATGGTCCTATCTCTCTAAAGATAGCGTGAGGAATATACAATCCTCCTCAGGAAAATGTGACAGATGGAATAAACTCTCCAGTGTCTTTTTAGAATTTCCGTGGGAGAGAAGTTTTCGCATATTACAGAGGAGCTTGCACGTCTTATGTTTTCTTCTTAACTTCAGGTAACGTAAAACAAATTATTCAACACATGGAGGAATATTCATTGGAAGAGATCGTTTATCAAACCTTTCTGTGAAGAAATGAAAAATGTTAGTCGAGCAATTCTTCCAAGAACATGATTTTATTTTCATCCTGAATGATAGATGGTTGATTATCGTTAGTGTTATGAGGATGCCATTAATAACCTTTGTGGCTACTTTCATATTTATAATTCCGGAAGTTATTCTATGAAGAAGTATAGTATTGTTGTGCGATGTGAACAAACGTTAATAATTTCTGTGGCTACTTTTATATTTATAATTCTGGAAATTATTCTACGAAGAAGTGCAGTACTGTAGTGTGATATGAACAAAATAATAACTGTGGCTATTTTTATATTTAAAATTCTAGAAAATATTGTATGAAATACATAATTGTATAGTGATATGAGCAAAGATTAAAAATTTTTTATGAATAGGAATATGATTTTGTAGTGTGATGTGAACAAACATTAATAATTTCTGTGGCTTCTTTTATATTTATAATTCTGGAAGTTATTCCATGAAGAAGTGCTGTACTGTAGTGTGATATGAACAAAATAATCTCCGTGACTATTTTTATGTTTATAATTCTGGAAATTATTGTACGAAATACATAATTGTATAGTGATATGAGCAAAGATTAAAATTTTTTTATGAATAGGAATATGATTTTGTAGTGTGATGTGAACAAACATTAATAATTTCTGTGGCTTCTTTTATATTTATAATTCTGGAAGTTATTCCATGAAGAAGTGCTGTACTGTAGTGTGATATGAACAAAATAATCTCCGTGACTATTTTTATGTTTATAATTCTGGAAATTATTGTACGAAATACATAATTGTATAGTGATATGGGCAAAGATTAAAATTCTTTATGAATAGGAATATGATTTTGTAGTGTGATGTGAACAAACATTAATAATTTCTGTGGCTACTTTTATATTTATAATTCTGGAAGTTATTCTATGAAGAAGTGCTGTACTGTAGTGTGATATGAACAAAATAATCTCCGTGACTATTTTTATATTTATAATTCTGGAAATTATTGTACGAAATACAGTATTGTATAGTGATATGAGCAAAGATTAAAATTCTTTGTGAATAGGAATATGATTTAGTAGTGTGATGTGAACAAACATTAATAATTTCTGTGGCTACTTTTATATTTATAATTCTGCAGGTAATTCTATGAAGAAGTGCTGTACTGTAGTGTGTGATATGAACAAAATAATCTCCGTGGCTATTTTTATGTTTATAATTCTGGAAATTATTGTACGAAATACAGTATTGTATAATAATATGGGCAAAGATAAAATATATTTGTGAATAGGAACATGATTTAATTTTCATTAAAGAGTGATAGACAGTTTAACTATTCTTAATGTTATAAGTTAATTAATAATCTTTGTGGCTACTTTCATATTTATAATTCTGGAAATTATTTTATGAAGAATTACAGTACTGTATTGCGATGAGAACAGAATTTAATAATCTCTGCGTCTATTTTCATATTTATAATTCTGAGAATTATTCTATGAAGTACAGTATTATATTGTGATATGAACAAAAATTAACAATCATCGTGAATATGAATATGATTTGATTTTCATTCGAGAATAATAAAAAGTTTGTTAATCGTTAGTGTTATGAGGTTCTTAATAAATTTTATGGTTTCTTCCATACTTATAATTCTGGAAGTTTTTCTGTGAAATAGAGTACTATATTGCAATATCAGCAAAAGTAGTATTTTTTTGAGTAATATTGAAAAAAAAGGATTCATTTCAAGAATTACTTTAAATGAATCCTTTTAGAAAGAAATCATATCTATAAAAATAATATTAGTTTCATCCTCAATTATTAAATTTGCAATGAAAACGCAGAAGATTAGTTTATGAACTTTAGCTAATTCATAAATGAATATTTTAATAATATATTTGTTGAAGAAATATTTTAATAATTTAAATTATTAGATGAAATCTTAGTTTTAAATTTTCGAATTATAAAAACAGTAAAAATAATTAATTAAGTTTGTCAAATTTAACTCATTTTAACTGAAATCTGATCCTACAGAAACGTTTTAATTTAATTTAACTATTCATTCGATGTAATTCCACTAAAAGGAAAAGGGAGTGAAAAACAATATATTTTGGTTGAATATCAAATTAGATAGCAGCAGACTCATTAAAAAAAGTTATATTTTAATATATTTCAATCTTTGAAATGACTGTTATTTATTTTGTAAGAATAAAGAGATATCTTTAACACCTAAAAAATATAAATAATGCGAAGCAAAGTTTAAATTTGTTAAATAAACTTCACACAAGTATCATGCACTGAAAGATTAGTGAAAATGTTATATCTAAGTGTCGTTAAGGAAAAGCCTATAATTTAATATAAATAAATATAAATTAATTTTGGCATATATATATATATATATATATATATATATATATATATATATATATATATATATATATATATATATATATATATATATATATATCTTTTAAACTGATATTTTTAAAAATAACTTTTAAGCCTTTTACAACAATCTGTTTCGTTGCTTTGTGAAATCAACTCATTTTCGCTACAAAATTTTAACACGGAATTTAATTGCATTCTTGTTTATGGAGATTGAAAATGCGGCCTACTTTTCCATGCTGATTAGTTTACTGTTTAGGTTACACTTTTAATATTTTTTTTTAATTTTATAATGCTTACAATTAAGGCTAGCTTCATTAAGCAGTTATGAATAAAGTGCGCCATTTTTAAGCACTGTAGCTCTTTACTGTAATATAACTAGATGTATAAAAGTTTGAAATTGTTTTTGTTTTTTATTCTAGTGTATTAAAGTTCCTTTTTTTCATTGAATAAAAAGAGTTTTTTTTATTGAATAATTTTCCGAGATTTTACCAAAAATAGGAAACAAATTCTGCAGTACACAAATGCTTCGATGCTGTATGTTTCTGTATTATATCTTCATTTTTTTAAATGAAGATATTTAATTACAACAAGAAAGTAATGTTAATTGCTTAATCCCTTTCATTTTAAATTAAAGTTAAAATTTCAAAAGAGATTACAGAAAATTAGAGAAACGTGTAACACAAGATACAGAATGGCGTAATGCTTCTGAAATAGTACAAGTTAGATTTCTATCAAAATTTTCAGTTTAAAGGTAAAAACTATAGTCAATGCAAATTATATAAATTAATCCTTCGAAAACTTTAACAACCCATTAACATTACATATTTTTTTAACAACTCATTAACTGACAGAACATCTAGTCTCCAAAAACGTGTAACATTTATAGGAAGCAATTATTTACAACAATTTTTTAGGTCAATTAAAACCCAAAAATACTATTAAAAATGAAATTTTCATCATTATTTAATGATTAGTTGAGCAATCTTCTTTAAGTTCATTGCAACAAATTTTATCTTTAATAAGATAAAATACATGATACCAAAAAAAATCATGAGGTTTCTTCTTTATAACGATAAGCAATTAGTAACAGCAATTTGCTCTTCACGGTCAGTTGAATCCCAAAAAAATACTATTAATAAAAGCCATTCCATTCCTTCATTCATTCATGATTACTGACACAGCATTCCTAAGTTCCCGTTTTCTGACCAATTCCAAACCGGAATCGTCCAAAACTAATCCCAAACCCCATATTCCTCCATCAAGGCAAAGGAAGAATATTAGCCATAACAAAGGCTAAACTGCCAGAATTGGCAAGGCGGATTAGTTCTTTTCTAATCTCTCGTCCAATCGACAAATCCTGAAAATAGGCCGATAAAAATACGAAGCGCCGCCGTTTGTCTTTCTCGTTGTCCCGCCCACCCCTTTTAGAACAAAAACAAAAGACTCGTCGCACGCTTTGTAACTTCTTCATGTCCTCCTCCATCTCCCACATTCACTCCTTCGCCAATGGATTGGGAAAGTAAAAGCTGACTCTTGTTAAATTGTAGCTTTATAACCATGTATTTATGTTAAGAGATCTTGATAATTGAAATAAATTAACTTTCTTTTTTTTTTTCTAACGAGCTTTATTTGGGGGGGGGGGGGAGCTTTCAAAATGTGTTTGAAAATGGATTATAAATCCTTTAATTAGTTATAAAATTAGTTTGGATTTTAAACTCTATTGATTTTTATTAAGTTCTTGCAACATTTTTTTTCAGTCTTTAGTGTAATTGATTTTAGCTGCAAGAAATTAAAATGTGTGACGAAATTAAACTATACAAATTAGGCAGCTTATTAACAACGATGAATTCTTATTACACATTCAGATTATTGTACACACTTTTCAATGCTCTTGTTTATTAATTATTGCATTAAATCAATTCCAGCTTCAAAAATCTTTTTTACTCTTTTATCTTAAATATTACATTAAGTTCACCGATTTAAATTTTACTAACTGCTTTTACAAATCTATTCTCTTGGCATATCGTATCCTTATTAAATTACTATTTACATTTTTAGTAATGTCATAAATTAAGGCGAATTTTAATTTACTCGAATAAAAATATATATGTGACTTCAACAAAGCAAACCATTTTATGCGATTTTGTTGTTTTGCAAACTATATTCGCTTTATTATTGTCACACCTATGAAAACAATTCCTGTTCTTAGAAATTTAAAATATACTGCAAAATTTACTATATATAACCTAACATTTGTTTTTCAATTGATGTATACCATAAATACATTTTTTCCCCTAAGTGTTCATTATATTCTACATTTATGATATTAAATAATATTATAATAAAAAAAATCACGTAAATGGAAATGTTTTGATTTATTTATTTTTTGAAAAGAAATATTGAAGCTAAAAGCATATGCAAATTTTTAAAAAACATGAAAAATAAAGGGACTTTTCATTTCAAAGATATTTTAGTACGAAATACCAAAATTTAAAATGCAGTATTTACGGACTCTAAATTTACTTATTTATTAAAACTTATTTACATATTAAAGTACTATTTTAAAAAATTCTATACTCATTTACGACGTGTATAAAGAAACAGATGTATTGTAATCATCGCAAAAAGCTCAAACTCGAGATTATAACGAACCTCCACGTTTCCGATCTCCTTGAGTTTAGAAACACATATTGAGGCAATATGTCTGTAGTTGTGCCTGCCTGTTTTTGAGCAAGATAACTTAAAATTGCTTCGAGAAAAACTGGTGAGATTTGATACACAAACCTGACATCACTTTTGTAAACTTCTATCAAAGAAAGAAATCCTTCGGTGGAAATTTGGCTGTTCTAATAGAAGTGGACACGTTGACTACTAAATGCATTAAGTTAGGTAAAAAAAATTGGTGTACAAGTTTAGTATCGTGATTCTTATCAAATTTTGTACAATATATGTCCACTAGTTGATTATCCTCTGGTGTCCTATGGTGTCCATTTGTACTTTCTCATTAATGCAAAAGCAATATCTTAAAAATACAATGATTTTATTAAATGAAATTTGGTGTGTAATTTTTTGACGATATTTATAGTCCTATATCAAATTTTTGTTCCAATCGGGAGGGGGAAAAAGCATCCAAACTACAAATGAAAGGTACTTATATATTGACAGCATTCCAGGGACTAAGTGCCAAAGATCACTATTTCGTATTTATTGTTTGCCAATATCATACATTCACAACCTTACAATTTTATGCAGTGGGAGGTACAAAACATCTTTATTAGAGAATAAGAGAGAAAATTTTGGGTTTCCACCCTTATCGTTTGTTATATACATTCGAACTTTAATTTTTTCATGAACTTTTGTCGAAATCCTAAGGGGTCTTGATCACAACATTTCTTTTCGGAAGATATTCACTTTATTTTATAATACATGTATTGTTTAATTAATGTATTTATTTAGAAAAGAAAAAAAATTCAATACATAAATAACAAATTATTCCTGCTTCAGTTTTTCTAATATTAAAAGAAATTCTTACTTCCTCAAAATAGGCACATCCATTAAAAACTTTTCATCAAAGATTTGTCTGCAAAAACTATTTGGTTTGGTTTGTCTTATATTGTTATAAGAATTTATTTTTTTTAAAACGTCAATGTAAGCAATGCATTTAACATTATAACAAAAAGTTTTATTTAAGATGAAATTTTTGAAACCAATTTGAATAATTAATATAATAGCATTCAAATTTCGTTTGATAAAATCTGTGTTCTAATTATCTTTAAATAAAAAATAATTTGTGAAATATACTATCTCATTTTTTTTTCATTCCCGATGATAATAGTTTGAAATATTCAAATGTGTAATAAGATAAATGTCTGGAAACCTAATATAGATTTTTGCATAACATTACATTACAAAATGTATGAAGCAGTTTTACTGTAACTGCAGAATCTGAACTCAGATGAAATTGCTCTTTATTTCTTCGATATATATATTTTTTGCCCGGTTTACTAAGTTACTCTTACTAAGTTTTTGATGCTTTATTAAATAGCAATGAATATTTTCCCATTCAAAATTTCTCATCTCATTAAGAAAAAAAGTAATATTAAAATAGAGAATATCTGAGTAATATATATATATAATCATTGTTAAAAAATAAAAATTAAAACTGGTAATGAAGGAGGTTTCTCCATAAAGGAATGAATATTATCAAACCAACCTCATTATTTCTACACCTATAGACCTACTGACCTTTTACATTGTTGGGGAGTTAAAAATGTAAGCATTGTAAATACCAAATAAGTACAAAAATATTTTGTGTGATATTCCAGTATGTTTCATTTGGAGTTTTTCACATTTACCACTTATATCCCTCAATTAACAAAGAACAGAAACCTTTTTGTTCGAAGCAAAAGCTTTAAACTTATTTCTTTATTACATCTAAAAGAATGGTTCACTCTGTTCACTAGGAAACATATCTGCTCCGTGACTTTTCTTTGAAACGTGACTGCTGACTTGCGCAGCTTTTCCTCTCTCAACTGTCCCCAGTCACCTTGTGAAAAGATGTACGGTTATTGCCAAGGTAGTGGCCAATAGAGAAGCTTTCGCGAATTACATCGTCTGCAGGAAGAAGAGGAGGGTGCAGCGAAGGATCGTCGCAAATCCTCTTAATTGCCAAGGGGAAGCGGACGAGGGAACGTGAAATTATAAGGCAATTAATCGGGAATTATGTTACGTCTGGGATCTAAAATATATTTTTGATTGTTCCGTGTCCCCAATCTTGTTCCGGTCACGTGAGAGTTTCTGAGCAACGCCGGGGGGTGGAAGGGGGTTGGATAAATTCCTAAGCCGTGACCAAACGACATTTGAAAAGCCCACGGAATTCCGAAGACCTTAAGTTTGTTTCTGTAAGATTTTGCATATATTATTAAAGACTTCGAACTGAGTTCCTTAATTTATGCCCTTAGTAGAAACTCCATCCTTCGTTAAAACTTTACCTGAGATATGTATGTTCGAAGATGCTTTATTTTATCTTCTGGATATTATCTCATCGACGGGTAGATTGCATTAACCCTCTAGAATTAAGATTATTTATAAAAGAATTTAAGTTGTGTAATTTTTAATGAATATGTATTTTGCAGCTGAAATCGGCTTATTTGCTCATTATAAAAGATATTTCGGCACTGTTTAATAATGATTTAACTGTGTCAGTTGCTATTTTGATCAAACAAATTATAACGCTAATAGCATATGCGGTTCATTCATAAAATCGTGGAGTTCAACGTATATATATATATATTTTGAATAATTATTTTTAGCGCTTCTATCCAATATTTCGGTATCTATTTAAAACTTTTTTGAAGGAACTAAATATGTTTTTCATTTTATACATCTATTATCTAAATTCCTAGTGTTTTACTTTAACCTTCTACAGAAAACTTCCTACGAAACTACAAACTTCCAAAATTATTACAGTACAAAAATAATTTTTTCATTAATTAATAATCAAAAAATTATCTTTACAAATACATCATATGTTTAAGCTCTAATTTTTCCTTAAATTTTTTAATTAATTTTGAAAAAATATTTTAAGCATAATTCTTAATAGTATTTTTTATAAAATTGTGAAGTTTAATTTGCACATGTACATTAAGCTTGCATGAAAAAGAAATTAGCTTCTATTAACGTGTTACCATTACAATGAGTTTCTTGTATTGAAATTATCACTGAATTACTTGAATTGAAATTTACTTGTATTAAGAAGTTCATTATCAATCCAGACTTAAAAAACAAATTTGATTTCAGCAAAAGAAAAAGATTTTGTATTAGTTGAAATTTATCCTTCCCATTTCAAATTTAAATTCAAATTTTAAGGCTGAGTACAAAAATGTATAGAAATACATAGTACATGGAACAGAATTGTGTATGGTTTATAAATAATTATCCAAGATTAATTTTACTGAATATTTTACTCAACTTACTCAATATTTTACTGAAAAGCGTAAATACCAAGTTATATAAAATATATAATTAAAATCTTAGTAGCCAGTAATCCCTATGAATCAGCTGGTTACCAACAACGGCTAGTAAAAAACAAAAGTAGTAATGTCAAAAACTGTTTATTATATTTACAATTGATCGTTCAATAAATAAAACCAGTGAATTATTTCAGTAGGTAGAAATATGTCTAATGAATTCATTTCCCTTTTTTCCTTCATACGCTTTCATTTACCTTGGTTATTTTAGAAAAATGAAATTTTGTAATAGATTTAAAATTATATCCTCGATGCATGATAGTTTAAACATTGACACATGTGCATTTTCAATGGCTTAATGTATAAACTAATTTAATGTTTTCGGAATTTCATTATTAATTAATATAGTTATAATTATTATTTAAATCATTACAAAGTGTATCAAATGGAAATAAATTGAAAAAATATTTTATTTAAAAACTAAATTTTTAATGATAAATTATAAATTAAAATTACGAATTAGAACATAATTAATATAAACAATTTCAATCTTTTAAAACACTAAGGAAAACGTTTTTTCAGAAATTGCTTTCATCGAATTAATTTCCAGTGGATAGGTTTCAGTCAAAATTCATAAGCTAAATCATTATATTTAGAAAACCTCTCAGCCAACAAAAATATCTAAAAGCTTAGGTTTCTTTGTCATATACACTAGATAAATTCTGGATACAGATTTCCCTTTATTCAAAACTATTATTCAAATAACTTCGAAAATTTTACGTGTATACCCATCCTTCAAAATGTCACTTTTCCGAGCTACAAAGCTACAAAGAAAATTACTCTTGTTGATGACTTGCCATCAAACCTTTCGTTTGACTTCGAAATATCTTTATGGAGATTACCATATTAGTTCAAAGCGATTCCTAGTAAACTTCCAAAACGCCATTATGAAATACTTGATTCTTCTTTTTTTTTTCTTAAGAAAATGTTGCTTCATTATTCAAGCAAACGATTTTTGATACAAACGATGAAAGGCAGATGGTCATGAGGGAATAATTATCCTAACGGATGTAAAATTTCAATACTATATTTTATCTACACTTCCACACTGTTGTTTCGTTCCAAGTCAGATGCCCTCTACTTTGCATTTAGATTAGTTTTTCTCTTCTAACAGTGGCAACACGCCGATTCTCCATCTTGGATCTTTTCCAATATAAATATTACCATTGAAAAGAAGGAAAAGAGCCGAAATGAAACAATACCGGATAGAAATTCACCGTGGCTGGGAGTTTTCGAATTTCGAACGCAAGGAGTTAATTAACGCAATATTTCTTCGCGAATGAAATGTCTTGGCTGTCAGAGAGGGAAAAATTTACTTTTGACAAGTTTCATTTTGTTCATCTGGATATTTATTATCTTGGAGCCTCTTTGAAAGTGTCCTTTGCATACTGATGGTGGTTCTGCCTTTGCCTTAAGTCAGGTCGACCTCTGACAATTTTCTTCTTTTAGAAAATGGCTGCAGCATCTATTAACGTAACACAAAATGTAATTTTTTTTTCCATTTTCTGCTTTTAGAACTTTCTAAGCAGCTTTATTCCTTTCAGTGAAAAGGTGTGAAAGTACTCGATGGAATTAGATCTTTTGTCGAATATAAAAATGTTTATTCTTCGAAGAAAAGGAGCTACATATTCGGTAGTAACTGAATATCTTTTCGAGACTTCAAATATTTGGTTGTTCCATCGAACGACTTAAAAATAAATATTTGCTACGGACATTGGAAGCTTTTGTCAATAATTTTATTGTTGTTTATGGCACTTTTATTTTATTTAGAGGAAAGTAAACAGAAATGAATATTTTACTTGCTTTCTTACCTCTTTATTCTAAAATCTCTTACGAAAATTCGTAGTCCTTAAGACTTATTCATAAAATAAAAATTTTGAAAAAAAAATTCAGAATATGAGGTAATATTTGAAATGAGATAGTTTACATTATTTTTATTGAAAAATATATTCTATTCATCTATTTTATTCAAAATCTATGCCTGCTATGTGTTATATAGAGTTTTATATTTTTCTTCACAAATGCTTTCAAATTATTCTGTTTATTTTAAAGAAATATTATATGCAAGCATATGTTGTCCATTATGTAAAAAAAATGCTAAATAAATTTTATTTCAAAAACGCATGTGTAATATAACGGTAACTAGATATTAAATAGTTTACCAAGTCATCCATTTTCCCCGAAACTAAGTTATTTCACAGGTATTCTGGGAGAAAGATGTTTCCTATTATATATGGTTATGGAAACGTTTTCAAAAAATAATGTAATAATCCTCTAGAATAGTAAATTTATTGAAATCTATACATAAACTCCATGTATTTTTATATTGTCGATGATGTATTATTGCAGATACACATGAAATGTTTAAAGCCTAGTTTCTTTGTATGAATGATACTGGTTTAAAACATTGGTTGTATTATATGCGTAAACAATAACAAAATTCTATTTCCTATTCGCATGCAATATATTTCATTTTTATTCTAGTTTTTAATGACTTAGGATTCTTCTTGGAGACTATACTAGTAAGACTCCGAGAAATAATATTCTTTTATAATAGGAATTAAAAAGAAAGTTGGTAGGGCTTAATATGGTATTTATTATACTAATTTTATTTTGGAATCCTTTTTATAATAATAAATACAGGAATTAGTGAAAGGGAAAATTTTGTTTCTTTAAGTGTATATTTAAAAACAAGATATAATATATTCTACAGTCCAACGAGAAAATTCGATAACCATAATAATATTTGGTCTTGGAAACTCCGAAAAATCCTCGTACCTTTTTATTTATTTATTCATTTATTTTGAATCTCTTCGATTTAATCCTTCTTGAACTAAAGAAAAATTATTTTTGGTACACTGTTAATTTTTCTATCAGTGTTCTAAATACACTTTAATTGTTCTTTCACTTTTCAAATTCTGCAGACTGTCAGGTGAGATTTGCAAAATAAAAAAAATACTCCCTATAATACGTATTATTTAAAGAAGCGGCCATCCTGATTTTAAGTCCACGTGTATGGACTGGTTCTGTCAATCTGTCTATCTGTAAACTCCATGATTTCAAAATGCCACAAGTGGATAATAAATTTTATTGTTAATTATTGAATGAATCTTATAACAATGTATCCTACTAATAATATAACAAAAATATTGAAGTATAATCGCCTTTGGAGACCGGCTTGTTCACAGGGAATAATGATTATGTTTATTGTCAGTTAAATCTTTTATTCATAGCTTGATTTTCATAAAGATTTAAGCATTAAATTGTAGAATACATTAAAGCAGTGTTATTTTAATGACATAAATATTTTATTCATTGTGTATTCGAACTTCATAACGTATCCTCGCAGTGCTGTTTAAAACGTAGCAGTCCGATTCACCTACGTAGCTTCTTAATTTCGCAGTACTATAACTTCTCATTCTTATTTCTAATGTAAATCATACCGATATTAAATAGAATCATTCTTCTTTAAATTTCAGCAATAAAGAAAAACGCGTGATAAAATATTTGATGAAACAACAGAGCAACAATGGAATCTGTTGTTGAAATTACACAAAAAAATATATTTGATAAAGTTGCCAAAGTTCTGAAAAATTTACAAAATCAAGAAATTGTTATCATTAAATGCGATATTTTTTTTAATTTAAAAATGGTATAAAAGCTATCTCTCTGCAATAATATTTTTGGAATATAACATGAAAAACAAGAAATAACATAACCATACATAACATGAAACATAACATAACCATATATAACATGAAAAAATAAAACTGCTCCGAGATGCACATTCTCACTTTCCATAATATATTTGTGTCAAATTTGATAGTTTTATTTCTAAGCATTTCTTTAAAATACTTAGTATAGCTTTATTTCTAAGCACTTTATTCCTGTGGAAAGACGAAATTCATTCACTAACACGTACACATTCATCTTTATTATTATTAAAGATGACAGGAAACAACATGTGCCTCATAGTAATAAAATCATAATGAGAAAACAAAATTATAATTTTTAAAGTTTAAATGTTAATTCGAATCATTGAGATCTGTTGCATTCATCATAAACTTATTTCTATTCCGACAGCAACTCTTCTTTTTATAGCTTTATGTCTAAAATGTATCTTGTAGAAGGACAACGCTCTCTCACAAACACGTATATATTCATCTATGTTATTAACACAGATAACATGAACACCGTTTGTCTCGTAGTAATAAGAACATAATGAGAAAATAATTATAAATTTTTAAAGTTCAAATGTTAATTCAAATCACTGAGATATCATTTGAAATCCGTTGCATTCATCATAAACTTGTTTCTATTCCAACAGCACCTCTTCTTTTTCTAGCTTTATATCTAAAATGTAGAAAGACAACACTCATTCACCAACACGTATATATTCATCTTTATTATTAATAAAGATAACGTGAAACACCGTTTGTCTCATAATAATAAAAAGCATAATGAGAAATCAAAATTATAAATTTTTAAAGTTCACATTTTAATTCGAATCATTGAGATCTGTTGCATTCATCATTAACTTATTTCTATTCCGACAGCAGCTCTCCTTTTTATAGCTTTATGTCTAAAATGTATCTTGTAGAAGGACAACACTCTTTCACAAACACGTATATATTCATCCTTCTTATTAACACAGATAACATGGACACCGTTTGTGTAGTAATAAGAACACAATGAGAAAATAAATTATAAATTTTTAAAGTTCAAATGTTAATTCAAATCACTGAGATATCATTTGAAATCCGTTACATTCATCATAAACTTATTTCTATTCCGACAGCAACTCTTCTTTTTATAGCTTTATGTCTAAAATGTATCTTGTAGAAGGACAACACTCTTTCACAAACACGTATATATTCATCCTTCTTATTAACACAGATAACATGGACACCGTTTGTGTAGTAATAAGAACACAATGAGAAAATAAATTATAAATTTTTAAAGTTCAAATGTTAATTCAAATCACTGAGATATCATTTGAAATCCGTTACATTCATCATTAACTTATTTCTATTCCGACAGCAACTCTTCTTTTTATAGCTTTATGTCTAAAATGTATCTTGTAGAAGGACAACACTCTTTCACAAACACGTATATATTCATCCTTCTTATTAACACAGATAACATGGACACCGTTTGTGTAGTAATAAGAACACAATGAGAAAATAAATTATAAATTTTTAAAGTTCAAATGTTAATTCAAATCACTGAGATATCATTTGAAATCCGTTACATTCATCATAAACTTATTTCTATTCCGACAGCAACTCTTCTTTTTATAGCTTTATGTCTAAAATGTATCTTGTAGAAGGACAACACTCTTTCACAAACACGTATATATTCATCCTTCTTATTAACACAGATAACATGGACACCGTTTGTGTAGTAATAAGAACACAATGAGAAAATAAATTATAAATTTTTAAAGTTCAAATGTTAATTCAAATCACTGAGATATCATTTGAAATCCGTTACATTCATCATTAACTTATTTCTATTCCGACAGCAACTCTTCTTTTTATAGCTTTATGTCTAAAATGTATCTTGTAGAAGGACAACACTCTTTCACAAACACGTATATATTCATCCTTCTTATTAACACAGATAACATGGACACCGTTTGTGTAGTAATAAGAACACAATGAGAAAATAAATTATAAATTTTAAAAGTTCAAATGTTAATTCAAATCACTGAGATATCATTTGAAATCCGTTACATTCATCATTAACTTATTTCTATTCCGACATCAACTCTTCTTTTTATAGCTTTATGTCTAAAATGTATCTTGTAGAAGGACAACACTCTTTCACAAACACGTATATATTCATCCTTCTTATTAACACAGATAACATGGACACCGTTTGTGTAGTAATAAGAACACAATGAGAAAATAAATTATAAATTTTTAAAGTTCAAATGTTAATTCAAATCACTGAGATATCATTCGAAATCTATTGCATTCATCATAAACCGGTTTCTATTCCGATAGCAACTCTTCTTTTTAGAGTAGAAAATAAATAAATAAAAATCAATGAATAAATCATCTTCAGCTCGACGTTGAAACTCCTTTCTCCAACCTGTCTAGTTAGTTCACAAAATAATTAATGCCTGCGAGATTTAATTTCTCATCGCTTCTCTCTTAAATAAAAATTCCTTTGACATTTCATTTGCACTACAAGCCATTTTCAGCGCCAAATTTATTCCAAAACAATCGTTTCTAACTTCATTTCCTTTTTTTTATTTCCCTCTAGAAATATAATAAAGGAATTCAAATTCATATTGAATTTTTGTAATTAACTGAGCTCCTTGACGGTCGCCATCAAATATATTGAATTTCGAGGATGAATTCGAATTCAACGCTCTTTCATATTGTTGACTTTATTCTATTGTATGAAATTTTAATCATTCAGTTTTATAAATATCTTTATGAAACTTTAAAGAAGTTTAAATGAAGGAATTTAAGAAGTAGCTTAATATTTCCATTTATTATGATAAAAATTTTCATAATTCGGAACTAATTTAATAAGTTTAATAGTTATATGTCGAAGCTACTTATCTTTGTACGGTACAACATATAGGTATAAGCATATGTATTAAATTAGGTAACAAAGGATGTAGGTAAAGGCTCATATAAAGTAAAGACAAATATACTAGCACAGTTATAGATATAGTTATAGTTATAGATAGAGATAATAGTTATAGTTATAGATAGAGATAATAGTTATAGTTATAGATAGAGACACTAGTTATAGTTATAGATAGAGATAATAGTTATAGTTATAGATAGAAATAATAGTTATAGTTATAAATAGAGATAATAGTTATAGTTATAAATAGAGATAGAGAGAGAGATATGCAGGTTTGACCGGACTCAATCTATATTCTTTACAATATGTCATATCTCAGTTCATTTCCTTTGCCAGCAAATTAATTAAAATAAAACAATATACCAGGTTATAAAAACACGTGAAGCGTGCCTCATTTCTCTCTGCAAGTCTTTTGAAAAATGAAAAGTTGTATTAAGTTATCTTGGCTTAGACTTAAATCGCTATTTTGTCATAAACCTTGCCCTACTTGCATTTATATTTACACACTGCATAAGGCATAGATTAAGGCTATCTTTGTAATAATTATATTGTGCTATCTTAATTTCAATTATATATATTATTTTCTTGATTTTATATTTTATTTAATCTAAGTCCAAAATTACATACAATGAGCCCACTTCTTATTTGATCAACCTCTAAAGTGTTGCCATTGATTCTGTAGTCATCGTTAATGCAAAATTTATATAATGAAGGGTTTGATGAAACAATAAAATGAGTTTCAACTTCATTATAACAATAAAATTAATACTATAGGTTGCGTATCAACTTAAATTTCAAAAATTATTAAAATCATAAAAAAATGATGCTAAAATGAAACTGGCATCATTAAAAATATTTTTTATGGCTTTAAGATTTTTAAATACCATTTTCAAGGAATAAAATTTTTCGAAGATACAGTTGCCAAACTCTTGTTTAATTTTTAATTAACTTATATTTTAATTAACTTTTGGACTTTGAAAAGTTGACAGTAGCAATCGTCTTGTATCAAAAATCATGAGTGCAAAATTTCATCAGGATTAAACAATAATTGTAGATTTGTATAAAAGTACTTACAAATAGATATTCAAAACTTCATACATACAGATTTAATATTTCCCGTATGGTTATATAAATAATTAACAGTCAATTAATAAAATGAACAAAACAAGCAAGTGGGCAACATGTTTTACTACAAGAAACTGCATCATTTATTTATTGTGTCACTTTAATTTTTCCTTATTCATACTTTAAAGAAGATTTCAATTTTTTTTTCAATGATAGCACTTTAGGCTTCGATTCGGTTTACTTCCATATAAAAATAATCGTTTGGAACTCTGCAAAATTTGTTAAACATATTCTTATTTTCAATTTCCATGTTTTTTTCATACTTTTCTTTGAATTAATTACTATTATTATTATTACTTAATAGAGATTAAAAATAATTCTTTTCTGCATTTTGAGAATTTATTTTATTTAATAGCCCTTATTAAACTTTATGAATATAAATGTCTATTTTATAATCGCTATATATTTGTTAGCTTAATGCATTATCAATTCATTAAAGGCTAACCTAATTTACACAATTAATATCTCAAAACATTGTTTATTATATTTTCAATAGTCAAACAAATTAATAGATATAATATTATTTTTACTTTTTATATTGCAATCAACATTTATTTCAAAATAATTTTTAAAAAATAGTTTTTCATACTTATTTTAAACTAACGATATATAGCCAAAAAATAAAGTTTGTGAGATTTCGAACATATGAACTATATTTAAAGAATAAATCCTATACATTTCTATTATAAGCCAAAACTCCGTTGTTTATGCAAGAGAGTTTGGCGTTATTTCAGCATTTCTTACAAATATGAGAAAAATATCGGCAATTTCTTTTAGTTGATGTCAGTTTATATTTCCCTATATCCTCTTTCGTAACAATAATCTTATTTTATACTCCATATGCAGAAAAGAGATTATTTATTCCTCAAGAAGCCAAACTATTATTTCTAGTCATCAACTCATATCCCATGGTGTCTATTACTTTTCTTTTCGTTGCAGAATTTCTCATTTTTCATTAGTTTTCTACTTTTTCTTTGGAGTAAATCTTATCAAACATATAGCATCTTGGTTTGAATAGTTTTAATAATTTTGTTTCCAGAGAATTCCATTTCTTTAGAAATAAATTTTTTGTATTATGCAAGAGCAATATATTTCAATAATTTTTTCACTGTCTCAAATACGGAGTATACAAAGAGAAAATGTTGTATCATCAAAAAGATTTCGAGGTTGTGACGAATCTACAATTCAGACCTCCCTAAATCCACAAAATATATTCTTGGAAATAAGTCTGTTCATCAACTTAAGTTAATACTATAACAAAAATTTTTAAAAAGCTAGACAAATAAAATGTGGTACACCGGCTTAGCATTTAAAATGCAAAAATATATCAAATTTGGTCTATTATTGACGTATGTCGATATGTATATTCCCATGCATATAAAAACAACAAGGATAAATAAAATTGATACTGAGTTTTAGTGACGAATCTACAATTCATACTTCTCTAAATCCAAAAATATATTCTTGGAAATAAGTCTGTTTATCAACTTAAGTTAATACTATAACATTTTTTTTAAAAAAGCTAGACAGATAAAATGTGGTACACCGGCTTAGCATTTAAAATGCAAAACTATATCAAATTTGGTCTTTTATTGACCGTCTCTCGATATGTATATCCCCATGCATATAAAAACAACAAAGATAAATAAAATTGACACTGAGTTTTAGTACTTAATATTTAGATCTGTATCAAATTAGGAATCAAATTAATCGAAGATTTGCATGTTAGTGTGATGGCTCAGAAACTCAATAACTTAAATAAATTAAATTTTGCACTTTATTTCCTTTTCTCATATACAAAGAGAAAATACTATAATCACCAAAACAGTTGTCGTGCTTTTGATATTTTTTCGCGTTTTAGACTTGACCTGAGTCCGTAAAACACATTTTTGGAATTATGCATGTTTATCTGCACAGGTTAATACCATAACAACAATTCTTAAAGATCTAGACAGATAAAGCTTGGTACTCGGACTTAGTGTTCTAAATGTAAATCCATATCAAATTTGGTCTGACCGTCAGTCGATCTGTATATTCTCAAGCATGTAAAAGCAAAAACTCGGATAAATAAAAATGATACTGAGTTTTAGTATCTAAAACTCAGATCTGCTTCAAATTTGCAATCAAATTTATCGACGGTTTGCACTTTAATCTCATAACTCAAAAACACAATGACTTAAATAAACTAAATTAGGCATATTATTTTGTAACTGCAATTGCAGTCCGGTGTCAAATTTTAGTTTCGATTGGTTCTAAAGAAGATGACTAGAATACATATTCGGTTTTCTTTCTTGCTACTAAGAACAAAACTTTCAAAAAACTTTGAAAATAAAAATCCGAGTACTCCTAGCTGTTCAAGATCGACAATTTTAGGTCGAAACAGGGAGTGGTATAACGACTTTTCTTAAAAGTATAAGAAAAAATTTAGGACTGATCACTCCCTCTGGCTTAAGATTTATATTGAATCTAATTAGGTAATTCAGTATTTAATAACTTTTAATCAAACATAAATATATTTGTTCCTTAGATTTTGTGACTCAAATGTATACTGTAAAATTAATTTACACCTGAATCTAGAATACCACATAACCTATTAATTATTCCTTTTGCATAAAGTTTTATTTTGAGATAATTTAAAAATCAATGTTTTAATATATATTTATTCAAATGTATTTGTTTTTATATGTAATATTCGAATGCAGCAATTGATTCTATTTTACTTCCGTAAGTGCTAATCATTTGAAATTGTTTTTTGGGGTTATCAATCACAGCACATGATTTGAAAAGTTTGTAAAAGTCATCAGATAAAGAATTTATTTAATCAAATTTTGATATCTACAAGTAGCGCCATCTAGTAATCAATTTCGCAAATAACTGATTTAGCTGATTTTTAATCATTATAAAAATGCACTATAAATAAAAAAAAAACTGAAAATTTTAAAAAGTTATAAAGAAACTAATTAAAATAAAAAAAATTAACGTATCAAAAACGTTTTAAAAGTAGTATTAAAAATTGCTTTCATCGAATTAATTATTTAAAAATTCTCATGCTAGTGAATATGAAATTTTTACTTTAAGCCATTTAATTTCCTACTACTATTTCCTGAAATATAATATAAACTCTACAGAAGGTTTTGCATTTGTTTATAGCAACCGTTGCAGTGATATAATAGCACCTCATTTTTTTAAGTTACACAAAAGTTATTTCAATTCAGATCTTGTAAATTTAATAAGAACATTACGATTGCTAACCCAGAAATTTTCCTCCCCTAATTTTCAGACTACTCCAACAGAAAAAGATTTTAGAAATAATTTAGGAATATTTTGGATAGCAATTGCAGAGCAATCGTTGCTTTTATTTCGTTTTATTGTCTCTCATACAAAGCAAACGCAAGAGAGTGAAAGACATTGGGTTAGACGGTGCAGAATGTAAGTTCGTAAATACAATTGTAATACTAACACAAACAAAACATTACATTCGGACCAAATCCCACAAAATCAAAAACGTAGAATCATAAAACACAAACACAAAAGGCAAAGAAGCGTATAGGAATAAAGAAATAGATTCTCGTAAAAATGTTCCATAAAGTTCCTTTAATTATGGTAATCGCAGATACAGCTTAAATGCCTTACAACTTTTCAGCCCATTTTATTGTTCACAAAAATATTAAATCCTGTGGTTTTGCTGGAATCAATTTATTCAAAAAATTGTATTTTGAAACGTATAAGGCTCTGCCTTCTTGTAAACCACACAAGCAGATTGGGGTTTTTTTTCTCTCTCTTTTTTTTTTAAATCTTTTCTTTTTATTTGCATCGCCACCAAGTTTTATTAATGATTATCAAATAGATATCTAAAATTTATTCCGCTTTAAAGTCCGGCCGAGTTGTCTTAAAAAGAATCAAAATACTCAAAAATTAGATAACATCAATTTTACATATTGTTCTTTTAAATTGCCTATTTTCCTATTTAGAATTGGCGTCCATCTTTGCATAAAGATATTAACCAAATTAAAAATAAAAAAAAGTGTAAAAAGATTTTTCTGGTTCAGATAAAAGATTAAATTAGATTTAGTTTAAATTTTAGTATTGAATCAGGAGAAAATTTTAAAAAGCTTAAATTTGAAGAAATATATTAAATATCATTTTAATTTGAGGGAAATAAACTCTTAGAATTTTTCTTATAAACCTACTACACAGCAATGAATATTTGGTAAAAATTTTATATTCATATTTATTGATAACTGATATCTACATGAAAATTTCAACTTTTACAAACAAAACAGGGTAGACGAAAGTGCTTATATTTTCTTTCATATAAGTTTGGATTTCCCTACCGGAAAAATAATATTATTTTAAAAGGGTTGTTCTGTAATCTCAGATGAAATTACAATAATAGATTTTCAGAAAAAAAAAATGTTATGATGTGGAAATTAAATTTGTACTCACTTATCAAACTTACAAGCATTTATTGGAACTATTTTCACAGAATAAGATTTTTCTAGATTTTTTGCAAATAATATTATTAGAAGATATCGACGATAATTTTTATAGTAATCTTTTTCTAGAACACAAAGAAAAGTATTTAAAAGTATATCTGACCCTATTTTATTACATTTTTCGATGTAGTTGAATTATCCGTATAGTAGTGTACACTTTCACCAATAACTTTATTCGATTTAACACGTATTTAAGTAGAATTTTGAAAGTTACCCTCAAATATTTCTTTTAATATTTATTTAAATTTATACTCTCTTAATTTTGCTTTCAACTTTGTTAAACTATCTTTAATGTCAAGGGTTCAGTTTAGGCTATATTTAAAGCCTGTGATTATTTCTTAAATTAAATTTCTCCTCTTAGCGTTTTTGTTTACACACGAAATACCAAACTTTCAATTTTACCTTTTTTAAATCAATTTATATATATACATCTGTTGTTGTTTCTTATGGCACTTGCCACGAACAATCCCGCTGTTCGAAGACAGCCGGTTTAAACCTATTGGGGGAGCGCTTCTTGTTTTTATAGTAGAGACCACTAGGGCCAAAAGTACGACTTCACTACTTACGCAGCACTCATTCGCTTGCACAACCCATTTATACAGGAGGGCACATTCACACATCTCACAGATAGAACAGGAAGAACAACCATGCCCAAACCTGGACGCTCATATCCCGGGGAAGACGCGTTACCCCTATGCCAGGACGATGGTCATATGATATCTAAGAAGTAAAACAAAAAAAAATGCTTATGTATCTTATTGCTGTTAAAGTAAAATTTGATTGTACTATTAATATAAATTGGAACATTCATCGAATCAAGGAAAATCACTTTGAAAAATTGTGCATTCTGGCATTCATTTGGAATGAACTTTGTGAGTTTCAATCTTGTTCAGATGAAGAGAAAGACATCTCATTCTTCTATATTCAGGTTTTCAGATATGTAAGAACATTTCATCTTTTATGGATTTACCATATGTGAGGCTCATATATCAGGTGAAATCGAATCTTTCCTGGAATCAAGTTTCAGCCATGAGATTCATGTTTCAAACCTTAAGATGTCATATTAACACCACGTCCCTGAAGTTTAACAGAATCATAAGGCATTTAATTTCACATTTTCAATATATTTCATAAAGTTTACCAAGTTGGAATCTTTGAAAATTTCCAAATGGAAGACATTACAATTATTGAAAGGGAATATTTTCCTACAATGCATTTTTGTCTTTCTTTTTTTATAGATTTGGAATTTAGCTAACAGTTCAAAGACACTTTTCTATAACAAATATTTATCCCTATTGTTGTATGTTTTCAAACAAAAGTTTAGGTAAAAAAAATGTCTAAAATATTACCTTTAAAAAACATGAGTCATTGAGTACATCTCAAAACGTATTCTTTTCTATTCCGTGATATTTGCCATGTGATTATATGAAGCCGTTTATTAAATCTAATGTGAAAATCTAGCAGTATATGCATATGAAAATAACAGGTTTTTTTAGAACTTTTGATTTGAAAATGGGAGCATATTTATTGAATTATTGATGATTTTTAAATGAATCCCATTGTACAATTATTAATTTCATCCAAATTACGAATATTTATCACCATACATGACAAATAAAAATCCTAAATAACTATAAAGTGAATAAATTACAGGTATAAAGAGATTTATTGAACAAGAGCAGAATATTTAAATAGTAGAATGTTTTATTAAATATTTAGATGTTAGTCAGGATTTAATAGGATTATAATATTTTAGAAAAAGATAGAAGATTTTATTCTGTTATAAAAATTTCCAAGTTAAGATCATTCTTTGTTCCTTAGAATTTGTACAAGTTCAATTAAAAACTAATTCGCAAAATAAAAATATAATATGACTTTCTCATTTATGAATATTCAACATAAGAATACCCTTCAGTTGTCTAAAATTTGATATCATTTCAGGCACAAAAAGATTTTTTTTTGCTTATTAATTCTCATTGATGAGTTTAGATTTTAAGAATTTTGTTCAATTTTTCTTCCAATTTTATCTATAATAACATTGATTTTTTAGATAAGAATAGAACTTTTTATTCCCTTTCATGAAGTTTGAATTCAATGTTACTTTTAAGTTCTCTATACGACTCTGTATTCTATTACGATTAGTCAATTTAATAGTATGTACATTATTTAACAAACACTTAATTATAACATTTCCATGACTAATATTCTTCACCAATATGATTATATTTGTATCCAAAACTAAAGACTTGTAAATAAGTCCATTCGATGTAGTGACCTGAGTCTGTTATATATAAATTAGTCAACTAAACAGTCTCCACACTGTTCAAGCAAACACTGCCTCGTAACATTCCCGGCATGCTATTCTTCCCTAATGCGATTATATTTATAGTCCAAAACCAAAGGTTAGGCATGCAATTAATTTAGTTAACAAAACCACCCTTCGCTATCCAGATGTTCTGCCTAACCCTGGCGGGTACAGGTAGGTTTAGTGTCATTATAAATGCATTATTGCGTAGTTGTAATGTTCTGCAGTGGAATAACATGAAAGCAAAGAGATTTAATCAAATCTAATATTCATTCCACAGAGGGAGGGCGCGAGGAATTTGAAGGGGAGGGCCAACCCTCCACCCAATCGTTTGTCTGCTGATGACATCCCTTGGGAATCACTGTCGGTGGGTCCCTTCAGAAAACTGTGGGCGTTGGTCATACTTTGTCAAAACGACATTTTCGAATCTTCACATCATTTATATCAAGGCGTACGCATGGTTCGGTTCAAGTGAAATACTTAAATAATGGAATGTATCCCTCTGTAATATTTAGTGCTGATTCAAAAATCTTCATATTGTGACTGTTTGTCGTTGTTTGTGTTAATTGTCAAATGTGAAGTATATGGAATGGATCGTAAAGTATTTGGAAGCATATTAGTGTACAGTAATATGCTTCCAAACAGTGTGTAGAGTTAATTAAGGACAAGAAGTTAATTTTATAAGCATGGATTTATTATAATAATTAAAAATGGCAATTCGAAGCATTCAGTATGTACAATGTATCTCACTGTAATATTTAGGACTGATTCAAGACTCTTTATATTGTTGTTATTTTTAGTTGTTTGTATATAAAGTCAAATGTGGAGAATATGAAATAAAATGCAAGATATCTAAAAATTTATTAACGGTCAGTGTGTACAATTAATCAGGGACTAGAAGTTAATTTTATAAATAAAGGTTTTTTTATGATAATTACACAATGGCAATTCCAATCATACAGTATGTACAATAACATTTATCTGTGCAGTTTTCACTAAAATATCAATAAGATTTACTTCATTTCAATTTTTAACTCTTTAAAACGTAGTAGTTTTGAGCTACAAATATAATATTACTATTCCATATATTTCTCATAAGTAATCACATGAATGGAAATATAGCAAGTGTGATGAATTTTTATTAGTTATACTAGCATCTGGCTTGGAAGCAAACATTAGAGCTATGTAGGAAGAATTTTGTAATTTTGCGCCCCATTCAGATGACAAGGATGGCACATGAGAAGGCACACCCTCTTCAATGCACAATGACAGGAAGACCATTTTGCCCATGATATCAAATTTAACATGCATACTAGGCTCACAGAACGACGAAACTATAAATACAACTGGTTTTTAAACTCAAGTTTCGAATCGGGAGCTCTCTGGCCCATAGCAGAGAACCCTCTTTACAAGGTCATTGGGACTGGATTGTGAAGGAATATCTGTATCTTCTCTTCATTATAACCACTTATTCACTAGTTTGTTTGGTGTGTTTTGGCGCAAGAACCATATTTGGCTATTCTGCGAACCACTTATTCACTAGAGCTCCATCACATCGAATCTTGATAATAATTTGAAATGTTTCAACATGAGGGAAATGCCTCTCCATCCTGTTGTTTCTTATAGCACTTACCATGGACAAGCCCGCTGTTACAAAGACAGCGATTTTAAGCCGGTTGGGGAACGTCTCTTGTATTTGTTATTTTTAGTAGCGCCAACTAGGGCCAAGAGTACGACTTTGCTACTCATGCATCACTCATTCGCTTGCACAGCCCCTTTTTACAGGAAGGCACATTCACATATCTCACATATTGAACAACGGAAGAACAACCATGCCCAAGCCGGGACTCGAACCCTGGAAGCCCAGATCACGGGGAAGACGCGTTACCCCTATGCCAGGATGCCGGCCCTCTCCATCTTAACAGAAGTTGTTGAAAACATGACAAAATAGATTTTTTTGTTAGTTCTCTAACTAGCCATTTTAGAAAGAAAGGTTCAATTAATTCAAGCATTAACAAATTATTTCACTCAATTGATAAGCTCGAATAGCAGTATATTACTTTAATAGAATTATCATCTAACGAATGTTGTAATTATGAAATTCAATAAACAGTTGCCCTGAATATTTTTTTACAAAAGTTTTTAAAAACATTTCTAATTTAGTTAAATCATGATTAGTTTATTTAAATCCTGGTGCATACGTTATTTATGTCATGATTTAAAATTCAATATCTGTTAACTGGGTGGTTTTGATTTTCTGAGGTATTTATGATCCCAGACAACTCATGTAATCGATGTTCTACTATAGTTAACCCCTTACCCATTGTGATCGTGCGTCTTCTTTTTATGGATTCGTCGTTTCACCTCGCTTGATTCGCTATGATTCGACACAATAATTGCACATAATCTACAAATACTTCATGTAATTTATTGATACCTAATTGTAGTAATGAACTCGCCCAATCCCGAAATGGGAGATATTATCTAATTTATATAACAAAAATGGAAAAACGGTTAGTGGGTTAATATAATTTATTCACCATTGGATTTTCATTAAAAATAATACAACAAACAATACAAGGATACTTAACCCTTTATTTACCAACAGTGCTTAAAAGTACCATTTAAATCTGGCTGATATCTTCGTGATATGACTGCTTTTTCTTACAGTATTTAAAAGAACAAGAAGGAAGTGTTTGTAATGGAAAGCAGCAGATATCAACTAAAAACAACATTAAAAAATTTAATTATTAATTAAACTAATTAAGTTTTTTTCTGTGAGGTGTGTGAATGTGCCCCCCTGTAAAAAGGGGTTGTGCAAGCAAATGTGTAAGTGTCATTTTCATATGAGCTAAAAGTCAGACTTCTGCCCTCGAGCACTCAGGGGTCTTTACCCTCAGAAGCTACTGCACCCCCTATCCGTGGTAACGCGGACACGACATCATCATTATCATTAAGTTTTTCAATTAATAAAAAATATTTTCTTCTTCCTTTGGTTTATTCAGTACGAAATCTTAAATAATGGTTCAAAAATAAATTTGAAAAATTTATGGTAAAATAATTCAGTAAATAAATGGTTAAAGTTTAAATAAACTGATAAAGAGGCTATATGAAAAGAACATATATACATATACAATTTAATAAATATGACCGCAAAGATAACATTTTACATTTAATGTATTAAATTCATAAAAGCGTCTTTTTAGACACATAACCCTGACAAACACAAAAACATATTGATAAAATCAAAGTTGAAATGAATCAAACTTCTATCTTTTTTCCCCTTTTTGGCAAATAAAATGAAAAAAAGAAGAGCTTTGCTCCGATTCAGCAAATTCATATAGAAGCGAAGGCGGAAGATGTGTGCCATTAAATACAACTGCTAGACACTAAGCATACATCTACTGGCACATAACGGGATGTGTCCAAAGTTCTGAAGTATATGTTCGTTTACCCATCTAGAAAGTGTCTGGGCATATGAGCAGGTTTCCTCGTTTCAAGTGATACTCTAAATTTATGAAAGGGGGTGCCAGAAGAAAAAAGTAACACCGAAAAAGGCTCCGGAGTGAAATGTATTTTGGGGTCGCTGTATTCTATTTCCATATATAAGTTGGGATGAGTGTCAGTAGCGAGTTCGAAGCCGAGGGGACGTACTTGTCAAGGATGGTGACAAGGAGATGTGAAATATGTTCCACATCCCCTTTATTTCATTTTCTGATCTATTTTTCTTGGATAGTAAGTAACAGTTTGTTTCTGCGTCTGAGGGTTGTAGTTTTCTTTAATGCATGGTTTGTTCGATGGTCTCGACTGGGATTTGGGTAATGGTGATTTAAGTATTTGAGTTGAAGAGGGTTTATCTTCATTTGAAAGCGGTTAGTTCAAAGTGAAATTTTGATAAACAATTCATATATTACTATAGTCTGCTAAAAAAGAAAGTGCTGTTGTGGTTAAATGTTTTGTCATGTCTGAAAATAAGGGGCAACAAATAAGGAATTTCAATGTTTGCGCGAGATACACTAGAGTGTCTGCTACAATGACTCCAGGGAGATAGGAGTGAACCGATTTATTTTCATTTGATGGATTAGCTAGGTTAGTATCCCTTTTTGTAACAACACGTGACTTATTTCAGGATGCACTCATAATTTTGAGTCATTGTCAGATGATGAGAACTCATTTGAGTGAGCATTGCCTTCCAAAACTTTATCTCCATATCTGCAGGTGAAGTTTGGCTTCCGATGTTAGATTTAACCCTTTTAGTGTTGAACGACGATATATCGTCGTTCAAGGAAGGCTAACAAGTATTGAAATACAATGGACATTACATCACTCTCTCCTTCCTCCCCTATAGGCTAGGTTTTGAATTTTTTAAATATTATTCCTAGTTTGGTTTTTATGGACTCTTTCCTAAACCATAGTAAATTTGTCAAATTCGCTCAGTTATCTTCACATAAACACCCGTTTTTCGTTCGGCACTAAAAGGGTTAATCGGCACTGGTCCATATAAAGAGCGTAACCGAGATTCTAACAGAGCCTTCCCTTCTCACAGCAGAGACCATTCTGCCAAGTCACCATAGCTCTAAATTTATTTGTAATCACGACAACACGTATATAGTTATGCAGTCTGTAAACATCCATTTATGAATTTTAGACTCATAAATGAAAACAGTAGATATTAGTGAGAAGTTATACTGTGTTTCAGGATACATCCCATAACTCTGAATCATTGTGAGATGATAAGAACGTCAACTGAGTCAGCATTACCTTCCCAAATATCCTCCTGATACTAGTATGAGAAGATTTGACTTTTGAAGTTAGATTTAACTTGCATGTAAGAACAGAATTATTTTATGAGTGGGACCTTAAAATTTAGAAGCAAAACACTTACCGCCAAGTCACCACGTCTCTTCGAGTATGGGTGAATTGGCGCTTTTCAGGACAGACCGTTTGACACAAAGCTACCAAATTTGGCACATATGTATATATTTTGGAGGGTAGAAACGTGCACCTTTGAAAGGTTTTTAATTTTAATTAAATAAAAATCAATGTGAATTTTGGCATTTTCTTCATAACTTTGAAAAATATTATAGCAAATATTATTGAGTTTTACTCAATTTCAAAATATAAAAAAAATTATCTTTTCAATTATATCAATTTAATAGCCTTGAAAAGTTTTCATGAATTTTGAAAAATTTTATAAATTTTTTTCTGCTTGATTGCCAACAATACATCACATTTTTTTCCGTGAAATTAAAATTGTTTCATCAAATATTTAAAGGTGTGATTTTCTTCCAGTGTTGAAAGCTAAATAAGAAGGATTCTTTTTAATATCTGTGTAGTTCATAACATAAAAAATTGCGAATTTAGAATACTGCAAAATTTAGGAGATAGTTGAACTGATTTTTATAGTTTTAATAGCGCCATGGTGTTATGGGATTATCTCTGAAAGAAAGATTCAGGTATATAATAAATAGAATTTAAAGAAGATAATTAAAATAATATGGTTTGATTCTTGATTATGGGTATGAAATTATATGTAAACGAATTATCTGAAATCAAATTTAACCGATATTTTCAAAGACCCAGATGGAGGTCTGAGGTGACTAGTTTAAAAATAATTATTTCAAGAATGATTAATATTTTTTATATATATTCAACACGCATAATGTGAGCAGAAGAAATAGAAGTTCCAACAATAAATAAGAAAATTATAATTATCAAAGAATGATTTATGTTTTTATAATATTTATTAAGAGTTATAAGTGGATTAAATTTCACAATAAGTAGTGATAGAAGTTGGATTTATATTACTCTCTTTCATAAATCTTGTAAAATTATTGCAGTGACGCACTCAAAATCAAAGTATTAGTAACAATTTTCAATAATGAGATTATACTTTATAATAATAAGCATGTTGTTGAGGAAACGGAAAGGTAAGACAAAAGTAATGTCTTGCATGATGTTTAGAAATATCTTTACACATTTAAAAAAAAATTAAAAGAAAGAAAAAAAGCATTAACTGATTTATTTTTTTAATTCTTCACTCTTTAATATATTGCATAATTCTTTATTATTTACATGACGTAATTTTATAATGATGCATACTCAAATTCATTTACTGTCCATGTTAAGAAACAAAATTTTATTATAATTCCTTAATCAACTTTATTCAGGAAATAAAAATTTTCATTCGTTATCGATAAAACATGATAATCGAAAACACCTTTAAAACCACCTTTAAAACATGAATGAGTTCAAGTTAAAAGAAAAAACATAAAAATCGTAGCTGCTTAATTACATATCGGACTTTCTTTCTTTGTTGGATATTTAGTTGAGTTTTAGCGTTAAAGTATTTCTACTCAAATTGAACGAAAAGAAATCAGACTGTAAAATAAAGTACATTAATAAATTTAATTTATTTGAATATTTAAAGAGCTTTCAGTTAATTTATTTTAAGTATAGCTGAAAACTGCTATCAATAATTTCTTTTAATATAATTTTCATTTGCACACAAGAATCATCACACTAAAAATCTTTTTGAACTTGAAATTTTAATTTATAAAAGTAAAAGGCTGAATCTGTCATATGGGAAAGACTGAAAACGTTTCAATGGACCTGTTACAAAAATCCCAAATAGATGAAAAGTTTGATGTATTGCATCAAATATTTATTTTCTGCTGCACTGAATTTCGACATGATATGATACCCATCAATCAAAATCAATCATCATTCCCATGTGTACTATACTACTGTGCTACAATTCAGATACAAGTAGCCTGAAACTGAATTTCTGTGGTATAGTCAATCTTCGAAAACGGGTATGATCTTAATGGATATAGAAGATGGATATCCTGATAGTTAATATCGGTTTGTTCTATTTAAAAGAATGATTTAATTACAAATGGAATTTACAAATGGATATTATTACAAATTTTTGTAAATATCTTTGTTTTATTTACTGTACATCTACAATAATGTTTGATATTGTTACCCTGAGCAGTTAGTCTCATCTTATGGAAGAGAATTTGACAGATGTAGTTAATGAATTCTGAATGGATTCCAAGTCAGTGCAATAAGCTTGGCGACCACTTGGCGAATTTGGAGAAAAATGGAAATTCTAGAAAATGCAAGAAGTATGGCTGTATCTTTACTGGGGGCAAAAGTTTCAAATCTTTCTATAAAATACATCTCTCTTGGTAAACTATAACAGGAGAAGTAATCGCATGAGTCGAGTTCATTCATTCTTTGGATTACAGATTGCAGAGTAAACTCTCTAGTTCTTTTACATAAGTATTGTTGTGCTGGGCAGTTATATAATAAAATTTATTGTCTGCTAATGTGTTGATTTCTTTAAGTACTGTTTTTGTGAATGCTTCCTCTGTGGTTTGCTAGCTGTGTTTTGAAATCTTTTGTGGAATAAAGCATCGTTTTCTATTGGAAAAATCTTTCAAAGGAAAACTTGATGGATTTCTTATTATAAAGTTGAAAAGGCATGAATCTGTCTGCTTGTTTGTGTCTCTGTCAAAAAAAGAAATCTACGAATCGATAAAGAGTAATCACACAACATTTTCCATGCATGTCTGGACTTTATTTCCAAATCAATTGTTCTATTGAGAATTTATTACAATTTGTGATATTTAATAAAATTAGAGAAACGGAGCTTATTTTTACTGTTAGGGATTCTTTTATAACCAATGACGTCTAAACTAATAATTCTACACTATCATAAAGAGCAAATAATTATCTTTTTTATGATATCAATTGATTTGCCAATTATCGTTATTTAGAAATTTCATATTTCCATCAAAATTGCTTAACTTTAAATATAATTTGTAACAAAACTGCCTACTGTTAAGATTAAACAAAAATTCCATTTTACTGTTTCCTGAAATCCTGTATTCACATTTTTTTGCAACTGTTAAAGTTGTATTAAAAATATTGCTTTCTTTGGTCATTAACTCTAATGCTAAATCTCCAATTCCATTTTCATTCCGCTTATGAACTCCTTTTAATAAATAAGCATAAAAATCCAATGACTTTAGTTTAATTACTAATTCATTTTTTTTTCGCTAACTTTTGTGTTATTCTGATCAGTATGTTAGATCCTTCGTCTCACCATTACCGAAGTTTGAGGACCTGAAAAAATAAGAAATAACAGTAAGTAGTGTTTTTCTGGTTAGGCACAGAAACATTAAAAGGAGTAGAATTATATTTCGAGTCTCGACAAGAAAAACCACGATATGAAGAACAAGCAGTATCCATAGCAATAATGAGGTGTGAAACACCAAATCATTGCTGCTGTTAGACACTTACCAGACGGTTCATAGGCAAAGCAAAATGAGATGGATTAAATTCTCCTGGCCTTAGGGTTGGTCACATAACAAGGTAGAAGATCAATAAAAAATTAACATGAAAATAGGTTTTATAGATTCAAAGTATTATAAATTCTGAAACTTGGTGACATTTTATAGCGATCAATGCCGGACATATCATTTTTGCTTCCTTATTAAAATTGATTCCGAATAAGACTGTATTCTTTGTGTTTGACGTCTTTGACTTTTTAAAACAAAATTTTTCTACAAAATGAGTGTGATGGAGGAAGTAAGGAAACAACACTATTTCAAATAGTTTATGAAAAATTACTCATCAAAGAAATTAAGATAAGATGGAAACCTTCATCAGAGATCATAAGGAAAGCATACAAAATTTCTTATAGTTGTTTCCACACTCTGTAGCTATGAGAAGAATGAGATGGGCTATGATTTTTTCATAATCATTGTTCAATTGTTGGACCCGCCCGAAGGTACGCGGGAAAAGAAACTGAATTACCGAACCGCCGCAACAGCAACACTGGCTGGAACTGTCCTAAAGGCTGAAGTCCTAAAGGCCATCACCGGCCACGGTACAACCTTTCCAGAAGGAAGTGCGTCCTATCTTTACGATATGGTACGATACATCCCATCTTTTTGTGTACCCTCTAGGGTGGCGAGATCCAACCACCATACCAGAAGCATCTCTTTCGTTTCGAGGTGCCCCCCCCCGGGAGTTTAATATATATATGATAAGGAATTCTGCAATATATGTGATCATAAGCTCTATTATGTGTATAATGAGTTTAGAATGAGTTTGAAAATTTTTACAGTGTATATGACAGTGAATTCTATACTGAGAGTGATATTGTTTTATGATGTGCATAATCAGTTCTGCACTTGAATAGATTGTTACTCCTCATATAACCCTTTTAACCAAAACAGTAGTTCCATTGCTCTTTATCAAAGATGTGAAAATAAAGTAACATATATAAAAAAAAAAGAATTTTGTTCTACTAACAAAAACAATACATTTTAAATTTTAAAAAAAACTGAAAATTGAACTCGGGAGTTAACTTAATAATGAGAAAAAATTCGGAGGTTATTCTTCATAATCTAATTATTAATTTGCTTCATTTATTTAGGGATTCGGAGGATCTGCTAAAGATTTTTGTCTTTCTTGACCGGAAAATCACAATCCGAGACCCAACTCCAAGAAAAATAGGCCATTAATTAGGCGAGTCAAAGCACTTTCTCTGATGAAGTGTAACAAATTAGAAAGAGAAGTTCCTTATCACATACTGTTCTCATAATCCAACCATGATTCAAAATGGCGAAGTCTTTTTCAAATTGGTTCACATGTAATTTCAAAACAATCGTAAATATAACTAAAAACTAATTCAACTGAGAGAATAATTAAGTGATGACACCTTAAACACTTTTGGGCCAAAGATTATTTAAGATTACTCAGTTCCGTAGAACTCTTTTTGTACATATCAATATCTTTTGAATATATCTTTTTAATTTTATAGAAACAGCATATTCAACAACCATAATTAATGCTTTTCTTAATGTATTGTTTTTTCTTTAAATGAAAACTCCCAGATCGATAAACTTTTCTAGATTAGGACTTTATTTAAAAACTTCCAGATGAAGTTTTTGCTGTCAAATAAGGGCTTCAATAGAAAAAAATCAAAAGTCCCTTATTTTTAAACTAATGCAATCTGAAATAGGACTCTTATGTCCGACTGTTTCATTTTTAAGAACATTTCTTAAAATCTTCTTTTAGATATTTTCGAACATATTAAATTCGAAACGACCCTCATTCATCAATTTAACCAGAGAGGTCTTCTAAAGGTGAAAAGGACAACAGAACAAAGAACAGAAAGAAATCCAACCATCGCATTCTTCACAGCAACCCATTGAATCAAAATGTACGTTCTGCACATAAATTTCAATTTAACGGCCCACGTTAAGTGCTGTTAGCTGCTGGTCAGGACCCTAAATGTGCGATTAACATCATAAACTTAATTAGAAGTTCTGAGAAATCTAATAGAACTAAAGGAAACAAACGTTTTGAGAAACTGGGCAAAGAAAAGAAAAGATCTCTACTATATTTATCACCCGAAAACAAAAATAAATCTATCAAACGGCGGCACAAACGTACCTCGGAAAAAGATCGATCGTTCATTTGAGGTAAAAGACTAACAAGATTGGAATATGAAGGATACACACCGAGTCACGTGATATACTGCAAACACAAAGAAGAGCGAAGAAGGGTTCTGCAAGAGAGTTGGCAGCAAAACAATAAATGAAAAATTTTCTCCGCACAAAGCTCTTTTGATGATTATGTTTTACGAGCAAAAATACCAAATGAAGTATTCCCAGTAATAAACAATTCTCTTAGTTCTTTTGTCTCTGGTTTTTCGGCAGACAAATGAGGATTTTGGATATGAGGTATAAAAAAAAAGGAAGCAACATTTCGAAAATAAACTTCGTTTTATGCTCAAAATCGCATTTATTTAATATTTTTAAAACAATACTAAAGTATGTCTGTAATTTTTTTTTATTTCCTAAAATATTTATCTAAAAAAAAATTAAAATGCCTATATTTTTTTTATTTTAAAGAAATCATAAATGTTAGAGTTTATGTATTTTTAAACATACATTTATGTCTTGTTTTTTTTTTAACATTTGTATTAAATTTAATTTTAGCTGCGTCTTTTAATGTGAAGTTGTTAATTGCTACATAGAGTGAAATCTCTGTCTTAACCGTTTTTAATTACGACTCAGGAAAATTAGATACGACTCATTTGAGTCAAACATGAGTTTAAATAATTGATATTACTTACAAAATATAGATTATAAATTATAGCTCATAACTCAAAAACTTTTAAGCACGAGTGAAGAATGAATAATGAACAACAGACAAGAAAATCTATAAATAACAAAATGAATTCTTTGTTGTAGATTTCTTAGTAACCTACAACAAAGAATTCATTTTTTATTTATGTCTCCTAGAATATTTATATTTATTACAAATTCTAATTCCACTCATGTGCATTAAAAGTAGTCAATTGTGTAATGAATTGCAATTCGATTACGCAACGTAAATCACACTTTTAAGCACAGTTCGCAGTAGAGATTCTGTAATTCGTAAAATGATGGTTTTGTCTTGTAATATAATTCATAAATTCGTAAAATAATGTCTCCAATTATAACTTAAGAATAACTGTTATTTACTTAATTAACAAAACTGTTATTTATTTAATTAAGTAACCAGAAGATCAAAATATTTATTAAAAGCTTTCAAGTGAATTGCTAATATTGAGAAAGTCTTCATATTGTTAGACATGTTTTCGCCTCCTAGGACTATATAACAAGGGTAATTTCGTTGTGATGATTATATTTCCGAAGATGAAATATTCCTCTAACAGCAGTAATTAGTGTCTGAATGGAGCCCATTTTGTAACCGACCTCAACATTATTTGTATTATTTTTGGGACGACTGTGTTATTAGAAGCATCGGACAGCTTGATTTCTTATGTATTATGGAATTTAAATAAATGTTTATATGTCTTACTTTAAAATTAAAATCTACATCCTGAAGTTGAAATATTATATCCAAAATTAAAATTCCTTCGAATGATATTTTTTATAAAAACGTCTTTTATACAATTTTTTGTTCTTCATTTAATCCTTCTTCTTTTATATTTCCATAAATTACCTATCTTTTATACAATTTCTAAATGGAATAAATGATCAGTTGCTAGATTCTCCCTTTACAAGGAATGAATATTCGAAATACAATCACAGCAATTCAGTGACACAATTTGAAACTCATGTCCATATTAAAATAAAATGAATTCATACCAAAATATATCTAACATTCAGATAGATAATGGTCTAACAAAATTGCTCCAACAATTCATGACTCTGCAATAAACAATGCCGTGAAATATAGTAGCTAATTATAAAGCTGAATCATTGGCCTACTCATTGCGCAGGGAATACTGATGAGTTAGAAAGAGACAAATCATGGACACTACCGCAGTTTTGAGAAGTAGCGCATTGTCATTAATTGACAAAGTGGAACACAGAAAGTTGGAGGAGCGGTCAGTTCTATGGCGTTTGACAAAAGAGGTGACGAAACTCACAAGACGGGCTGTGAGGATAATTTATAAGTCTTCATGGAAGTTTGCGTCTCTGTCTGTATTTAAGGGTCTTCTGTCGTTTCGAATGTTGACAACAATTGCGACAACAGACAGATTTCTTGGGGGTGGAATGCAATTATACAAGAATGTTTAGATTTCATTCAAAATGCTAACAAATTACATAGAGAGAGACAGACATAGTTTTCTTTGATTTAGAAAATAGGTACGAAAATTTTGGAAAGGTATTTCAAAGCCCACTGTATCATGAGAAGATATTTGATATTGTTTCCTTAAATTGAATTTCAGAGTGCGTATAAAAACAATAGCAACTGAAGAAACTTAAAATGTACTGCAAAATTGTTATGTAAAGAAAGTTTTAAATATCATCTAAGATCAGCTCAAACATTTGTCATATCAGATAGGTAATTGATTTGATATATTAATAAGCAAATTCGCAATTTAGAATACATAATTATCTCAGTACTAGCCTTTTACTTGTTTCCCAATCTCTCCCATATTATGAAGGGGGTGGATAAGTTATGAAGTTGAGAAGCTTCCAATATGGTGGTTGGTTCTCACCACCTGGATGGGTACAGAAAAATGTGGGGTCATTAACCCCTACCACTGATGGGATCTGTATTGGATCCCATGGATGGAATTGTATTGTGGCCGATGATGGCCCTTAGGATTCAATTTCAGTTCATGCCAATGCTGTTACAACGGTCTGGTTTATCTGTGTCGGGACAAAATAATCAACTTGTGATTGTGATTGTCTTTCAATCTAATATCAATGCTAACTCTTGAAATCTTATAATTAGATAAATGAATGCATATGTGTTCTTCAATTGCATTCCAATAATTTTATTATTAAACTAATGGTAAGTTCTAAACTTCGAATACAGATGTTTGAAATTCAATTTGTCTGACATACATGTGAACCTCATACACATTGAATCTTTCTTGAGTCAATCATCCTTTCCGGTAGTGCAGGAATTTGGACAGGGAATGCCAGTTCCTCTTCACTTGATTGAGGCAAAAAATTGAGGTCACCGTCCCGTAATACCATTTATTTTGTGTCAAAATGGGATTCAATATCGTTAAGTTAAACCTGTTAATCAACACTCTGAGGATTAAAGGTCTCTATGAATTTTCTGGCATAAGAATTTTATGTTAATCTGTTTATTTTCAAAAACGCGAAGACGAAAATTTTATGATCCAGTTATTTGTATTTGGAATTCATATATAATATTTAACTATAATGCAACTAAAGTAATGTAAAACTCAATTGTGACATTTTATGAAAACCAACCTTCATTCATGATCTAATTTGAAACATAATATGATTCTTTTATTCGTGTTCCGATTATTGCAAGAAATTTGAAGACATTTTATACGCGTCTGAATCCTAATTTTTTGATAGAATATTTCACATTCAAAGAATTCGAAATAGAAGGGGAGCGTTGAAGTCATGTCCAGAGCTTTACAAAAATTTTAAGTGTATTTACAAATTTCCTGGTACTAAGAAACGTATGTGATATATTTCATTCGAATCATTTTTAAAATATGGAATTGTATAAATCTGAAATAAGTGAACAGAATTTTAAAAAATCCCGACGTGTCTGTAAGAAAAGCTCTTTTTTTAATCTACATAAATCTTTAATCTACTTTAATCTTTTTTTCGTTGCAAAAAATATTTTGCATAAGATATTATTATATAAAATATTTAAAAAAATCTCATTGTCGACTGCATATTTATTTTTAATGTAAAAGATTCTTTTATATAAAATATTGTAATATACAAAATCTTTCAAAAATCTGCAACTTTATTTTTAATTAAAACGTGAAGTATACTGCACTAACGAAATTTTAATATCTCATTATATCTCGGAAAATTACAGGCTGCCTCAAATAATTTTTAAAAACATTAAAAATTTTATTTTTTACGAACTTAATAACATTTTTATAAAAAACATACATTTCGGTAAATATTGTGAATTGCAATGTTAATCAGTATTTACGATCAGTATTAGATTCTTCTATATATGATAGGTGGTTTAACACAAAGGACTATAAATATTAATGATAATTATTACATTCAAATAATTTTAATTTTATTCTTTCCATTAAGATGTAATCCTCCATTTAAATATTTAAAATTATACCTTTATTGCACAGCAATCTGAAACTTTTTTGTTATCTAATAATAACACAGAAAATGAATCTGTCAATAATTTAGAAACTTTCCATACATAGCTTTTAGTTATTGTAGCATTTTTTACCTCTGAAAGCTGAACTGAAAAGTTTCCCCCTTCAGTCAGCATGGATTACCTTCCAATAGAAAGCAAATAAACTAGACATGACTTTTAACGAGAAAGAATGGCTAACTATCGTTTCGCCATTTTGTGAGTGATCACCTTAAATTACATTTAAAGTTTTCCATTGATCAGAGCTCAGAAATACATCACAGCTGTATTCACAACTAATTCATTTCTAGTTCCTTCTCCATTTATATCAATTCTTGTGGGAAAGTATGTTCGTTTGTTCGAAAATTTTCTTAATGGCATTCCTCTCAATTTCAAAGTCGTTTGTCACCAGCTCTTTAATTGTATTGCTGATTCCAACTGGCTCTAATGGTGTGAATAAATCATTCGATGAAAATGTTTCCCATAGTCATTAATGATGTAAATAAAGAGCTTCTATACCACACTTTTGTTTCCTTTAGTTGTTTGTTGCAATTTTATTATCAATTCATTAATGTTTAAGTTTTGCAGTGAACTTAAATGGTTAAATACTTGATTCAATTTTTATGTTGCACTCATCTAGTGAAATTTGATGATAGTTAATTTTTTTTATGCATCTGTTGACATTTTTAACATGAAAAATATTTAAATACATGGGTAAAAAATGGAAGCAAAGCGGAATTTCTAATAAATGAGTAGTTTTGTAGTTGTAATGATATCACAAATAATTTTTCTAAAGAAAAACCAATGAGAAATATAGCAAACATCCAAATATTATCAGTTATTTTAATTATTTATAAAACTTTTAATTATTTATGAAACCTTAACTAGTTTTATCAATATAATAATTGCTTAGTATTTTCATTTTAATAACAGAACTGATAAGTAAACAAGCGTATTAATATTTAAAATGTATTGAATGCCGACAAAATAAACCAACTTGAAAAATAATTGTTGAAAATACTTCTAAAATACTTCTTTTTAATACTAATTTCAGTAATAGTAAACAAGAATCATTAATTATGTATAATATTGCTATTCACTTCATGTGCAATTAATAACACAGGAAAACAACAATACAAACAAACATGTGCAATTAATAACACAGGAAAACAACAATACAAACAAACATGTGCAATTAATAACACAGGAAAACAACAATACAAACAAACATGTGCAATTAATAACACAGGAAAACAACAATACAAACAAACATGTGCAATCTAATTTTTATTTTTACTTTCTATTCTGAAACCCCCGGGGGGCACCTCGAAATGAGGATGAGATGCTTCCGGCATGGTGGATGAATCTCACCACCCTGGAGGGTGCACAAAAAGGTGGGGGATCTGACTCCTCCCATCGATGATGGGACTTACTTCCTTCGGGGAGGGTTGTACCGTGGCCGGAGATGACCCTTAGGACTCAACCACAATTCCAGCCAGTGTTGCTGTTGCAGCGGTCCGGTCATTCAGTTTTATGGTTTAAATCCGTGTGCCTTCGTGGCGAGTCGGAGAGTCAGATGGCTGACTTACTCTCTGTTCTTCTTTCCTTCTACTTTAAATGTCCATTCAAGGCATTCGTGGCTTGTTAATAAAGTATCGACATGAACTTAATATGACATAAGGTATGAACATGATACTTAATACCATATCACAGCTTTCTAGAGTTTAGGTGCCTCTTCAGATATGGTATAGATATAGGTGGGTTTTATTAAAAGGCAAAAAAAAAAAAGAAAGAAAAGAAAGATTGCACTGTAATTTGTTGCAAAGAAACGGTATCGATGCTGTGGTTGGGAGGATTTCCATACTCGATCCTTCTAAAAAATCTGCCAGGAAGTCTAATTTCCTAGTCTCCTTTGTATCTTATGTGGTTCCAAACGTTGTCTTGCTGATATATCACGGAATTTTGGAGGAGGAATACTAACTAATATCTCCTCCTCCTTGGCAGGATTCAAAATTACAAGGTTTTTTCTAAACTTGTATAGCTTCCAAATGGAAGAGTAATATAAATAAGTAAATTTACTCTCGTTTTGAATTCAAAATATTGTCGAGAATAATTTAATACTACTTTTTTGAGAATTCTTTTCCTAAATTTAAATTATGCTTCTAAACCAGTAAATTGATTCCTTATTTTCTACTTAATTTATTGATTGACGATCTCAACTACTTTATTGATTCATTACTTTTTCGATTTCTCTTAAATTCCCGAAAGTTAAATTAGTTACATTAGTTAAATTATTTCTATGGATCTAATCATTATTTAGTAAACGATTGTTAGCTCTAATTATTCGGTGAATAAATATTATGATATTTCAACAATGTTAGTGCATTTTATTAACAGTCTATTGTTAATAAATTTGCTTGTAACTTCTGCACTTTGATGAGTCGACTTAGTTAATCAGCTGATTACCGATATAGTATGCAGATTATTTTTCATTTATCTCTAAAATAAATGTTAACTCGAGTAATTAGCGGAATGATAGAATGGCAAAGAGAGAAAGCTTTCGATGGTATAAACATTTGCCTAAGAGGATGCCATAAAGCCATGTATTTGGGAGATACCGTAATATTTGTTTATTTAGTTTACTCTGTGTAACATATGATGAAAGAATTAAAATAATTGCTTTGCAACGGGAACTATTTATCTTTCTATGACACTGAATGATATATATATATATATATATATAAATTACCGAATACTATTAAATTTGTGTAAAAGAGTAATGAGTTTATCTTCCTTTTCAAAACAAAATGACATAAGATAGTGGTAAAATAATACTCTCCCGAGCCTCGTTTATCTCTGTTATTCCAGTGAAATATAGCATAGTTTCTATTAAATAGTTTACTGAAATATAATTTCTCCAAAAAGCAATGACTATGCAATAATTCTAACAAAAACCTTAATAGCAGTACTTATGTGATCTCAATATTCTTTCTTTCCACCAATTTACAATGATAGAATGAATCTGTAAAAAAATATAATTGTAATAGCCTTATTATTATTATTATTATTTATTATTCCCTAATATTTACTGGTTAGTTTTTTAAAAAATTATTTTTTGTCTTTTTATATAACCGCAATCAGCTACAAAAGCTAACCCAACAGCTTAATCTGTAATTATATGCAGGCTTGAAATTCTATAAACTCGGATCACTTTTGTTTCTAAATTTATTTTGAATTCATCATACATGCCTTAAGACTCAAAATTCGCTTAAGATTCTTAATATATTACATAGTTTCAAGTCATGAAATATGGCCATTCAAATACTATAGTGAGCTTTAAGACTAAAAACTCACAAAATATCGCTTTAAAAGTTAGGGATGAATGCCCATTGTATTTTCGCCATTTAATTTTACAAATTATTTATTACTGAAAAATTACATAAAAAATTTATATATAAAAACCAAATATTTACATTATACTGTACTAAAATAAAGTATTAATCAGCACAAATTACGATGGAAAAAATTCTTAATATTACTCTGCAAACCTACTTCACGAATTATTCATGAATACAATGCGATACATATCACTCATTGTATCTAGGCAGACAACACAGCAAAGCACTAAAACTCTACTTGAAAAGTATTCGTTCAAACTCAATTATCCTCACCGATTCTTGATGGCCGTTATTAAATAGCGATTTCTCATGCATTTTGTGCAAATTGAATTGTACATCCCTTCCTTATTCCCTCCCTCTTCCCATTTATTACCAAATTCGACCAGAATTCAAAATGCAATGCATATTCCCCTCAACTTCAAACGTCAAGTCCTCTTTGGCATAATCGAGTTCGTTATAAATAAGCTTTTATGCTGATGGAGGAGTAGACTAAGCTGGGCTTTTAGTCCACATTAAAAATCTTCAGCCCACCATCAAGAAGACGAGGGAGGGGTATAAATCCCTTTCCTTTTTAGAAGATAAAACGCCAATAGCATTATCGATCGTTTCAATTACTGACTGCTTTCACAACATATTTCCTCCCTTTACAGTCTATCGGTACGTCTTCAATCGCATGCTAAGCGACATTTCGAGCCCATCCCACCAGAAACACTAGAAAGTGGTCCTAAAAAGAAAGCATTCAGCGTTCTGCTGCTGGAAATAGAAGCCTTCCATACGCTCTCGTGCCTTCATCCCCTATATCTTCATAACTTATGTATGAGCATTCCCTTTATGAACTAAGGCTGAAGAGGCGGACGATCCTTTTCTGGCAACGATTGCCTGAAAATGGATGCTGTGTTTACATTCCCCCAAAGGTTCTTGATGTGAGTCCGTGCCTCGCTAATACCCCCTTTGTGGATTGAGAAGACTCAAAGCACGGTTCACTTTCAGCGAGGGTTATTGAGTGTTTTGTGATCCTTATGTTATGCAGAAGCATCTTAGGGTAAAGCGGGTTTCGCAGTGAGGATTCTAACAGGTACCAGGAATAATGAAAATGACATCGTTTATTCTCTTTTCTTATTGAAGGGGGATGCTTATAACATATCAGATCTAGACAGAAATTATTTATCGTCTTCTTGCTTAATTTGTGTAAAGACAATTGAGCAGCTTTCTAGTATACTTTCCTCATTTCTTTTAGATACAAAAGTGAGAAATATTTTTTTTTTCGTTCTTTCTTATTCTTCAATATGTCTAACATTGGCTTAATTTATCATGGATATTTTCTAGATAGTAAATATTTTAATTTGTGATTCATGAATGGATGTAAAATTTATGATGCAACACTGTATACAATAATTCAATTTTAATATAGCACAGAATTGTATGATTTCAGAAATCCAGAAAAAGGAACATACAGGAATTCATAAACAAAGTATATAAATTTTTTAAAAAAATTGAAATTTAAAAAATAAATTTAATTTTTTATATGTTAATCTGTGTAATTATAAACTCTATATTTTACACCTCACTTTTTATTTAATGTAGAATACCAAGAATTCAAAAATCGTCCTAAAGGTAAATTCCTAAAATGTTGGAATCATAAAGAAAATCAATCAATTCCAACAAAAATTGTTTTGTAATTATTTTTAACTTTATTAAAATAAAATATCAATAAAAGTGTTATTCAAAAATTTTTATATTCGAAATGCTCAATATTATTTATTTCAAAATGTTCAAACGAATACGTTGCAAAATACGTTTAATTCAGCTCTTTAACTACAGCAAGATATCCGTTGAGGACATGGAATATTCTTTATAAAATGGATTATAAAATGGAAGCGTAAGATTTCTTTTGCAATCACGAAATTTATGAAAGTCACGAAATTATGATTTCGATTGTACAAACAACTAGTAGTAGTTTGGTAGGTACCTACTACTAGATATTTTCTACCTATTCGAAAGCATTCCCATATATTTCTTAGTTTGAAATATATTATTTATTAATTTCCAATATTGTATGGAATTTAATGTAAAATCAAATCAATAAAAGAAAATATTAATTTAAAGTCATCTTGTTAATACATCTAGCTTTTATTTACTTACTTTAATATTACAGCTTTATTTTTTGTTGTTGTTATTGTTGTTGCGTTATAATAAATGACTTTTTTTTTTTCTTCTTTTATCAATTCATTCTTTTCACAAAAAAGCACTCTCACAGTCTACGACATTTTTAAGTTAATTCATGAATAAAGTTTTCTGCTGATTATTGATTATTATAATATTTTTTATTGAAAATAGTACTTGTTAAATTATTAGAGAGAAACAAAAAAAACTTATACTAACTTAACAGATACTTGAAAGAATATTTTCTTAACAAAACCTTGAAAGCTATATACATTTTGTCTAAGAACTTAAGAATACGTCTTGGTAGTTATTTCATAAAGAAGAATGTTATAATAGTTAAATTATTAAAACTACTTTAATTATTAATGTGTAAGTACAATTAAGTTCAATTGAATCAATTTGCTTTCCTTTGACAATTTTTGAATCAGGTGAATATCTACATATTCTTATAAGAGGAAAATATACTTAAATAGGGGAGGTTCTTCACTTCAGAAAAGAGCTGTGTTGCAAAAACACTTGCACAGCAGAACACAAATAAAATATATTTCTTGAAAAACCAACATATTCTCTAAACAGCCGAAACATTTTAATTATAATTATTAAAGTAAAAGTTTAGAATAGTATCTTTTCATCTTATATTTCGCTTGTCTTTTTCAAAAAAAAATAAGTTCTGAAAAAAGCAAGAGGAAACAGAAAACAAATGAGTTTCTTTCAGTTTGAAACCAGAAAAAAATTATTGTTTCTGAGAGAAAGCGAAAGATAAAAAAATCATTAAAGTAAAGATGGAACCTGTTCGGGAGAGAAAAAAATAAAAGAATATAACATGTTTAGTTATGTGCCAAACATGAACTGCACCCACAACAACCTAACTCCCTCCAAAATCAATTAGAAGTCATTTGATTGTTGTCTTCTGTTGTTGCACAATTACTGTGTTAAAAATACATTTCGGGCTTTCTGGTATGGTATTCAATTGATGATTCTTTTCTTATGGTACCTATTGATGATTCTCTTCTTTCTTTAATTTCTTCCTTTCTTTTTAATTTTCGCTGCTCACTAAACTTTGCATTAGAAAATTATCAAACAGAATTTAAAAGAAAAAGGCAAGCTTTTTAAAACAAATTCAGGGTGTGCTGCAACCCTTCAATCCTAGTGTAAGTGATGTCATTAAGATTGTAAATATTATTTAAGCTGTTTTCTTTCAGAGAAGATAACTTTGCATAGTTATAAAATTAATTAATGATAAAAATTTAAAAAAATATTATATATAATTATTAAAATTAGGAGTTGTGATCTCATAATACATAATTTAATAAGCTTTTTTTTAATATTAAGAGATTCAAAGAAATTCAAAATTATCAACAAGTAGTGAACCGTTATAATTTAAATTTTTAACATAACGAATATTTGATATTTGGAAATATAATATATGTCTTTAATTTTCCTAAATAATCGTGAATCCGTGATGTTGTGATATCTAAAGCCAGCTTTCCAGATAGAAAATCCCTGTTCGAAAACCAATTATACAAAAAAAGAGCCCTGCAATGAATGTGTATCGAATTCACCTTAAGTCTGAGGTTCCGGATTAAAAATTCTCTGCTTTAAATGGCGTGGAAGTTTGAAGAAAGAAATATCTGCTTTTGTCACATGATCAAAGATGCAAATTATGTGGATTTTGCAAAATAGTCATGCTCTTGGACTTTGCAAAATAGTTCAAGATTTGCTTTAAAGTCGCTAAATAAAATTTTACCTTGATTATCACGGCTAATTATGGCGTTGCATTTCATCTTTATATTTAATACTTATATAGAAAAGTCAAATTAAATTTAAATTGTTCATAATTGGTTTCTGAAATCCTTTCAAATCCTTTCTTTAATATTTACCATTTATTATTCTATAAGTCATCATAAAAACAAGCAAACAATAAAACATGCACAGCTTTCCTTTTTTTATGTACTTTGACATTTGATTAAAATCAAAACTGCATATCTTTTAGTACATGTTATTACCAAATTCTTTATGTATATAACTGTTTTTCAAACAATTCGTTTTAAGATGTAAATGAAGCTCCACAACAATATTAAAAACTCCAAATAATTTCTTTCCTAAGAAATAAATAACGTAATCTCATTGGCATTTTATTACTTTAAAATGTAAATACGTTTGATACTTTTAAATAATTTTTCGAAATCACTTGATTCCTATTATCAAGGGAATTATGAAAATTTCAGGAAGTGAGCAAAATTAAATTTATTATGAAATACTTGCTTGTAAACAAGTTTTCCCCTGGGTGTTCTTTAATCTAATTATAAAACGGGAATTTAGACAGTTATTATTAAATAATATTTTATGTAAATTGTGATTGGAATAAAATAATGAAATTTTGAATGAATGACTAAATATATACTCATATCTTCAAATTTTTATTAATTTTGAAATAACACTAGTTCTTTACCTAAACGGAAGTCATTTAAAATGCAATAAAAGGATTTAAATTCCTATTATTTATCTCCAAAATAATGCATTTCCATCAGAATTATTTAAATTCAATTTTAACTTTATTAATATTTGGAAGTATCAATACAACTTAATGCTAATGGGTTTACTTGTTCCGATGATAAAGAAATCTAATGCTATTATTAATATTTATAAAATTGAATTATTTCTGCATTTTATGGAATATTTCTTTTCATCGTATAATTGGATTACAAATATTGAAAACCCTCATTTTAATAAAAGAGTAACAAACATTTAAAAAAATGCATTTCGAAAATCCAGGAAATATTGTTTGGAATAAATTTATTATAAGGCCCGAAGGAAAATTAATATAAATAATATGTACAGGGTTAGCAAGAAATAAGTTACCCACTTCAAAAGGCTCCAAAATGCGTTTTATTAATCCAAATGAGATACAATTTGAACTTCAGATTATTGAAATGATGTGCTTTACATTTATTAAATAAAATATTACTACAAAAATTTACCGTGAGGTGTTGTAATACAATTAAAACCATTTAATACGGTTTATAATTGTTAAATAAAGTAAAATTAAAATTTCGCAATAGGTCTTCTTTCATTTTCAACAATATGCTCTAAACGAAGAACCATATTTTCTATAGATGACCAGAGTGAATCTGCCGGAATATTAAGAATATGGAGTCAAATGTTGTTCTTCAGATCTGGTAGAGATGAGCCCTTTGATGGTAGATATTGTTCTTCAAATAACTTCACTACCAAAAATCACAAGGGGTGCAGTCTGGCGAGAGAGAAGGCCATACTATTTGGAAATGGCGCTGATAACCCGTGCTTCTGTAAAATGCTATATTAACAATCGCTTTACACGGCGATCAAAATGACGTGATGCACCATCCTGCATGAAAATGATATCTTGAAGGCATCCACGCTGTAAAAGAGTTGGGATTACAAAATCCCTCAGTATATCATGGTACCGTTTTCCTGTGACGGAATAGGTTTAGATTCCATTTCAAGTTATCTCTTCGAATAAATACGGTCCAATAATAAAGGTAGCTGCAAAATCACACAATACTGTCATTACTTCAGGAAGCAAGAGTTGTTCCTGTATAACGTGAGTGTTTTCCTCTGCCCAAATTCGACAGCTATGGGTGTTAATTTGCCATTGAGGCAAAAGTGGGCCTCATCAATCCACAGAATGTTCCATGGCAAAGTTGTGTCAACCACCATTCGAGCAAGGAACTGAAGTGCAAAAGTTTTATAGGACCGCTAAGTCCCCTTCCTGCAACAGGTGTACAGACTTGATTTTGTATGTATAAAAATGTAAAATCTGTCATAAGATTTTTCGTAATGTTGAACAGTTGAATATACAGAACACGGAAAACAACTGGCAAACTTACACTATTATGCGGCGACTGAACTGCTGACTTCAACGAGCGTGGTCGCAACATTTTCGACGTTGGAAGACGGGATTATTTTTCGTCCTCTACCTGGAAGAATGTCAAGTTGCCCAGTTCTTTTCAAATTTCTTCATCATCTTGCGTACGGCACCTGGAGACATTGAACCTCTTCGTATCTGCTTCATATAAGGAATTTCCTTTAAAGCTGCAACGGAGTTTTGTTGTTTCTGGTAGAACAATATCACCAGTAGCTCTTTTTCTTGCAACGTAGGCATGGCGATCAGAGAAGAAACTAATGTTTGTGCAGAATCTGTCTTCTTTTTTGCCAAAGGAAAATGGTAAAAGATAAGCACTGTAACGCAAATTCTGTTTCACATTTCCAATATATGCAAATAATTGCCATTTGTGTTACAGTGCCATGTATTAGCGAATTTTTCTACTAAATTTTTTAATTAATAAATGTAAAGAGCATCATCAGCAATCTGTAGTTCAAATTTTGTCATATTTTGACCCATAGAAAGCATTTTAGAGCCCTCTGAAATAGATAACATTTCTTGCTAATCCTGTATAATTTCATAAATTTTGTTGCATAGAATTAATGTATAGTTATAGTTTCATTATTTTTAACTTTATGGGAATATATTATTTCAATATATGAAACACTTGGTGAATAAAATTTCAACACTATTGCAAATAATATTTCGCATATAACTGCCATTAGAATGTAACGTTTTTAATCTTCAATGCTTCGCTAGACTTTTGAATAAGTTATTTAAGAATTATACTTTTATCGGGTTTTTTTTCCATAACTCTAATTATTAAATCCATATTTCCAAAAATCTAGCGGAATTCTCTGATTTATTTATTTTAATAATTCAGATTAGTAGTGTGTGTGTGTGTGTGTGTGTGTGTGTGTGTGTGTGTGTGTGTGTGTGTGTGTGTGTGTGTGTGTGTGTGTGTGTGTGTGTGTGTGTGTGTGTGTAAATTAAGAAACTCGTTAGAAATACTTAAGACAGAAGACTATGCTCGAAAGTTAATTTTTGTGAAAATATCAACTATTTTTATGCAATATTCTTAATTTAAGAACAGTTCCTTCATAATTATAATTGCAAAATACACATTTCAGTGCTATTTCTTCCTACTATCTTACTAGTATTTCAGGATATGGTGTTCTCATATAGACAATAAAGCATAACTCCAAAAAGGATTTGCTTGTTTATCCTCAAAAAGTTTCTATACTCGAAGATTCATTAAAAGCTTCAGATCGTCTTTTTTTTAAATTAAAAATATTATCTTCCTGTAATTCAAATGCTAAAAATTAAAAATTTACTTGAAATCAATTTTGGCTGTTACTTTTATCTGCGCAATTCCCTTTCCTCTTGGGCATGTGTTGCCAAACTGCGAGCAAAAGTTTGGGGGACTCTCCATCTACTTGAATATAAATTGAAGAATTGTTCAATAAACCTAGACATCTGTCACATTAACGGGCAGCAGATTGTCTGGATGTCAGTGATTTCTAAGTTATGTGATCGACCGCTCAAATAAGACTTCCGCTCAGCGTTGCCATTTCTGGATTCGCAACATCCCACTTCATCCCCCCTCCGTTTAATCACACTGATGAATATTTCATACTCAGGATGGGATGGAACAAGCACCCCAAACTTCCGTTCTAACTCCCATTCCGATGCGATCATTAACCCAGCCCATTCTTTCCATGGCCGACTCCCGGTTTTCCTGATCCATGCTTTCTGCGGGAAGTGACAGAGGATATAACAGTCCATATTTCCCACTGGGAATTGCATTCTATCGCTTCCTATTTTTTATTTTTACCTTTTTGCGCTTTCTCTAACTGTGTTTCTGCGGAAAGCACGTAAGCACTCAGCTGCAAGATGCATTTAGGAATTATACTTTATGTTTTCGAGAGAGGTAGATGGTTGTTTATGGATATATATTTATTTGGTGAAGGGATATCTTTCATGTTAATAATCGCTGAGAGTATAGGTTTCGAAAAATGCTTTACATCGCATATAATGTATTTGATCGTTATTTCAACGTTAAATGTAAAATTTCTGTTTTTATAGTTAACTGAGGTGTTTGTTTAGTTTATAGAAACTTGTTATTTATTTATTTATAGTTATCTTTCCCATTCGATTTCGAATCGATTCTGAGAACATTTCACTACGAAAAAACAGATATTCTTCAAGATTGTTTGTGTTTGAATAACATTTATTATGAGATAGACAAAATTTTAATACTATTCCTAAACGATATTCTTGAAGAAGAAACAAAATATTTCTTCTTCTTACCTTTTAAAGCAATTTAAAAATAAGATCTCTTTACCATTCGATTATCCATTGAGTGAACTGTAACTTTTCTACCTTCTTTAGTCATGAAGTTTATCATCGCCCATGCCATGGAACTGGGAAATAAAATTATCACCAGGGTCATTGAAGATACCATAGATATGATCCTCGAAGAAGTTGATACACTTACTTGTTTGTTGTTTGTTTCTTATGGCACTTGCCACTGACAAGCCCACTGTTACGAAGACAGCGATTTAAGCCTGAGGGGAACGTCTCTTATTTTTATAGCAGCGCCAACTAGGGCCAAGAGTACGACTTTGCCACTCACGCATCACTCATTCGCTTGCACAACCCCTTTTTACAGGAGGGCACATTCACACATCTCACAGATAGAACAACAGAAGAACAACCATGCCCAAACCGGGACTCGAACCCGGGACGCCCAGATCACGGGGAAGACGCGCTACCCCTATGCCAGGACGCCGGCACACTTACTTGTAAAGTCGATTACAAAGTTATGGTATTTTACTGTAATTAGAGGGTACGTGTGTGGATGTCTGTTCTCACTGTTCGTGAAGAAAATAATACATAATTTTAAGCTATCTCGAAATATTTTTGCATAAGAGTTGAGTTTCTGCTATTGTTTCTTACTTAATTGTTTCTTATATACTTGTTATTATTAAAGTAATAAATTCGTTTAGTTTTAATAATATGCAATAATTATTCGCAATAAAGCTGTAAATATACATAGTAACTTATTTCCAGCTGGTATGTTTAATTACAAGTTACTATTAGCTGCGGATCAAGGTAAATGGCAAGAATAAATTTTGGAAGAATTTTTAGAATACTGATAATTACCAATTAAATATTATTAATCTATCCATATCCATCCTTTTCCTTATACTTTGATATATCCATTAAATAAACTTAATTGTATTATTAGTATGTCTCATACAGATTCCAGAAGTGATTTGTCCAAATAAAATATTTATAACAAAATATTGGAGTCTGTTTTTGTCTCTTTTTTTATAACTTATATAAGTTTCTTCTCTCTATAACTTATACAAGCCACTATATCGAATTAAAAATGTTGTCATCTTAGATCGCTCCTACTTTTGAAAAATAAAATCTTTAGTTTCACAACTAATTATAAAAATATGTGTCTAAATAAATGATAAATATATTTTCATCGTTCTTGACAATTATAATATTTACATAAAAATTTTAAAACAAAAGATGTCATTTCGATCTTTTGTATTACTGTAATTCTTTCTGAATTTACATCATTGATATGCCCTCTCACATCTTTTCTCACATGATCAGTCTGATCAACTTCAGTCGTTTTTCTTGCACAGTGTTCTCGCATATGCTTCATTGTCGACTCCCAAACGTTTCTCCTACACTATATTGTCTCATACACCTCATGAAGTCGAACTTTCTTCCTCTCTTTTGCATTGGAATATGACAAGAGAAATTGGCTGAGAAAGTCAACTTCAGTCGTCTGTCTCATAATTAATTGTGAAATATTCGTTACGATATTAACTTATATCTTCTGCAATGGACTGTTTCATACAAAATGTGAGGACAAACTTTGCATGAACATTTGTCGTATTCCATTGTTATCTTCCATAATGGAATATGGCAAACGCTGTAAAAAAGAGCACCAGTCTTCTCTCTAATACTTAAACTTTCACGCAAATACTTTGGGTTCGTCTCCAGTCGTCTCTACTGCACAGCATTTTCAATCACACATTGTTTTATCTGCTATAATTGTCTATTTCACATTAGACTGAAACTCATACACGTTATGTAAGATGGCCTACAGATGTCTCTCACACATTTCAAATTGCCTGCAAGAATACTTTCAGGTTGTTTTGCCAACATTAAAAATTCGATAACCACTTTTGGATATTTCCTGATAATGATTTATGAATCAAACCAAAACAGTCGAAAGTGACAACGCAGAGCAAATCAAAACGAACATAATCAATGGTTGTCATAGAATCTCGGAATTTCAATAAATTGTATTTTCAAAATAAGAAAAGATTATTTCAGTAGAACTCAGTTAGCGTTTCATTTTAAACACATTATAAATTCTACTGATCGAATGAACCAGAAACTTTGAATACGTCATAAATTTGTATTCTTATTTCTTTAATTACGAAAAAAACAAATTAAAAAAGCTCAAAAATTTATTTCCCAAAATCAAATCACAATGTTTTTTAGCTTATTTGATATCAACCTCATAAAAATTTTCAATTCCTCGAATTCAGTGTTTTTTTTTCTTTTTAATTTTCTGTCTTGTATTTCTTGAATAGCTATCCATTACAGAATTTAAAATAATCATCGAAATGTGAAAATATGTTTCATTCTTTTCATTTCGACAATACTAATAAAACTTTGTTGCAACATGCAAGTTTTGAAAGTTAATAGAAACCAAACATTTTATTCTTAGGACAGTAATACATTAAAATAATTCAATTTCTACAAATATTAATCCATCTGGCAGATAATAATATTATTAAATTTCCATTTTAAATTGAAATAGCATTGAAAACAAATTTTCAATTAATTCGAATTCATTAATGAATAATTGAAGTTTTTTGTATTGACTTAGAATAATTTGACAAAAAATAATTATATACTTATTCAAACACGAATAATACGTTATTTTCTCTGTCTGACTGAGATATATTTTTTTTTCTGTTCAGTTTTCTTATTTTTAATGATGTAAATATTTTTTAGTAATTTAATTATATACTTCTAAAAATCAACTATTTTACTTTCCTTATTTCGTATTATTTTCATGATTAAAGATAGCAATTGAAAGTTTCAAATGCAATGATAATCTTTCAATTCTAATTTCCTTTTTAATTTTCTCTTTATTAGGTTTCTTTTGAAATTACTGAATTTAAATTATAAGTCATAATGGATTTTATACGTTTTTAATTTTCTAAGTCATGCCCTGGAAACTTAAATGTTGTGCTAGAATTGATATTAAAGTTCTAGTTATATGTTGAAATATCGCCGTAAGCACCTAACTCAAAAAATAAAACTGACACTGTAATATCTTTTTAATAATATAAAGCTAAATTAGATTAAAATATATTTTTTGTTACAAAATTTTATTACCTTTATCATAATTTTACAAAGGGGTTTACAATTCAAAAACATATAAATATTTGGACAGAATGCACTGAATGCAAACTTTTAGCTAATTCTTAATTCTTCGTTGTAAGAAACACAAATTGTACGTAATCTTTGAATTTAAAAATATATATTTTGTTCTTAAGTTTTTTTTATAAAATTCTCACATGAGAATTTGGCGAATAAGACGATATTCTTGTAAATAGCAGATGATTTTATTTTCTTACTTTAAAAATATTTTAGTTTCCTTTGATACTTTTCATTTGAAGTAACAATATTCTCTAGATTCTTCTAGAATTTTAATTTATTTTATGGCAGTTTTAAAATTATCAATTCTAACCTGTCTTGATTATTTTTCCCTTAAATCTGAAAGCTCTTTGATGTCCTAATATCAACATTTTTCTAATTCATAGAAATTAATAACATTTCATAGCGAAGTTCACTTTTATTTTATTATGTCTCTAAATATTGGAATAAATATAACTTTTAAAAATGCCTCTTTGAGTGTAACAATTTTAAACAAATTGCAACAGTTTTGAGACAAATTATAAAGCAAAATGCTTTAATGTCATGTTTCAGACATCGGTAAAGATTTTGACACCTCGTTTAATTACCTTTTTAAGCCTCCCATTGAGCAGCAGCGTTTTGTTACAAATTGTTTTTAATGGACTTTCAAGACTCGAGATATTCTGTGTTGCTTTATAATTTATTAAGTTTCTGTTGCGTTGAATTAAAGGAAAAAGGGGAAAAAATTTATGCCTGGAGTTGAAATATTTTGAAACTTCATTTTGCATCCAAAAAGGGTTTAAGTTCAAAAAATTCCCCTCAAATCCAGTTTTTTATTTTTTTTAAGATGAGAATCTCCTGCATAAAATATTCTTGTGAAATAAAGGAAAAATTGTTCTAGATATAAAATATGTGCAGAATTTTATAGAAATCATTTTCAAAGAATAACCAGATAGAAAATTCTGGATAAGAATTGGTAATTAATAAGCAGTTGTGGTTTATTATTGGTAATTTTATTAATTCTGGATAAGAATTGGTAATTAATAAGCAGTTGTGGTTTATTATTGGTAATTTTATTTATTCTGGATAAGAATTGGTAATTAATAAGCAGTTGTGGTTTATTATTGGTAATTTTATTAATTAATTACGGTAATAAGTTGTTCATTGTTTACTGAATCAGAAATTCTAAAGTTGTGGAATGGCCCTATTTGGAGGAGTGTATGAAATAACAATAGAAAAAAAATATGAAATATCAAAAATCTGAAATAAAAAAAAAAGTTTAAACTAAAATAAAAAGAGATAAACTCGGATAATAAAATATCGTTTACCACTTATAAAATTAGATGAAAACATATTATTATGAATTTATAATATTGCTTTTCTGCTCAGCTAATTTTCCCATAACAAAAAGAGTTTTATAGGTAACTTTAACGATGCTCAATGGATGCTGAGTCAGTCACACTGGCTTTGGCGACAAATTTGTCGCCCGTTTGGTGATTTTAGCGATAAAAATAAAGTACCCAGAATATTCGAGAATTTTGGCGATAGCTCCTTTAGAACCCGAATTCCAACCTTTATTCCAGAGATACGATGTCTATCATGGTAGCTATAAAATGCAGAGGGGCTGTGACATGAGGGAGTCAGTAATAATTGAGTTGTGCTCAAATGTGTAATTGAACTATCTTTGGAGTATCAGTCTAAAAGTAATACGACTATAAAATATAATAAATCTAATTCAACAACAAAGAGCTTTTACAATACTTTTAAACGTGAAAGTACATAGGTACTTCGACTTATTCACATAATACCCCGCGTTTTAGACATTTCCAGCTTATTATTTTTGAAACTAGAGTCAGTTCCCATCCATTAATTTATTTTTGCATTTCCATCTCAATTTAAGCATTTTCATCAATTTATATCATGCATTAAAAATCTATTTTTATTAGTAATAAAATAGTAATGGAATTCTTAAATATATTTTTTCCGTTCCCCTTTTCACAAACCTTCAACACATGGCGCATTTAAATTATTCTCAAGATTAAAGACAAGCAGTTTTCGGTGGATGCTTTCCTGCGAATGCGCGCTTTCAATTCGAGAGATGCCCGTCTCGAAATGTACTAGATTAGCAAAATGGTATGCAGTAATTGCTGCTGCCATAACACATTTCACAACTCGCCCTGTAGAGCACGTAATCGGATATAATTGCGTGATAGAATTGCATGGCCTCCAGCGTTGTTCACTTCAACGAGCATTGCACAGACGATTCAACAATGCGTGCACTTTAAGGATTCAATCGTTACTCCGGAATCACTCATTTTGAAAAGCAATCGTTCACAATTATTGAAAAATTATGCCATGGCAAAATAATTATAATTAATGGTGAAATGAATATAATTGTTTTATAAATTTTAATGATTGATTATTATTTTTTAAGTTAAGCCAAGTAATGTGAAGTTATAAACATTTTGATTCTGAATGTTGCAGAAATGTAAATAATGTGAGAAAAATAAATCTTAATAATCTGCTTTTCCTTATAATGGAAATATTAAAAATAATATTTAAATAAAACTTTTTTAATCTTTAAATAAATTTTCTGTATTATATTTTTAATTAAAAATCTAAGGAACAAAATAAGAACGTAAAATTTTGAATAAATATACTTTAAATAAAACGGAACTTAAATAATATTCATTATATGTTTTAATGTTTATTGAAGTTTTACAAATTTCTGTATGGATTTTTCAGAGACTTAATTAAATTAGCGAATTACTTTCATCTCTCTTCTATGCATCAAATCTTTGTTTTTTTTCTCCCAATTTCTTGATAAAAGAAACTTCTTCTTTGGTCTGAATAGACAAATGAGCTGAGATTTTTATTAACAAGCATGTTGCATGACGCAGTCAGACGTCTACTGTGATATATCATATATAAGTATATCAGTCATTAAAAGTAATCATGTCTTTAACATTAACCTTTCTTTAAACAATAAACATTAATTATATATCAGTCTTTAAAAGTTAACATTAATAGTCTTTAACAATAAACATCAATTATATTAGAGGTGCGAATCTTTAAACATTTATCTACAAATCGCCACACTCTGCAAACCGACATTTCTTTCGCTAGATGCAGTAATCAATATGATATTTTCATTCCTTTGGCAAATATGCTTTGGATATTAATATAAATAAATTATGATTTAGTATTAATTACAAACGAATAATATAAGATTTTTAAGAAATATTTCAAACTATCATAAAAGCAAGCTGATGTTGAACTAAAAAATAGCTTATTGAAAAATAACACAAATTCGTGCCTTGACATTCAATTAAATAAATTGTGCTATTTTATCGAACAGCTGAATAAGCCATAAAAATTCGTGTATATATATATATTATATTTTTTGTTTCAAATCCCAAACTCGTGATGCTGAGAAATGACATTTTTGTCAACCCTTATCATCTGCGCTTATAAAATAGATAAAAACTATTACCCGCATTTTGTTGCGAAAAGATATTTTATTATCCTTTCTTAGATCATAAACTACATTTTTCCTTCTTTGGATAACTCATCTTTCTTAATGATCATCAATAAAGTACAAGATTGCCAGTAAACTCTACTAGATGTCTTTCCCAATACAGGATGCAGCCTTTCTTCTCCGTAATCCGAAACTTCTGACGAAAAATTTATTTTCTTACGTGGCATAGAAAAGTATTTAATCTGCTTATTGGTTTTGGAATATACAAACTTAAAATATAAAACTAGATTTCTATTTTTAACAGCTAAATATCAAGAAGAAATAAAACGTTTTTATTTAGAGGTGTTTAAATTACTTATTTTCTCCAAAATATATTTAATTTTACTTTGAATTTTGGCTTATATTTCTAGTTTTCAGATAAATTGGTCATATGGATTTAAAAGTTTTCATTTAAAATGTTCAGAAATGTGTAGCCGGAAAATAAAAATGTAATGAAAATGTATAGAAGAAATATTTATTGAAGAAAGTAAAAAAGCGTATTCAAAAATATTTTGAGTAAATTCCACAGGAATTTTTATTGCAAAATGTTTCAAAATGACTTGTAGATCTGTGACTATTTGTTCATGTAATCCCAAATTTAAATTATTTTTATTAGTTAAACTTTTTTTTTGTATTTTAGCAAAATAATTCTAACATGTTAAAATTTTCTCCGCTGCAATTATTATCTGTGACTGAGTAATTTAAGAATGGCAGATACCGGTTATGAACAAATGAAATTATATTTAAGATCCAATTATCTACAGTCACAAATAATTAGATACAACACAATTAAAGCATGAAACAATTTAGAAAACTCCTAACGATGCTTCATTTTCAGCGGTTAGCAGTTGATTCGTTTCTCCCAATAGCCGCTAGAGGGCTATCCTTCTATTTATTACACATCTTAGTTTATATTTGTAATCATATTTGACATCATATCTCAAAGTTCATGTATTTACAATGTAACCCTTTTGTAAACACTTCTGTCCAGGCAAAAAATCCACAGTATTATCAAATTTATAAGTGAAAATAGAGACCTATTCTTGCCTCCATAGCTCTCAACATCAAGTCTCATGCCACAAAAGACTAAGGGAAAAAACAAGCACCGCAATCTCCTGTCACACATTTCAATCAATCAGAGATTGTCTTCATTTCCATTTCTCAAATTATTCTCCATCTGATTTTTTTAACTGCATCCTGATCTACTTTATCATAAAAAATAAGTGAACACAGATTATATGTATATTTTTACACATTTTATCTCACAGCACTATATTTCTAAGTTTATTTCTACAAATTATATTTCTAAGTTGAAAAATTATGTAAACGGTCTCATCATGATATAATTTCTTATATAATTGTAAATTCTGTAAATAATTATTTTTGTTTCGTTTCCCTACTGTAAATATTTTGTTAATTAAATAAAATTCCCGTAACATGCCCACCAAACCATTCAGTGACCAGAATGGTCGCGGATACGGGAGCATGAGACGGCCTTCTGTTCTGTATTTCCATTATTGGAAGCTCTTTTTAACTTGGTAAATTTCCATTGGTTTTAGACTCAAACCTTTCACAAAGTGTGACAAAGATGTTAAGCACGGGGACATAAGATGCTTATCTTCTGTACCTCGTTTTAGCCAGTAACAGAGTCAATTCAAATGGAATTAATTTGCGTGACAAACAAACGTACGCATTCGTCGGTTACTGTATGATATCTGCCGAACAATAGAAATATCGTCGGTTACTGTATGATATCTGCCGAACAACAGAAATATCGTCGGTTACTGTATGATACCTGCCGAACAACAGAATTTGGAGATCTAATTTTTACATATTTTTACTTTTTCGTATACGAAGAATAGAGAAAGTACAATAATCACAAAAAAAATCGAACTCGAGATTTTGACGAATCTATGTGTTTTAGACCTGCCTGCGGTCGAAAAACACATTTTTGAAAAATGTTCGTCTGTCTTCTTTGACAAAGAAAATTCAAAAACGCTTTGAATTAAACAAATGAAAACTAATATACAGAATTAAAACCAAAATTATTGATTTCTGTCAAATTTTGAACAAAATCCGTCTGTCCAGCTGTTCGAATATAAGTTAACACGACAACTAAACACCAATGAGAGCTAAATAAATAAAATGTGGTATATCGATTTAACATCTTTAGTATAGACGCTTAGCAAATTTTGAGTGAAATCCAACGAGGGGTTGACCGTCTGTCGGTCTGTACTTTCAGAAACATGTAAACATGATAACTCAAAAACATTAATACTTAAATATATCAAATTTCGAAAGCAATTTTTTTTTACCTTAAGTGTAATTTTTGTGCCAATTTTGCTTCAATCGGTTGGGAAGAGCATGTCTGAAACCTAAATTTGATTTTTAAATACTTTTGATTGAATGCCAAGGATTAATCGCCAAAACAATCGCCAAGCATCCCATAATAAATTCGGTAAAAATGCGAAATTAACGCTAAGGCTAATATTTCGTAACTAGTGTATGCTAATACCATGCAAGGTGTTTACTGGGCTAACATCTTGATTAAAGAGCATCGAGAGAGTTTTGTAACCCATAAGTTGTTATTTTTACATATTAAATATATCAATATTATAAATGACTTTACAATGTAACACCACGATAATGCCATATATAATACTATGTACAGTAAGAGTTTTATAAGCTGTTTCTACAATAGCAGTGGCCCACATTATTGGTCAGAGTTTTTGCCTACAGATATAAAATTCAAAGAATTCAAGAAGCAGCCACTAGAAGATCTCTGAGAAGCAGAAGTAGTTATCTGCATAATTTAATCTTCATTCTACTTCATGCTGTGTCGCTTATTAAGAAAAAAGAGGAGTTAAAGGAAAATAAAATAAAATAGATAAATCCATAGACAAGATCAGAAATCAAAGTGAGATTAATCATTTTCTTACTGTGGATAGAATAGTGAACATTTCTACTTTATTGATATGAAAGAGTGAAGCAATCACGGTTGCTAAAGAGAAGGCAAGACGCCCTTTTTACCAGAATCATAGCATTTTGATTTCTAGGAGATGTTCAAGCGTGTTTTTCTGAATCCAAATTAACTTATAAAATATTACCTGAACAAGATACTGGTAAATCAATAAGGATATTATATTAATAATTGTGGGAAAACGTGAATAAAAAAATCAGTAATCATTGACTCTCCTTTGAAAAGATTGACTGTGTTATTGACCTTTGCTCTACAAGTACCGATATACAGATATGGAATTTAATTTTTCAATTAAGAAAAAAAAAAGAACAGTTTTCTGGAACGATTTAAAAGATTCAACCAATAGAAATGATTCTTTTTCAGTAAACATTTGTGAATCATCGAATTACAGGATTCATTTTTTCAAATAAATAAAAATATTTAATACATCAAAAATGAGGAATTAGGCCTAGTTTTGATAATTATTTTGTCTGATAAGAGTGAAAACTTTTCAGAATATTATATTTTGTTATATCGGAGTGGAAGCTATGTAGAAGGTGCACCGCACTGTTGAAGTAACGGCTTGTTAAAAGATGCAAGATTGTTCCTTATAAAATGAGCAGATCATTTCTGCATTATCACAAGTATAAAGTTTTCACGATATCGCTCAATATCGTACAATGTAAATATAATACGATGCTTGTATATTTGTATTACTTCATAATTATATCAAAGATCTTCAATTATTTACAAAATATGTACATGTCTACTTCATTGTCACAGAAATATTGTGTACTATTACGAATTTTGGACAATTGTGTAAAATACTATCCAATATTTATAATATTTTACAATACCACATGATGATAAATTGCGAATTTGTCATCTTAGAGAAATTTATTTTTTTAAATAAAAAGCAATACATCTACCTCATTAACATAGCAATGTCTTACAATATAATAAAATAATGTACTTCATCCAAAATAAGTTCTTTTTTTATCGTCCAAAACTTTCAGTTCCATGTCTTGAGAATAGTATAACAGCGAAATGCTTCAATTTTCTATAACTAGTTTTAAAAGTATAAGAAATAATTGTCCATAAATTTTCACAAATAAACTGAATGCCATAGCATTAAAATAAGCTTGTATTCTTTGTTAAGAACTTATGATTATTTTCTTCTACTTTATTCAAACACAATACTTATTTTATGTTTCAAATATATCTTTAAATTATTATTTCAGCTAGTTACTCTTAACTTAAAGAATATCGTAATTATTCTTAACTATTCCAAAATTCTCATTCTAGGATATTTCTAATTAAAACAAACGTAACTTGACTTGATTCAAAATTCCATCAATAATAAGAAGAGAATGAAAATAGCACAAATTTGTTACACTGACGACAATATTGCAAAATCTTAAGGGCGTGGATTTGAAGCTGATTCTTCTTATACAAAACTGGTATTCTTTCATACAATGTACCCTTGAAGAACTCCGTTTGTTCAAAGAATGCAACTTATTCGTTTCTAAAACAAAAGGATTATGTCATATGAGTAATATCTAAAGAATGGAAGTCTGGAAAAATGTTTCTGCTCCTCATTTTACATTAGAATTCATTCCCTTTGTATGATAAGAATTATTCCCCAAAATATATTACATTTTAGGAAACTTGTATTTTAAACATGCTATATTCTTTAATCTCCCAGCCCTAACTTTTCGGTTTATGAATATTATTGTTTGTTTGTTTTCCATATTATTTATGTTATTTCTTTTAATCGTTTGACAGCGAAAACAGAATTTTAATAGATTTAATGAAATATATATGGCTTCGCAATGAAAATATAAATTTATTAGACTTAAAGAAATGCATAACTTCTTGAGATGTAGTGAATTCAATATATATAAATTTTTCCAATTTTTTATGCCTTATCTCTATGTTACTTTGTCATGGCATGTCTACTGGGTTTTTTTTAATTAGCATAGTTAACTGAAAAATCTTTATCGATCATTTCTTTGCAATAGATTCTGAAAATGAGATTAATTGATGAATTTTAAGAGAATTTTTTCCGAAGAACATTTTTTTGTGTGCAAAATTTCTGTGATTTTTATATTTTGAAAATAGCACATATCCATAGAAGTTTTCCTTTGCAACAAATCATATAAAATTTATATTAATAAAACTATTATAGCTAAAATATATATTATGATGTGTAATATGAACAACGGTTATAGCTATATTATATAAGCATGTGCATCAACATATTAAAAGCATTTGTCTTAAAAACTATTATAACTACTATTTTAAAACTAAATGTGAACTATTTGTCGCATTCAATTTAAATCTGAATATCAACTTGAAAAATCTGTCAATTATACTTGATACAATTAAATCAAGGATCCCATTCCATTTGATGAAAGTAAAAGCGCTGAAAGAAATATTTCATCTTTTTTTCTTTTCGCATGATATGGTATATAATTATATTTTTTACGAATTGCAAAATAAAAAATTTTCGAAATTCTCTACAAGACAGTCGCTAGACTTAAAACTAACAAATTTCGCATGAAGTTACTTTTAGAGTAGTAACTGCTCACATATGATTTTTTTTTAAAATTTTGATTATAGTTTTAATAAAATTTTATTTTAATAAAAATTTAGCAAAGATTTTTATTTAAAATTATTTGTTTAATTTTTTTAATTATTTTGGAGTATTTTATAAACCAAATATCAGTTTTATATAGCTTTAAAACTAAATAAATAATTATATTTTTAATGGTATCAATTTCATTTAAATACAATTTTTCATTAATTTAAATAATTTTAAAAAATACTTTCAGGTATATCTTATTATATTATATCTCATTTTTTTCATATGTTATCACTGCTATATAATTAGCAAAGAAAAAATCTAAAATTTAAAATTAAGATAAAAATAAACAAGTCTAATGCTATGATGATTATCATAATCTTGCCATGATGTTCTAGATCGCCTTTCAATATTTATAAATGCATTATTCTATGACTCTTTCTTTCTATTTAATTATGTGCTTTGACGAGTTTGAGGTTTGTAACGCTTTGTGATTGTAATGCTTTAAATTTTATTAATTCTCTATATTCAGTGATTATTTTGTGTTACTTTTAAAAGATATATGTTCATATTTAAGTATATGAGCTTGCGAGCCAGGAAATCTAATATTTTATAAATGAAGGAAATTGTGAAAAATCTTGTATTCTTGTCGCAGTAGACTCAGTATTCTTGTCGCAACAGACAAAGTTAAAGTTGTCATCTTCATATTCATCCATTCCTTAAAAGAAATTATTTTAATCACAAAGTTGTGATGTGAAGTGACGCGATTTATAGAATAAATATGCAAATTTTTATATTTCAGCCAATATTGGTGACCCGCTTATTATAATCTTCAAGCCGTCATCAAAGCCACCATGATCTCATACGTTAAATCCAAACTTTTCTAATCTGCGAAACAACAAGAAATATAAATTAAATTCCCACCAACCCAAGAATGATTAATCATAAGATTCATAGAAATTTAAAATTTCTTAATTATTGCTGACAATTAGAAAAATAAACTTCTGCAAACTAACAAGATTTACAGGAAAGAAAAATATTCTCTTAAAACCACTCTTCCTCTCGTTTTATCACCACCCCCTGAAGGAACAACTTATTGAGCGCGTCACCTGCTTTGTTGCCTCAAGCTTCGTAATTGATTAGTAATTAAATTCTCTCTTTGAATCCGAAGACCTCGTGACATTCTGACTACACTCAACCCTGAGCAACAACACTTCAACGCTTTCTTCTTCCAGAAGAGTGATTTCAAAACGCGTCCGCCAGATATAAGCAATGCATCGAAAAGCAAGACATTTGCCGTTACTTTGTAATTACTTATTTGAGAAGTTTCAAACAAGGCAATACTTATTTTTGAGTAGAAATAACGAGTCTCTTTGTTCGTATGAATTTATTGACGCATTTCGAGGCGGAAATTTTGCAACAGGAGTTAATTTCTTTTGAATTCGAGGAAGGAATATTTGAGATAGCTTTGAAATCTTGAAGATGGTTCTTTGAATAAATTTATCCTTTGATCCGAATTGTCTTTTGATTTATGTTGACTATTTTTAATTAGAAGTTCCGATTGAGATCTTATCATTTGCCACTGTGATTGTGCTTCTAATGAATAACAAAATCTATTCTAGAAAACTTAATTTTGGATGCTTGTTTTAAGGGTTTTAATGATGCCAAGAGAGGACATTTCTTTGTATAACATGTAGGCAAAATCAGTTAGTATCCACTCAATAAATAATAGCTTTATGTAGAAGTGTATAAGAAAACGGTTTCTATATTTTTAGAATACAAAATATAAAGGAATATCAATTTATTTCATGTATATTGAATTATTTTATCCAAATTTTTCATCAATTATTGAAGAATATATACTTTTCGAATCACTAGCATGATTCAAAATTCCTTGTAGAAGTAAAGGGAAATATGGAAACATAAAAGTAGGCTAAGGCCACAAAGCAAATTATGATCAGAAACTCTAACCAGATGAGCTAAAATTGTTTTGTTTGACAGACCCTAATTTCAGTATAGGTGAATTCATGTTCCATCTGCATCATGCCAAGGAAGAGCATGTAACAATTATCGAATTCTGAGATAGTGAACATAATTCTTGTATGTGGAATAGTTGATATTAGCGAAAGGTCTTCAGCCGGAACGATACTCGAATAGACGAGTAACTGCGTTACTCAAAGTTTTCCTAATTTCCTCTGGAACTTACGTGAATGCTGGACATCCTGCAATAACAAACAGCACCCACCAAATAGAAAATATTTCTTGAAAGTCAACCTCTTGTTCTCCTTCTCCTTCTTCTTCATCAACGGGGTCGAATCTTCTCTTGCCAATGAGATACCTAAGTTTGTTTACAAGGAAATTTGTTTTTGGAAGTTTTCTTTTTGCCAGAAGAATTTGATATGAATTGGAACACACCATGTTGCAAGTGTATCATGACTGTATTTGAACATAGCAAAGATCTTGTATGTAACCCATACATAATTCCTTTGATCTAGATAATTTATTTTAAATATATTAAATTATCAAGAATTGTTGAACCAATTATAATTTGCCTCAACAACATTCCATGGAAGTAAATGAGGAAAGTATCAGGATTCAAGTTGAATAATGTGGGAAGATTCAAAATTCAGCATACAAACCTTTATAGTAGGTAAATAAATATACACAAAAAAGCCGAAGAATCACATAGGAAAGCGCCTAATGAATTAATTAGACATTTTTGTTTGCCTGTAGTTCTATATAAGCCTTAGAGATTTAAAACTCAGAAGCTTAGCAAAGTTTACAAATACTTAAATGATGGAAAAGCCAGTCTTCTTGCATGAATCAGCATCACAGTTGCAATTATTCTCTATACACACACAAAAAAAAATATTTAATCCAAACTTTTGTCTGTAAATTGATTTAAAATACATTTTAATTACTCAGTACAAAAATGTTTTGCTTATATGGGGGACTAAAAAGAGGAAGCCTAACAATTTATCATCTAATTAAATAACATATACCACGTTTATAATGTCCATTAATTTCATGTGCTACTGCATTTTAAAATTTTTATGTAAATTTACGAGATAAAATATTTTACCACCACAAATTTTTCATACATTCACCGACTGAATTTTAAAATCTGTGAACAAAATAAATTGAATGAAAACACTTTAAAAAGTTTTCTTGTACAGCCACTACAAATTATACGACTTAGCACGTCTAATTAATGCATCAAATTTTCATATTACATGTCATAGGTGCCTTGTCAAATACAGAAGTAAGACATAGTAACAATAACAAAACATTGAAGTACTTAAGTATTCGAAGGATATGCTTTCCGGAAAGATAAAAATTTGTATTTTGTTATTTTTATTTTGATATTTTTATGCTCTTGGGAATATAATATCCATTATATTTTATTCATTTAGTGTATGATTTTCTGTTATTTAAATCAATGGTAAGAAAATCATTTGTAAAGTTTTCTTTGCGCATATGAAGCCTAACGTAAAAGTGAATTATTTCTGTATATCTGACTTACTGTATAAATTTGTCTAGGAACTTTTGGATCATCCTGAATTCATCTTACCAGGACCACCCTAAAAGAGCTTTCAGTCCATGGATGAAAATTATGACGAATATTTAAATGGTTTTCGCTTCTCTGGTGAATAAAGCAATGGTGTGAAGTTGAATTATCTTGGCATTGATGATGAAATAAACCTTTAGTGGGACGGGTTAGACTTAGGTAGAGATGATGGTGGGAACTACATCTTCATTCAATTTTGGAATGCTGTCGGGGTGATGATTATTAAATTTCCCGGATTCTATACTAAAGTGAACGAAACACCTTTTTGGAATGCAACTGAACAACACTTAAAATTAAGATGAATAGGGCGAATAATAATTTCAAGCCGGACACATATCCTACAAAAATAAAAAAAAACAGATACAAAGACTAAAGTACAGTAGACTCCCGATTATCCGTGGGCGGGTTATCCGCGGAGCGGATTATCCGCGCCTGCCGCACTAAGTGTTTGTTTTTGCTTCCAAGCAAAGAGAAAATGCTTCCAAAGCAAGAAGCAAACACAAATGACTGATTTCTTCAAAAAGGTGTAGTTTTACAGTTATGCTTTTGTAATTCCATAATACATTACAGTATTAAAACAGTACATATGTATTAATTTTTCTGAGTATCCTTGACGCCTCTCGTAAGTACAAAGAACTTTTTTGTTTTCAATAACAAAATGCATTTTAGGTTCGTTTTGAGTGATATACTAAAATATTAAGCGTTAGTTAAACATTTCCTGCTGTTTAAATTACATTTTATTGTACATAAAACGATTTTTCAAAGTTGGAATGACTGTTTTCTCTTTTGCTATACCCGTTTTTAGCTTTTTTCGGATAATCCGCGATTTTTGTTATCCGCGGAGGCCGTGCCACCCAATTCCGCGGATAATCGGGAGTGTACTGTAATCAAATGCGGAATACTTAAACTAAAAGCCAATGGGGGTGGTCTTCCCGAAATTGTCTCGCATACTCTCAAATAAGCGTTTCGTAGCAGAGAACGCCTTGAATGACATTGGCACACAATAGTTAGAAAATACTGAGTTTGATGTGAATTTCGCATTTTTACTAAATAACTCGTATTATTCTTGGCGATTTTATATATATTTGGCGATTAATACTCCTCATGCGGTTAATAGTATCCGAAAACCAAATTTGTGTATCAGACACGTTTTTCTCAACCTATTGAAACAAAAAATTGCACTGGTAGTACAAAATTCCGTACCAAATTTGATATATTTAAGTCATTGCGTTTTTAAGTTATCTCATTTACATGTTTCTGAAAGTACAGACCAAAATACAGTTAATCCGTAGTTGGATGTAGCTCAAAATTTGACACTTGCTTTCAATTAGATGTTGTATCTGTGCACCTATTTTTATCTATCTAGCTCTCTTAGTTTTGTAATTATCGTGTAAACTCATATTCAGACAGCCGGACTTCCTCTGAACAGATTTTTACACAACATTTGATAGAAATCTACAAATTTGACGTGAAGACAGCATACCAAATTTCAACTCCCTAGCGCAAAGCGTTTTTGAGTCATCTTTGTCGCAAACAGACGGACGTTTCCATTTTCCAAAAATTGGCTTTTCGAACACAGCAGGGGTCTTAAAGTAGAATTTTGTCAAAATTCTATTGTCAAGTTCTATTTTTTTATAATTATTATAGTTTCTCTATACTACGTATATGAGAAAATAAAAAATTCAAAGAAAATATAGAAGCACCATTTAATAATTGCATTGTTTTCACGTAAGAAATGCAAACAAAAAAGACCAACTCTAAAAAAAGGACAAACTATTATTATTCGACTAGAACTATCATTGTGCTTAAATCACTGTCTTGATTATGAGAAAAAAACAACATTTTCAGCATTAGATACAAGTCAGATTCGTTAAAAATTCTCCAAGAATAACCTATATTTTTATAAGAAAACTGAGGAAAAATTAAGACACTTCGGCATAAAAATAGCTTCGATTTTTCAAGTAAACCAAATTCCACTTTATGTTTACTTTATTTAACTTGAATTTCTACTTTAGTAGTGCATTCTATACACAAAACAAAGAAAGGACTCTTCATCACAAAAAAAGCAAAGAGGGAATCAAAATTTTTCAGCGGTCATGAAATATTCATGAGAATATAGCTAAGAAAACGAATAATAGCTAAAAGATTAGATGTCCTCTCTTCATCCCATATTTCAATTTTGTATTGCTTTACAAAAGAGAAGAAGAGAAAATCTATTTATTTTGAGAGAAAAAAAAAGGAAGGAAAATTTCGCCCTTTGATTTGCGTTCTGGATATCCTAGTTTCTAAAGCAATAATCTTTATTTTTGATAAAGTTGCTTGGAGAAATTTGGTTTTGTTGCTATTGTTTAGAAGGATTCCAGAATTAATAAACTTTGCTCAAACTATATTTATATACAGAGAACTCTGTTTTTGTTTCTGTACAACAAGCTGAGCAATAAAAAAAAATATGAGTCTGAAATTCGTTTTTCATGTGAAACTTCGTAAAAGATTCAGAAATTTCATTTATATCTTGATTCATTTGGCAAATGAATTAATAAATTCCATTATTAATGAATTTTTATAGTTATTACTTACGAATGAAATAAACAACTAATTCTGAATTATGATTTGCAAAGCAGTAGATATCTCTTTTGTAATATTCAGCTGATAAATAATAAGAATAATTTTTATTTACTTTCAGCTATATTACTTTCATATATAATACCTTACCATTTACAGATTTCAGTTACGAACAGAATTCAAGAGCTTCTAAATTAATAATTAAAATTATAAAGAAATTCCAATAACATTGATCTGTGATAGTCTTAAGATAGAAGTAACAATTTTTTATTCGCCAATTAAATGATTGTGCCAATTAAATGACTCCACCGCATCTAGTATATGCGTAACATGGCCTGTTTTGTCACTACTGAATAAAATTTCTTGTTTATATGGCAAGGTCCAGATATTTCATTATGATCTTTATATTCAAATGAGTAGTAAATTACTCTAGAAATTTAATTTATTCTTCCATTCTCGCAATTGCTTATTTTGCCATTCAGTTCTATTACACCCGCCAAAACCTGATATTAGTGCCAAATAGTGGCCAAACCTGTTATCTAACTCAGTTTTTGAAAGTTGTGCCTCTTTTGTAATGAAATTATTTGAATTGTGTATATCTGTTTGGGTAAAAGTGAAAACAAAAATATTGTTTCATAGTTTTTTTAGAACTCTTAGAGCACTGCAAAAATGGAGCTGTTCGAGAACTTTCCAAAGCATTAATCAGTTTCATCCCCTTCTAGAACATTTGTGATGGTTTTTCCATGTTTAGCCATAGATTTTAATCATTAGAACTGGCTGAGAAGGCAGGTATTAATTAAGATGAAGAAAGGACTGTTAATATAAAAATGAAGAAGGCAGCAGATTAATAGATTAATTATAACAGAAGAAATAGTTGGTCTTTTAGAATAATATCTGCATCATGAAATGATGCCAAATCATCACTAAACAGATAAAAAACAAATATAATTACTTCTTAAAAATTATATATTTTTTGAACTGATTAGAATGCTAGATTGCTTGTATCGAATGTGAGACAATTCTCATCTGATCTTCAACAGATGTTAACAAAATAATCCTTGAGGCCATTTCATATTACCCCAAGCATTGAAAAGATTAAAATATGTTTTCTGATTACTTATGTGACCTAAATATTGATTGACCTAGATTATGAAAGCTAGATATATAATATAATAGGCTGAACAAATAGTTTGCTCTAATGAATAATTTCATTATATTAAAATTAAATAGTGATCAGGTCCAATTCTTCAAATATCAAATCATAGCAATGCCTTATTATCATTTTATAACTGATCATACCTCAGGTTAATATAATATTGGGATCTATAGTAGTTCCACATCTAAACAGGTCTCTAGTACCGAAAGGAATGGTAATATCATGTAATTCGAATTCAAACAAACAAGATTCAACATTTAAATATTTAAAAGCCATTAATAATTTCACAAATTCTTATGACAGATTTTTTTTTTTATTTTATTGGCCACGAAACAAGTGATTTAGCAATAATAAATATTGTTAAACAAAGATATTTAAAATTGCTACCTTACTTTTAAACATTTCATTCATGGTTTCCAAAAATAATAATTAAGAGTCAAATTTTTTCATACTTTTTTCATTATCAAAATTTTTCTATGTTTTCGAATTTCTGAGAAAGTAAAATAAGTAATAATAGAATTTTGCAATAGAATTTTCATTTTTTTTTCATTCGAAAGTTTATGTAGTGTTATGTACCTAATGGTGAAAAGTAGTTTAATATATATAGAAGTTAGTTATCTATTAATAATCTGATTTTATTCGAAATTGAAAGACGCCATTTGTAGGAAATTCGAGTAATAATTGATTAAATATCATTAAAAAAATTTTAAAAATTATGAAATATATTAGCAAATAAGAATTGGAAAATATTTATTTACAAATCTTTAAAGGTATTCTTTTTATTAATGTACAAAAAAAGGAGAACTATGTCACAAATTTAAAGTTGAACTCAAAAATTTAAAAAAAAACAAAAACTGAGGTGCAAAAAGTAAAATAACTATTAAATATAGCCGCTGATTTTCATAAGACAGAAAATACCTAAAAATACATTAAAACTTATTATAAAGGCTATTAAAATTTCTAACTTTTTGTTTTTTAACTTTTTAACCAGCAAATTTTTAATTAAAAAAATTTTTACTACACGAAAAAAAGCGCACCTCTCATTTTTATTCTTTATATTTCCTTTCCTACGTTCCTTTCTTTCAAAGAACAAGCAAACATCGAAAGTACAAGGAATTGTTATTGATAGTTAAAGTAACGGAATACCAATTAAAATAACAGATTGAATTGTTTTGCTACATATTAATGTTGTTTAAAAATATTTTTTAATTAATTATAATTTAGATAAGTAATATTAATTTAAAATTCATTTTATATAAAGATACTATATTCTTCATTTTTATTCCATTTTACAATCCCGATTCCTCACATTTTTTTTTTAAATAATACACACTTTAATCCATATATCTATCAGTTGTTACTTCATTGGACTTTTGCTTCATTTTGCTTTCCGATTACCATTAAATATGTAGATATTATTAAACTCGCCACAATGTTCCCTTCTTAATTCCCAATGCCTCTACCTGCGAGTGCAACAATCATTTATGTGAAAGCGGGGCACAGCATGCGTAATAATGGTAATCGGAACCGAAACGTAAGCATCTCACGTCCTCTCGTAGTTAAAGTTGCACCAAAGTGCTCTCTTAAAGAGCGTTAATATCCTCGTTAATCGTATGAGGTCTGACAAAAGCTCTATTGACCTCGAGGGATATTGTTCCTCGGCCATTCGCAGCTAAACGACTCCAAATCGTATAACACACAAAACTGGAATACTTAAATGAACGCTTCAGGTGAAAAGTGGAGTAAGTCTTTTGTTACAAATTTCTGTCTATGAGGTTCCAGTAATTTTGGGAATGAAGCCAGACTTTGACGCAATAAGATTTTGAAGTAGTTTGCGAAATAAATGCTGGACTGCAAAACATTTTGAATTCGTTCTTTTTTTGTTCAATTGTGAATTTTTTTAAACATTGTTACATAGAAAAGTGAAACTTTTTCATTCATTTTATATGATTCTTTTTAACTTAAGTATAGTTCCAGAAACTTTTGATTCTTTTTTACACTTGTGCCTGAATTTTTAGAGGAAATTGAATCATTAATATATAGCAGATTACCACGATTCTCTCATAAAGAAATTAAAACTAAGGACCATGTCATCAAGGCAATTAAAGTCGCATGATTATGAGACAAGATTTCAAAAATTGATCACTGAAATTTTGAAAAATAATCATTTTAAATTACTGCCCAATCATAAATCAAATTATAATTTGAAAAGCTACAGCAATGACCTTCGAGTATTAAGCAGAAAAACTAATAGAAAAAAAGTTCTTTAAAACTAGTAAAAGATACATTTAAATATTATAACACACCTATTAACAAATGTTTCTTCTTTTATATAAAATTACCTAAGCATAGGAACAAAACTATTTCTATAATTTATCAAAATTATATCATGAGAATATTTGAATGAGACAATACTGAAATGAAAATATTTTTAGTTATACTAAAACTTTTAGAATCGGCTTTTTTAATTTTGTACGCTCTTTCTTAGTAATTTTTTAATTACTCGTATGTGCCTTTATAATTATTTGTTTCCGTTTGTTATATAATTAAAGTTAAAAAGGTCTTATTTTTTTATTTACTGCTATATATAGTTATCATGTAAGTTGACATATCCTCTTGAATATCAGACTAAGAAGAAAAATTTTGTTTGTTATTAAAAATTTAAAATATTTAATCTCAAAGGAAACAGATTAGAATCAAAAATCAAAATTAGAAAAAAATTGATATAAATATTTATAACTAGTTTTCTGTCAAAAAAGGGTTTGAATAAGATTGTAACCTCTCATATGCATTCATAAAGTCTTTAAAAATTATCATTTATTGAAGCTTTCCATACCATGTGATTCCAATTACAGTTCTATTGTTTTTCTCAATTGTTTTTCAAGATAACAAAGTTATGAAAAAAAAATTTCCTTTTCAAGAAAAGAAATTAAATTAATTACAAAAAGAATTCCAGAACAAGTTCCAAATTATATTTAAGCTCTGTCACTCAACAAGTTTTGAGAAAAAGTTTTAATGATTATTTTTTAAATAAATCTTGAAAATTATTTAGAATTTTCATAGTATTTTTTTTATTTTTATAACAACAAAAAGTTTTTAACTCACAATAATAATTACACATTTAATGTTTTATTCGACATGAAGCTGTACATTTTATTTTATTTTCAAAGAAATTCGTATGAACCCATATAAATAGAGTACAATTAGTGCAGAAAAAATAATTAAAATATTTAACTTCAAAATAACTATTTTACAAAAGATAATCAAGGAATACTTATTGTGTATTGTAAAAATTATAACACTCAAGTATATAGCAAAAAAAAATAATTTGTATTTAAATTGAAAACTTAATAATGCCCAAAAGATTAGTGATACAAATTTGACCAACATGCAATTTAGGATGAATTTAATATTATCATTTTTGTACATCTACTTACAGCAGTTTTTCTAATTATTTAAAATTATTTAATAACATATGAAAGAAAATAAAAAATACAAATATATCACAAAAAATTGAATGAAGTATTTTTCTGGATAAGTATTGAAAATAATGATGAAGAATTTTTGTTAATCTCCCTCTCTAATTGTACCTTTATAGCCAACCTCGATTTTTAAGTAACACGTCAGATGATTAAAACGTTAATAAATTACTTATGTTCCTGGATATTTACTATTATAAAATTTTAATGATTAAATCAAGAGATCCTTAAATCCTTTGATCTAAATATTGCTATCTTTTAAGTTTTAGGAAATCGGATTTTCTTTCTCCAGTTTTCTAAGCATTTGTAATTTCATGTACTTAAATATTCGTAGAGATACAATATTTTGAAATAAGTAATCTTTTCGATACTTAACTAATAGCAAGTTTCTTGCTTTTGATTTAATATACATTATATTCTGAATGACAAGGTGTGTATAAATTTGAGAAAAATTGATTACAAATTTCCTTAATAGTCAAATAAGGATTTTTTTGTAATATGTTATTACAGAAAAATCAAATATCCATTCATGAGCTGTACGTAAAAAAAGTTCAAAAGACTTGGTAATCGATAAAGACGTTTTATTCAATACTAAAATATAAATACATGGTAACAAAAAGCATTCTAAGTATACATAAAATCAAGACAAATATCAATAGTGCACAAGCAGAAAATCGCTATTAAACAATTACAAAAGCATAAATCACTCAGAAAGAAATAGAAAAAGACTTCTCTCAACTGTTCGCTTAACTTCAACTCTACTAATCTGTTTACCGACAGACTCAGTTCCATTTTTCATTGCTGCCGTAGCAGGACATCAAATGTTATAGAACAAACCCTGAATCTCGAGCCTTAATAGAGCTATTACCAAAATTCTTGAATATTTGGGATACTTCATTCTTCATCCCAAATACTTCGCCAAATCGCGAAGCGATCATCAATTTTGTCGCCAAAACTGAGCATCATTGGCCCAATACCCATTCAGCAGCTATAAGAGCTATTTCTAAATCTTTATCATAAAACTAAATGCATAGGAAAATTATAATATAAATTTATAATAATATTAAAGACAAACGAAGAAGAATACTGCAACGTATAAATTAAGAAATGATGAATATTATAAGAAAGAAAATTCTTTGTTTCGTTATGAAGTTGATAAAATAAACTGGAAGGCATCGTAATTGAGATGGAAACTTTAATTTGCTTAAAATTTATACGCAGAGTCCCTTATAAAATTTCAATTTTTGATTCAACTGCATTTCTGATAGGAAAAATATTTTCTGATTTTTTAATAAACTAAGTCTGTTTTCTACATTTTTTAAAATTTTTATTACTTATATTAAAAGTCAAATTTTGAATAATTCAATTTCCTATGCTTAAAACTGAATTATTTTTGGCACTTACTTTCATGTTAATAACTCGCGAATAAAAGAAATCAAAATTCACTTCGATAGTTTTGACTCATCGTTCAAAAGATATTTCCTCACTTGACTTACGCCACTACCACTTGAGAAGCGCGTCATTCATTATTCAAAATCTGGGGCTACACGGAACGGTTGCCGACGTTCCATGAATTTCGATGTTATAACGGATTTTCCCTCCATAGATACAGAGCCAGAACGCGATTCGAATGCAATTAAAATCGTATGAGCAATAGATACATCATGCATTCCCACATCAAAGCAACACAGGGTTGATCTTTCTGAGGTTCATAACTCATTTAGATCTGTTTACTCACCATAAATTATCGAAGAACATTTCGCGTTTAGCTTCGCCCCTTTTGGCGCTTTTAAAGCAATGTATCTAAATCCTTTGATATTCTTAAAGCATTATTGATGAAGACAATGTCTTAAGCCTTAAATTACAAGACTTTCCCTTTTTCGATAAAAGTTACATACAAGTATATACAAGCAAGAGAAAGATAGTATGTAAAAAGTAAGAAATAAGGAATTTAATTTTAAATTTATTTTAAATTAATAGTAATTAAATAAAAAGACTCATGGTTTAAGTAACAACCTATCTGAAAAATTCTCCATTTTTAAGAAAGAAATGTGGTAAGTCAATGATAACAGTAATAATAATTATATCGAACTACAATAGATCAAAAATCTGTACGTCTTTGTATGTTCTAATTTTTCTAAATCAAAAATCTGTATGTACTAATTTTTTTCCAGAAATCTTGATATTCAATGGAAAAAAAATATTTATTAAATAAAACCGCTGAAAATCCAACAAAACATTTCTGCTAAATAATTTCGTATCCTTACTCCAGTTAAAGTATGACTTGGGATTTCACTGAATTAAATAAGAGAATGGATAAATGTGAATTAAATAAGAATAAAGACGTTTCACCAAACCATACTTCTAAAGGTTTATGTTAAAATACAGGAAGTCGTTTAATAAGTACCTGCTGATAAATCATACATTCGTCTTAGTTTTTATTCCACAAATCTCCATCCTTATTTTAAGTGAGATTTTAACTTAATATCCCTTTTAGTTTTTCATACTTTTAAGCAAATATGGCTTTTAAGCAAAAATATTTATGTATGAAACAAAATCACAGCTCAATAGAAGCCGTAGAAAGCTGAATGAAAAGTAAAAAGGTATCCAAAAGGAATAAGACTTCGACCCGTATAGTATTATTTCGCAAAATTAATAATTTTTTTGTTAATTTATTTCTCCTATAACTATCTAGAATTGCTTTCAACAGCGAAAGAAAATGTTGAAAATTATTGGATTATGTGTTTTTGTATATTGAAATACTGAAGATATATGTTGAAGTTTCTATACATCGAACTCTTTCCAAGAATTTCCATATTTGATATAATAAGTCATGATCATATATCGGCCAATTATAAACATTCCAAAATATTTTTTTTAAATATCTCGAAATTCTAATAAGGATACAGTTCTAAATTTAGATATTTTTGCATATCAATCTTTATAATCACATTGAATTTCAATTAATTTAAATGAAATATATAAAATCCCAACTCAAATCAGATTATGTCTCAAAAAACCTTAAGTTTTTTTATTATTATTATTATTATTTTTTCCCTCAATAAATAGAAAGAAATAAAAATCTGTCGACGTAATTTTTCGTGCTGAAACAGACTGATGACTGAAAAAACTGTTTTACAGATTTACAGTGTTGAAAATGGGCCGGGAAAAGTTCATAACAGCAAGAAGTTACAATTTTTCAGATGAAAAGGAAAAAATCTCTAAAGTAAAAGAATGTCTCAGAATTTCTGTCCGTTTCCTGTTTTAAAAAAATATAATATAATGTAATACAATAAATATAACGTAATAAAAATATAAAATAACACAAAAAATACAATGAATATTTTTCTATTGAAATGCATTAATAAGTTTCGCTTGGCCTTAAATTGCTTTTCTTTTTCGAGTGAGAGAAAAAAAGTGTCAATATAATTACTAATTATTATTAATAATAATAATTATTATTCTAGGTTAGTAATTTTTATAAATTAGAAATATTTTAGTTAAAAATTCATTTGGATAAATAAAATATGCTCTGATATATGTCTATCAACTATTGATATATCTATTAGTCAGGGAAAAAAAATAACTCTAAAAATATTTTAATAAAAGAAGTTGTGAAAATAATCATTGTATATAACTTTTAATAAGCGACTGCAATAGATCAGGCGATTTTTTTCAAACTCTATTATATTTTAAATAATATTTTTTTGCGTTTCTCACTAATAATAGAAAAGCAGAAAACAATGTTCTCTTCATTACTCATACTTCAAAACAGATATTTTTAAAGTACTATCGTATTAATTTTTCTGAAAGTTACCCAAATGGAGGTAAAGAGAATATATCAAACTCATGATCCAACCAATTTTATTTAAATAAAAGTTTTAATAAAAATTTATTGTTTGTTTAAGTTTAAATTTTAAATTATAGTAAACGCTAATTAATTTTATTTAAAACTGACACTTACGAAATAGATGTTGAAACCTTTTTTTAAATTTAAATTATACCTACAACAAAGATGATATATTTCGAATCTATAAAAGACGAGCTTTATTTTATTTTTTTCCAATTCTCTCTTCAAATACTATAAAACATCCTCGTAACCTATATTCAACATAACAGTATATCGACGCAAAATTCAATAAAATCGTACAAACAGAATATGGCGGATAGTTGTAAATTGGATACAAGAACGATTTTTTAATCAAAATAATTTTCTTACTTACAGTTGACAGAAATCATTAACACATTTTATTGAATAAATTGAATACAAGCGAATTTTAAGAATCAGAACTACTTAAAAACTTCTTGGATGAGTTTCCAAACAAATCAGATCAATAAACATTTCCGTAAAATGGAAAGAAAAATTTTTTTAATTATTTAAGGAAATTATAAATTTTACAATAAATCATAATTATATTATATGTTAAAAAAGACTTTTTTCATAATGCACATAAAATTTAATCATATTTATTTAAACTGTATTAGCCTTTGATCTACAGATATTTCATTAAGATTTTAACTATTTAAAAAATTATGCTGACATGAATTAAACATCTGCATATTGTTATGTAAAATCAAACTATATATTGATATCAAGTAGCTTTGTTCATCTAGTATAATATAGAATTAAACGTAAAATTATAGAGAATTGAATTATTTCTCTTTAAACAGCTGAAATTCAAATCATTCTTAGATTTATATAACCGAATCCACATTTGCTGCATGAGCTGAGCTTTCCTTTCAACAAAATCTGTAGTTCAACCTGTATGCATATAATTAAATATTATGTATAATTATCCATTTATATAATTGTTCAAAGTGTGTGTTTGGACAAACATGCAATTATAGTAACTTTTGACACTAATTGAGCTTTCAGAGATAATTCTATTAAATTATTTATGATTATATATAAAATGTAACATAATATTACGTTGTTATATTAAATAATATATGTATTTAACTATACAATTTAATTAAAATTTCTAAATTATTCTATATTTATGAAAACTTATCAGTACGATAATAGTAAATAAGATATTAATGATTAATATTAGGTTGCAGACAAGCTAATATGGAATTCTCTAAAATTCAACGGGAAAATGCAGCCAAACGATTTTTCTCATAATTATGCTTATAGACTGCTATAACATCAGGTAAATTTCATCATGATGAGAAAAATAGTTCAGAGGAGATGTTTAGATCTAGAGTTACTACATTTGACACGTAGTTACTTCTTGTGTTATAAAGTTTAAGACCTAAGAAAGGTTAACTATGAAAGAATTTATCAGATTCATTATTTGATTTTTATTTAAAAAATCAATAAAATTGTTAAAGTTTTACCTCATTAACTCTGATGCATAATGTGACACAAAATCTAATTTTTCATGGAAAGTATAAGATTTTCACTGATACCATTATTTCGTATACAGTTTGTTTCTCTAATTTTAATAAATATTTCAAAATATGTTTACTTATATTTCACAAGAATAATTTTTATGATTTTAACTACTTTATATACACTCATGAACGTTACGGCGATATTAAATATATTAATTTTGTGCATGCTATGGCTACTGTAAAGCTTCGAATAAATCGTAAAAGTATATATATACAAATAGAAGTATGCTTAAACCATTATCCTATGGCTGTCTTCTAACTAAAGGATTGAATGTCCTTTAATTTTTTTAAATCAATAAGAAAAAGAACATAAATTTTCTGCATTTATGATTTTATTACTAATGCAGCTCTTTCAGATCTCCAAACTGAATCAAACCTATAAATCTATGAATATCTGAAATAAATACTTTCTAAACCATAATCTACATACACCGGCATTCTTCAAAAACTACAAAACATCTCCTTCCATATATTACCATTCACTCGCCCACATCCAGACACAAAAGACAAAAAAAAAAAAAAATGAACGACACAATGTCTAAAGAAAAACCTTCTTTTTACTTTTCATACTTTTTTAAAGAACAAGAGTTATATGGCAACAACATCGAGCATCCTAACTTTTGATTAGCCGAAGGAAGAAACGGCAAGGGAAAAAAGCAAGAAAGCTTTCCGTAATACCGAGAGCTAATATAAAACCCTTTCGAAATCGTTCCCTGTCTATCCAAAAGCGTCCGTTTCAGCGAAACGATCGACAGCTGAATAGCAAACACCAGCGAGACATCTGCATAAGTTAGCAGTATTTCAAACTCAGTGATTCTGATTTGACATCTTTATATTCTTTGCATGGAAATTCAATGAGCTTTGGACGGCGCGGGACTCCGCGTCTCGCACAGGCCTAATCAAGACTATTTGTAGTCCTCAAGTTTGTAATACTTCGCTGTAAAACTCGGTTTGGAAGCTAGATTTTGTTGTGTCCTGTAGTTGCACTTAAAGGAAGGGAAGAACTTTCATTTTCTGGGTCCTGAATGGTAAAATCGAAGAGACCCTGAATTGATGTCTCGATATCATTGTTTCTGAAGGATTTCATTATTTTGCGTTCGACATTGTAAATAATGAAATCTCTTTTTAAGTGATTAGCCATCTTGTGGAAATATAACTTGCAGTTGGGTAACTTTATTATCTGGTGTAGTAGAAGCAAATTATTATGAATGGAATATAGATAGGGAGATTTGAAACATTCAGTACGAAAGAAAAAATTATATCAATTATATATAAATCTCATGTGGCTATATAAACTTATTGTTTTTAATGTATATCATAAATGGAATTATAAAAGTACATAGTCTTAAATGCCCTACATAATTATAAGTAATATATTTATTTCGCTCTACTATTTAGAAACAATCGGCTTATTTATCATACAAAAATTAAATAATTCAAAAGTAAAATATATGAAAAAAATAAAGATATTCTTGTAGTGTTTAATGTTGTAAACTTAAAAATTAAATCCGTAGTAGGAAAATAGATTAACAATTCTTCCAATTAAAGATACAAAATAATCATTGTTATCATACCTTATTATAGGACCAAAAATATATGCTTACTTTTAATTCTTATTTTCTAAAGTAGGGATTAAATTATTTTTTAAATGCAATTTAGTTTCATCCTTTTGCAAATATATTCAGAAAAGTCATTTTTAATAGTCATTAGCTATTTAGAATAGTCATTAGCATATTCAGAATAGTCAGCAAATTCAGAATCAATAGCATATTCAGAAAAGTCATTTTTAATAATCATTAGCTATTTAGAATAATCATAAGCATAATCTAAAGAATAAGTATAGAAGTATAGAAAAATTACTATAACAACTACAATCTGCTTCTATTGTATCCCATAAAGACAATCAAAAATCATATATTAAAAATATACATTTTACCATAAAAGCATGTGAAAAATATTGTGTACGCTCCCCAAAAAAGCATTATATATTATCATGTGTTTGATTGACTTTTATTACATGAGAATTTTATTTCATTAATTTCAGTATTTTTTATATCATTGGTTTATGCACACATCGATTGACTTTTTAAATTGAGTTATATCTCTTTTAAACATTAAATCTAAAATTTAAAAGTTTTGAATTAGCAATGAGTTCCGTATTAAGCATGTCTCAAAACATCATGGGAGGCCGCGGTGGACTGGTGGTAAGGTCTCGGCTTGTGAGCCGTAGGGTTTCAGGTTCGAGACCCGATTCCACCGAAGAACCATCATGTAAGGGGGTCTGTTGCACGCCAACTACGTCATGCCAAACGTCCTCCCACTGGTGTGGTGTGATGTGGAGAGTCAGTGGTGTGGGTGCCAGCTCAGGTGTCGTCCTCGTCATCTGACCGCGGTTCAAAATTACGTGGTCCGTCCTAAAACAGCCCTAGTGTTGCTTCACAACGGGACGTTAATATAACTAAACTAAACTAAACTTCGAAGTAATTTATATGTTTATTACTGTAAATCTAGTTTTTTTAAATTAACTTTCCTTTTCATTCTTTACTTGAAAAAGAATCTTTTAAAAAGAATTTTTTACAGAAAAGTCACAGTTTATAATTGATTTAGTTATATTAAACAATAAAAGACAAAATTCCATAATTTTATAATTTTGTACTTGTTTCTTCCATTAATTTAAATTGAGTTTTTTTTTTTTCCTACTTTTGTTATTAAAAAATAGGAAGGATAACATTACATCTCAAAAGTGCTTTTTCTAATTTTTTTTTCGGCAGTTTGATGTAATTAAATAGAAAATGTAATATTTATTTTCTTCAATATTTTTAAATAACCTAATAATACAAAATGTTGAAGGAAATATTTTAAACCATTTAATGTATCTGGGAATAAAAACAAACGATTTTAAAACTGGTATGAAAGATGGAAAAAAACTTATTTTTAAATCGTCATTTCTTTTATTGAAAAAATTTGAAGTGGAATTATTAACAAATAATTTCCAACTCATTTTCATCAAAAATATGAGCTATTTTTTATCAACCTATTTTACTATTTAAAGTGTTAATCGCCTCAAAAAGGCTTTAGTATTTATTTTAGGAATGGAATTACAAGAATTTCAATGTAGAATTTCAAGTATGAAACATTTTATATATTTATCATATATATGTAAAGATATAATTTTTGAAGCAGAACCGTGGCCGAAGACAGAAAAGACACTTTCGAAATTTTAACTTCGTTTTATTCCATCCAGGGAGGCATGATTTATGTAGAACCAGAAGTGACGGGCACATCAACACAGAACGCCACAAGAGTGAAAAGAGAAAAAGATAATGAAATATTTATCCCCGTGATTATATACAGTGAGATTTTGATAGGGATTTGTTTACACGTGTCGACCCAGGTAAGGGAGTCATAGGGATCTTTTAAAAGAATGCGCTTGGCTTGACAATTTTTTATCTCTTCGCTCTGAGTGTGGGAATATGTCAATCTCAACAATTTTACAGAGCTTCTGTTGCATTAATTAAATAAAAAGGGTGGAATTGGATCAGGAAATAAGAAAACATTTTAGAATGAAGTTAATATGAGCTGAATTAAGCTAAAAATTAGAAATTAATTAAGTTTAAATTAGATTTTTGAATATCATTACATATAAATATTGATATATTTATATTAAATATTTAATGTAAAACTCAATTGGATTTACCAAACAACTAATATAAAACAACTAATTTCTTCATACTAGTACTAAGAGCATATTTTTATAATGACAGTTTAACTCCCTATAACTAATTTTACTGATCAAAATTAGTTATCAAACAAAACCTACCCCCGTCCTAAATCCCTTATAATACTGAACAGATCAAAGGAAGGCACTAGCAATGAATAAAGAAAGGTTGGATCTGATATGAGAAATCCTATCTGGAGTGCTGTCACAAAAAGAAGACACCAGCTGGTGGTTGCCCGCACAGTTCTTGAGATCTCTAGATTAAAGATAAACCTAGGAAAAGATGGTAAATAAATATTCCCGTCTCTGTTAAAGAGCTGACAGGGATTTTTATCTCAGTCACTTGAGGCAAAATTAATATCGATAACGTTTGTTTTATATAACCGTAGCAGAATGAATGTATTTTTAATTAAGTATTTCGAAACAATCACATTACCAAAATGACAAATTTTTACTTTTAGATACTTTTAACTTTAATGATAAGAAAACAAAATACTAATAATGTAGATATCAGGATTCTGAAATGTCGAAAATGTGGATTATTAAAAAGAAATCATTTGACTGGGAAGACTAAGAGACAGGGATAATTTGGCTTTCGGAAATATTGTTAAAAAAAATTTGATATCCTCTCAAACCAACTATCTAATCTTCAGATTCTAATTATTATTCTAATACAGTTTCATAATTACGTTAAAAATCAATCATAACCAATTTTTCATTAATTGTTTTCCTTTTGGTCTTAAGTTGCTTTTTGTAAAAATGAATAAGTTCAAAGTAATGAAACCAGGTATTTTTAATCAAGTTTAAAATAGTAAATAATAGTTCAACCCTTTAAAGGACCTTTTTTTTTTCTATTCATATTATGTTAAAATATTTTTAGGCTTGAAATTAGAATAAGAAAAGGGATTCATTTAGCTTATTAGATAAATTTAATTTGATTCATTAATTAATTTGGTTAATTAATAATTAAGTCACAAATCAAGATCCATCATTTTGTCTGAGATAAAGAACTGAAGCATCTAAGTTTCTGTCTTTCTAAAAAAATGTGTCAGAACTTATGCCAGCCTACATAATTTCATACAAAGATTGATAAATTTGGTGGGAAGTATACTTCCCACGGCCCTAGAAAGGATTAAGTAATAAATTCTGAATTCAAGTGGGTTTTATTAAAAAAAATTAATAAGAAAGTAAAAAGCTTCAAATATCCGAAATCTTGAATGTCAAAAATTTCAATTCTTTAAAAAAACCTGATTTGAAGACATGAAATAAAATTAAGATGTAATAATGAGCATTTTGCTTTAAGAACAAAAAAAAAATTCATGAGAAATAATTTTTGCAAATATCGTGTAACACTCTCCACTTCTATCACATATTTTTACATCTTATATATAAGTTATCCCAAAAGATTTATAAGTACTGTAAATATCAATCAAAATAATTATTTAACCATCGTTTTTCCTTCAGATATATCCTTTTTCCTCGTTAAAATAAGTACTCAGTTGCAGATAATAAATATCCCCTTTAAAATCTTTTTTTAAAGTGGAATTATTGTACGAAAAATTAGCTAATTTTAAAATATTTTAATAGATATTAAGTAATTAAAATTTTGCAAAAATAGTAAAGTGTTATAAATAAATTTCGAAGTGCATAAATTCAACTTGGATAAGATCATGACTTTTTACATAAAGTATTTATGTCTGTAAACATTTTTCTAGAAATAATTAAAATATTATTGATTTTTAAGAAAATTACGAATAAGACAAACTACAAATCTTTGTTCGAAAAAAAAAATTGAAGAACTTTGAAGCCATTATTATAGATTTTATCTGGACGTTAGGATTTTGTTGCAATGACAGTGAAAATAAAACACCCATAATGTAATTTCAATAAATGTCAATGTCATTGTATATAAAATCATTAATTACAGAACCAGTTCAAAGAAAATCATTTTCAATACATTTCTTTGCATAAATAGGAATTTATGATGCTTGTACACGGAAGACAGGATTTTGCGGTCTATTTCCAATAGTACAGAATCTTTAACATCCCTCAGAATAGAAAAAAAATCCATCTCTTTCATTAAATTTCTCAACATCAGCAAAATTCATCTTCGTAACAGCATCTTTTCTTCTTTAATAAACAATTTATAAGGATCCGAAACAGACTTCAAAGCTATCATTTGACATGAATCCAAATTAAGTTACCAACATACAATAGCACAGAGACTTCTAAAATCCAATGTTATAAGGCAATAATTAAGATGATACTTTTAAAAAAAGAAAAACAGAGAAAAGGGTTACTGTGGGACACTTCGCATTTCAAAACCTTCTGATCTCCACCCGAGTTTTGACTTCGGCATTACCTCAAAATCATCATTTAACAAGAAAGCATTAGAGAACAAAAGTGTCATCTACTAGCATATTTTTAAAATTCCGTATATGCTTCTAGCTACTGTATAGAGGGCTATATCATACTTTTACCGATTTCCAAAAAAAAATTATGGATCGCTGTAAACTTGAACAATTAAAGTCAATTCTAAAATTTTCAATTATGTCATTGGCATCAATAATTTTTTTATTTTTCCCATGATGATAAATTTTGGAATTAATTGTTATCATTATTTTCTTTATAGTATTTCCAATAATTTTAATATTTTAGACAATCTCACTATAAAACTTTCGCTAAGAGAACCTCCTTCCTCTAAGCATTTTAGTCCTAAATTAATTTTCTAGCAATATTTCAAATGCATCATTACATAATTTGATCAATGTTAATGCAGAATACAGTTTTAAGGGAAAAGAGGTAAATACTTTATGTTCATTAATTTAAATTATTTAATTAATAATTAAAATAATTTGATTTTATATATCATATCATCTGCGGTCTCTGAAAACTGCACTTTTCGTGTTAAAATCCTCAGTTTGGTTTGGTTTGGTTATATTAACGTCCCGTTTGAAGCAACACTAGGGCTATTATGGGACGGACCTCGTCATTTTGAACCGCGATCAGATGACAAGGATGACACCTGAGATGGCACCCCCTCTCCACACCACACCAGCGGGAGGACGTTTGGTCATGACGGATTTAACGTGCAACAGAACCCCTTACACGACGGTTCTTCGGTGGAATCGGGTCACGAACCTGAAACCCTCCAGTTCCGAAGCCGAGACCTTACCAACAGGCCACCACGGCCCGTTAAAATCTTCAGAAAAAGCTGTCTTATTGTGAAAATATATGTCTAAAATGGGGAGTCTCAAGTACTGTCAGAATATTAAAGGGTCTTTTGAATAAGTTCTCAATGTAGCTTTATAAATTCATCACCATATACATTTATATATATATTACTTTTATTTTAGTTTTAAGAAGGTAAATTCTCGCTTTATATAAATTTATTTTCTTACATTTCTTTATTAAAATTTTAGCATGATTGACCATCATTAATGCTTCTGAATAATATGAATTTATCAAGAGATTTACAGACTTGGCTTTAAGTTTTTGAACGCATCAATACGTCGAAATATTATTTTTAGATACTACAGCTCACGATCAAGAATACAAATCTAAAATATCATAAATATTTAAATTGCTATAATTTGAATTTTATGAATAGAATTAAGAAATTTTAAATAAATTCGCTGTTACTCAGCTCACATCTTAAGTGGATCTCTGTATATTTATTGATGTTATTAAAAATCATTCTATCAAATGGAATTTATTCTTTTTTTTAATAGAAACAAAACTTTTATTATATATAATTACCTTTAAGTAGAAAAGAATTATAGTGTGCTTTTCAAACGAGACTCACAAATTAAAATTGAGGATTTGTAAAAAGTACCGCTTGCTATCATCGCTCATATTCACTCATGTAGTATCCAAGCAAAAGTTATTGCATGGTTAGCCGCCTTTGATAACCAGATATGAATATAGGTATTACACGCCAGATGATTATTTTTCAGTGAGATCGGGAATATTTGCATTGTTTTCAAATAAATTTCTTACACATAACTTAATGTACATAAATAATAAGACCTGTAACTAATAAGTTTTTTTAATAAAATTCTGATAATAAGGCGATATTAGTTTAATTGCATCTGTATTATATTTGAAACATCGATGTTACACAGAGAACACACAGTTCTATTTAAGATATTTTATTCCAAAAGTATTCATTTATTCATGTGCATATTGATTTTGTTGGAAACCGTGAAAGAATAAATACAGCTTCCTACAATTTGCATTCTTTTATCACGAATAAAAAGAGACTCACTAAATCTGAGACAGCACGTTTTACATATCAAATAATTCATAATTCTCACAAAGTCGTCACATATGCCGCTCGAATGTCTTCTCTGAAAAGCCACCCATAAAACTTTTAACGTCTTCTTCCTTCCAAACAAAACTTCCGCAGACAAAGTTTCCAAATCTGCACACACCGACACTCCGAAGAAGGAGAAATAATTTTTCGTTCGAGTAGTGTTTTAAATTGTGCCGATGTATCAAATTTCTTTCCAACACATAGAAAAGAATATTTTTCACGGGGGATAGAACCCTGAATATCATCCTTGGCAAGAAACGGAGAAAGAGGATTTAGTCGTTGCTGTTTCTTTTTTAAGGGACCGGATTTGAAATGCTCGGCGAATTCAGCACTTTTCATGTCAACATGGATTGCTGCTTCCTTATCGCAGTGGGTAGGCTTGCAAGATGTTCGTTCACTTTAAATTTCTTTGGATTAAACCAATATGGAAGGAAGGAATGCGTGAAGAAAAGTCTACTTCCTGGTATTTGCTATTTCTGCAAAAGACGGAGTACGTGAATATGAAATTTTCCTGATGCTGTTTTCTGAATCGCCTGCCATCAGAATTCTGAATTCTTCAATCAGCTAATAGGATTTAGTTTTGAATATTTTCTGCCTTGGAGACGTTTAAGTCTCTGCCATGCTCTCAGTTTGAGAAAAGTAACAGAATTTTGCTTAGTAAGGTATTGTTAAAGAAAGCATAATATGTTAAAACCCAATATTAAATGCAATTGAAAAGTACCAACTTCTTTTGTCATAAAATATAAAAGCAGTTTGATATAGATTATTTGGAAGTCTTTATATTTTTTTAAGTCTTTATATATACTCTCTAAAGTGATTTTGCTAAAGTCCAATGAAAAATACAAAAAAAGAAAAGTGTGTAAAATTATCAAAAAGAAATAAATATTTAAAAAGTTGGTCATTCTTTTTGTCTTCATAAGTAGACTGAATGCCCTTTTCGACAAAATTAGAGATTATGATACCAAAGCACGATTCAGCAGGAAGGTTTTATTTTCAGTCAATATATAAAATAATATAATTTGTATTGTCCTGTAAATTTAATCAGTTCTGACCATTCTATTTTGCATAGATCTAAAAAATTATATCTGAGTGAATCTTTTTGCATGACAGCTGCTAAAATTTAAAATTGTGAATGAATTTCTGCTATTTAAAAAAGAACTTTTTTTCTTTTTCATATTTTTGCAAATAGTTATTCGGTTGCTTTAACATGTTGATATAGTTTCTGATCGAAAGCAAAAAAAAATATAAATTATAATTTTTAGGTAATAATGATAAGAGTATACGAAATACGGAAAACAGTTAATATAATAACTCATACTCGTGTGAAAAGACACTACTTTCATTTAAATTATAAAAAAACATTTCCCATCCTCAAGGTGAAAATGCGGAAGTAATCATATACTTTAATGACATCCATGATAATAATGCTCATATTAATGGACATTTTGCAAAATTAATTACATTTTGCAATGATTTTATTCATATTTCAGATGGCGCGTGCTATTTCTAAATTCTAGATTTTTATTGTTTATCTAAGGGTACTGATATAAATTTCGATATCCAGGAAAAATTTTATTGCTATTCAGTCTAATAACATCCATTCTTTTCAATACAGGCAATTTGTTTTAAGATAATAAATTTCAATGTTGCATAATTTAAAATCGATTTTAGTATTAAATCATAATAATGAATATAGAATAACAAACTTTCTATAAATTTTCAGATGTAATCGTGCAAATTACAATACACTGTTGTGCGAGAAAGATCATTACTTTGAACGACCAACTATGGCTCATAACTACTTCTTGGGTACCAACTGTCCTCAAAAAACGAATTTTCATTATGCACAGAATGCAAAGAAGACCCCTCTACTTTGAAAAACAAACTTCAGCGCATAGATACTTTTTGGTCAACAATTCTCCCTGAAGAAAAAATTTTCAGAATTTCAATAAGTATTAAATTGTTAAAAATTAATCGAAATTATAAGTTATTCAACTAAATTAAATAACTCCCCTGTACATATGTTTATTATACAGTAAGTGTAAGTCTACGAATATAATTAACTTCATTTTTAGACAAAACACTCTGCTTATTGGAAAAGATAACCAGATATACTGTAATACACCCAGTATATTTAACTTTTAAATTAAATCCATTTATTCTTTTAAATTAATTACTATAGGGATAATCACAGGTTCAAATGTCAAAAGTTCTACAATTAGATCCCCTTAGAAGCCACATTGTTGTAAGCTAGTAGTTTAAATCCGTCAGATTATATATCCGTGGAGGTCACGAGAAAATAACGCCGAATTATATGTCTTCCTCGTCGTCAGACCACGGTTCAAAATTATTCGATCATTCCTAAATAGCCCTGGGGCCCGTAAAATAGAGTTTTGATAGAGATAGCTAATATGGACCTATTTTATGCAATAATTAGGTTTTAAAAAATGGAAAAGAGAGATTCCATAAATTGGTCTTGATTGGTAGGCTCCGTTATCCAACAATCGCTCCTTGAAAAAAGAACTAATACTGGTGAAATTGTAAAAATGTTCTTTTATATTCGATCCATTTGCATCCGCATTTTATTTAGTTTAATTACTTTCTGTGTTCGTTATCTCCTTTTCATGTTAACACAAAAAAATAGATCAGACTCTATTTTTCTAATGAAGAACTAATTGATATAGCTGGCTTTGTTCAAAATTATATCGTTTTCATGCATAATATTTTTAATATAAAAAACAATATTCTAGGAGTTGTTATAATACATAAAATTCTTTTATTACATCATAACACTTGATGGCCTTGATCATTTGCAATCACAATCACTTCAAGATGGCAAGTATATAAGTTTTTTGCCTTCACTTATTTTAGGCACCTTTAAATAACTACTTAAAAATTAATTTTAAAAAATTCTAAGATATGCAGAAAAATCAAAAATTAACTTTAGAGTAGATTAATCGTCTGCGTTAAACCTTAAACAGGAATCAATAAGAATTGAAGAAAAAAATTGCTCAGACAGGAATTCGAATCCCCTGAAAAAGTAACATTTTGAAATTTAGGACAATATTAAAATATTTCTTTTAATATATTTGGCTCCGAAGTTATTACATAAAAAAGTCAAAATTTCAATTAATTTCTAATTAAATTTAAATATTTAATTGGCTTTTGCACTTTGAAAAGTTGACGGTGTTCAGTTTCTTTTTCTAAAGTATTAAATGAACCACGTTTTAATGAAAATAACCCGATCATTTAAGAGGAGATGTGGAATATCTTATATACATATATAACTACAATGATTTTTTATTTATATTACGAAAGACTGTTTAATTAATGACCAAATAATTTTATACAAGAGAACTATGACATAGCCTTTAGTACATTTCTAGATTTTTTTCTTTGACATTAGTAAATTTCAAAATCTTGTTCAAACATTACATGTGAGAGAAACGAAATCTTCCAGTGTCGCGGTGCCTGGGGACGACAGAGTCTTGGTTTAAAATAGGGAATGTGGGACCACGTCACAGTTCCATAAATGCCTATATTAGTGTAGGGTTTCTTGTTGAATCTTCCGATGTCAAAAAACTTCTCGTTGGTGATAAATCATAAAGTTTCAGTTAGTTATGAAAAAATAAGAAATGTTTTGAAATGGATTCCTAATTTCGAAACAAGGTCAAATGATGAGGATGACACTTAATTTAATACTGTCTGTCAAAATATCCATACCATTTAAGCAATAAAAGATTTGACATTTGATATCAGATTTAAAGTGTACCAGATCAACACAAGTAGAATATTTGGTGAAATTTATATTCGAACTGGAATCCTCTGGTTCACATAAGCCTTACCACTAAGTAGGCCCTTGTTTGTGTAGAAAAGATTACGTATGTTATTTGCTCCAGATGCTCATGATTTCCTTACAAAACAGCTCTAATACATCTTCAAAATGATAGAATTATCTAATTAAAACGGAGCTATTAATTGTTTTCAAACATGAAATAAAATTAAAATAATTCATAATTTCCTGGAAGAATTAACTGTGATAAATGCAGCTATTAATAATACAGTTTTTTCAATGTTTTTTACTTAAGAGATAAACATACTTCCTCCTGAATAAAATTTACCAAAAACAAACATTCCATTATGCATGAAAATAAATCCAAATATTGTTTTATGCATCACATTTTATTAATTTAAATTTAAGAGAGAACTTTTTCAAAAAAATGACAATGGACAAAACATCATTTTTGTAATATTTTCCAAAACAAGATTCTCGTTTGTAAGAAAATTATTTTTTCTGTATATGCTATTTTGAAAGATTTTTTTTATTTTAAATTCAACGTCTAAAAAAATACATTGAAAGATCAATCATTGTCATCTGAGAAGACATTAATTATGATGTATTTTTGCTTTTTAATAAAGAAAAAGAAAAAGAAACATCGTTTTTTATGAGTAACTTCATTTTGCTTTGTCGGTTCCGCTTTCTTTTAAGTCTTAATTAATCTTCGTCTGGACAAATAAATCTTGCATCAATTATCATAAACTGAAATTCAGAAGAAAAGAAAATTGAAGTAGGTTTGTTCATGATAATTATCTTACCAAAAAGAAAAACGCTGTCTTGACGTATTTTCTAACCATATATTTACTTACCAACGTATAAATATCTTGAGCTAATATTTTCTTAAGTTTTTCTGTGACTTTAGAATTTAGTTATTATTATTATTTCCAAAAAGTGAGTTTCAAAATCTTGAAGCCAATATCTTTTTTCATTAGTTAACGCATTTGGTTTTATTTATTCAAAAAAAGTTTTGTTTTGTTTTTGTTTTTTAATTTGGGAAATTTTATTCAAAATCAAATATTTTACTTCCAAATTAGAACCACAAGAATTTGAAAACAGCTCTTTATACTCTAGGATATGAAATATAAAGAGTATTGTGTTTGCAAAAAAATATGGCATTTTGATAAATCTCCATATTTTATTAGGTATTTGCATGTATCTTTGGTCATTTTTTCTCTTTAAAAAGTCATTTATTGAGAAAAATTGGTATAATATATATAGATAAAAATATTTTCCATCATTTCTACAAATTCTTTCCATTTTCGTCCAATAAATCTTGCAATTGATTGTATTCGAATTTTTTCCAATTTTTTTCCAGACTGTTCTTTGTCGTTAACAACTAAATCACCATTCTTAAATCGTTGAAACCAAACCCAACAGTTGGGATATGACGTAGCAGTACCACCATAAGTTTCAAAAAGTGTCTGATGGGCTTTGGCAGATTTCTTCAAATCAAACAAAAACAAGCAATGAATGTCTAAAATGCAATTTGGAGCGTTCCATGATCGGGGTCTTTATACACTGAATAACTCAATAATATTAAATGGAAAACTTTCAAAATGATAACAATAAAGTAATAGTAAACTGGTAAAACTCAAAACCATTGCCGATTATATAGATACTTCGCGTGCTTACCAAATGTCGCTGATTAAAATACATGCAATCACCTAACATATTAATTTGATTTCGAAAGAACTCATTTTTCAAATGTTGCCTATCTTCAAAGCACTAAGAGCTAACTGGATGAAATTTGGCTGTATTATTTTATTATATAGCTGTATTAAATATGGATCAAAATCGTCAAAATGTAGCGCATGAGAATGATAGGTATAATATGAAAACAAAGTAATTTAAAATTTCAGTAGCTAGACATGTAAATATCATTATGCTGTCTTACAATCTGCATAGCAAATTTACAAGAGAGTTCAGAAAACATATTGCTATGCTCACAAATTGACTACATGAAAAAATATGTGCAAACAGCCTCATACTGTCTATTTATACATGAATTGGAAAGAGATTTTTAATTCAAAATAAAATATAAAATTAAGATTTCAATACGAAGATTTTTTTTTTCGAAATGCTACTGCAATTGCCCTTTTACCTTTGTCCAATTGTTGTTTTTTTCATTATAAATCTTTTGGTCATTTATCACAAAAATAGAAATCTTTATAGCTTTGTTTTCTGATTTTTCACACACCATAAAATATATTTTAATGCTACGGTGCGACAGAAAATAACAAATAAACAAAATACATATAAAAAGCAAAAACACTACATCATTCTTAAATATAATTCCATATTTATCAAATGTGAGAGAAATCCATTACAAAACAGTTTTTCTTTTTCTGGTAAATAATGTTTTTGCATCCATGATGAGTTGTTTAATATTTAAATCATCGTTTGGCAACATTTTATTCGCTACATTTTCATATTTTTATTCGCTAACACTTTGAATGAACTCAAAATAATTAATTCTATTGTAAAACGAATATTCATTAACTTTTAACGAAAGAAAATGTAAAATCTTGACACCGAAATTTTAAATTGAATACAACAAAACCGTATGTACCCTGGTAGTTTATGTGTGGATTACATTCATGCAGATCAAAGATTTAAAACTTGGAAACAAAATTTAGGTTTCCTTATACGAGAAACTTCATATATTTGTCTAAAAAACATAGCAGTTTAATAATTCAGTTATAAACATATAAACATTTATATGTTTCTAAATAATATTGTTAGGGAAATTGTCCGGTCGTTGTGCGTAAAGAATTTCAACACGTCGAATAATAGAGAATGGTACTTTATATCATAAGAAAAAAAGTGTAAAAACACAATTTAAACTCACACTAATAGCAATACTTGAATAAACTTGCTTAATAAATATACATAACTCAGCAATAACTCTCAGAATGTAAGAAGAGAGCTCGCTCTGTGATCAACACTTTAAAGAGAGAGAATTCAAAAAAAGTGCCTTATTATTCCCGAATATGATGGGGCGGAGAATTTTATAGCAGAATAGAAATATCTAAAATTTCTTAATTTGTTATAGATATATAGCCGAAGCTCCTGCGTTTTCTAGAATATTCATTTTTGACACCAAATAGTTGCCAAATTGATCACCAAAGCCATTGATCTGGTATGCATTCAGCATTCATTAAAAATATCTGTAAATCTCTCTTTCGTACTACAAGATTGAGCGCGCAAGGAAACACTATTACATATTTGTAACAGTATGCTTTATTTTTAAATATGAAATATTATTTGCTAATTCGATACTTTTCTTCATTTTTTACAATAAAATAGTTGTTTAAGGAGAAGGCGAAATTTAATACCTAATTTATTCAAGCTCTAAACTCAACCCATGCAGAATAGCTTAATTAGTTAGTCAAAAAATTCTAAAAAAAAAAAAAAAACGTTTTGAAACTCAAATATTATATATATTTTTATCTTGTAAAAGTACTTTTAAAATGGTTCTAAACAAGGAAAGAATATCATATTCTTTCCTCAAAATAACGAGTTTTCCAATGCGAAAACAAGTGCACCGTCTTCCGATTAAAGACGAAAAGAAACGGTTTCGAGAGTTTTCTCAATAACAATACTCACGCGAAACCGGAATAAACTCTGCATCCTAATAAGCAGAATTCTCTTGCACGAAACCGTCACCAACCATCTTCTAAAAAGTTACCATTCGGAAATTCGAAAAATTCTTCCTCTCCCTAAAATGCGCGATAGCATCGAAGACAGGTAGGAAAAAAGAAGGGAACATTCCAACTCTCCAGCAAACGATTAAAAATAAGGGTATTCGGCAGCACAAGAGGCCTCTTTCCATAACGAGGAATCCAGGGGTCGTTAAGTCAAGTGTTTGACTTGTCCGCAGATGTTAGCCGGGTAATTACGTAATTATGTGTCCGTCGGAAGTGAGATCTTGACGTGGTTGAGTAACGAGAAGGCCGGGATAATGATGACGCTCACTGGAAATGCTATTAATCATGTCAGTGGTTGTCGGGATGAAAAGACCATGAAAAGTCAAGTGGTTTGGCAGATGCGGGTATTGTCCCATCGCCAAAAGGGGTGAGTGGTAGCCATTCACTCGATTGGTCGAAGCAATGGGTTCCAGTCGGTGAGATATGGGAATCTGATGATTGAGGACGAGGGTCGATGGAAGCTGGGTTAATTTGGAATTCGGAGAAACTTATATGTCGCGATCATGTTAAAAGGGTAGTTAAGGTAATTGAATGGATATTTTTGATTTAAAATTCGATTTGGGAATGGAATTCAAGTTGTATAGGAGAAGGTAATTAATTGGTAAATGCAATTAATTGTATCGGTTGATATGTTATATGATATGAATGAATCATTAATATCCGTTTATTAAAAAATTTAATTTAGATAAATAGAGAGTGAATAAAAAGAAATTTGTCATCGCATTTTATTGACTTAAATGTTTAAAAGGATATTGATTAAGTTCAACCAGCGATATTTCTCGGTTAGCTTTAACAAAATGGGATTTAGCTGATATAAATTGTTTGTGCATTCATTAATTTTTTCACATAGTTATAACGATGAGTAAATTTTTAAAATGTTTTTCTTCTTTTTCCCTACACGTGAAATTGAATTCTCTTAAACTTATATTCAAATTTCTGTCTTGATTAAGACTCTTTTATCAAACCATAGCATTTTGTCTCTGACAACTTTTTATTTTTTTGGGGTGGAGGTGCTTCTACAAATTGTTCTTAATCCAAAAAATCATGATTTACAAACATATAAATATGAAATAATGCTTGCAGTTTTAATGCTTCTTTTTGATCTTGGCGTATTTGCATGAGGAGAGCATGCATTTAAATGTAATTTTTATTCTAGCTTTAGAACTAACTGATGAAGAGTTGACTTAATTAGTAACCTAAATTTTAAACAAAACTTTTTAAAACTAACACTGCTCACTTTGTATAACATATTATACAGTATTTTCACATTTAAACTCCTAAATGAAAAATTGTAAAGAATCCAGAAAGCATTGTATTAATTATGGGAAATATGACATAAATTTTACTTTTCTTTAGGGATCCCTATTTTGAGTTGTTAAGTCATAGATTTGCAGATTGTAATTCGTTTGGCTATTATCTCTGAAATATGTTCTTGCGTCATAGGGCACTTGCCACGGACAAGCCCGCTGTTCAAAGACAGCCGATTTAAGCCTAAGTGGGAGCGCCTCTTCTTTTTATCGTAGAGCCAACTTGGAACAAGAGTACGACTTGACTACTCACGCATCACTCATTCGCTTGCACAACCCCTTTTCACACATAGAACATGAAGAACCACCATGCCCAAACCGGGACTCGAACCCGGGACACCCAGATCACGGGGAAGATGCGCTAACCCTATGCCAGGAAGCAGGCCTCTAAGAAATATTCGCTAGTAGAAATAACTAACAGAGCCCCAATTTTTTCTTTTTTTTTTCTTTAGGAATCCCCATTTATACCTGAAAGATCATAGCGTTTCATTTACTAATTCTTGAAATTTTGATAGAAATTCATTCAGAGGAGGTCTATCTGGTTGTTGAAGTACAAATAAACTCACTATCTACAAAACGTCAAAAAGAAAGTAAATAATATTTAATTTCTAACTGTGTTATCATATATTTAACATCTAAATTGTACATAATTAATGAATTTTGAATAAAATCCGTCAAACTGTACTTTCGCATACATTTAAACGAAATTACTTAAATCACTGAAAATCGGCATGGTATATTGTGACTACAGCTGTGAATTTGTGTCAACTTTTGGTGTCATTCGGCCAACAAAAAACGTCCTGAATACATATTCTTGAAAGATATTCATTAAAACTGCTAGATTCGTTGCAAAATATCTGTATTTTTCAAACTATAGTTCAATAATGATATGCAAATAATTCGTGAATTTTCCCAAGGTCAACAAAGGTCAATAAAGGGGATAAAACCTTTATTGGAGAAGACCTTTATATTAGAAAGCTTCAAGAATAGTTTTATTAAAATTAAAATCTAAAAAAAAAACCCCTCCAAAGTGCGTATTCTGATCTTACAAAATATATGGGGGGGGGGGTAAGCTAGATATATCTAGATTAAAAAAAATCCCTTGTTTAAGTCCTAGCACACAAACACAGACAAATTATTAGATGAAACACAATTATTAGATTACACACACAATTTATTAGATGAAACATATTAAAGAAAATGGGAAAAAAACTTTAAAAACATCACCTCAATGCAGTAAATTGAGCATAAAATCCCGGAACCTGGCTGCACATGTTGCCAAAAATGCAAAATTTATCAAACATTTAAATCTGCTTATCATTTTTTTTTTCAAAAGAAAAATATCGTTTGCTTCCAAATTACCTACTTCTAAATGTCAGACAAGCAAATTGATTAAGTGCCCATTAATCAATTAAAAAAGAAACATAACAACTTTGAGAAATGCATCGCTAAATAAAAAGTTGGGACAGAAACAAGGCCGAAGGAAACAGAATTTTTGAATGGAGAAGAACCATCATCAAGAATAATCAGGAATGAATAAATATTTCAGTGATTAATGAGATTGTAAATACATATTTTATCCTTCTCATTATTCTTTCAGGAGATTGCATTAAGTGAAACATCGAAATGGCTCGGCTCCTTATTTATCAGTTTATCTTGTGGGAATTGTTTTTTCCTGTAGGAATGACAGAAAGAATTCACGAAACGAGGCCATTTACGAATAATGAGATTTAGATTATGAATGAACAGTTTTCGCTGCTCTTAATGATTATTTTTTATTTAGAAATGAGATAGTTTATGAATATTATATTTTGGTTCGTGTAATAGAACACAATTTCTTACTTCATTGTTATAAAGCAGAAAATAAAGTTTCAAAGCTTTGAAAGAACATTTGTTGTTATTTTCTAACTAATGGTTTAATAATAAAGTAACCTAAAATTAACGCAAGATTTGATTTTGCAACCATTCTTATAGTAAAGTGTTGGCAACCCTTTTAAAAAACCATTTGACAGCTGATAGTTTAGGGTAGTAAAAAGGGGACGTTACACGGTAGAACAACCTGTTAACGCAAAATTTGAAATAAATAAAAAACACAGTTTTTTTCTTAAATTGTCATATTTTTATTGAATCGTAAATTTCACAGGATAGGGTTATGTATGGAATACCACATAGGGCAAATGGGCCTCCATAGCTTTACTGGCACATACTTATTCTTTTGTAAAAACTTTCCGTGATCATTTTGCATAAATGTGACTGAATTTTGTTTGTGTAGGTTTGAATTCCTCCCTCAATGCACGTGGGCTTGTGGCTTGATGGCGTAGATCTTTGAATTCAAATAATCTCATAAAAATAAATCCAAAGGTGTTAAATCACACGATCTAGGGGGCCAGTTCTTAAATTTTCAGGCTGTAATCCCCAGACTTTCATTATTATTTTAATATTGTTCAACAATGAAAACACGTTTTCTATAGTAAAATGTTCCATTTTTACTAACTCCAGTCTATCAGCTGTCAAACGGCTTCTTTAATAGGATCGTCAACACTTTACTTCAAGAATAGTGGCAAATTCAAATCTTATATTAATTTTGGGACACATTTTAGTATAATTAATTTAAAATAATTCGTTAATTACTGGTAAAAAAACACATTCCTGTTGTATAAATATATTATTTTATTCTAAAGGGAGGAGATTCAAATGCTTATAATTTACTGTAAAAATTTTATTAAAAAATAATTTATTATAGTTTTACAATAATTTTTATTTTTAATAAAAAAAACTATTTGTTATAATTTTATTAAAAATTTAAAAAAAAATTTATAATAAGAATTGGACAGTTTTTTTATTGTTTCTGTCTAAAATTAATTAAACTGGTCCACAAACCGTTATCTGAATTGTACTAGTCAATAAAACGATCTATTAATACAATACAAGAAATATGGATAACAACTTAATGATTCCCAAAAATTATAGTTGGAGAAATTCAAAGCAAAGAAAAACCAGGCAAATGAATGCTAAAGATAACTATATTGATTTAAAAAGAACAAACATCAAAGCTATATAATATTATTTGTGAGGAAATGGTGGTAGAAATTATATATATTGCACATAAAAAATTCTTCTAATTTAATTTTGTTTAAATGAATTGATGAACCAATTTCCGTAACAAGTTTCTATAAGTGGACCAATAACACAATTTTAGTAAGCTGATTTTTTTACATTAAAAAGTACTTCTAAAACTTTCGTTGTATTATTTTGAAAATGAGTAACCAGCTGGAAAATTCTGTGTTGTGTTTTGACTTATGGCACTTTACAAGGCCGCTGACAGTTATCTGTCAGCGATTTAAACCGAATGAGCTTCTCTTGTTTTTTCAGTTGCGCCCTCCAGAGCCAAGGGTACGACTTAGCTACTAACACGTCACAATCCATTTTACGGGGCGGACTTCATTCGTGCATTTCATTCATTCATCCACAGATCGTAATTTAGACCTAAATCAGAGAACGATCACCTCTGAACCAGTACCCCACATGGTATTATTACTCTCGACATGGAGGACTTTGTAACCACGATAGATTTATACGTGCGCCAGCCACCATACACACACGGAGAGTCTTCGGCCGACGGGGTTCGAACAACCCAAAGGATGCGAAAGGAAAATTCTACTATTATTTTACTTAATTTATTTCTTCACCTCTATACGATAAAAAAAATGTTTATATTTTTGGTAATTTTAAGCCCCGAATGGAATAGAATCCCCTAGGATGGAAACTACTCAGCAGCTTTTGGGATAGATATATCCTTTTCGAATTCTCCTTACCTATAAATAACATTTCTAATTCGTTTGCAAATAGATTAAAATTTACTAACAGTTACATTGTAAATGTTGAGTCCGAAATTTGTATTACATCATACAACAGGAGTTACATTGCCTGCGATGCTTGTTTCACTCTCAAATATTCATATATTCATATCTTTTTAATTCAAAGAATTTTATACCTTATTTAAACTAGTCATGAAAATTTTCTCATGGCGTTTATTATATTGATGTAACTTTGTAAATCAGAATTTTGAATCATTTTCATAAGTTGCTTTTTTTAACATACAAGATCCTTGGGCATTCTTTTTTTTTTTTCATAATTAATCATAGCCACGATTAAAGACTTGGTTCAGCGCAACCTACATATTGGCTCTTAGCCAAAAGTCCCCAAACCGTACTCCCAAGAAGGATATCTTAATAAGCACATATGTCACCATATTTTCCAGTTAAGCGACATGTGATGAAATCACTATCTCTTCTAATAATAAAGATTAATGTGAGTGTGTCTCTCTGCTCGCGACAGTATAAGATGTTAGGCATGGAGCTACTAAAGATGGTACAAACTTACTTTTAAAATTGGGAAAGTGCACATACACGCGGCATTCTGAAATTTTAATTAGAATTTTAATACAAAATTCAAAGAGATTTCGACATCTTTGAACAATACTATTCGAAATTATTACACCACAGACTTGAGTTTTTAACTGCCTTCTAACTGAAAAAGATGATCTTTTCAGGAATATTAATTCAATTTATATATAGTTTTTTTACCTATTTTTAAAAATATATTATCAAGATTATTTTACAGCATTATTTTAAGTTCTCATATAAGAAGCAAACGAATAAGAAATATTGTAACAGTCAAAAAAATTCGGATTTGAAATTTTGATAAATTTTCATGTTTCTGTGTCCCTCTGAACCATCTCTTTCTGTCTGATTGTCCGTCTACCTGTAAATGCAATAAAAACGCTTTGGGTTAGATAGATTAAATTCACCATATAAAGACTATAATTGTGTTTTCCTATCAAATTTCATCAAAATTAATTCAGAGAAGTCTGTCTGTCCAAGAGTCTAGTTACAAGTGAACGCTGTAACTACGAAACGTAAAGAGATAGATAAATAAAATTTAATGCAGAGGTTTAGTGTTTTAAATGAAATTTTTATCAAATTTTGAATTAAATGTGTTAAAGGTTTGACTGTCTATCTTTCGGTATTTCCGCATGCATGTAAAAACAGATATTTAAATAAATGAAAGTTGGATTTCTGACTGTAATTGTGGTTTTGTATGAAATTTTGTTTTTCATTTGTAAATCAAATGCACATGTAAATTTGTTTGAGAATATAAGAGGAATTTCAGAGAGACAAATCCCAGTGGTTCACTACTGTAAAGAAATTCAGATCATTTCCATCTTTGTTATAAATATTTTATCCTACAGTTTTCTTTATAATAATTATAACACATAAAAATTTCCATCTGAATAAATTTTTAGAACATTATCTTCAACAAGGTTAATACACAAAAAAATTAATAAGAAGGAATTAAATTATAAATTAATATAAAACATAGCGATAAAAAAACAAGATGAATATAAAGCAGATAAATAATATATAAAGCGAAACAGGAATCAAATATATAGCGAATATAAAGCGAAACAGGAATCAAAAGTCAAAATATCCAATGATAAAGAGACAAAAAAACTAGAGAGAATGCAGGTGAACTTTGAATAAGCGTGAAAGTATATATTAGCTCTCCAAGCCAAGGCTGCTTTGACTGCAGCTCCAACGCTTTAAATTCAAAGAAAGAAAAGGCTTTTTTTTTAAATCAATTTATCAGTTTTAAACACAGAAGGCTCTCATTGAATGTATGACGAATCACCGATCTGTATTTCTTTTGATTATTGGTTCCTTTTCTGTTTTATTTTTACGTCCTTCGTACTTATGTCCTATCGGGATTACAGACGGACAAAATATGTTGAAGTCATAACATGAAAGGTTCAGAAAGTTTATTTAAAAAAACATTTTACTTTAGATCATAAGTTCAGGAGGTGCTGCAACTCTTCAGGTTTAATGAAAGAATCATCATTAATCGCAAGTATAAAAAATACTGCTTTTCTTATTGCTTAAAAATTGCTAATTTATTATAGTGCACTGATTTTTTAGAAATTTGTATTAAATAACACTCTGGAAATTAAGTAAATTATGAAAATTATTTCCAATTGCACATAAAACTTCAATGCTGAACGATTCTATTCTCAGTTTTCATATAAATAAAAATGCTTGGTTTCAGCAAAAGAATTTTTATATTAATTGAAAATTAACCACTTCCTTTTTTCAAATTAACTTTAAATTTTAGATGAGAAGACAAAAAATTCGGGAAAGAGTGTGAAAACAAATCAGTTTAATTCTGATAATAGTACGAGTTATATATCTAATAAAATTTGAAATTTAAAAATCATTTGTTGAGGAAGCCGTTAAAAACACACTAAATAAAATATTTAATAGAAAGTTTTGTCAACTTTAATATCAGCGAACCAGCTGGTCGCAAAAGGCGGTTAGCATAAAATAAAAGAATGCACATCATTCAAAAGAATTTCATAAATACTATACTTTTGCCAAAAATGTTAATTCTCAAAAATGAAAATGATAATAAAAATATTCTAAATTAGAAACTTTTTTTTTTTACTTTTTATTAAAATGAGATGCAAACATTTAATTATGCTTGAAAAATAAATATTTACGAATAACTGCAACATGTTATTTAGGTACACAACTTCTTAATGATCCTTAAAAGCAAATATTAAAAGCACACTTTTTGAAATTCTGTTTCTTCCTTCCATTTTTAATAAAAAGTAATTAAGAAACATACATTTAAAAAAAAGTATTTTGTCGCCGTTAAAAACACACTAAATAAAATATTTAATAGAAAGTTTTGTCAACTTTAATATCAGCGAACCAGCTGGTCGCAAATGGCGGTTAACATAAAATAAAATAATACACATCATTCAAAAGAATTTCATAAATACTATACTTTTGCCAAAAATGTTTGATTCTCAAAAATGAAAATGATAATAAAAATATTCTAAATTAGAAACATTTTTTTTACCTTTTATTAAAATGAGATGCAAAAATTTAATTATGCTTGAAAAATAAATATTTACGAATAACTGCAACATGTTATTTAAGTACACAACTTCTTAATGATCCTTAAAAGCAAATATTAAAAGCACACTTTTTAAAATTCTGTTTCTTCCTTCCATTTTTAATAAAAAGTAATTAAGAAATATACATTTAAAAAAAAGTATTCTGTCGCCGTTAAAAACACACTAAATAAAATATTTAATAGAAAGTTTTGTCAACTTTAATATCAGCGAACCAGCTGGTCGCAAATGGTGGTTAGCATAAAATAAAAGAATGCACATCATTCAAAAGAATTTCATAAATACTATACTTTTGCCAAAAGTGTTTGATTCTTAAAAATGAAAATGATAATAAAAATATTCTAAATTAGAAACATTTTTTTTACCTTTTATTAAAATGAGATGCAAAAATTTAATTATGCTTGAAAAATAAATATTTACGAATAACTGCAACATGTTATTTAAGTACACAACTTCTTAATGATCCTTAAAAGCAAATATTAAAAGCACACTTTTTAAAATTCTGTTTCTTCCTTCCATTTTTAATAAAAAGTAATTAAGAAATATACATTTAAAAAAAAGTATTCTGTCGCCGTTAAAAACACACTAAATAAAATATTTAATAGAAAGTTTTGTCAACTTTAATATCAGCGAACCAGCTGGTCGCAAATGGCGGTTAGCATAAAATAAAAGAATGCACATCATTCAAAAGAATTTTATAAATACTATACTTTTGTCAAAAATTTTTGATTCTCAAAAATGAAAATGATAATAAAAATATTCTAAATTAGAAACATTTTTTTTACCTTTTATTAAAATGAGATGCAAAAATTTAATTATGCTTGAAAAATAAATATTTACGAATAACTGCAACATGTTATTTAAGTACACAACTTCTTAATGATCCTTAAAAGCAAATATTAAAAGCACACTTTTTAAAATTCTGTTTCTTCCTTCCATTTTTAATAAAAAGTAATTAAGAAATATACATTTAAAAAAAAGTATTCTGTCGCCGTTAAAAACACACTAAATAAAATATTTAATAGAAAGTTTTGTCAACTTTAATATCAGCGAACCAGCTGGTCGCAAATGGCGGTTAGCATAAAATAAAAGAATGCACATCATTCAAAAGAATTTCATAAATACTATACTTTTGCCAAAAGTGTTTGATTCTCAAAAATGAAAATGATAATAAAAATATTCTAAATTAGAAACATTTTTTTTACCTTTTATTAAAATGAGATGCAAAAATTTAATTATGCTTGAAAAATAAATATTTACGAATAACTGCAACATGTTATTTAAGTACACAACTTCTTAATGATCCTTAAAAGCAAATATTAAAAGCACACTTTTTAAAATTCTGTTTCTTCCTTCCATTTTTAATAAAAAGTAATTAAGAAATATACATTTAAAAAAAAGTATTCTGTCGCCGTTAAAAACACACTAAATAAAATATTTAATAGAAAGTTTTGTCAACTTTAATATCAGCGAACCAGCTGGTCGCAAATGGCGGTTAGCATAAAATAAAAGAATGCACATCATTCAAAAGAATTTCATAAATACTATACTTTTGCCAAAAGTGTTTGATTCTCAAAAATGAAAATGATAATAAAAATATTCTAAATTAGAAACATTTTTTTTACCTTTTATTAAAATGAGATGCAAAAATTTAATTATGCTTGAAAAATAAATATTTACGAATAACTGCAACATGTTATTTAAGTACACAACTTCTTAATGATCCTTAAAAGCAAATATTAAAAGCACACTTTTTAAAATTCTGTTTCTTCCTTCCATTTTTAATAAAATGTAATTAAGAAATATACATTTAAAAAAAAGTATTCTGTCGCCGTTAAAAACACACTAAATAAAATATTTAATAGAAAGTTTTGTCAACTTTAATATCAGCGAACCAGCTGGTCGCAAATGGCGGTTAGCATAAAATAAAAGAATGCACATCATTCAAAAGAATTTCATAAATACTATACTTTTGTCAAAAATTTTTGATTCTCAAAAATGAAAATGATAATAAAAATATTCTAAATTAGAAACATTTTTTTTACCTTTTATTAAAATGAGATGCAAAAATTTAATTATGCTTGAAAAATAAATATTTACGAATAACTGCAACATGTTATTTAAGTACACAACTTCTTAATGATCCTTAAAAGCAAATATTAAAAGCACACTTTTTAAAATTCTGTTTCTTCCTTCCATTTTTATTAAAAAGTAATTAAGAAATATACATTTAAAAAAAAGTATTCTGTCGCCGTTAAAAACACACTAAATAAAATATTTAATAGAAAGTTTTGTCAACTTTAATATCAGCGAACCAGCTGGTCGCAAATGGCGGTTAGCATAAAATAAAAGAATGCACATCATTCAAAAGAATTTCATAAATACTATACTTTTGCCAAAAGTGTTTGATTCTCAAAAATGAAAATGATAATAAAAATATTCTAAATTAGAAACATTTTTTTTACCTTTTATTAAAATGAGATGCAAAAATTTAATTATGCTTGAAAAATAAATATTTACGAATAACTGCAACATGTTATTTAAGTACACAACTTCTTAATGATCCTTAAAAGCAAATATTAAAAGCACACTTTTTAAAATTCTGTTTCTTCCTTCCATTTTTAATAAAAAGTAATTAAGAAATATACATTTAAAAAAAAGTATTCTGTCGCCGTTAAAAACACACTAAATAAAATATTTAATAGAAAGTTTTGTCAACTTTAATATCAGCGAACCAGCTGGTCGCAAATGGCGGTTAGCATAAAATAAAAGAATGCACATCATTCAAAAGAATTTCATAAATACTATACTTTTGCCAAAAGTGTTTGATTCTTAAAAATGAAAATGATAATAAAAATATTCTAAATTAGAAACATTTTTTTTACCTTTTATTAAAATGAGATGCAAAAATTTAATTATGCTTGAAAAATAAATATTTACGAATAACTGCAACATGTTATTTAAGTACACAACTTCTTAATGATCCTTAAAAGCAAATATTAAAAGCACACTTTTTAACATTCTGTTTCTTCCTTCCATTTTTAATAAAAAGTAATTAAGAAATATACATTTTAAAAAAAAAGAATTCTGTCATTTTCTAAAACTTACAGATAATTTTATTTGACCTTTTGTAATAAAAATGTCGCACTACTACCCAATATCTCATTATACATACAGTTCTCTAGAAGGCACAACTTTCTTAATGGAAAAAATTCTTAATGCAGTTCTCAAAATTTGCAAGCAGCGAAGCAATCTTCTTCTTCAAATTTATAAACAAGCGCTCTGCACAAATGTGGAAAAGAATACAAATTTGATTACAAAGGAAATGAAGTTTTAAAACCTTTTCTGGCAACAACAAACGATTTTTTTATTTTGTGACAGAAGTGCACAGCTGCGAAAATCATGGATCTTGCTTGTAAGTGGAAGAAGATTATATTTCGCTTCTACGTAATTCTAGTAGATCATCTGTTTTTTTCTTTTATTTTATGCTGCGTGTGTTGTTGTGACTGATCCTAAATAACGTTAGTTGGAAAGGAAATTTCTCAATCTCCGCTAAAAGTGCACTCAGCTGAAGTTACTCTGTGTATTTGCGTGATAAAATTTCTCTGAAGCAGTCTAGCGAAAAGACGTAATAACCAGGATGGCTCGTTTTGTAATATATTTATAATAACTAATTTCTGGCACGTAAGAAAGTTTGGACAATGAATAAATTATGATAATTCTTTAGAAAATTACTTCGACTAAAAAAGAGTTTTTCGAGATAAGAGTGACTCATTTGTTGCCCCGATTGTCTAAAGTGTCTCTGCTTATGAAATTTGATAATCACAAAACGAAAGTAATTATAATAAGAAATTATTTATGTGTTTGTTATAGAATTTATTTATTATTAGAATTTTTTCTCCATTACAAAAGTGTCTATATAGTGAAGAGTTGATTTTTTCTCTCGTATACATAGTAGAGAGAAAGTATAGTAATTATCAAAGAATTCGAACTCGAAATTATGACGAAAAATCTCCTAAGTTCGAAAAACACATTTTTGGAAAATGTCCGTCTGTCTGACAAAGATAACTCAAAAGCAATTTGAGATAGAAAGCTGAAATTTGGCACATGGCCTTTGCTGCAAATTTGCAAAGTAAAGGCTGTTTAGAGGAAGTCCGTCTGTCCAGCTTTCCGAATATAAGTTAACACGATAACTACAGAAAGAGATCTAGATAGGTAAGATTTGAAAAGCATATTTAACATCTATAGTGTAGACCTGTCTAGTTTTGGGCCACATCTAACTACGAGTTGATTATCTTTCGGTCTGTGCATTCAGAAATAAATAAACCCGATTATTCAAAAACTAAATGTCTTAAACACATCAAATTTAATATGATAATTTTTGATTAGAAGTGCAGTTTTGTATCGAATTTTTGTTTCAATCGGTAGATAAAAAATTTGTCTAAAACAAAAATTCGATTTTCGGATATTATTAATGTATACAAGGGATTAATCGCCAAAAAACTCGCCAAACATCACAGGATAGATTTCATGAAAATACTTAATTCATGCCCAATGTTAATATTTTGTAAGTATAGTAAGTCAGTGCTATGCCATGCCATGCCATGCACTCTCAGTCATGACAAATTTATTAGAGAGTATGCGAGCAAGTTTTGGAGAGACCACACCCACTGGGTGTTTTTTTTTTTAATAATAAAATTTATTCAGTGTTTGTCTCAATGTATTTATAAAATCCTAGAAAGGCCTAACCTGCTTTAAACGAGTACTAGACTAAGAATCTTAGAAAAGAATAATATATCAAAATTAAGAAAATTCATTTTTTTAAATTGCTATTTCTTTCCTTGAGAGAATACCATGATATTTTGATGAAATAAGTCAAAAGTATAATAATTGTATCAAATTATTATATATAATAATAATTTGATTTAAGTATAAATGTCATTGATATTCTCACAAACTGTGTTATTCAATTCTCTATGGTCGGAGAATTGAAACAATTTCAACCCTATTAAATCGAAAACATGAAATCTGAATGTCATATTGAATGAATATTGGAGAGAATTTGATTGTAAATATAACTGCTTCATCCCCTGAATATTAACCAATAATAAATTTTAAAATATCAATGAAAAGAGTTTGAATTTCGGGACAAAAATGCCAAGTATCATTAAAATTGAGAAAAATAAATTTTAAAAACTTCCAAAATTAGAACAATTTTCCGGACTTTTAAATTCGTATCATTAAATTTCGATTTTGTATATTTCGAATTGGATTAAAATTCATATTTGTATATTATTTTTGGAAGTTATCACGGAAAAAGGGAAAAATCATTTTAATTTTTAATTAATTAAAACTCTAATTAAAATTTCAAAAAAATGTTGCTATAAGATACACTTAGATGTTAATTCTTTGCTTTGCAAGTTATATATATGCCAATTTTCGTTATTGTAGGTTAAACGGTTTGGTATGTTGAGAGCCAACACATAAACACTCACACATCCATCTTTATTAGTAGTACAGATAGGGATGGCGTGCTCAGCAAACCAATAAATGGAGAAAGAGTAGATTTTCTCAATTTTTTTACTGCCTAAATTATATGAATTCCTTTTAAAAACTCTTACAAACCATGTCTTTACATACATTGCTCATTGTTTTTTTCAGATTCCACAAGATCTTTTTCATATTTTTCCTAAGTTCTACAGCAAATGATTAACAAATGCAAATACATAAAGTGTGCAAGAAGATGGCCTTGTGACTAATTTTTAAATTGGTAATATTTAATTAAATTCTAAAATGTCTCTAAAATGATCCAGGGACATCAATACTGTAAAAAAGATTTTTTTTCTTTGAAAAAAAACATTAATATCTTTTCCTAGGTCGATGAAAAGAAATGATTTACTAAATGAGGAAATGAAAATGGGGATCTAGGTATAATGAAAAAATTATATCGAAAAATAAATGGAATTAATTATGTCCGAAACCTTACCTTTGAAATAAATCATTTATGATCAAATGCTTTCTAAAAGTAGGAATATATAGGAAAATGCCAAAATGCTTTTTGTAGTTTTATTAGTTGTTGTTGTTTATAATGGCACTTGCCATGCACAAGATCGCTGACGAAGTCAGCGATTTTAAGCCAAGGGAGCGTCTCTTATTTTTTATAGCAGCGCCAACTAGGGCCAAGAGTACGTCTTAGCTACTCACACATCTCAATCGCTTGCACAACCCCTTTTTACAGGGGGACACATTCACACATCTCCCAGATAGAACGGAGGAAGAACAACCATGCCCGCAACGGGACTCGAACCCAGGACGCCCAGATCCCGGGGAAGCCGCGCTACTCCTATGCCAGGACGACGGCTTTATTGGTTGTAAATCTATGTAGGGAATTTTGAAGCATTTCATTTCTATCGTTTGTTTGTTTCTTATGGCACTTGCCACTGACAAGCCAACTGTTACGAAGACAGCGATTTAAGCCTGAATGGGAACGTCTCTTATTTTTTATAGCAGCGCCAACTAGGGCCAAGAGTACGACTTTGCCACTCACGCATCACTCATTCGCTTGCACAACCCCTTTTTACAGGAGGGCACATTCACACATCTCACAGATAGAACAACAGAAGAACAACCATGCCCAAACCGGGACTCGAACCCAGGACGCCCAGATCCCGGGGAAGCCGCGCTACTCCTATGGCAGGACGACGGCTTTATTGGTTGTAAATCTATGTAGGGAATTTTGAAGCATTTCATTTCTATCGTACAATGCTGAATACAGTCAAGAGTTTAAAGTAGCAAATCGGAAGCCATCTAACACACCTCTAATGCAATAGAGTAATACTGTGAGTGAAGATGAATGAAAAATTAGACAAAAAAATAGAATTTCACTGCTCTTTCTATTTATTCTTCCATCTAAGACAAAAAAAATCATTATTTATCTGAAGCAGTAGCACAAACCAATGACAGTGTAAAATATTTTGAATTTTTTAATGCTATTCCCTTTTTACAACTGAAGTTGAAAACTGATTATATTCAATTTAAAAAATACGTCTTAATCGATCAATGTTGCTTGAAAAATATTATATTAGACATACTTTAAATCCTACGTCACTGCTGATTATCATTGTTTTCAGAATTTATCAATGCTAAATTTATTGCCAATGGTAGAAGACATGATAAAGTAACACTACTATTCAGTTTTTGCCTCAAAACTAATTTGTGTCTCCTCCAATTACTTCGTAAATAGTTTTAAATACTTATCATATTTTTCACATGGGTATGATAGTTAAATTTGTTGCCGTGGGAAGTGATATTATTAAATAATACCCAAATCCAATCCTTGCTCTTATTTCTGACTTCTCAAATTCTTATGTAAGTAGTTTTAATGGCCTATTTTGTTGTATAACTTATATTTAGTTAATAGATTTTGACTAGGCACATCAATGTTGTAATACTTGACTTATTCATTCAACTAAATTGATCAGCATCTGCTTTGAATATGTATATTGTTGTTTTAATCGTCTATTGGGATATATCACATGTATAATAGCTGGATTTAGGGTGAGAAATTGTACAGTAATTGAAAGATTCTATAATATTACTGTGATTCAAAGAAGTTTTGTAGCATTATTTCTAGATTTTCATATCTTATTCGCTATTGTAAGTGCGTGTGCGTGTGTGTGTGTGTGTGTGTGTGTGTGTGTGTGTGTGTGTGTGTGTGTGTGTGTGTGTGTGTGTGTGTGTGTGTGTGTGTGTGTGTGTGTGTGTGCAAAAACACAGAGGAAACGAATATAAATACAGATCATAACGAAATGAACAATAAAGAGCAAACAGCAAATCATTATTGAACCGCAACCACAAATATGAAACTCCACAACCTCAAACTCCTGATTCCATTAAACTTCGTTAGAGATTTGCAGTGATTCTATGTGTGCGAGAAACAGTATAATAGCCTTCAGATTGTAGTTGGAGAGCTCGTTCCATGATCAATATTCTAAAGAAAGAATTTAACGAATCTTTCATGTTATCCTTCTCGTGTTTATAGAGTCTCCGGTACAGAGTATTGAATTTTTGAAATGGTGTAACGAACCTAGGACCCTAAAAGTTTTATCGCCATAATTCTTGGATTTTTGAAAGTCTTTATTCTTATTGCAAAATTGTCTAATTTATTGCCAAGTCACCAAATCGTCTCCCAGTTAGTCTTCAAGGCCGTCGAACATTACCTCCGTTGACCATCAGCTGAAAACAGCAATATATACCGGCGTCCTGGCATAGGAATAGCACGTCTTCCCCGTGATTTGATCGTCCCGGGTTCGAGTCCTGATTCATACATGATTGTTCTTCTTCTGTGTTCCATCTGTGAGGTGTGTGAATGTGCCCCCTGTAAAAAGGGGTTGTGAATGAACCTGTACGCATGAAGTTGTACGTATGAAGTAGCTACATCGTACTCTTTGCCCTAGTTGGGGCTACAAGAGACGCTTACTCGGCTTAAATCTCTTACTCGACAGTTATCTGTCAGCGGGCTTGTTAAGTGTATTAAGTCACAACAGCTCTCTCTCTCTCTCTCTCTCTCTATATATATATATATATATATATATATATATATATATATATATATATATATATATATATATAACAGATTAATAAATAATGGAGATGTAAAAAGCAGACTATTGCCATCAAAACACTTTAATTACATCTTCAGAGAACGCACATTCGCAGCGTCTTATATATATGTTGTGTTGTATGTATTCTTCACTCTTTATTCGTATGTCTGTTTGATGATTTTAGTTTTTCTTATTCCCGACAATTCGCATTTTCCTTCTTTTCTTCATGGAAAATGCGAGGCTTTTTCATGAAAAGCAAATGCTTTTCCTATTTTCTTTCGATAATTAAAAAAAGAAACTAAATTTCGGTAATTTTACTTCTTTTTGTTAATGTGGTATATTCCTTTAGCTGTTTTTTTTTTTTTTTTTACTCTTGGTTTGCCAGTTTCCTTTTTACAACATTTTTTTTTTTTTTTGGAAAATTCAGGAGAATTTTTGTAATAGATTTCCAAACAGATCTTGCTTGAAATAAACGTAGGTAAATTTTTTTAACATTCTTGAGCAATATAATACCATTTCAGTCCTTCGTCATAGATATTTGCATTTCAAACATATAAATGTCTATTTAAAGCAAATTTATTACAAGGAGTTCAAAGCTAAAAGCTTATAACAAAACTCAAACTTTTACCTTATTATACATTTCTACCGCTTTTGAATCTAATACACAGAATATTCGCTCTAAATAGCTTTACTTCCAGCCGTGATTCATTCGAAAAACAGTTGCCAGATACTAGCTTTTACTAGCTTAATGCGGTCTGCTTTACGTCTGGGGCGAAAAATACTGTCTCTTATGCTAATGAACTCACAATCAAATATTAAAGTTCTCGGCACCCAATTTCTCTCATTTTCCAGGCATTAAATTCTCGGTGCCTCTACGCTGTTAAAAGCCGTTGTTTCGAGTTTTGCCTTAATTCCAGAGTTATAATTCTATTTTGGATGACGTGGAGCTTTAGTGTGAGAATAATCTCATCAGTTAAAACTCTTCCTGGTTACAAGTAATATTTAATTCAAATTTCAGGTTTACAGTTGTAAAGATAAAATAAAATTAAAAGTTCAAAAATCTGGCTTATGTGAGAGCAAATAAATGAAAGATTATGAATATTCAAAAGGTCGGACATTAAATTTGGAAAGAAAATTACTCTAAAATTACCACCTCAAACTTTTTTATGGAAGACCCCCCTCAGTTCCATTTAAGATACTATAAATTATAAATGTTATATGTTTCATGTTATTAACTACATCAAAAAATCTTATTTAATAATTTAATAAATAAATTAAACTTTTTAATTGTTTTAGAGCAATTGACAGAAGTTATGATTTGTTTAACGTGAATGTTTCATATTCTTGATAACTAATTATAATATTCATGTTCGAATATTGAATATTCATAAATGAACAGATGAAATTTGTTGGTATATTAACCCTCTAAAGGGCCCATTTTTTTTTAGTCATATTATGTTAAAATATTTTTTGGCTTGAAATTATAATAAGAAAAGGGATTCGTTTAACTTATTAGATAAATTTAATTTGATTAATTAATTAATTTGGTTAATTAATAATTAAGTAACAAATCAAGACACGTCATTTTGTATAAGAACTTTTGATAAAGAACTGAAGCCTCTAAGTTTCTGTCTTTGTAAAAAAATTGTCAGAACTTATGCTAATCTACATAATTTCATACAAAGATTGATAAATTTGGTGGGAAGTATACTTCCCACGGCCCTAGAAAGGGTTAAAAGAAAACAAAGAAAAAGATAAGAAAGAAATTAATCAATCACATATATCGCAGCGTTTAATTTAACGATCTTTCGTGGTATGAACTATCGTTATGCATGCATATCCGAAAACTTTCAAAGTTTCATACCACACATACAGATAAAAATGCGAGATGAGTTATCGTACCGCCTATGAATTTTTTGTCTCTAAATGGGGTCATACTTAACATACATAACCTGCATTAAATTTAAATTTTCAACTGTTATTTTTGATTTCCGATGAACAACAACTTTGTATTCCATTTTGTTTTCGTTTAACGGCCCTAAAAAGTTAAAATGTTCACTTATAATTACATATTATATCTTGATAATTTTGCATAAACAAATTATTTGCAATCGAATTAATAAATATTAACAATTATTGAAATGTATTTAAAGCACGAAAAGAAATGAAAAATAAAAAATGTTATCTAAATGATTCATTCGAAAGTGTAACAAAATTATAAGTTGATATACATATTAAAATCTCAAACTAATATGACTCTCTAAGGAACATGATTTGAACTCAATAAATTTTATTGCTGTGGCAAATTTTCAGTTTTCTATATAAATTAGGTCCGAATCTATATTAATATTTTTCTCATTTTGTTGTAAATTTGAATGAACTCAATAAATTAGCTCTGTAACATATGCTGATGACATGATTTAACTTATCCAGACATCTCTGCAAATTGCGATAATTGGTTTCTGTCTATGGGCCTTAGATATTGTTTACATCAAGAAACATATTTTCCTGTTCAGCTATAATATTCATGATGATATTTTGAATGCAGTCTTGGCTCATGACTGAAAATTAAAATTTAATTATTAAAAATCAAAACTTTCAAAAAAGCAGTTAGGTTATTGGATCTAAATTAAATTTTAAAAAATCATATTCAAAATTCTAAGCAGCATTGCTTATATATTATATACTCACATATAAGCAAATTTTTATGGTAAGATTTCCCGTATTTTGAGCATCCTGTAAATGAAACCGTCAGCGAACTAATATTACGATCGGTATATATAGACTTCAAATCGCAAGAACTAGTAGAATCTCCAAATATATTAGCTCAAATATGGCTGCAAGAGAGTTCGGTACAGCATATTGCAATTTAACATAGGAAAGGTCTAATATAGAATAAAAAAAGAATTCCGATAATTATTGACTAATTATCAATCATATATCGTCGAAATATTTCAATCGAAAAAGTGAAAAAAACCAACAATAGATCGATGCTGCAAGACAGAAAAGATATAACAATTGTTTTCGTACAAGATACAAATTATTAAATGTTATGTAATATTCTTTCGGTGGGTGAATGAAGTAAAAGTCCAAAAGACTCAATAAGAGATAACGAGACTTTATTCTGCACGAAAACACTAATACATCGTAGCAACACACAGTCATAGAGTATAAAATAGCAACATTTGCAGTAAACAACAGCACACGAAGCAACAAGTCACTATTATACAATCGCAACATTTCTAAGTGCCCAGAGACAATTCACAGGAGATCAGCACTCCAAAAAATAAATTCATTTGATCTTTGCTACTCTTATCAACTCGACTAACAACTCTGTCTCTCGCATTATAACATTTTCCACTTGAGAGCAAAATCTTTTCTAGAAAGATATTGTATCTTTACGTCTAATCCAAATAATTCTAAAATTTCAGTTATTTCAGGAACATTCGTTCAGTCGCGAAAGTCGTCGAAAAGCTTCAAAATAATCCTCAAATTTTCTGACAAGGCGTTTTTTTTTTTTTTTTTTTTTTTTTGTCGTGTGACAATTTTAAGCTAAATTTTTCGAGGGCAGAAGTCAGACTTCTAGCTCAAATGAAAATAACACACACACACACGCTCGCACAACCGCTTTTTACAGGGTGCTCATTCACGCACCTCACAGATAGAACACAAGGAAGAGAAAAACCGTGCTCGAACCAGGACTCGAACCTGGAACGCCTAGATCACGGGGAAGATGCGCTACAATTAGGCCAGGGCGCCAGCTTCTGACAAGGTCAGGTAGTTATTAGCTGGTGCATGGTATCCATCGTTATATTTTTAAAATAATTCCTAAATAGAGCAATTAATGTATTTTTAATTTTTGAATTGCCACCATAGTTCCTCATCTTGAGGAAATGAACAACTACATTCAACCGACAACTACATTCAACCGACAACTACATTCTATACCGACTTTCAATAAATGTTCAAAATTGATAAATCTGTGAAATAAATTTCTTTCAAATTACCCAGAAATTTTATTTTTACGTCCATAAACGGAAAAGCTTTATTTATTTATTTATTTTCAATCTCAACGTCTTCCAGGAATTTAGCTAGCACAGTTAATATTTATTTAAGATCGCAATACTTTCATTCTGTATACGTCTTTTAAGAAATAAAATAATAAGCTACCTTAATTTTTGCGATGAAGTCTAAAATATGACAAGTTTTCCACTTGGCCAGCAATTTTAACTCCCTACCCAGAAAATGCTGAAATGTTTGGTTGCCAGCTTTCAAAAGGATACTATTTAAAAACTTCTGCATAAGGATACTATTCAAAAACTACTACATTGAAAAATGAAACGAATGAGTTACATAATTAATGTTGACTCTTTTTTAAAACGCTGGTGATATTTAAAAAAATTGTCACAATGAAATACCAAGATAAATACAATAAACAATTAAGTATCGTAACATATTTTAATGTAAATATAGTTAAGAATTCATTTGTTTTCTAGATCCATTCTTTGATTTCTAAATGACTTTCTGACCTTTTCTAATTGCATATGAGTATGCTAAAAGAATTCTGTTCTTCTTATAAATAATATTCTTATAGAACACAGATACATAACAATATCGTATCATATAGCAAAATATTAATCATATCCCAGTAGCAAGTATATATTATACAATACTAGCTTACCCGGCAAACGTTGTTCTGCCCTATAAATTATTTCTAGTAAATATTTTGGTTGTTAATTAAAAAAAATAACGAATGTATTGTAAGTGTGTGGGGATGAGATCTATGACAGAAAGAGGAATGGAGCGCTATAAACGATAATCGCCGATAAAAATAGAAAAACACCAACCATTCATTTTCTCAATACAATTCATTTCATTAACGTAACGAACATATACATTGTTTGATCTCTTAAAAGTTAAACGTAAAGTAAAAAAAGTAATATATTTTTTATCCTAAAGTATAAAAATGAAATAAAGAAAATCAATATTCATTTCAAAGAGCAATTAAGTGTACGATATTTTTTGTCCATCTTCAGCCAACACAAATAAGCTAGATGGTTTGCTCACGCGTCCACGTGAAAAACATGGTCTGCCCAAATCGAAGCCGCAAACCGACATCGTTTGGCCTTGCGACTTACTGATTGTCATTGCGAATGCCAATTGAATAAGAAATTGAATTCAGTTGGAACGTCTGTGAGAATCATTGGAATTCGTGGCAGCAAAACATTTTCGTCTCGGAATTCGTCTTTCAAAGGGTTCAATTAGTTTTCAATCAATTTTTTAATGAGAAATCGCGTGTCATTGCACAGTCGTGGTGGGTTCAAATTCCGAAGTAAAATAACCGGAGATCCAACTGCAGTCGTAGAAGGTGTGGTGACATGCCTGACAAATCCAGTGAGTTCAAGAACTCTGTTGGATAATTTACAGCTTCGTTAGCATCACAAACTGTATCGATCGATTTGATTGATACCGCCTGGCAACGATTGCTGTATCTTGAAGTTTAAATTGTCGACATCCACATTTTTTGCTGTCAAAATGGCTCTCTTCCAGCCACGCATGATTTATGTATTGTGTGCGTACATCGGGAAATATGTGGTCAATGAGAGCACTTTGAGAATCAACGATAGTGCAGAAATGAGTGGGCAATTTTATGCATCCAGTATTTTAATAGACAACAACTTTTTCATCCCCGATATCTAACAATTGGTCCGAGAATGTGTCAGCAGATGAATCTTGTAGCATTTGGATGCGCATGTTTATTTTTAGCTTTACTTTTTCAACATTACGCCACAGTGGCGATGATTTCAAGCAGGCGTTGATCTCATCAGTGTACGTTGAACGTGGATAGAGACACCCTAATTACCTAGCGTAATGAAATATACTTTAAGACCTATTCTCATACCTACCAAATACACATAAAAAATTTCATGAAAATCGGTCGAGCCGTTTCGGAGGAGTACGAACACAAACACCGTGACATGAGATTTTTATAAATTAGATTATAAGATATTTAACAATTTTCACAATATTGTATAATATTGTTGAATACTGAATAATATAATATTGCACAATATCGCATTATATTGCGCAACATGCTGTTGCATCATGGTGTCGCATAATTTTGAACAATATCTGGCACAAATATCGCATATCATGCTTTATTTGGAAAATCATTAAGAGGTTACAGAGAATCGACTTAAATTTAGTTTGTTATGTTATTAGTTTGTTAGTCCATGTTAAAAATTTCTTGTGATTCTATTTAAGCATGAAACCATCAATTAACAAAAGTATAATTAACAAATATCTGAAAACAGGAACTACACAGCTAAATTTTCCGCCCACCACATCGACACTACTTATCCAAATAACCAATATACTCTCAAAATATGAATAAAATCATTAAAGATACAATTCTATGCAACTAAATCTCAAAACTGAACTGCAGCGCTCCATTTCCTTTACAATCCAGCCGGGTTCAAGGGTTAAGTCCCAGGGCGCTTGCGTGTCCCGGAAGCAACGGCGTAATGAAAACGAAAGGCCCGGTCTGGAGCCAACATAATGGGCCTCAAGGGTCACAACGGGGCTAAATGGAGATAGAATCAATTTCATAATTAAACTGCGAATCTTGGTCACTCCCAATGCTAAGGCACTGCCGCCACCCCGAAACACTGGAACTTATTCAATTCTATATCGTTTCTAGAGCCTCGAGGCCTGAACGTGTAAGGATAATCATTTTAATATTAAGAAGCTTAGGTATTGATAAACCTCGACTGGAGTTAAAGTTTTATGTAGATAAAATTAAGATGCATAAGATAGATTATATCGATACCGAAGAGTGTTATTGCATTGATTTCATAATTTATTGCGCATATTTCGAAAGAGTAGTTATTGCTGGTTATTCAAATCAAATAAGTCTGCCACAGAGAAGTAACGTTATTGATCCGATTATTTTGTAACCGAAAATACGGTATACTTCCGTATCAATTATAATTGGTTGTTGCTTGGTTGAACTAGTATATTTATTATGATTGTGTTTTTAAATGTGAAGAACTTACATCGACTTGCAAGTTGTATACATGCTGCAAGATGCAGAAATTTTAGTCTATTAAAGATGTTATTATTAAATACACCTGCCTGGTGTATCTTATTGGCGTACTTTATGTCAATAAGATATATATGTAATGATATTTTAATTCTAATTTCAATTTAATTAATTTCCAAGATTTTATCTTAATTTAGCCCATAGTAAATTCATTCTAAAAATATTCTCTTATTTCTTGATCCAATTCCACTTTCGGTTTAATTAATCCCTTTGTAAAAAATAAGGCGTCATCAGTACTACGTATCAAATAAAAGTGATATCTTCTGTGCCCTTGAAAAGGTGTCAAAGGTCATTCCATCGGCACATGGCCAGAAATCCTATGTTATATAAGACTAGAGATCATTTGTTCGTCCCTTTTGCTTCTTTCTTTTTGCCTTCTGCTTTCATGTCACGCTGTGCCTTCTTATAAATAATTATGTTTGCCTCCCGAGAGAGAATAAAACGGAATTAAAAATACCAAGTCTCTTCAATGCTTCGAACCTGCATTCTACTTAAACCAAAAATATGTTACATATTATTTAGTCGACAGGATTCGAAATCCCTTACATATATTTATCAGCAGAGTTAATTATCTATGTTGAAAACTAAATATTATCAATTATCTATGTTGAAAACTAAATATTATCAATTATCTATGTTGAAAACTAAATATTATCAATTATCTATGTTGAAAACTAAATATTATCAATTATCTATGTTGAAAACTAAATATTATCAATTATCTATGTTGAAAACTAAATATTATCAATTATCTATGCTGAAATTATTAAATTAAATTCAATCTTGTAAATGTTTTCACTATTTTTAATTTCTTGTACCATAATACACTAAGAAATAGTGTTGTAATGACTTAAAAAAATTTGAATTCCAGTTTTTGACGAATCTTCACATTTCAGACCTCCTTGAATTCAAAAAGTACATTTTTGGTATTTTGTCTGTCTGTCTGTTTATGAACATGATAGATCAAAAACGCTTTGTGTTAAACAGGGGAAATTTGACAGGCAGACTTTACATCACATTTGTAGATTTTTTTTCTTTAAATTTAGAACGAAATCCATTCAAAAAAGTCTGTTCCGCTTTTCGATTACAACCGAGCTTGATAATTACAAAATGTAAAGAATTAAATGCATATAAATTGATATATGCGTCTAAATCTTTATGTTTTGTAGAATTACATATTTAGTATTTAAAATGTATATTCTTTTAAAATTTTGAACCATATCTGTCTAACGGTTGACCGTCTTTCTTCCTTTCGCCACAGAATATCCCTGAACTTGGAATCTCTAGGATTCCCTGTCGGTTGAAAGGATATACGTGGGACTATTTATTAAGAAAAAAATTTTTTTTTAGTTTACATATACAATACATAGAAAAAGTAACTATATAGAATATTATAATGATGATGGAGGTGTTCGGTGGGGAGTATGAATTGATGAAATCTATTGAAGTTAATATATTCTGAAGAAGAGTTTAGTTGAGAAATGAAACGAAAATTTATACTGGACTTGGGTCTGGAGAAATCAATTCCTCGTTCTCTTGTAGGAACCGCACAAGATTTCCAATTTTGACCTTGGACATCTTGTTTCTCATAACGTTGGTCCACCAGATATTTTCTAGGTCGTGGGTGGGTTTTTTGAGATGAAAAGATGTGGTGAGAGGGCAGCTAGTGGCATAATGAAGGGGATCGCCTACTTCGTCGCAGCCACATTGATCCGATCCTTTAATATTGAATCTCTTGAAATATGAAGGAAAAGCGCCATGGCCAGTTGTAAAGATAATGTCAAGCCTCTTCCAAGATGATGGGTTAAAGAACACTTTGGAATGATCTCTACTTTCTCGTGCCATAAGGACATTAACTCAATACTGCAATGATTTAATAAATTAAATTTGGTATGTCATCGTATGACTACGGTTTTAGTTATCTATCAAAATTTGGAGGCTGGGAAAAATACATATTCAATTTTCGAATACTCTGCATATCAATCGTATGCCTGACATTAATTGCCAAATTCGCCCGATATATTCAGTAAAGAAAAGTTATATTCACGCCAAACGCCTTTATTTCATCATCATTGTTTGGCAATTGTAGGCAGTACATTCCTGGCATTATCAAAGGTTCACAATTTTATGCAGAGAGAAAAGGGTAACACCTTATTAGATAATATGTGAGAAAATTTTCGGGAGAACGAACACTCCAGTTCCTTTTAAAAACATATTTATTTTGCTATTTATCACAAAAATTAAGGTTAGCTCAAAATTTATTACAGAAATACTTTATTTGCAGCATAATTTAGGAAATAAAAGATCAATCAATCAGTATTAATTCTCACAAATGCTGTTACTACTTTAAAATGTGTCTTGTTTAATTTAGATATTTACCTGTGTGTCAGTGTCATTCCTCATTTCTACAACCTGAGTGCTAAAAAGAAACTTCTGAAAATATGGGAAATTTAATTAAAAAGCATTTTATAACTACCTACAGAAGTCGCCTAGAAATATAGCTGCGCGTTTTTATATGTTTGGATATTTTTGAGGTTTCAGTAAAAGACTTAAATTCAGAATATTTCGAATTAACCCTTTAAAGGGAAACTTTTTTCTAGTCATATTATGTTAAAATATTTTTAGGCTTGAAATTATAATAAGAAAAGGGATTCATTTAGCTTATTAGATAAATTTAATTTGATTAATTAATTAATTTGGTTAATTAATAATTAAGTAACAAATCAAGACACATCATTTTGTCTGAGATAAAGAACTGAAGCATTACTAAAAAAATGTGTCAGAACTTATGCCAACCTACATAATTTCATACAAAGATTGATAAATTTGGTGGGTTAAGGAGAAAAGGTCATTTTATATTCGCATACGAGTAGGTGTATTTCTTTTTATTGCAGTTCAAAAATGTTTTACAGCTTATGATTGGAGTGCAATGACTCTTGATTTTGCTAAAGAAGTTTCTAGACATCTTCAAGAAGTTATCAGCAATTTTCAAGTCATTATGTTCAACATTATTTTTCAAGCATTCTGGTTTGTTTGTAAATATTCGGAGTATTTTATTTTGTAAAATTTCAATTCCTGTTCAGTAAAGGTTTGAAATATTTTACTCTGTGCAAGTTATTTGTAGGAATTTATTGGAGGTTTAAATTTAGGTAAAATGAAAATTAAACGCATAATTTAAATAAATTGTAATATAACTGAAATATATTAGTGGAATTTTTTCTTACTAATTACTTTACATGTCAATCAATGTCAGGAGGGGGCGCTGTTTTCATGAAAATAATATCATGATGCTATGCATGCTGTTGAAGCTGTGAAATTGCAAAATCCTTCAGCATATCACGCTACAATTGTTCTATGATGGAACAAGTCTGGATTTCATTTACAGATATCTTTTCAAAATGCAATCCAATGGTAAAGATAGCCGTAAAATACACCATGCTGTCATCTTTCCAGTGTTTCCGACGTGTTTCTCGTCGGGGTTTTCGGCTGCCCTGGTACTTCACTTATAAGTGTTTCCCATTGAGGGAAAATGGGTTTTGTCACTCGACAGAATTCAAGATGCCCAAATGACGTCAATCAGATTTAGCAAGAAACTGAAGTATTAGGGTGTCCCAAAAGTTTCTTTCTCATCGTGCTATGAATGGTCTTACCTGGCTCTGCTTGTGCAAACATGTAGGCTTATCTATTAGCCGTCTATGTCACTTGATGTAAGGGCAATAGGCCTTCAACTGTAGCAATGACGGTACTACACCCCAAAACAATTCTTTTGTCCATTTGGTGGGATTGGAAAGGCACAATTTTCTATGAGTTCCTTCCTCAAGGTGAGCAATGAATTCTACGAAATACAGTAATCAACTGAATCAATTTAAATCTGCTATAATAAAAAAAAACGGCCAGAATGAATGAACCGATGAGGCGTTATTTTTCATCATGACAACGAGAGGTCACATATGGCATTAGTCGTAAGAGAGAAGCTCTTATAGTTTGATTGGGATGTTTTATCGTATTCAGTATATTCTCCGGATCTCGCTTCATCTTATTATTACTTTTTTCTTTCCTTAAAACTATTCTCTTCACGATAATCCCTTTAAATCTATCAGAAAATAAAAACGTACCTCGAAGACTATTTCTTGTCCAAAACAAAATAATTTTGGAAAGAAGGTACACTAAGGCTTCCTGAGAAATGGAAGAAAGTAATAGAGCAAAATGGTTCTTATATAACAAAATAAATAATATCTAAAACAGTAAATATTGTGTATTCATTTCATATTAGAAATAGGAAAGAAACTAATGGGACACCCTAATACATAAGAATTACAGTTATAAGAATCACTGAATCCCAGTCTTGCAATAAAAACATAAGCTTGATTTTGTATTTTTATCCTTTATAAGATGTTTCTCACAGTGGAATACGGCATATCCAATACAAAGGAAACAATTGGCCTTTTATTACCATATATCGACTGACTACTGGTTTTAACAACCACGGTAGCCACATTTTCGATACTAAAAGACGGAATTTATTTCTGTTTTCAATATGGAAAAATACCAAGTTGTCCGGTTGTTTCAACTTTCAGCATCATCTTGCGTAGGGCACGTGAGGACATCGAATCTCTCCGAATCCGTTTTCAAAAGACGGAATTCTTTTACAGTTGTTACAGAGTTCTGCTAGTTTTAAATAAAAATTTTTGACAAAAGCGCTTTTTCTTGCAACGTAAGCACGATCTGCAGCGATGCAAATAATTCTAATGCAGAATCCACCTTCCTTTTATCCAGAATATAATGTTGTCGCCTAGATTAAGTTAGCGTAGATAAACCATGTGCTAACTAAAGTCAAAGATAACACTCCCTAATCTCAACTTGAGACTTTATTCAAGGAACTAAACTTTACATTGGTTTTTATCCTCAAAACGAAATGACCCGAATCTTCCAGATTTAGAAAGATACAGAAATTATAAGAACATTCTAGACAAACAAAAAATTAAAAAATAAATCAATAACAAAACATTTCTTAGACAACTTGCCTGCAGTCAGATACGAACTTGCGAACGGTCGCTTTCAATTAATAGCATTCTATCACTGAGCCATTCAGTCTGGCCAAAGTTAGAAGAAGTTTCATTACAATGTTAATAGACGTGCACTTTATACAAAGGATATTTCACATTTTCAATATATGTAAATACCATTTGTGACGTAGAGCCATCGATTGTTGAATATTTGTTCTAAAATTTTTTTAATAAATGTCAAAAATTGCAATTGAATTGTCTGTAATTCGATTTTTAACTCATTTGGACCCATAGAACACATTATACAGCCCTAGGAAATGAGAAACATATTTCTTGCTTATCATTTACTTAAGATGCTTTAAATGTGCATTCTCGAGCTATTTTCCTACAAAAATATTATTGGATTTCCAATAATTTAAAAATCCTTCCGTTTCTCCATACAACTTCGAGAACATTACTGAACAAAACTAGTTTTTATTTCATTTTAATATTAAAAAATCCTTTTAATAATATCAGTATATTGACGAGTAATTTCTTTCATGAATTATGAAAATTTTTTAAAAAATCTTTACATTATAAGTACAGACAACTTTTAAAAAAATATTTGTGTGTTAAAAAAAAAGCAAATACATCATAAAAAAGTAAACTATGAATGTACCAATGTAACTAAGTAAATATTTCATGCGAATATCGTTACAAATCTGTAATGTTGCTTATCAGCATGGTTACTTCAATCACTGGAAAGACCGTTTTGTTATCAGCTCTGTTGGAAATTGATTGATTGACGAATCAGTGATCCCAGGGCTTGGTGACAAACTTTGCTACCATTTAGTGAAGAATGTGGCAACACTAACGAGAAAACAGATAATTCTGGAATCTTTGAGAATTTTGGTGATAGAAGCCATAATATCCAAGATATGCTTGATTGTTCCAGAACCTTCTCTGCCCTGCTGCGGAGACTATAAAATGACGGCAAGCCGAAGATAATCGTGTATAGAGTCGTCGAGAGGTTCACAGTCGCATAACGAGTTAACAGAGAATTAGTTGGATTAGTCCACCGAAACGTAGGTGCTGAGTGGAGCTCAAGCGTTTGCTGAATTTTCCAGAATAAGTATTCCATGGCAAGCACGTCCCATTATCGGTAGGAGGGTAGCCGACCCTCCCCATTTCTCTACCTACCTGGATAATGAGAATTAACCGCCATTCCGGGAGCTTCTCATTCTTGTTTCTGAAGCGCTCCTTGGTAGAAGAACTTTAAAATATAAAGAACAATTTTCGTGAAATATCCTTTTCAATATAAAAAGTGATTTTTTGAAAAGTATTCACTTATGATCAAATGCATATCTTTTTAGAAAAATATTTCTTAAATCTCTGAAAAATATTTTTTGAAATAACTAATAATCTACATAATTCCATTAGAATCCTCTTCTTTTAAGATAAAAGAGATTATACGAGTGGTTTCGTTTTATTCACTATTTCTTTCTATAGTAACAAATTTATTTCACTTAATCTAGTCACTTTTCTTTTAAATAGCTTAAAAATATAATTGAGTTAGTTAATTTTTCGTAAAATTTCATTAAAGGATTAAACTACTTCCTTTTTAAAGCCAGTCTTCAAAAACACTGTGATGATAAAAATGTAAGTATAAGTAACTATTTCAGATTATTTTTCCGAAATTCTTCCATTGAATCAATAAAAGTTTTTTTAATTAAAGAAAAATGCCGGTTAGTTGAAAGAAATTAAATATTATTGCAGTGGGTTACCTTTTTTGGAATAAAATGAATGGCAATTATGTCGCTATTAATTCAATTATAGTTTTTAAAATAAATCTTGTGGAGATGATAAATATCATTCCCTCGTTCAGGCTTTAGCCAACAGATTAATCGTCACAGAATTTTCTAACTTGTAGAGATTTCAAAATAATATTAAGAACCGAAAGTGTAGAAAATCAAAAAATGTACTTGCGTTCACACGTTGGCTTTCTAAAGGTCAGATTATTTGAACCAAATTTGCTCTTCGAAGGTGGAAATGTGCTCTACGCAGGGATTATTTTTAATTTTAATTAAAAATTAAACCATATTCTTGTATTTTTTCCATGATAACTTCTAAAAATATCACAGAAAAATATTTTTACAGAGTTCTAAAATTTAAAAAGTAATAAATGATTCCAATTCATTTGTGACATTTTTTTTTTTTTTTTTAGTTTTTTTTAATGCCTTCGAAATAGATTTTTTTTTTAAAATTTGCCCAGTTTTTTAATGATATATATTTCAGTGTCGCAGTGAAATTCAACTTGTTTTCATTGTTCACTCAAATATTTATTCCTATAACTTTCAAAAGCGAAGGAATCTTTCCACATGTTAAAATCGAAGGAAGAATGATTATGTCTAACAAATGAAGTAATAAGGATGTGGAGTACAGCGAAATTTAGAAGAAAGATTAATTGGACTGTTCAATTTTTACTAACACTGTAAAATGGAATTTGACTCCATTAGGAAAATTAGTATACATAATAAATAAAATAAATATACAGCTATTAATACGAAGAGGCTCTAATATCCAACACGATTTGAAGTTTAAAAGTATTTTTAGGATACCAAGAACAAAAGGAAAACTATAAATAAGAGATTCCATTGTAACGAAACACTATCAACATTCCTACTAGTCAAACTTGGCTGTTCAATAATAATTACAAAATTAGTGGCAGTATTCTTCTCTTCGACTTTCACGTGTACTTATACACTTTATCATTCTTCCCCCTTCTGTATTTATAAATATCTACTTCCGCAAGACGTTTAACAGTCGTCAAATTTTGCTAGTGTATCATGTCACGGAACGGATTCTCTGTTTATAGTGTTGATGGTAGACTAGTGAGAAATAAAGAAAAGTTAACATTAAACTCCTTCCATTCACGTCGGATCACACATCAATATATTTGCTTTTTAAGATTAAACATGAAATTTATTATTGTTGCGAGTCTGTGGTGCTGCTTCCCGGCGTGGTAGGTTCCACCGTCGGAGGGAGTGTTTTACAGTCATCTGTATTGGACGGAGTCCGGTGTCGCGTCGGAAATTCCGGAGCTTGGCGACAAACGGCGACCATTTGGCGACTTGGCGACGAATTTGGCGACTTTGGCGCCAAAATATATTATACCTGAAACACCTAGAATTTTCCCGATCTGTCCAGTAGGAGCCGAGATGCGCCTCGAACGTTCCTGATTGGTTGGGAGGCTTCTGGCCCCGCCTCTAGGGACCTATAAAGGGAGACGGCCGCAGCTGCTAGGGCAGAGTAGTCGGAAACGAAGGTGAAGAACTGGTCTTCCAGGGCTAAGCGGAGCAGCGACGGAGTCAAGCTAGCGCTGAACTAAGCTGTGCGCTACTGTCTGCAGTAGAGTCTTGTTGTATGCTACTGTGATGCTGCACGTCTCGGCTGAAGATAATCGTCTTTGTGCTGTTCTGTGTGTCTTCGTGTAAATAAACGTCGTTGTTTCATTTTCTACTGCCTCCTGCTGATTGAGTGTTCTCCACACCATATAACCCCCACTATCCAAACGAACCCCGGAAATTTCGTAACATTATTTTCGACCTCAATTCCAATTTATGTCATTCAGTTGAAAGCATTCATTTGAAAAGTATACATATTCTAAGTGGTATATTTTACAATTGCATCAGTTAACTTTATTCGTCATGTAAGAAATATCAATAATTCGATTTAAAAAATCTACAGTATTTTTATTCATTAGAATTAAGTAATATTGTTTATGAAATTGTATTTCTAGGTGTATATGTGTTTTGAGGCAACCTCCTGTATACATCGGCTAAGTTTTTCAGCTCCTGAAAGACATATTTGCTGACTATCCGAAACTAGTGTATTATTATACCAGTATTGATATCGGTTGCTATTTACTGATAATGACAGATAATTAATTGGTTATAGATAATCTGAAGGAATTCAAATACAATTTACAGATGTTATGGATATTTATTTACTTCATATTTACTTTATTAATCTGTATTAAATTATTTATTCAGTATACAATATTATTTGTATTTGCATCTATTATTATTTATATTATTTGTTTTGTTTTGCCAGAATTTGTTGTTAGTTAATGATACTTTATAACTTATCTTTTGATCAGAGATGAAATGAAGTGCTTCAATGGAATGAGTTTATAAGCACGGATTGTGGTGCCACGGATGTCTCTCTGATAACCTGTGTTGGTGGTCTACAGAACAGTTGTATTCATTTTTTCCTTATACTCTGTTAGACGGAGTTACTTTTGATATATATCCGAAATATTTTATATATACAAGGTGACCAAAACACCCCTGCTTTGAGCTCTCTATACAACGAATTGCTCAGTGTAAAGGCTCAAAAATTGGTGAATATATTATTCAAAAAATGGGGAAAGGAATACGTGAAAAAAGTTCCAGAAGCACCGATAGATGGCGCTGTGTAGTAAAAAATATGCTGAAAACTCAAAATAGACATATGTAACACATTTTATTTGAACGTATCAAACATTCAGTCATAAGGATCTTATCGATGCTTACCAGCTTGTTCAACTGCGGATTCTAATAAGTCGATTGCAGTCGATTGGTGATACAGTCTTTCAAATCTATCAAGGTTACCAGACGTCCACGAAAAACAAGAATTTATTAAGTATCCCCAAAGGCAAAAATCGCAGGGTATAAAATGTGTAAAACAAGATGGTTAATTTGCCGGCAACGCAAAACAAATTATCCCATCATTAGTAAAATGTTGCCGAAGAAACTTCTGTACACATAGTCCAATGTGTGGAGGCGCTTCATCTTGCATAAAGGTAATTGAATCAAAACATTGGTGCTGTTGCATTTGGAATATAGCAAAATTTTTGAATATGTTTTGACATCTGCTATTCCTTTGCGTAAATTCTCAAGTTGACGAAACTCTCGAAGTGCAGCTGCAGCATTTCCTTTGTTTTTATAAAACATATTCACAAGCAAAGCGCGAAGCCATCGCTGATAAGCAGAATGACATTTTCCCAACTTTATCCCTTTTATGTATAGAATAATAACAGCAAATCAAGAATTTATGCAAATTTTTGTGCTTACAGTGTGAAATTGCAGTTATAATGACAGTTTCAGTTTCTTGCATTCCTCATATGCTTCTTTTTTATGATTATTTGTATCTTTTTAGTAGGTTTTCTGTTGTACTGCGCCATCTATCGGTGTTTCTGTGAATAATTTTTTCCTCGCAATGTGTCTCCCCGTGTCTTGAATAGTATTTGCAAAAATTTTGAAGCCTTTATACTGAGTAGTTCGCTGTATAGAGAGCTCAGAGTAGAGGAGTTTTAAGTTTTATCACCTTGTATATATCTGAATGAATGCTTTCATTGGAAATTGATAATTATAACAAATCTTTACTTTTTTAAAATACACCGTCGACTTTTATAAAGTCACATCATTATAAAAGTTATTTCTTCCAACATTCGCAAAATCATATTCTTATATAATTTTCACTTATTATAATTAATAAGTACTTCGAAGCCACATGAATAACATTCAATATTAGCTGATGGATAACTGTTTAACCCTTTAAAGGGTCATTTTTTTCTAGTCATATTATGTTTAAATATTTTTAGGCTTGAAATTAGAGTAAGAAAACGGATTCATTTAGCTTATTAGATAAATTTAATTTGATTAATTAATTAATTTGGTTAATTAATAATTAAGTAACAAATCACGACACATCATTTTGTGTGAGATAAAGAACTGAATCATTTCTGTCTTTCTAAAAAAATTTGTCAGAACTTATGCCAACCTACATAATTTCATACAAAGATTGATAAATTTGGTGAGAAGCATACTTCCCACGGCTTTAGAAAGGGTTAAAAGGAATTTTGAAAACAATGCTAGGTAATTTTTTTCTAAAAAAATTTATTTCCTAAGGCAAAGACAGTGAAAAGAAATCAAATGCATAACTTCCAGAGAGATTTATGTTGGCGTTTTATTTGCATCTGTTGCTTCATAAATTTTAAAGTAAGCTTTATAGATTGGAAGGAAAATAATTCATAAGGAAAAAAGTGCCTTTGGAATCATCCTGACTGTTGAAAATAGATTGTTGTGGTTCAAAAAGAGTATGCATATTTTTCTCATGTGCTTTCAAATTCAATACTAATTTTTTCATATTTAGAAACGCCTGAATATAGAAAATAATTATCTTTTTAAATAATAAAGATTAGCTCATAAAAATATATGATATTATGTTTCAGGAAATATTATATGATGTTTATTTTAAATTTTAGAAAAAGGTTTCGTCTTTTCAAGAATTATATTTTAGATTCAGATACCTCTTCTATTTATGAAATATAAGGTAACTTACTATGAATAAAAATTTTATTATCTTATTTATATATTCTTCACCTGCTTTAATTTAAATTTTAGATGAATATTATTATAAATGTAAACCGACTTTCAGCTCCCATTTTACTTAATGTTAGATAATTCAGAAAAATAAAAATTTTCTCTCAAAAGTTTTGATGAAATGTTAATCATAAAATCTTCCAAAAGACATTTTCAGAATTAAACGATGAATAAATTTTATAACAATACAAAAGCTCATCATCTAAAGAAGTGCTTCTATTTAAAATTAAATCTATCGATTATTCTTTTAACTTTTTTAAAAAATCATTTTTATGCAAACTACAAATGAGCAGCAAGCTTCGGTTGAAATTCATAAATATAAACATTCAGGTAATAAACATCAGTGTGTTTCATCCAGGTGGCAATCTTTTGATTAAAATTATCAAATAAACAATGTTCTTAAAAATCTAGTACATTTTATAAAAAAAGCAATATTTGCTTTAAATAATTTCAAAATAATACTTAATTTTTAACTTCATAGAAATCTAAAACTTCATCTTGCAAAGATAACTTTAGAAAAAAATTTCAGTCATTATACAAGAGGTGTTCAGATGAAAAGGTACGAAACTACACTATGGGAATAAATGAAGACTTTATTCAAAGTATATACCATAAGCCTGAGCACAGCGATCCCATTGATTAAGGAGCCGAAGGAATTTCTGTGGCCTTGTACCGAGACCCAGTACTTCACAGCGTCCTTGAATTCGCCGTCCGAGCTGAAGCGCTTCCCTTTGGATTTGGTTTTTAGGGGACAAAACACATGAAAATCGCAGGGAGACATGTTCGGGCTATAAGGAGGATAGTCGAGCTGCTCTCACTTGAACTTGGTCAATTCCGCGTGTCAGACCTTGCAGATGTATGGACACGCGTTATCATGGAGCAGAAACACGCCCTCTGTGAGTAGCCGCGGTCTTTTGTCCTTGTTAGACCTGCGTAGTCTTTGGAGTGTCTCACAGTACACATCGAAGTTAATAGTTCTTCCGTGCTTGAGGAATTCAACAAGTAGTGGATCTTGGACGGCGAACTCAAGGACGCTGTGAAGGACTGAATCTCGCCACGGCCACAGCAATTCTGGGAACAAGGAGTCCTTCGGCTCGTTAATCAATGGAATCATTCAGCTCAGGCCTATAGTGAATACTTTGAATAAATTCTTCATTTATACTCACAGTGTTATTTAGTACCTTTTCATTTGAACACCCCTTGTAAATTGTCTTGAATTTGACATTTTTATTTAACTTTATTTATTTGATGCTTGTAAAGATGCAATTTTAAAATTGATTTTATTCTCACTTCTAATTGTATTAAAAGGCTAAGATTTATAAAATTTATATATTTTCGACTGCACTACATTATTTTTATATTTTCAGAGCTCAATTATCAATTATTAACTATTTCTTATTTCCATATCAGTGGCGGTATCTTATGAAGAGAGCTGAAGTAACATTAAGTTTTAAACTGAAAAGAAAAGACTCCTTAAAATATGCTATTTAGTACACGAATTTCAAAAACATCAATTCACAAATTATTAAAGATAAACCATCTGAGATCCTGGATCATTTTTTTCTCATGTTCTCATTCAAATTAATCTTTTCTGGTCTTAAAATTATAATTTTCCTCCACAATTATCCTCATTACTGCATATAGTGTATAACAATTCGCCCATAATTCTAGCTTATAACGTAAATTTTATGAACTAATATTATTTCTGTTTCCTGCAGTTATAAACTTCCCAAGATATAAAATCTCTTAAATAAAAAAATAAAACTTATGCCCTCATATTTGAAAAATCAATTGATCCATCAAGTGTTCTTAAGAGTATCATAAATTTTCCTTGTTTCTTTCTAAACAAAGGATTATATTCATGATGAATCATTAAATTTTAAGTAATAAATTAAAACATAAGATATTTAACAGATATTGGATTGAATAAAAATTCATTGTTTTTTTTATTTAAAATACATACTGAAATAAAACTTATTACAAGTATTTTCAATTATTTGATGAAAAATTTAATGGATTACAAGAAAATTTCCTTTTTTTAATTCATTCCTTTTTTAAATCATTAAAACAGAATTAAACAAAACAGCACATCTGGAAGCATTTGTTTTTTATATTTAATCGAGTTGTTAATATCGCTGAATAATAAGCTTTGTACCATGCGTGTAAGAGGAGCAAATGCCTCTAAGTATTGCGCGCTTCTGATTTCGAGTATCAAAGAAAAAAGAAGAAAAGATCCAATGGATTAAATTTTTTCTCAAATGATTAAAAAAAATTAGAAATTCTTATAATATTTTTAATAAATTTGAAAACGTTCATAAAACTATTAATCAACCCAATAGAAAATTAACAAGTATTTTACAATTAAAATATAGACAATTTTTAAAAGATTAGGATAACGACAAATAAAAAAGAGCAATACCGTTGACAATGAAGGATAGAAACAATCTAGCAACAATCTCATATAATTTCTGATGATTAAAACACTGAGCCAAAATAACACAATAAAAGATGGCATCTTTTTAGAAAACACTGAAAGAATTCTCATTACATATTGAATTTCTCTTTGTTTATATTTTATATAATACGACAATTTTAAAATGTCAAACTTAGAAATATTGGTAATAATTTAGAAATAAATTATTTAAATAAGTTCAAATACAAAAAAGAAAAATCCATATTTAAAAAGGAGAAACATGCAATTAAAAGGAGCACGAAAGTTGTTTCGCATAATTAATCAAAATTAGAGCAAAATTCCGTCATTCAATATATCTAACCCAATTATTGGATAAAGTACTAGTACCCATTATAATTACAACCACTTGCATTTTTGCAAGAAAGTTAAAATTCCTCACTGCAACTGTGTCTCCTAAGAAACATTATGCTCCTTTTTGAAAAATGTTCTAATATTTTTAGAAAAGATTCTCCTCTGGGTGAAATTCCACTGTTTACCTTACAAGATGTGGAGCAAAGATCCTCCCATAAGGAGGCGAGACATTTCATAGTTTTATTACTTTGAACAAGCTGAAATTGAATCTCTCTCGGCCTCATACAAGAGTAGCAAGAAGAAATATTATCCGCTTAATTACGTGTAGGGGGACTGCTTTGTTTACATGATGCCTCGCGACCTTAACAAGACCTTTGGGCATATTCAGCTTCCCGGTCTCTGCCGAGATAATGAGGAAGGAGCTTGCATCAATTTCCAAAAATCAGCTTTTTAACGAAGAGTAGGACGCAAAACAAGCGTTGATTATCTAGAATGCTTAAAAAGGTACCATCCAAGTTTATTGAATACTCTAATTGGATTGAAATAACGAACTTAGGGAAGGTTATTTTTATTTATAATTTGGACAATATTATCGCCTTTATTTTCAGATCTTCGTTTTCCTAAAGATCAACGGAAAAAAAATCGATACATTTATGTCACCTCACAATTTGATACCTTTCTCCACTTTTAATGTTTCATATTTTTAGTATAAAAGTAGATAAGTTTTTTAAAAAATTGATATTATGGTATTTAAGTCAGTTTATTATAGAAATTTAATACATCTAATTGTGTTGCATATTCTTCAAAACAGCATCAGCAAAAAAAAAATCAATCAAAAATTGAAATCTGCTTTCGCAAATTTCAAGTTATCAGATGAAAACAATCATATTTCGCAATCACCAACATTTAGAAATGCAATAATTTTTGAACACCTGAAAATTAACGGAGGTCTACAAGTTTTTTTTCTCAAGACCTAATTTTTTTTTTTTTTTTTTTTTTTGTAAAAAACCAGTGTGGTGAACCTGCTTTCATCAAAATCACGTCCGGGTCACCAATGTAGCGGATTGCGTTGAGCGAGGATAAAAACCTGGGACCTTGTGGTTAGCAGTCCAGTAACATGACCAGAATACAAAAGCATTTGCTCGTGTAGCGTAGTTGGTAACTGGCTTATATGCTTTTCACCACAGACTCTCCCTCCAGTGAGTCCAGTCTGCTAACCACAAGGTCCCAGGTTCTATCCTCGCTCAACGCAATCCGCACACCAGTTTAAACCGATTTGAAACAATCACGTAACTATTAGATTACTCTGCGTCGATATTTTAAAAAAACTATAGTTTTCTATCATCTAAACTTTTTTTCGAAGCCAGAATTTTTTTTTTAAATTATTTTATTTTTTATTTTATTTTATTATTTACTTATTCATTTTGCAAAAATCCGGTTTAAACTGGTTTTGAATTATTACATGATTATTGTATTGCACTATCGTCAACTTTTAGAAAAGCAATAACAATGAATGATCTCAAATTCGTTCACGCTCCAAACCTTTTTTTGCCAGCTAGAAAAATTGTAAATTAAATATATATATATATATTCCGTTTTCTTCTTTATGGTTTGAGCAATAACTTGTTGCTTTCGCATATTTCCATGTCCTTTTTTTTTTCTGCGTACACATTTTGAGGCTTCAAAAACCCCAAGCAAAAACCACATCATGCTCTCACATGATAAAAGATCGAGCATTCGCTGGAGCTCATTTTTTAAAACCATCATAAATAAATCATATTTTGCCTCACACTTTTTAAATTAAAATAATCTAACTGAAAAAAAATTTAATAATATCGAATCAATCATCAAATGATATTGATTCCATTTTTAATATAATTAATACTAATATTGATACATTTTTGATACCAGTTTCTTATTCAATGACAATATAGCTTTCATTTTAATTAATAAACATTTTGTTTTAATGCAGCTAATTATCTGTCACGCATTTTTTTTCTAAAGGCATAAATAACATAAATAAAATAATGATATAGCAATTCAGTAAAACCCATCATTTTTTCTAGAATTATATTCAATGTTCTTTAATACTAAAAATTTATTTTACGTAACATTAAAAAAAAATCCTTTTATATCGTTTTCAGCTTTAATGACAGTTTTAGATCATACACCGCTAGTTCCGTCTACTTGAAAGGCCTTTAGAGTGGACTCTGGTCCTCATCTAAGTGACGTGTGAGGAATGGACATTGGCAATTCGCAGCTTGACTAATGCCCAAAGTAATCAATCACGCCGCCAGATGTCACCTAACCGAGTTGAGGATCTTCCGAAGATTAGTTAACTGATTTCCAGTACTGGAAGATCAGACCAAACAATCACAAAATTGGTATTCAGAATGAATCTACTTAGTTTCAAAGCTCTGGACACAAAAGGGCTTTCAGGAGATTTTAGTGACTGCTCTTATATTTATTGTCCTGCCTTAAAAGAATATCTTATATTAATTTTATAAGTATTTTGTGTAAATTCAAATATGACTTCATGGGAAATATTTCGTTAATCGCAAGTATTAGAAGATTAATCTAATAATTAAAGCATTATATAATTTTTATTTATAGAAAAGCATTTATTCAAGTGTAAAAATGCAATTGTTCATAACGTAATAAATATCTAAAGCATATGATTACCTTTTTACCGCAGTTACTTAAAAGTTGTGATTGTCTAAATGTTTTAAAGTCAGTCCAATAATTTAAATAGAACAAATATATATACGAAGGAAACTAATTATATACGAATTATTACGTCGAACAAATGTAATGAAAATTCTTTCCCAATTAGCACATCAACAAAATCATACAATATGGTGAATATTAAAATATATTTGAATTATTTTAGTATCTTTTTTTAAAGCATTATATGCCAAGCACTGAAAACAAAACATAAGATTAATATTTTAATTTTGCATGAAATTTTTCTGCAAATTTTTTTTGAATTTTGAAATTTTTCTGAAATTTTTCTGGCATGTGTTTTTATACACATGCCAGAAAAATTTCATAGTGATACGATTAACAATATTGTGAAATTCTGCGTCCAAGCTTCAAAAATTGTTTTGAGATATGAACGTTTAAAATATCAAAATCCATAATGAATGAAAAATTATTGGCCAAATTATATATATATATATATATATATATATATATATATATATATATATATAAAGAGAGAGAGAGAGAGCCATGTCAAGTGCATATGTCTTCTAAATTAATTATAGTAAATGTGGATTACCTTAAATTTTATATAGATTTCTGCTGTCAAATAAATCAATCAAATTCATTAAAAAACAAAACAAAAACTTAAAGTTTCTATAGCAACTACTTAAAATTAATTTGATTTTAGATGACCTTCTAGTCTCGGATTCAAAAAATATAAAAATCTGATTCGCATTAACTGTTCTATTGATAGTCAAACATCCTTCGGCTTACGTGATGTATAAGTATATTCATGATCAGTTAATTGTTGGCAAGCATGTTGATGATTATTTAAAATTAAAATCTCTGTCACCAAATCAGAAATCAAGTAAATTTATTTAAATTAAATTTACTATGATTAATCATTCCTAATATCCCTGATAGCACAACCTCTTGCATAATATTGTTCATTATTGTGACATTCCTATGAAATATTATGAATTGCATAATATTGTTCAATATTGTATTACTCAATATTCAACAATATTGCAAAAATGTTTAATAACATACAATATTGTACAATATAAGTATGATATTGGGAATATTTTGCTTTAATATAATGTCGCTTTCTAGCTGATGACTCGGTGGCCTAATGGTTAGAGCATTACTCTGCCATCCAAGAGGACCAGAGTTTAAATCCAAGAACGACTGTATAAATTTATTCGCTTATTTAATTTATATGCAAATTACTATTTATTCAAATTTAAAGTACATAAATTTGATGTATGTAAATATTCTCCATGGTTGAGTGTTCTAGAATATTCCCCCAGGTGTATAAAAAAGACTACAACTGAATAAGTCTGTCCGTGTATAGTACTACGGTAGAATGAATCCGGTAAGAAATCACATCTTATTACAAGTTCATTTCTACGTAACAATATAAACAAAAATGAATTAAAGGGAAACTATCTCTACAAGCTTATGTTTGTCAGGCTGTCTATTACATCAGTAACCTGAAAATGCCCTTTTGTAGATGAATTCTTGTAAGCATCAGCAGTCAGCAATAAAAATAAATTCCCATTGGTTTATGATTTAAGAAAACCGAGACATTTAAAAGACCTAGGATGCTGAATGCTTATTTGGTGACCATTTTGACTATTTCTATATAGACATAAATTTATTGTACAATCTTTAAACACGCTCATAAAATCTCCAAACTGTTCTAAAGCTCCTTATAAAACTATTCCCATCCTTTCTTTGTTATTTCATTCTAATTTTAGGCCACTCTGTTAAACCTAGTACTCTGAGTATCAAGTTAACACTAAATCATGCAATGCTACAAATCCGATTCTTTTGAAAACAAATCGCGGATTTTTTTTTCTCTGCCTCTTCTCTTAATGCTAGACTTTTCTTCCTGGAGCCCCATTTAATGCGGGGCATATGATAAATTAGGGCCCTCCTCGTAGCTGCTGGAGACAAGTCCATCCGTCATCGGATGAAAGGGCCCAAATAAAATTATTGCTGACATTGCAGCTCCTTCGTCTGCAGGGAGGAGAGATTTTCTAACAGGAGAACTACTCCGAACCATAAGCAATATCATATATCATCCCTTTCAACTTGCCACTCCATTTTCCTTCATGCATTCCGGTTTTATCATCTTTATTCATGTTAAGAGCAGTCAGCTACTTGACTTAAATGGACTTCTGGAGAGAGATTTTAAAATTTCAGTTTAGGTCAACGGTTAGCGATCTTTAAACTCTCTTTACCAACTTTCTACAGTACTGGCCAATGAAACGCACCACTCCCTGGTTATGGTTATGCATTTTTTATGAATACTTTTACCAAATTTAAGTAAAACAGAGTTATTTAAAAAAAATTCCAGTGATTATTAATGACTATAGCTTCTATGAGATAAACGATGGTTAGAAAAAAGTTGTAAACAATGCTGAAGAATGCTTAAAATTTTATCTGTAAACTAGTTGTCTTTCCTTACCAGTTGATTCGCCTCAAATATTTGTTCTGTTTAATATAAATTAAATCTTTTATGTAAAACTTGATATTTATCTTTAAATCAACAAAGTACTTTTCAGCATCGAATTGTGACAGACATTAAAGCTGTCTTATTTTAATATTTTATATCTATTCCATTTATTGTATAGGCAAACATTCTTAATCTCCAACTCAAATATCAAGGCATCATAGTACCATTAAAGAAATGTCTGGGTAATATATTTCAAACAGCATGTTGGCTTTTGCAGAAATTCTTACTTTATGATTTATCATGGAAACTGCCAGAAAATAATAAACATAATCTAATCTACTAAACTTTCAATGATGGAAGAAAATTGTCTGATTTTTTACTATTTCAAATTATTTAAATTATTTGAAAAATTTAATAAAATTTGCACAATTGATATCGCAAAAAGTTTTCAAAATATTGCAAAAATCAATGTCATGCAATGATATTTCAGTGAATAATTATAGAAAAATGATAAAATGAATTTTTAATAAAAATTTCGAAAAACAAAAACTCTACAAGTTGCACATTTCTACTCTCTAAAATATATTTTGTTCACATTTCGTAACTCTAAATCAAACGATTTGTCCGGTAGACTGCCAACACAAACATTTCTTTATTATCAGTAATAATACCATTCTACAACGAAGATGCATCCTAGGCCAAAATAGCTAAATATTACTAATTCGATGCCTTTAATTAGAAACGTTGCAATTTGAATCTAGTCTAAAATTTCAAAAAAAATGTAATAATTATACATATAATATTATATTATTATTTTTAATTATTATTTATGTATACATGGCACTTTATTTGCCACTGCTCCTGTTCATAAGACTTGTTGACGGTCAACTAATTCTCCTATCAGGCTCTTATAGAATAAAACAGCAAAAATCTGAATTGTAACATAAATTGTTGTTGTTTTTTCTAGAATCCAAAATTATGTACATGGGAAAAATGTACTTGCATTCTTTTCTCTTCTTTATCAATAAATAAATGCATTTAAGACACAAAAATTATATGAATGATAATGAAAACATTTGCTACATTTCAGGAGAATTCACGCTTATTTCACAAAAGCAAAATATCGCTCTACTTTTAAGGAGTCTACAAACTGTACATTGATTGCAAGAATCAGGATCAACAATGGACAAATATTGTAGAGCAACAATTTTTCATCACCACTGAAAAAGAAAAAGCGTTCAATAAAATTTGATTTTTTTAAAAAATTCATCTTTTTTAGATTCTTCGACTGAATTTTTTACTGATAGAATATTACATCTCTATAAGTGATCTCCTGTATTCCTGTATGTAGAGACGCCATCAAGGAAGATTGAACTCTCCAATATTAGTAAACAGTTTCTTATGCATAAATCACTTGTAAATTCGTAAAGAAAAACATTAAAGAAATTACCTGTACCCGACTAATAATCAAACTGCATTGTGTCTTTCATCATTAAAATGTGTCCTGATAATTCTATAATGCCATAAACGTTTGCTTCATTATACTTCTTTTAATTACATTTCATATTCTTGGTAAGCCTGAACTATTCCATGGTTTTGTTTGACATTTTCAAATTCTTCACGTCAAAATCATTAGGATGTGCCATACTTGGGTCCTGAAACGAATAAAACATTGAAATGTTTCAGCAAATGTACAATGAAATTTCTCTTGGTCATACATTCAATAATCAGGCAGTTATCACATTTATTCTTAAGCATTTTTGCAATCTTTACTGTACATTCGATAGCCGCATACAGGCTCTGCACATCGCCATCTAAATTGTATGAAATTACTTCTTGTGCCTTTATTTCATTAGCATATATCAGTATTACGTAAAATCACCCAGTGGATGTAAGACGAAAGAAGTCTGACAGGTTGAATAAGGGAAACTGTTAATTTATTTCACAAGGAAATGCGAATCATAGGTAGTAAAATCCAGACAAAACAGTCAGCGGCTAAATCGCTGGTTTGAAAGCAGTAAAAATGCTGAGAATGCATAGCGAGACCTCACTTCGCGAACACAGCACTAGAGAATGAATTCTCCTCGTGTAGAGCTTAGATTTTTATAGTCTCCCAAAAGGACACAAAATTTTCTAGAAAAATATTCACATCTCGAATTCTAATACAGACAGTTCCATAAGTATTGCATTTTCTGGAACCTTCATTTTTTTTTTTTGTTAAAATTCTCAAATGCTCCTAAGTGACCATTCATAAGGACCATTGACTTGCTATCTATTAAGAATATCAATAAATATCTCTTTCCAACTATGAAATACCATGTCAAGAGAGCAATATTGCATATTCATAACAAGAGATACTGTTTCAATGTCATCATTGCAATAATATCATCAAACTGAATTTTCATATAGAGAATGTTTTACTTGGTAGTGAAATGAACTATCACTTGGATGTTATCCTAATAGTCAAAATAAGTCACATAGACCAATAATTATGCACAAAAAAAACTAAATTGTTATTGTATTTGCTCAATGTTTTTTACACATCGTTGTTTACAAGAAAATTTGTTTGTAATCGGCCGATTAGTTTTGCGTAAACATGCACTAGTAAAAAGACGTTGATTTAGATCAGTTTGAGACAAGTACATATGATTGAATCATCATCTTGAATCATTATTGTTTCATCCTTTATCCTAGAGTATAAAATAAGAAAATGTTTCCTTTGCCCACTCATGTATAATTATCAAATACTTATAATTAAAATTCAACGAAATTTATTAAATCACTAAAACTGTTAATTTCTAAGAAAAGGATTTCTCGAAATGCTTATCTATCTCAAGTGTCCATTAAATTTTGTGTGGATTGAAGTAATAATAACAACTAGAAGTATCATCTAATCCAGAAATATCATCTATTCAGGTCAAATGACTTCACGTATTGTGCAGGTCATTTTGAACAAGAAATTTAAAACTAAATTCTCAAAGACAAATTTACCAGAATTTAATTCAAAATTAACATTTTAACATAATTTTATTTTAAAATTGACTTAATTTTATCAACAGTGCAGCTGTTATAATAAAACACACAATACGGAGAGTAAATATGAGAAATTCCTTTTTTCCTCATCTGATAACCGTGTTCCTGAATGGAGGACGCCACAGAGAACAATTATCAATTGTCACTCAATGCATTGTCAAATTCTGCAAGTCACTGCATCCATCACAGAACTATGTTTCTGTTTAGACTATAAATTACGTTATGAAATAATTTAGGTGGGGTTTTTTGATAATGAAAAACATCTAGTTATATTTCTATCTTTTCTGAATAAAACAGTATGTTGGTTTTCACTCACTCGCAAATTATTAACCTTTAAATTTCTCTGGCATTTATATAAAATTGTAGCAGAAAAATTTCTAGGTTATAACCTCGACTTTGATTATTATTAATCGACTTTTGAACTTAAATCCTAAAATTAGCTTGAAAGAATTTCCAGGAAAAGATGAAAATTTTTATCTTGAACAGAAAGCAATACGATAAATTTTGTGGATGTCCCCTTGTTAAACATTTTTTAAAGTTCATTCTTTTAATTAATCGAAATCAAAATATATTACGACAAATAACAGGCCTCGTTTACGTTGAAATTTTCCGAAGGATTGTCTTTTTTCATTTTTTTTCTAAAGCGAAGCGCATTATTTATATCAAGCTGCCGGAAAATATTAACTAATTAATTTTTTCCCGCAAAGCGATCCGAAATGAAAATAATAACGAACCTCTCAAATAAAAACCTTCTTCTTATCATTAGCGCGTGCAGTAAAACACTCCTGGTTCGAGGCATACCGCAGAATAAAGTTTTTAGTCTCGAACCGGATGAAAATCAGTCACTTCACTTCATTTTAATTAGACTCCCTTGACAAGAAATGACGGATAATTATAGATGTTTTACATGATTAGATACCTCGTTTGATAAAAGAAATTATTGATGGCACTAACTTTCCTCTGTTTACCTTTGCTTCTAATAGATTAAAATATACTTTTCTGTTCGATAAAAAAAAAAGGGAATGTAAGAATTTAAGAAAGATTGATTCTCCCGATTGAGATTGGAAGTTATTTCTTCACTTTTTTTTTTGCCTTTTCTTGCATTTAATAAATCAGCATGGCATATTTGATTAATTTTAGTGTGCGTGAGATGCTTTTTTAACTTTTTTTTCTTAATTTGTAGCAAGCGGGAATTAGGAAAAGATCTTGTAGGCGTTTTTTAAAAGCAATCATGGGTTTGATAAATTTATTTTTTTAATAATTAATATTTAATAGATTCGGTAGCTGTATTTTTTTCATGTACATGTAATAAAATTAGTTTCGGATAATATTAAAGTAAAAGAAACAGAAAATGGAAACTAATAAAGAATTTAATAAATATTCAAACAAAATATATATATATATATTGAATTCAGCGGCAAAAGTTTTTAAAGGAAAATTCACTGCAGAAGCAAAAATAAATGTCCAATGTTACAGAGCTGCCAATTATTTTAACAAATAGAAATGACGTAAATTAGAATATTAGCCTTTTCAACCATGCTGAGATAATACACATTTTTTTTATTTTGGTTTGTTTGAAGGACATCCTTCAAGATATTCGTTTTAAAAATTATTTTTAATTGATGAGCAGGATTTTTCTTCCATTTTTACATTAAAGATGAAAAACAAAATAACATCAATAGTGTTCGGAAAGCTCCTGTTTATACTGCTTCATTTACACATGAATTGTTCGGAATCATCTCTGTACACATGAATTGTTCGGAAATCTAATTACATAAATGGTCAATATTCTACGTTGAATTCTTCACTGTAGAGCATTATAGATATGAATGATGAATGCAATAATTATTTCCAAAGTGAAAATTAGGGCAGAATATTGACCCAAAAAAACCATTTGATTAAATTATTGCTTTTAATACACTTACAATGCCTATTTTTTAACATTTTAGATAATCAAGGGGGGGGTGTCTTACTCATCATTTAAATCATGTTATTTGAAAGAAACTGTTGTGGATTCGTCATTCATTATTTCAACAGAAGTCGGGAGTTTAAATACGTTCAAGTTTAGTTTAATAATATTAACATCCCGTTTTTAAAGAAACACTAGGGCTATTTTGGGATGGACCTAGTAATTTTGAACCGCTGTCGGATGAAGATGATGGGACCTGAGTTGGCAATGCTTCTCCAAATTTCCGCACAACACCAATGGGGAAGCATTTAGCCTCAACGGATTTAGAGAGCATCAGATCTGCTTACACGACGGTTCTTTGGTTGAAGCGGGAGCCTTCCGTTCCTGAAGCTGAGACTCCGTAAACAGGTCCAAATATCTCGTTAAGGTTAAGTGATACCATATAAATATAATAATCTGTTTGCACGTAATTAATCAGATATTTATGTTTCACTAAGTAAATAACTGTAAATCCATTTTTCCTAATTTCGATGTTATTAACATATTTATATTCTACAAATCTCATTTCTAGAAGAGTTAAATGTCGTAATTGCCAGACGAAAAAAAGTCAGCTGCTTTCGAAAAATAAAATTAAGTTTCATACATTGCAACTTCTGTAAAATGTCAGAAAAGTTATTTGACAATATTTTACCTCTGATGTACAGATTTGTTCTTGTAAGTCTTTATGAAGTCTAAAGCTATTCAATTTCAGTTTCCTAAAATGCCCGCTTATTCAATAGAAAGGAGACCTCTCTTCGTGCTGAAAAATAAGCAGTGAAACATTAATCGGATACAAATTTTTTCGCTTGGAATCATTACATCACACTTTTTAATAAGTTGCATAATGTTTCTTAGGAGACATGGTTGAAGTGAAAATGCTTTAACCGTAACTAGGCATTAAATTTTGCTCTGCTTGTTTGATTCCCGATACATGAATTATAGAAATTTCTTTCGAGTTTCCTTCGAGGAATTTTCCATACTTTTACCCGTTAATTGGTATGCTTTGCGACAATTAGAACATTATAAGAAATATATGTACTTCAAGCTATTTAAATTATATTCGTCATGATGTATTTTTTGTTGTTGTCACTTTCTGTAATATAAATATTTGTAAAAGTTTTAAACTTCAGTATGATATGATTCTGGTATCTTTTGTAACACTTTCAAATCTTTATTTCTGAAAGCTAAATTTTATTTAAAAATTCATTAATTTTTTGCTATTAAATGGGAAAAAGTAGCACGATTTTTTTGCCCGTGATATTTGATTGTGAAATGAAACTATTATATATTTAGAATCTAGTAAATCATTTTTAACATTTGTTCGGCTCCATACAAATGTAAGAGATCTGATACGTTACCAGATTTAATTTGAGAGTCCAAAATTTCACAACAGATTTTCAGTGGTACCGAACTTAAATATCGAACTTTTGTATTTCGGAATTATAGAAGTCAATATTTCTGTTAATATTTTTCACATGTCAAAAGTTACGCATCTATTCATTTTTAATATAAAAACCCAATTTTATATAAAAGTTTGTCCTACAATACAAATACACTAAATTTATATCGTCCTATCTGGTTTTTGCTCGATAAAATCACAATCCGCTTACCGTAACATTTATTGGAGAATAACATGAACATTCAAAATATGGTGAATAAATTGAGTTATTTTAAATTGTTAATTAAATATAAAAATTTAATTCATGATTTTCAAAATTAAATTTAACTTATTACTTTTTAGTAAAACAGTTTCAACTTTTAAATTGCGAAAAAAAAAATCTAGGAAAAATTCTTTAGTATAAATATTATGAAGTCTTGTAGTCATTATCTTCTAAATTTCTCCAAGAATCAATATTTTAACTGAATCGATTAACTTATAAATTCTAAAATTATTAAAATAGTTCATTATCGGTAACAAATACGTGTACAAATTTTTGAACCATAGCTCATCAGAAGAGAGAAATCATACCTACGTGAAGCAAGTCTAGTTAAATAAAAGTGTAAAATTTCCATTTTTAAACTTCACTAATATCATAATGGATTGGTTGCAGAACTTGCATTTACTGTTGTCTGGAATTTTCTTGATTACGAGCCTGAAGAGATAGGAAAGTTGATAAAAATGATGCAGCATTACATTTAGTTTACAATAAAAGTTAAATTTAATTGCAGTTCCTGCATCTTCCTTGTCATCGTCTAATTCACTATTTACCAAAAGGTCATTTTGAATTCGGTAAATTGAAGAAAATTGATTGTCTTCTTGCGTTTTAGCCTCGGCACGAAACGAGTTTAGTTATTGCCCTCTTGAGATATCCAAGATTGATTGATATTGTATTAAAAAAATTACCCTTTTTCAAAGAACATTTGCTTTGTTTATGAAAGCAATACAAAAATACTATAATCATTTTTACTATAATTCTTTTGTCAGCCTAAATTAGTTTCTTTTGTGCCATCTGCAAATCTGTATGGTAAAATTTATTCCAATACGCATCATTAACCGAGAGGAACAAAGAAGGCAAAAGTGACATTACAGCCACTTTCTTCTTGAAACTTCAAAGAAAAAGTGCTTACAATATTGAAATCAATAGAAAATAAAGCAGTTCTGTGGATCTTGAAGTGGATTTGACTTGCGGAAATGTCTTTGCCATTAGGAAAGTTACACTTCAATTATTCGCAATAAGACGATATTGAAATTCATATAGTTCCAGATTCTTAAGAAAATTCACTTGTTTTAATTTGAATAAACACTGCGATAGCATTTCATTTGCTAATGTTAAGCAAATTTTAACACTTTCTGGAAAATAAGTTTTTAAATAAATAGCTAATGAGCAAACTCTTGGATATGGTTTGCAGTATCCTAAATTCACAAGAAAATTCCATATATATGAAAGCCCAAATTTAAATTTTATGGGAGGAAAAGGCCAAAATCTAAGTCATTAAAATTTAATAGCACTTCAGCTGGTTAATCCGTAATTAATAAATTTGAAAGTTCAAGTTTATCAGATTTTTTAGAAGCCAGACTAATTAAGAAGTATCGATTTTCACACCATCTTTTTTAAAAGCGCATATTGAAGGCAAGTATTTAAAAATGTGTTGTACACGAAAATGGTTTACCAATAGTTAACGGAACATCCGAGACGAGGTTTTGACTGGAGGCAGCGGCTTTTGTAGTGCTAAGTTTCACACAGTAAAGAGACTGCTATTGAAAGTGAATGCATATATGTTATAATCCGTTTTAAATTTTAGATCTTGCCAAGATGAATTTAAAGACTCCTATAGAAATTCCAATTAAATTCCGAAATTTAAAATATCTCCTCTTGTAATTCCTTTGCAAGACAAGTTGCAATTTCATTTGCAAGACTGAAAGTTGATTGCAAAAATGTATATTAGAACAAATAAGCACTTCGAATTATGAAAAACTAAGTTTATTGATGAAGGCATTTGCTACATTTCATGCAAGCAATCTCAGTATACACAACATTAATTACATAAAAATGAACAAAACATTCGAATCGGGAACTAGTTACATGGTCACACATAATTCTTAATGCAAAATTTACAGTGTTGGATTTATTTCAGTCATCCATTTAAGAGGCATATAGACAATAAAATATTTGCCGAATTAACAGTGCGATAAACACTTAAAAATTTCAGAAAGAGTAGTACAATATAACGTAGCGACAGCAGCTATTATTTTTAAGCAGATATAACCATTCATTGATGAAAATTCATTTAAAAAATGTTATACATGTCATTTTCGTACGCAAATTCATACAGATCTACATAAAGGTAGTATGGGGGTTAAGTTTAAATACTTATATTTAACATTTTATTAATATTCCATTTGAGATTTCCTCCAGAATCAAAGAATGAACAATCAATGTTATTTACATAACATTTTGATCGTGTCAGAGATCATAGTAAATTTGACGATTAAATAGCAAGAGAAATCCTTACACTCCGCTTGTATGAATAGATGCATACTAACTTGAAGAAAAATGAAATACAATTATAATTATCAGAACATGTTTGCAATATGATCACAAAGTCATAAGGAGCTAAATACATTCAAATACAGATTATCAAAACTGCATAAGTAATAATTTCATATTGTAATTAACGTCAAATATTACCAGTAATATTTGACCAATTAAATTAGCAATTTAATCAAGCATTTCGTGCATCTAGATATATACAAGATTTTTAAGTCTTAGTGCAATGAATCCAAGTTTTTAAAGAGAACTTATTTGAATTAAAATCTTTATTTGAAAGAAATTTAAGAACTAATTATATTGCATTTGTTACAATAATTATTCGTTCACTATTAGCCGAGGGAGATCCATTAGACCTACAAAGCTACTTATGCCACAAATAAGGTAAGCTATTTTCTACAATTGAAAGATGCAACAAATGCTAGCATGTTTGAGTTTAAGCTATTACCATCTCATTAAAAAACTGAAAATTGTAACATACTCAATAAAATTAAATTGGATAATGTTCAAAACCTTAATAAAATAATTGTATGCTTCAGTTTAATCAATTGAAATATTAAGTAATTAAATTTAAAAACATTCAAAGCTTTAAAGTACATATATATTCAACTTCTCGGAATTAAATATTTAAAGGCTGGATGATGTATTTGGTAGTTAAAAATCTTCACTCGCTTTGTATCGATCCTGTAGCAGCAGAATTAAATGCTCTAGGATTGCGAAATACTTCTCGAACTAATCAAATATAACATTAAAGACTATGCCACTTAGCTTTGTAAGTGGAAGTTGATATTTAGTTTATTTTGGATTTTTGATTTAGAAAAATTCTACAATTTGGTATTTATTGCGAGTAAGTTTCCTTATTTGCGAAACCTTTACTTTGATCTGAAGGAGATACTAGTTTAATTGCCAATATACCTTTTATTGTACCTTGCATAGAGTGGGAAGCAGAGTAACAAACGTACATCATTGGAAATAACTATAGAAGGCAAACTAGTTTTAATCAAATTCTTGCCATAAGTACCACTTTAAAATTAAGAATAAGCTTTCTACAAATTTTTTGAACTACCTTCAAGTAACGGAAAGACATTAACGATTGTGGTGGAAAGTAAACGAGTACAGGTAGGAAGACAAAAGGAGGAAAATTCTAACACGATTTAAATCCATTACATACTATGCTATAAATACTCCATTTCATCGTTAGTGATGGGAGGATGCAATAGGAATAAAAAATATGGACCAATCGTATCGTACTTAACGTAGTAATTCGTTTGCTTCAATTAAATCGGAAAATCAAATTTAAAGGGGAACTAGTTGCACCATCTTTTAAAAACAGAGTTTCGGACGTTATTAATTAGGGAATTATTATTAAATAGGGAAGACGTTTTCAGAAATTTACAACGAGATTTTTGAAAAACGAGTTTAGTTTAAGATTGCGTCCGATTTTTATTTTAAAGACACCAGCAAAATTGGAGTTTCTACTGCAGCAGTCTTAAACCGATAACAATGCCTAATCGCGAGTTTGTTAAAACTCGCGTCAAATTTCAACTGTTATACAAGCGCTAAAAACGTTTATTTTGAGTTATTCGTCGAATTTGGCCTATCACCGTTACCTTTTGGTCTTAATCTATCTCACGATTTTAAATTCCAAGGCATTTCGGCTTCGATGTTGATCAGGCATCGAATTCGAGAATGTCAGGAATTTAGAGAACTGTCAGTTAACTGGCTAGCACAGCTACTGACAGTTTCTTCCTCGCTAACTTAAGTTCCGAAATCTCAATTGCAATTCAAAGAGCAATTAAAATCCTGAACAAGTGAACGATGAATTTTAAAAATTACGTGTCGTTTATTAAAAGTCCTTGACTAAAAATATTCTGATGAATATTTCTAGCGTTCAATTTATAACCGATACCGAACTCGATTCATAAACGAGCATTTCAGAATATCGGCAATAATGATTTCTGGTCTGCATCTAAATTAAAAATGTACATTACAATTCCATAATTTTGCTTGGAGTCTAAGATTTCACTTCACCCCTACTTCAGTGTTTTAATACCAATTCGGATTGAAATATAGGACCAACTTTATTTCAAACGGATACGATTTCGAAAGCTAATGTTTTTCTGCAGTCAAAATACTTTACAGTTTCGTTCCAATTCAAACTTTAATAAGGTCATCTGTAAACTAGAGATTAGATTCAAGAACGATTTTTAGGACTACTTGGATAGGATTAGTTGTACTTTTACACAGCAATAAAAATTTCTAACAATTATTTCAATCAAAATGCATTAACTAAAGAGACAGACAATTTATATCGATTCAAATGTACACAAAAACTGCCGGTTTAGGAAAAAGGTTTAAAATAAAAAAATTTTAATTTTAAAATAAAAAATTAAAATTTGAATTATTGCAATACTATACGAAGCTCCGTGCGAGAAATCGCCATGTATTTTAAAACTGAGGGTTATTTCGTTAACATTAACCAGACAAGTTCCGACATTGAGAAATAACAATTCCATTAACTAGAAATCAGCATTACTGAAGTCAAAAACATTAACTAAAAGTGTTTAATCGGTTTCAGATTTAATGAGGATAGGGACATGAATTCTTATAACTTACCGAAGATAAACAATTGCATCGAAATTAATGTAAAATTAAGAACATTCGAAAGATTAAGACTTCGCTTTAAATTTCAAATTTTTTTTTTATAAAAGTTCAGGAGTGATGTTTAAGTTTCCAAACCGACCAGTTCATTTTGTTTGAAACGTTTTGATCCGATGTTGGCCAGGCATCATGATCAAAATGCTTCGATTATTTTTAAAAGCAAAATATATCGACTAACTTGCTAGTGAAGTAGGGGACCGTCTTCAGCTAAAGGGGAAGGCATTAACCTTAAAAATTTGATATTTTCCATTTAAGACTGTAGTAATCCGGCAGAAATTTAAATATACAATATTTATCACGACAACTTAGAAATAGTATATTTACAAATTAGATTTTCAATAAAAGTGATAATGGACTTGTCTGGTTTTCAAATTAGAAAGGAAACTACGCGGTTTTTCCCAGGAGATCCAAAACGATTTTAATTTCATAGTGGTTACAGTTGCGAAGCTGTAGATTTTAAACATTCGTTGATCAACGTAATTATAATTAAATTATCAGGTAAAGTAAGGAACTTGAAATATGAGCAGTTTTAAATCATGCTAATTATTTTTATCCGTTTTTAAAGAGGGAGATAAAATTCGTTAAATCAAAGAAAATTAAATTCCTCAAAACAGTTCTTTAATATGTTGTCGGCTTTATTTTAAAACTACACAAAAAGATTAAAACCATGAAATTCAACATATTGAGCACATCCATGATCTGCAATACCAAAGATAATGGAGCTCTAATTTGAATAAACAAATTATTTTAGTTGAACTGAACTTGTAGAAAGCTGAGGGATAGTTTAACTTCTGGTTTTATATCATCTTCGTTGTTTATCGACTCAAATTACATCGTACCAGAATTTGATCGGCCATTTTCACAAAAAATGAGACCTTTTGGTTCTTAAGAGTTATATTCGAGATTTCTTTCATCACATAAATCTAATACACAAAAGACGAGAAATTTTAAAGCTCATTTGTAATTTAACGAATTAAATGCATAAAAAGATTTAAAATGTTCGAAGATCAGACCTCAAGAAATTCGAATTAATTCAGATTAAGCTATTAATATCAATTTGAAGCCTTTATTAACTACAAAATATCACTTAAAATAGTTAATTGAGTTAAAAATTTGCACGATTAAGAGTTTCACAGGATCGATTTAATCCATACACCATCCAGCCTAGAGAAGAATGTATAAAATTAATACACAATTAAGATTACTGAAAGCATTGCAATTACAAGAAATCCATTTTGTCCTCTTGGAGGAGTCTGAATATTGCATACTATAAGCAATTTAATACAGTGTCTTGAAAGAAACCATCGTTCTTTAAGATTTATAAATATTAAGAGACAAGAACATTTTTATACATTTCCATTTAAATTTACAATAAATCTTACTTCAGTTAAAATATTAAAATTAAAAGGGAACTTCAAAATTCAATGAAAAAATCTACAAAGGGGCGTTTTTAAATTTTAGATCTGAAGAAAAAAAGCTTTAGCTATAGAAGTTGGTATGTTAACTATTATTTTGCCCGCATATAATTAATGTAAACTATTATTCTATTTCTTGCATATAATTAATATAGAAGTATTTTTCTATAAATATTTATCAAAAATTACAGCGATTTGATTCGAGGTAGACGTTTCAAAATATTTCTGAATAAATCAAATGCAAGCTTAATTAAAACTTTATTCAAATGAAACGGACTAAAGTTAAAGGCTTAATGAAAATGACAATGAATGCCGAACCAACTAATATACAGATTAAGAGGAGTTAGAGAAGTCATTCTGAATTCAAACATGCAATTTACGGAATAATGCCCACTTCTTAAACTGAGAATTTATGTCGCAATTAGTTTTTCTAAGTTATTCAAAATTAAATTAAATTCTTGGAAAATTATACGTTAATTCAGACGAAATTTTAGATTATAAAAATTCATCAGACGCAACAGCGACATCCAGTGGAATAAAGGGATAGAGAATGTATGTTAATTTCTCTCCAACGACTTCTGTATTAAATTCGACCTGCATCAAGTTTTAAAAATGCCAGTTAATAACTACCACTTTAAAACTATTTAAGCTGTAGAAAGTATAGAAAGAATTGGGAAAATTAAAATTTGATCAAGTTTTTCATTTCACTCATATCCATGGGTATAGATTTGCATTTGTAACAGGTTTAATTTTGCAATTCACTGAATAGTAGATAAAAGGCTTATTGAAGAATTAAGTCATCCGATTATAACACGAGTTATAGCCGTCAAAGGTAATAAGTGTTAAAGTTTAGATCTCTGTGGTACTAGCTTTTAAAATACTACTTTGTTCTAAAGCCATCAAGAATCTCTTAACTGTAATCGATATTTAAGCGTTTTATGTTGAAGGGTTAGTTTTAGCGAAAAGCATTCCATTTTCAGTAGATATATCGAACTTGAAGCCAAAAGATTGAGAAAATGTTTAATCTGCGATACTATTTACCGGCGAATTGTATTAAGTGCAAAGTTCTTGCCTCTTGTATCGTGTGTAAGCATTTTAAAATTTCCATTCAAAAACATAAATCGCAAGCAAAAAAAGATGCATTTATCCAACAGTCTCAAGATTTTCTACGTACACATTTGCAAACGCTCCACGTTATTTTCTTCGTTTAAAAATAACCTTAACACCGATTTTCAGTTACCAATATTAGAAGTATAAATTACACTTCACAGGTTCAAACACTTCTCGCTCCCTATACTTGCGTTTAGAACTCAAAACCACTTGTATCCTTTAGTGATCTCTCGCTGCTTCCCCATTTTCAAGATTGCTATTGACCCAATTCGTCGTTAACACGTTAAGTACTGGTTCCCTGTGGACCAATACTTTCCATTTAGACCGCTGGTCCCAAACAGCCTAAACGGAAAGTAAACAGGGACCAGTATTTTACTTAACGTATTAACCTCCTTCCAATCTACCCCATCTCATTCCCTTACTCCCCTATTTCAAGCTCTCCGTGATGAACCCATAAAGTACAATTTTTACTTTTTAATATTGACATCTGTAATCGATGGTAAAAAAGGTATGTCGGCTTATTTCTAGGAGTTTATCGTTCCGGTTCAAACTCTACAGTTCAAATTATGATTATCTTTAAATTTATTGATAAAGAATTCAATTGTTTATGTTCTGTTAAATGTCCGAGTTAAAACAACCAATGTAACAAATCAAGTTAAGATCCTGCGACTTTAAGTTTAGTGCCTTACTGCTCTTAGTCTGCCTACAATAATTTACTAATATAGAAAACATGATTTTTGATTCAATTCTTTAAGGATGACTGGAGGTAAAAAAATTCAAAATTCACAGACCTTTGCAAGATTAAGTTATTTTAAGAATTTGAAAACGTGAGAAATTGTTCTTTTCAGGAATTATAAAAAATGTTTAAAATATCGATTAAATTTGCTTATTCATCATGTCTAGGGAGTCGAATCAAAAATGGTTCAAATGGCATTTGAAATATCACGAATATTTCAAGACCCAGCTATTACCGAACTATTTGAAGATATTAACCTGATATTAAGAGATTTAAAGTATAGATCTGAAATTTTGGTGTCAATTATTCACAAGAAGCGAATTACCCGACAAGTTACATTCATTACCTGGACAACAAATCTGAGGTTACTTTAAAATTTTCAGCGTGTGAAGTGAATGAGACAATATGGTATAATTTTATAATTTAAATAGCCGCACTAGTTGAATTTCAGACAAAGGATTTTGTGGATCTGTTACAAGAATTTCAGGTATTATATCTGAAGCATGTTAAAAAGAATACGAAGGATCTTTCGTTTAGAGGTTTAATGGATAGTTTAGGAGATTAGAATCGGATTTACAGTTTCCGATTCCGACAACACGAGGTTTGGTAATAAAATGTTAGAGACCAACTGCCATAAAGAGTATATGGCTTCGATAGTTTGTCCGTTTCATTCGAAATAATTCTAACTTAACAGAAAAATTTTAAAGATATTAAGAATTTGGAAATTTTGCTACAAAATGTATTGAAGTTCCCTGCATGATGGTACAGAATCTAGCCATTTTAATTAAAATTAATTTTAGATAGTTTACAATTGTAAGAAACTTATTCTTCTATAGAGAAAGTTAAATACTTGAATTCTTGTTGTCAAGTCCACCTGTCGTGCCATGATAATAAGCAAAGTATTGTGCCAAGACTATTTCCAAAATCCAAGCATATAAAAGGGCTTCAATACATAAAGTTCTCCCATCCAACTGGCTAATTGGAGATTTTAGAACACTGAAGAATTGACAAGATGCACGACTTTATCGAGGATAAGAGAAGCCTTGAACGACATCTAGATCTTCATATTCAATGACCGGCTATTCCTGGGAGTGAAAAAATTGCATTTCGTGAGTACTAGGAATGTAATCAAATTTTAATGAACAAATATTGTCAAAAGGATCAAATCATTAAATGGCATCCAAGTAAGAATTACAGATACGGTATATTATATTATGTAAGCTTTGTAAAATTTCTAGAAGGAGTTTCGTCGAACTAAAACCGAGCGAAAAATTAAGCCAGGTGCTGGATGAGTTTATAATGCTAAAAATACTTCTAACTGCGTCATACAGCTTAAATTGTTAAGAACCCTTTATTCGGTCTGGTTCATATTTAATGAGATTTAAAATTTAATCACTGGAGGCAATTTAAAATGCGTTCATAATTTCCGAGTGGTACGTAATCATCTGCACCGATCCAAACACTGAAGTATTTTAGTCGTGAGAATGAAAATACCAGGAGTTACGAGGGTTCAATACAGGGAAAAATTCGGTTCTACCACAACTATTGATTATTTAAGTGCACTTTTGAAATTTATGAATGGTTAACTGCATACATTGTTACAAATCCGATTTCTGAGGAACTAAATCTTTTAATGCATCAAGTGTCTTCCTCGATAAAGAGCAATTTACTGCTATACACAAATTGTCAATCGCATTAAAATTTGACGTCTTTATTAAAAATTTCGTAAGCCATTTTACAAAATGTGAATGTGATTAACTTTCGTTGATCAAATATTATTTGAAAGAACCGAGAAATGAGACGAACTATCCTCTTCACCTCCAATGTTTAATTGGGAAATTTAGCGTGGAAAGATTCTCGTGACTTCATACAATCTGGAGTTCCTTGAATATAAAAATCATAACTCAGACTAATTTTATTAATATAAAATTAGATACTAAAATTTTTTGTAACAGTCGTGAATAAGATTGCACATTTATAAATTCCTGTGGCTATGCTTTGCAAGCCAACTAGACCAAGTCTCCTCTGTATCCTCGCAGAATTTTTGCTAGACAGCCCACTTCAGCATTGTCATCCCGGGATTAAGCGTAAGAGTTGTATTAATTCCTTTACTTTTGCCCACGAGACTCCCATACAAAGCTGTTTAACAAGACTTATCGGAGATTTGCCTTCACTAACCAGTAGGCGATTGCAAATTGTGCTTAGTGCAAGTTCAGCTGTTCTTCCCAGTACACGACATTCGATACTTTACAAAACTATTATAATCATTATAAGCCGTAACGCTACAAATAGTCCCAAAATGTTCCTACTAGATAAAACTAATGAATATTCTCAGTATCTCAAACTGTTTTAGCTTTTTATAGAAAACACGATATTGCATTCTTCATTTGAGAACATTTAACACGTTAAACCACATTCAAAGTGAATATAAATCTACCACTAATTTAAGATTCAAATTCCCACTCTCAAAATTTAATTCACACTTTGTACCTCACTGAATCTTATTGATAAGCCCTGTTCACATATCAGATTAAAATTAGGAACCGGAATGTAACATTGAAACCTTGTACTCCTAGTTTGTGGACGGAATATCTCCAGTTCTTTTTCTCAATGTTTATTTGGAATCGCGTGGAAATAATCCATAAATTAAAATATTTGATTCAGTGAGGACAGTCTTCGAAATTTTTTTTAACGCGTTTTCTCAAATCCGTTTCTCTAAAGACATATCATGACCAAATGCCTGAATTTTATTTTCGTCGTTTCATGCAAAATTTGAGATTAGATTCCGCTTATTTAGGGGAACCGATTCCCACTGTGTTTAGTTTACATTACCAAACATTTATTGATCAGCATTCAAATAGAGAGCTAAAATTTAACACTGTAAATTCTTACTCATTTGCTGATTTCTAGAGTGTTTAGTAGCTTGCAACTTACCTTTGAAATTTTGCTCCTCCAATTATGGATAAGGAATTTGGAAATTCTATGGATGAAGCCGTCACTAACTCGTAGTTTTTCTTGCAAGTAATTTTGAAAGTGAACAAATAATCTGCAAAAGAATACGTATCATTAGATAAAGGATATTTCTATAAAATGCATTTATTTTCAAAATTATGCAAGATGGATTCTATACAGGCAAGATATCGTTTCTAAAAACTCCCCAAATCAATGAAGATCGGAATACAAACACTAAAAATTCATAAAACTGAGCTTTTATGAAAATGGTAGACAAGTTAATTTCTCTCCAAGGTTCCACTTTTTCCTGACTGCATCTTGCAAGATTGTTTAATTTTTAGGGTTCTTTATGAATCTTGAATTAAAAATCAAGATGGATAAATAACTGAATTTTCTTGCAATATATGTTAGAGCATTACATTCTCTCCAATAGTATCGTGTGAAGCTTTAAAAATTTGAGGAAAACTTATTAGCATTGTATTTCTAGTATGAATAAGTGAGCCGTTCCATTATTTGAATTAAGCACCTAATAACTATTTCGAGCACGAAAGTTGAAAATTTTAAATCTAGATATATCCAATTCCATTTTTATCAGTAAAGCTTGAGCGCGCGTTTTAAAATACACAGTAAAGAGGCTTAACAAACTTTCAGAATCACTAACCATTTATTCGCTTTACACCACTGACGTTACACACACTACGTCACGTTTTATTTTCTCGTATACTTAGATAGAAAAATATAGTAATTGTCAAAAAAATTCGAACCCGAGATTGAGGAATCTCCCCATTTTGGACTACACCGAGTTCGAAAGACGCATTTTTAGAAAATGTGTGTCTGTCATAAAGATAACTCAAAAACTCTTAGAGCTAGACTGCTGAAATTTGGCATACGGTCTATGCATCAAATTTGCAGATTTCTATCAAATTTTGTGTAAAATCAGTTCAAAGGAAGTCTGTCGTGCTGTTCGAATACAAGTTAATGTGATAATTTCAAAATTAAGAAAGCTAGACAGATGAAATTCAGTACATAGATGTAACATCTGTAGTTTAGACACCTATCAAATTTCCCACCAAATCCTACAGTTTGACTTCCCGCCTGTTTATACTTTCAGAAACATAAGCATGCTAATTCAAAAGCACAATAATTTCAATATATCCAATTTAGTATAGGATTTCGAGACTACAAGGGCAATTGCGTCTTTGTTTCGATCGTTGAGAAAAACGTGTCTAACGCACAAATTCGATTTTTGAATATTGTTAAAGTATCCCAGGAATTAATCGCCAAATAATCATCCAAGGATAACACGACAGATTTTGCAAAGATGCTATATTCTAGCTAAAGGTTAATATTCATGCCAGGGCAAAGCATTCTCTGGCATGACAAGTTTATTAGAGAGTATGCTAAAAAGTTTGGAAGAGACCACTCCCAGTGATTATTCAAATTATGAGCAAAAAATACATGCAGTGCAAGAAACTACTAATGTATGCTTCTGGAATTTATTGATCTAAAATTCTAGTTTCAACCCGCTTGAGAAATTAGCCAAATATTGGAATGAAAATCCAGAAGTTCTCTTTTATTGCCTATGAATAGAATTTTTAAGTCCTCATACAATAGCCTGCAATAATATTTAATTCCCAACATGAATTTTGTTCATGAAAGTAACTAGCAAATAAAACTTCCCAGATAAAGCCATCTAGCGAAATGAAATCTCTAGAAATTTGTCGATACTGAACCAATAATTCTGTAGAGTCGCAACCTTCCTCTGAGCTATTCTTAAACATTAGTTCTGTTTAAAAATGTATTTTGCTTTTAAAGGGATCTTTATTATGACATTTAGTAGTGGCACTAAGTTTTACTATATGGTTTGTATTTACCAGTTTTCCTAAATCATAAGAACAATGAAAATGCATAAATTTGCATTAAATATTAAAAGCCCTTGTTAAGAAACAAGTTAGAAGCTTAAATTTACAACTAATTTAGGTGTACAACATCGATACTATGACACAATTGGGGGACAATTATGTATGAAAATCCATTGCGTGAAGATTTCAAAATAAATACTGTTACAAGTACTGAAAGAAACTTATTTTTAAAAAAACACTGCTTACCTATGATGGGATAGCAGCCTTGCCAACAAGTCTCAGGATAGTAAATATTTAGCATAATGATCAATAAAGATAAAACATTTCCGAAAAAACATCAAGTAAATCGACTTAGAAATACCACAAAAAAGAAAAAATACGCCTTGAATTTCTGTTTTAAAGAATCTTGAATATCTCCTAACCAATCAAAATGATCTTAATCGATATTTTTTTCTGCTTGCCATTTTGGAGTTCATTTGTATAAAATGAGATACTATTTATGTCGACGTCTTGTTGACATGGTGAGTGAAGCTATGGTTTCATTACAGAAGATAATTGATTCAAGATACGATTTCACTGACGGTCTGTAGCGTATCTTGCATCTACCATCATCTATGCCCTCTTCATGTCGCTATGGCATGCTTAAGTGCTTGCTGAGATGTCATTCCATCGTTTACAATGCTTCAGATCATCATTCAACCCAAATGAGTCCTCGTGTAGCATTTGAATGTTAGATTCAAAGAACATCAGTTTAATTATAAACTTTGCTAATGAATTTAATAATATTCACTAAAAAGTCTTTATTCTAATTAAATTATATTAAGCACTTGGTGTCTTCAATAAATACAACAGTTGATCCCCCTGCTTGTGAAAAGGAATTTCTGACACAGTAGGGACCTGGTGGTAGAATCTCAGTTTCAATACTTAATGATTCCAGGTTCAAAACCCGATTCTACCGAAGGTACGCCGTATGAGCGAATCTAGCGTATGCTAAACCTGTCGGAGCCACAACCCTATCCACCTGATGTGATGAGAATATTTGCAGACAAAGGCTCCAGTTCAGGTGTCGTCCTTGTTATTTGACTATGAGTAAAAAATTCAGAGGCTCTAAATAGACCTCATGTTGCTTCACAATAGGATGCTAATGTAACTAAATGTAAGATATTTTCAGAACATTTTAAAAGTTTTTAAATTAACTGCTATAAAAAAATAGTATAAACCTTGAAGCATATATATATATATATATATATATATATATATATATATACAGTATCATCCTTTTCTTCTTCTTGAGCATAAATAAAACAGCATTGCAAATCAAATTAAGTTTTTATAGTAAAATTTTCTTTAAAACATTACCAAAAATTGAACAATAAAAAAATAAACAATTGCGATACGATATAAATACTACTTCATAAATCGCAAGCTCGTGGTCTTTTAAAAGCACCGCCGACAAGCATTGAAATCATTCCAAAAATTTACCGTTGATACAAAACCCGACTCTATTTTCCATTAATAAATGTGATGGTATTCGAAATGGCTAACTCGGCTATGCGGACCAATAGCAATTATTAACTGTTATGTATCACTGCAAATTTCACAGAGTTCTCCTAATGCAAGAAATGTAATCTTATAGCGGATTGGTATGAGCGGGGATAGAACCTGGGACCTTGTGGTTTGCAGCCGAGTAACATAACCACAATACAAAAGCAATTGCCATGTAGCGTAGCTGTTAACTGGCTTAAAAGCTTTCACTACCAGCTACCTACAATAAGTCTATTAGCTTGTTTGAATAGATATTAATTCTTCAAATTTAATATTTGAAGAATAATATCTAATTATTCAAATCAATAATATTGTTTTTTTGTTACCAAATGATCCTGATATCTCTGGTTCCTAGAAACAATTTTATTCCTCTCTTTTGGGAGTCAATTCCCAGTGGCTGATTTTACATGAATTATCTAATTCTAAATTAATTTCTGCTCTCCCAAATTCAGTTATCAAAACCCTACAAAATATTTTTGACAAACAACTAATCTGTTTCGCTTATAGTGTTCAAGGGAGACAACAATTTAAAAAAACAATTTTAATTATTTCAACCACTTTTAAGGTAATTATCAAAATACGACTTTCTGCGTTTGAGCCGTTATAAAGATATTCTTTAGGATGACCTTCCATGTTCCAGCCTTTTAAAAGGTTAATACCGGAAACTCCAATTACCTTCACTTCCATAATGGGACATCTTCCTTTGGGAGGAGATAACCTAGTCCGTGAATGACCATTAAGACTCAATCTTAGTTCCGGCCTCCATGCTGGAATAGTAACAATCATTGAACTATCTCTGATGTTTATGCAGGGCGGTTGAAATTGCACCTTGATAGACATGCCACCAAGAGATACTTCATGCTATAGTACTTGAAATTTGAATACGATTTTCGCTTGTCTTACAGATCTATGAAAGGTGATATAGCTTGTAATCGTTCCCACTTCGATGATGGAATGTATTTTCTTAGAAAGCTTCTGTGTATGGGCTGCCCGTAATTGCATCTAATTCGCGTTACTCCTAATTCCAATATTTTTGAGTAAGAAAGTTCAAATACTCCACATTTCAAAGCAAGATGATGGTTTTATTTACGGCGACTTGGTTTCTAAACTGAAAAATACTCATTTTCTTCCCTTAAAATGCTAAACCATCCACAAATTAAGCATTTCCCTTACTTTATCTAGATGCATTACTTTATCTAGATATATACATGTGCACATTAAAATATTCGAAATCCTTACAGTAAAAGAAAAACATGTTTTCTTCATCTACTTCTTCTTCTTTTACTCTCTCCTTCAATTTTCTTTCTTTTTAGTGAATTTTAGAAAAGATAGATTATTTGAAGTGCCCATATATTTGCAATAATGAATTATAAATTTAAAGTTAGTGATCAAATGACTAATAAAAACTATTCATTAACATTCATAAAAATGTTTTTTTAAAAACTGTTTACATTAAATTTATCGTATTTATAAATTAAGCAAAGTTAGAATCAATTTTTTTCTTAAATTTTCAAGTTGTCTCTATTCGTATAGAATTCAAGTATAATAAAATAGATCTATTAACTGAATAGATCTACTCTGAAATCAAGCATTCTCCTTCAACGAAAAGGTACAAGTGCGAAAAAACTTTCAAAGCTCTATCATATCGAGAAATAGACGAAAATTTTATTTAAAACTCATTTCTTTACATGCATGAAATGAGTCAAAGATATAAAATATTATATTGTTTGAAGACACAGAGACAAAATTTCATTTTTATATCAACCAGTGCCTATTATTTGAAGATTATCTAATTAATCGACAGGTTAACTAGATAATGTGAGAAAAGGGACAATTTTCCGTACATGCACGGGACGATTTGAAAATTATATAGTTCATTTTTGATCATCTATATTTTTTACGCATTCGTCATCTAGAAGTGATGTGAAAAACGAGACAGTTGTCATCTCTTAAGTGGATCGGTTTATTATATATTTAATCTGTGCATTATCTATATAATCCGCACATTAACTAATATCCGACTTTAAAATTGCAAAGTTCCTAACATATCAATCCATCAAAACTTCAGAATCAATTATAATATTCTATAAAAAATTATTAAATTATCATCATGATTTAAAATTGAAACTCAGAATAATCATAGGATTTAATATTTATATAATTTTAAAGAAATTTCATCATTCTGTCACATAATAATTTATTTATATATATATATATATATATATATATATATACATTTTTTTTAAACTTGTAGTGGATGATACTTGATGTTAATACAGTTTTTTTTTCAAATATTAATTAATTAAATGTGTCCAGTAATTTCTATTTGGTCGCCAAAGTCACCAAATCCATCTCCATGTCGCTGAATGGTCGCCAAGTTTGTCGTCAGGCTCTGAGATTACTGACGCGACATCCGATCATAAATAATACAAGATATATATAAATAATATAAGAAAATAAGTAGGAATTGACTTAAAAATTTTTTTATATATATTACTTGTTTATAGCATCTTAGCTCACGAAAGAAACAAATCTCTCTTTGCTCATCAAAGAGGAGTTAAATTCGCCTACAACTGAGCCAAGAAGTAACTCAGAGGTGACCCAATCACCTAATTTCCTTCTTGGCGATATGATAATGAAGCTCATTTATAAGCAATACGATTTCCACCGTAAATCCCGCCAAGAGAAAGTCGCCACAGGCTTCCCGTGACAGTTTGATTATACGAAGCGTCAATCCTACAAGGTTCACTAGATAGAGCAAATTGATATTCATGAATTTTCCAATCGATGCTCGTTTTGTCAATTGAATTTTACTTCTTCGACGTGCTGGAGCAGATTGGAATTTCTTTTAGAGTCCAAGAAAACGAGGGACATAGAGAAGCATATGATGATGAATCAATAGCTCTTTGATATTTACAATTTTTATAGTTCTATTTGTTTACAGTTTTCTTACCGATAAATAGTCATCATATCGATTAATTTATTTCTTGCATTAACCTCCTGATTTAACGTTATACGAGAACTATTAATTTTGAGTAGATAAAGCCATTATCAGATCACACTGGAATTGGTACCACGCCACCATTTTACTCAAGTATGTCATCAATGACTAATCTATGGTCACTGATGACAAATTAACATATCATAGATCAGAGCAGATATATCACATTTTTTTAAATCCATACATCATTTATTGATAATATTACTTAGAAGTATATTGATTCTTTCACTGCAAGAACCAACCAGAATGTTCTCTGAAACCTTCCCTAATATTCTCTGTTATCCCCCTTCATTCCACATAAAATTGTGGACTTTGAGCAAGGTCGTAAACGCAACGAATGTTTAGTTTTTTACATTATGAATTTCGTACATGAGAGTTTTATGCCTCTTAATACAACGAAGAAAATTAAGTATTTCAGACATTTTTAATTGAATCAATTGGAATCAAAATTTGACACAGGGATAAAAATTTAATATCAAGATCACAAACCAAATTTCAGTTGTTTGAGTTATCACGTTTTCATGAGTGTTAGTTTGAGTTATGAGTATTGAGTTATCACGAGTTAGTTTGAGTTATTGAGTCATGAGTTTGAGTTATCACGTCTTCAACCTGTGTTCACGCGAAAATACTGGTCAAAGGACAGTCATCCTTTTGACAGATTGGTTTGAAATTCGGCAAAATATCTACACTTTAGGAATTTAAACTGTATCAGGTCTGTTTATCAAAATTGTAGACTTTTTTTCAATTTTAAAGTGCATGGATCGGAATTTTCATGCACTGAATTTTTGTGACTGATTTTTTTCGATATCTAACGGAATATTTAATACACCATTTCCTCTGTCTCCTCCAAACTTTTAATTTTGATCCTTTTTTCATTATACTGTTGAGGCAATATTGAGAATTCAGCTTTGGAAGAATTGATGGCAATATTTACGAATTTCATTAATGGAAAAGTTCCGGGAATAATTTCATTAATTGCATCATCTGAAATTTGGTTTTTGATTTTGAGCAATGGCTTGTTCGAGATAATATAAATTTATGTTTTAAATTTACTTATTTACCTTTTATTTCAATAATATTAAAGCTTTCTTCATGCAGGAGATAGGGAAAGACCTTTAACACTTTTTAGATAGGTCCATACATTTTAGAAAATTATTTTTTAATAATATAATTGTTTTAGTTAACAGTTTAATTAATAAAAATTAATTAAGTTTTAAAGAGCTGTCTAAATGCAAGTTCACCATTAAAAAATTAATAAAAACAATTCCTTTTTAGGAAGTTTTTCTTGCATTCGTGGGCATTAAGTCGGAGTTCGAAACATTACCCTGAACAATCTTGTTTTACCTGTTTCATATTTATTCTCTTCCAATTGGTTTTAGGTACATATATTTTTATTATTTACTTCATCATTGTTACTTAATTTTTCAATGACTTTCTTGATATAAAAATCAATGTTTAAAAGTTGCCATAAAGGATTGAAATCAATTTGGAAGCATGCGGGAAAATAAATGCATCTATGGAGGAATATATTCCTCCCGAATGAAGCTGCCAGATAATTAGAGCGAGCATGTTAAATAATATACAAAATACTTAGCAAGAATGTGCTCTTATAAGGTTCAAAACATAAATACTAGAGTCAAATTTTAAATCAGAACAAAAATAGATTTTGGTTAATGGATTATTATGGTCTTCTTTCCGTGGAATTTCTCATGTATTAGGAATATCATGTAGGGAACAAAGACACTTCCCAATCATTACCTGAAACAAAATATCATTTATTCCCTAGACATTTTTAATGGAGCTAAATTACAGAAAACTGGGCAAAAGTTTTACACCGTCATGATATATTTTATTCGATTAATATAATATAGGTTTATTGAATGAGGTAAAAAAATCATTTTAACGTTTATTATTATAATATCTCTTTATAAGAATCATTCTCCTTATAAGAAACTTGAGATTATAAAGAACTTTGTGAGCACTTTTTAACTAAATTACACAAATTTGAGCTTTTCTACTATAAAAATTTTCAGAATGATTAGAACTTTATTAATTGTCAATTTCTTTTATAATTTTTTTTTTCTTTCATACATATAAGTAATGCAGAAGAATTTTATTCATTCATTTCAGAATGCATTGAAAATTAAAAAATGCATTCAGAATGCAGAAAACAACTTCAATAAATAATTTTTTCCTACTGACTGGAATCATATTAAACTTAGAGACAAAAGGAAAAATTCCAGTTTCTGCATACCATGTTAATGAATTTTATCGATTTCATAATTTGAACCGAATGAAACGTAACCATCAAAGAATTACTACAATTTCTCAAACATTCTGCTCTAATTCGATTACATGCCAAACATTTACAGATAAAAAATATATCTTTAATAGTTGAGGCTACATAAAATCGCTTTTTTTTAAGGCGCACTTCCTACGTTTAAAGTTTCATAGACAACTACTTAACTTAACGCAAATTACTCGTGGTAATCAGTTTTAGGCTTCATCATCTGATTTCTCTTTAAAAACTTGGCGTGTCTTAAGGGCAAGACGCTGCGCTAATTGATACCTGCTTTTTAATATGCAGTTTTACCCCGGTTCCTGCGGCATTCTGAAAAGACGGTACCGTTTTAATGCTGATGTCGGCGGAACCAAACTTATCGAATTAAATTATTAGAAGCATAATTTACCCGGAGGCAGTGTTGCAGTCCCTTGAGATGCTGCGGAATGTATGCGGTGCTCTGTCATCAAACAAGGGGGTGGCATTAAAATTAAATCGTTTGGCCTCGGACTATTCAGGGAAAGTGATGATTAGTGAGAAGAGTAAGTTTCGGTAAAAGAGATTTTATGGTTGGAAAGTTTACATTTATTATGTCATAGTATCTTTTTATTATTGAAAGTTTTAAGGTGGTTTTAAAAATTTAATTAGTTATTAATGATAATAATATTATGAATATAAAATGATTTGACATTACTATATTGTTTTCACGACTTTATAGTGATTAATTAATAAGACGTTTCTTGCCTTTCTTTAGTAAATTTTTGAAAACTCTTATTTATCTTTTTTTATATTAAATTAGGGCATTAAATTTTTAGATCGCTAGAATAAAGTAAGCTAGTAGCAGAACTCAAGATCTTTTGATCGCATTAGATCTTAAAAGGAATTCAGATAGAATCTTAAAAACCCAAAAAGATCATGAATTTTTTATTAAGAAGAGCTATCTAATATAATTTTAAAATATCCGTGTGAATGACACATTAAACTTATTGTAATTTATAGATAAATTAGTTGATTAAAAATGTCCTGCAAAAGAGGGATCTGACTTCAAAGCTTCAGTAATAAAGAACTTTTTAATGTCTTGGTAGAAATTATAAAACTTTCATGAAAGTCTAAAAATTATTTTATGCCATATTAGATAGAAATTATAAGCAGTTTTTTGTTTGTTTGTTTTTTTCATAATTATTTAGCTAGCATAATTAGCTGGCTTTAAAAAATATTTTTTGTGCTTTAGTTTTCAATTTGTGTCATTCTCTAACATATTGTGCTGTTTTTCAATTTGTGTCATTCTCTAACATATAATGATTTAATTCTTCCTTATTTTACACGGCAACAAGTGTCATTAATTTTCTTCATATTTATATGCTAAAAAAACTATTAAACTAATTAATCAATTTTTTACTCAAAATAAAAGATTAAAAAACAAAAAAGAAAAATCTTCTTTAAACTGCAAACGCAAATTTATAACAGAAGAAAAAAGAAATAAAAAAGCAAACCAAAACTAAGAAACCGCAAAATTTAATAAACTATTTTTACGTAATCGAAATATTTATTTGTTTACCACAATTCTCCTTTTAAAACAACAGGTGTGTAGGAAAAAATTTAAAAAAAGGAAAGTGTGAAAGCAAAAGAAAATTCTAATTAAGTAATTAATGCACCGCTGTATCTTCCAATGTAGAAAATAAATGGCTTGAAAAAAAACTTTTTTTTCCGAGATTTAATGAAAGCAAAATTAAATCAACTTGCACTTTTCTATCTTTTGTAATTTATTTTTGCTAAATTTTTTCTTTATTGTTGATAATACATTTTGAGATTTAAAATGTTGAAGAAAACTGACACTTTCCTACAATTCTCCTACAATTTTTTTTATTGATTGATTGTTTCCATAAATAATAAAAATAATATTTACAAATCATGATAAATTAAATTATATTTGTAATAAAACGTCTTTGGGAACAGTTCCTCCTTCGAGATAATAACAGGAATGAATGGTAGGTAATTTATTCCTGTTACTATTAACATAAGTTGGATTTTTTTTTTCAATTTCAATGATATCTTTTATGTTTAATTTGATGTTCATATTCATCTAAACAAAGTATTTTTTAAATTAATTCAAATAGGCATTAAAGCCATGTTATTTTAATAGCCTTACACTTGTTTTGTTTATTATGTACATGAACCCTTCTAATGATATCAAATAATACGACATTATTGTTTGTGCCTTTGAAGAAATCAAACGTATATATAATATAACAAAACAAGTAATTGTCCACGTGACCTATTTTCTAATTGTACGTTGTACCGTCATTACTCTTATTGGTCATGTAAAATGAGCAGAAAATAAATAAAATCCATTTTTCTTAACTTTTAACAATGCAAAGAAATTTACCGATTAAACATTTGATATAAGCAATTTGAATTTTATAGTTGCATTGAAAAATATTTTTGAAAGTTAAGTGGAAGTATTATCAATATACTAGAAATAATATTTTTAATATACTAGCAATAGAATACTTCCGAAATATCATTTAATTCATAATTAATTAAAATTTCAAAAAAATTTCTTGAAGTACATTATTCTACCTTTTAAGTAAAGTCAAATTATATGTCCTTATTATTAAGTCAAATGGCCTAGCTTGTATAGGGCCAGACACACATATTTGCGGTTTCCTTTATTATTGATAGAGATTAGAATTCCAACGAATTATTTTAAAAATCATTTTTTGCATTAGATCACTCTGAAAAGAATTATACATTCTAATTTAATTTTGATTCAAGTATTTTTTATTAGTTTAGCTTCCAAATTTAACAAATGTAGTGCTATGTTTGGCGGATATAACTGCGTTTTTCACCTAATTGCGCGACATTTTCATTCTTTTCCCTCTAACAAAATATCATTAATATCTGGCTATAGTTTAGAAAACGAAATTATAAAGTAATATTATCTATCTTCAAAAAGGAACATTGATCTTTTTATCATTAACCTTTTGCTCATTGGACTCAAAAATTAAATCGAAATGGCATATTTCAATTGTATTATGTAAGTAATAAGGAACTGCAAATCTTAATTATCTTAACGATAATTTTTTGTTCTAGACATAATAATACATATAGAACGTTTTTTTTTTCTTGTATTGAAGTATACAAAGAGAAGATTTCTTGGACATCGAAAAATTCGAACTCGAGATTTTGATAAATCTAGTTTCAGATCTCCCCAAATTCGAAAACACACATCTTCCCAATTATGCCTACCTGTCTTTAAAACGATAACTCAAAAACACATTCGAACTAGAAAATGAAATTTGGTATGTCTAGTATTAACACCAAATTTCTAGATTTTTAGATTTTAGTATATCCATCTTGTATCCGTTTTTTTGAGGAAATATTACCTCGTTAACCTCTTTTTTTTTTTTTACAAATCATTTATTTTTATGTAGTAACAATCCATATTTAAGAATTAAATTTTCATTAAATCATCTTGTACTCTATTTTTTTCAACAGTGTTTGACAATCAAATAAATATTTTAATGCTTTTTTATATTTTTTATTTCTATGTCACCTTTACAATCTTTTGATCATCTACAAGAAGCATTATACAATAAAAGCATCATACGTTTAATATGCATGTATTTTGTATCCATTTTGTTTTTAAAACATTCAAGAAACATGCCACTAACATAAAATCACTCACCCTTTCAACATAATAATGTTTAGAGTAAGTGAAAAATTCAAAGAAAAAAAAATCCTTTTCTTATTGATGAAAAGTGCGATTAGTTGTTTGAGATTTAAAAAACACTGAAATTGCTTCTACGTCTGCATGTTTCAGAAAGTTGAAAAATATTTCTTTTACAGACTGTCAAATAGCTATGAATATGTTCATTTAGAAAATAATTGTTATTGGTGAAGTTAATTAAAAAAAAAAGAAACGATCTGCTTTTAGTTTCTCATATACGAAGTATACAAAAACATATTATTAGTAATAGTCAAAAATTCAACCTTGAAATTTTGATGTAGACAGGATTCTACTCATAATAACTTATTTTGTAATTGTCTATCTCTGAACACGGTAACTCAAAAGCTAGACGGTTGTAATTTGGCATAATTCCATTATATTTTCACTCATACTGTATATTATAATGCTCATTCATCCAATTTTTTGTACTCAAGATATTTTTCAATCTAGTTTTTCTAATTTCTTGCTATATTGTTTGTTTGCTTGTTTCCTTGTAATTGTTGTGTATTTTTTTTTTAATAAAGTCCACCTACATCTATACCAAACCGGAAAGGGGCCACATGAGCTCTAGAAACGTAGGTGTGGTGTGGTGTTAAGTTAAGTTAAGGTATGTAACCTTATTATTTGTCGATTTTTCTCAAATTTGAAGGATTTTTCATTCAAAAAAAGTCTAGCTAACTGACTGCCCTGGACTGGATGTCTAACATTTTGCCAAGTTGAGCGTTCTCTTCAATGATTCAATATTTTTATATGTTCAGGGAATTATTATCAGTAAAATTCCCTTAATTGTAATTAAACTTAGATAAAAGGTGCTATGAGTTAATAAGATTTATAAAAATTGATTTATATAATATTTGAAATGAAAAATTTTTAAATATATTAAAAACCAAAAATTAGAAAATAATAAAGAATAAAAGTTTTACATTTTTAATTATATTAAGAGCATTTTAATTAATATTACAAACAATGATATTTTTATTAATCTTCAAAACAATAGAACGCAATTTTTTTTAATTAAAAATACTCTGATTAAAGCAAAAATGTAATCGAACTAAAAGTACTAAAAACTAAAAAAGTACTAAAGTACTAAAAACAATGAAGTAAAAACAATTAGGACACAACTGATATCATTACAAGAAAATTCCTTCACATTCGTTAAAAATTTAAAAATTTTAGGATAAACATGATTAAAATTCTAATTTATTTAAATTATTTCTATCGACGACTCTTAGTTTTATAGCTTTACTTAAACCTCTAAATTTCTGATTTTAAAAAAATTTTTCTTCTTTTTTAGTACACTCATAAAAGATGGTTTTTAGAGAGAAATTTTATTATTTTGTTCTATTTAGATCAGTGATATAATACTTCTCAAGGTGTCACATTGTAACGTCTTCCTTCCCACTTTATGGTCAAATAAATTATTCCAAATGAATCGTACCTAAACAAAACCCTCAGCTCGCGACGAATATCACCCCTTAACCGCTTTCTTCATTTCTCACTTAACGAGTTGATTCTCCCCTCCGAAAGTCGTTAAATTCCGTGGCCAAATAAGTGCACCCCATAGGCTCGCCGGGCACATTTTTCGCCCCTCCAGTACACTGCATTATCGTCACTCCCGAGGAAAAAGAATATCCTCATCACCTTAATAAAAAAGCTCTTTCTCTCGTTTTGGACTTTAATTTTCATTCGCCGGGCTCTTTATTTGCGGTGCCCGTTTTTTTTATATATTCATCAAGAAAAGTTTCAAATAGCGTTTTAAGGAAGGAAGGGAGGAAAATGTTTTATCGTTTTCTTATTGATGATGAGTCCGATTAACTGTTTGCGGTCTAAAAAAGCTGAAATTGCTTCTATATCTGAAAAGAAAGCTGGAAAATGTTTATTTTCGAGGTTCAAATGTCTATGATTATGTTTAGTTGGAAAATAATTGTTATTGGTGAAATTAATTCAAGAAATAAAATGGCTTGCTCCTTTTATTTACTTTTATGCTCAGTATATAAAGAGGAAATACTGCACAAAAATTTGTCCTCAAGATTTTGAGGAATTTCCACGTTTGGGATATTTTGAAGTCAAAACAACATATTTTTGGAATTACGCTTTAAGTCCATGAACATATTAACGTTGAAATATTTTAAACTAAACAGATAGCATTTGATATGTAGCTTTTATACAAAAATTGTAAAGTTTCATTCATATTTTAAATGAATTCCATTCCATCCTATTTGAACATATTAATTACAAAACACAAAGCGTAAAACAGTTCCAATTTCCAACACAACTTTCGCCTCTAAAATATGAATTCAGCTAAATCTGGCTACGAGGTGACCATCTATGCAACAGAATAAATAAAAAAATGTTGGAAATTAAATGAAATCTAGTATATGATTTTGATCTTTAAAACTGTAGTTTTGTTTTAAATTTTCTCATTAATTGGTCAAAAAAAACGACGTCCAAAAGGCATACCTGGTTTATTTCACTTTACTACAAAACACAGTATGCTCATATACGGAACACAGAAATTAAAAATCTGAGCAATCAAATTTTTAACTCATGGAGTTATCGGCCTTGCTCCGAATTCCCTTTATGCAAAGTGGGTAGGGGACATATATCACCTTTATTAAGAAGCATGGTAGATAGTTTCGAGGTTCACTTCCCGATGTTACCTTTTATATTGATGCCATAAAGTTGTTTTTTACGCGTTTTTGTTATAATGTTTATTGCTTACATACGCACTTTATTGAATAACTGTTAGAACTACTAACTTCTGTTGTTGTTGTTTCGAATGGCACTTGCCATAGACAAGTCCACTAATTTTAGAAGTTAGTGATTTTAAGCCAGTGGTGAGTCTCTTGTTTTTTCAGTAGCGCCATCTACGGCCAAGAGTATGTCTTAGCTGCACACACGTCACGGCCCTTTTTAAGGGGCGGACTTCATTCATTCACCCATAGATCGTAATTTAGACCTGAATCAGAGAACGATCACCCCTGATCCAGCACCCCCAGTAGTATTACTCTCGACAGGGAGGACTTTGTAACCACGACATATTTATGAGTGCTTCTACCACCACACACACACACACATACGGAGAGTCTTCGGCCGGCGAGGTTTGAACATGCAACTCAAGGGGCGCGAATCCAACACCCTACCAACCAGGCTATCCCTCCAGTAACTTCCACAGTGATCTGCTTACAATTCACTTTTCAGTAACTGAACCCACATACAAATAAAAAATTAATTAACGAATTCTTCCTCCACTTAACCCAATATGCCTATTTCTACGGTATTTAAACACAAATTACTTTCAGGCGGATTTTCAATGATTTGTTACCTAAATGCTGTGTTTTGAAACTATCAATACTGTCTGGATCACCTGAATATGAACCAATTATTCAAAAGTTCTCAGAATTTTTGAGCAACCATTATCAAATCTGGACAACAGCAAATAGTATCATCAGATCAGTGGAATAATATTCTGAATTCCCGACATTTCGATCTCAAAATTTTTTTTCAACGAAATTACAATTTCTTAAATGAATTTTTAATTAAATATTGAAAATAACAAAGTATATAAACGAGATGCGATTCTCTAGTACGTAACATCATAGCAGGATAAAGTTGTAAGCTTCATTTATCTGCTTTTAAACTACTTTTAAAAATTCACTCTTAATTATAACAGCGATAACGTTGTACAAAAGTTACATTTTATAATGTCATAACATAACACAATTAAAAGCAAATTAAAATCTAATCTTGCAATCTTAACATAATTAAATTATTTTGTTTTTGTGCTCCTACTACTCAAATATAATTAGGTGGTATATTTAGTAACCTGTATATGTAATGCTCTGTAGGGCTTTAAAATAATTATTATATAAAGCATGTCGCATCGCTCATCTCTTGATTTAGGGATGATATGTCTAACTTTTATCATCTCATTATCATGTTAAAAGACTTGACGGGAATCGGTATCTCTTTTATTTAATCTTTTATTGTTATTAAGCTGTATCATATTTATTACTTTGCCCCACACAAAGAAAAATATATTGTAACCATCAAAAAATACGAACTCGAGATTTCGAAAAATCTAAACATTCCACCCCTTAACCTCCGAAATACTTTTTCGGGATTTCGTCTGCCTATCCGTCAGTCAGTCTGTATGACAACATAGAAACTTTTTGAGCCAGATGGATGAAATGTGGTATATAGATTTGACACCACATTTGAAGATTTCTATAAAATTTTGAACGACATTCATTCTAAGAAATTCTATCTGTCCGCTGTCCGAGTACAAGTGAAACCTATAACTACGAAATGTTAAGAGCTAGTTAAAGGAAATTTGGTACACAGATTTAATATTTTAAATATAATTCTCATCAAATTTTGAATGAAACCAGCAAAACGTCGACCATCGGTCTATTGGTACTTTCGCAAGAGTGTAAACGCAATGACTTAAACAAATAAATGAAATTTAGCATGTGATCTTACGATCGCCATTGTAGTTCTACTTTAAATTTTGGTTTCAATCAGATAAAAAAAAAATTCGATTTTCTGAAATGTGTGTATTAACTGCATGTCAAGGATAAATTGCCAAAAAAAGAAATCTCGAAAGATCACATAATAAATTCAGTAAAAATATTAGAATCATGCCAAGAACCTATGTTTCCTAACTATTGTCCACCAATGCCATACAAGGCGATCTTACCCAATGTCAACAGTTCTATGCGAGTTTTGTGTAGGCGGGGGGGGGGGGGGTAATTCCACCATTAAAGAATATACGAGAAAATTTTAGACTTATGAAGTTGTGATGAAAGCTTATAAGCAAGTTAACAACTACGCTACCCGAGCAATTGCTTTTGTATCATGGTCATGTTACTGACCTGCAAACCACAAGGTTCCATGTTCTATTCTCGCGAATGTTTCGTTCTGAAGCTACGCGCAGGTTCTTTAAGGACGATCCTTTTAATTTTGAACCGTCGTCAGATAATAACGACAGCACTAATCCGCCAATCTCCCTATTTGAATTTCATACTGCATCAAAGGAAGTACATTTGACTCATGACTCATGATTTAAAAGGCATCACTTCCTCAGACGGCGAATTTTCTGTAGAATCTAATTTCGACCTTGAAGTTCTTCATCCCAGAAGAACTTCAATACTACATTAACACCTTCACCATATTGCTTATTTAAAATCATTAACAAAAATACTAATTATATAGCTTCCAATTATAAATGCCATTAATATAGCTTCTTTATTTCCATTCCATGATATCTTTTATTAAAAATTACTTAACAATATTAATATGTAATTCTCATTAGCAAAATCATTATTAAAAATGAGTCATCAAATTCCCGATGTTAAATTTGACAATAAAGAAGTACCAATTACAACTCTTTTAACTTTTATTTTGAAAGCAAAATATTTTCTTTTAAAACTAACGCCTTTATGCATTAACAAAATTCGATAAAAAGCAATGACTGTTCATTAAAAAGGCGGATCTTCGTCCTCTTTCTTTGAGAAACACGCCACTTCGGGTTTGCCAATAAGCTCATTATTTGGAAAATCCCAAGTAATAAACTGCCAATAACATCAGCTCTAACAAAAGGCATGTTAATATCAAAAATAACGCTGGTAACGATTGGCTCGCGGCTAAATAACGCTAGAGTACTTGAATGCCACTAGAGAGAGAGAGAGAGAATATTCGTCTAAACTCCTTCGATATTCCTCAAATCTCCGCTTCCAGACTTTAATTAAATTCAAAATTGGCCGTCAAAACGGAGAGTTTATTTTATAGCCGGCAAATGGGAATATCTGGAATCCGGTACAGACGAATATTAATATTTGAGTGCTAAAGTGTTTGGAGGGCTTGTTAGATCTTCTGTAGCGAATTCTGTCTCTAATTTGGAGGAGAGGGGAGTGAGATGAATGCGGTGTAGTTATGGAATGAGTAGCCGCAGCAGCACCTGCATTGGGTGTTAGTAAATTATTGCTATCATTATCACAGAATTTGAAGCGAATTAGAAGCGATTAAGAAACAATAGATTTTAAGTTTCTTAATGAATATTTTGAGTATCGAAGTAGCTCTGTTTTATTATTTGAAAATCGTATGTACATAAATCAAGTAGCTGCTATAATAAAGCTGTGAACTATGCATTGATCTGATTTAGTTTGAATTAACTAATACTTCGAAATAATATGATATCTATTTGAAATGTTTCGCCAAAATTTTATTGGCTTTCAAACTATAAGGATTGTGGAGTTTAGTTATATTAACGATCAACACTAGGGCTATTTTGGGACAGTCCTCGTAAATTTGAACCACAGTCAAATGACGAGGACGACACCTGAGCTGGCAGCCCTGTCCCTCCCAGATTTCGCACTTCACCAGCGGAAGGAGGTTTTACCCCAATGAATTTAACGGGCACCAGATTAGCCTACATGTCGGTTTTTCGGGTCTCGAACCTGAAACCTCTCCAAGTCCGAAGCAAAAATCTAACCACCAGGCCACCACGGTCTTGTATAAAGACAGCGAAACGCAATATTTAACGTCTATCAAACCAGGTATCTACCGTTTGCTTATTCTTTTATTTATATTTATGTCCCGTTTTAAAGCAACACTAGGGTTATTTTGGGACGGATCTCGTAATTTTGAACCACTATCGGATGACGAGGACGAACTGAGCTGGCTCCCTCTCTCCGAACTTCAGCACCACACCAACGAGAGAACATTTGGCCTCGACGGATTTAACGTGCACCAAACCCGCTTACACAGCGGTTCTTCGGTGGAATCGGATCTCGAACCAGAAACCCTCCGGTTCTGAAGCCGAGACCTTAAAACCATGCCCCTGTGGCCTTCAAAGTGTCTACCAGATTTCGCTTAAATTTTGTTTTTAATTAGTAATGATTTATTATGTTGAGACTGTGACATTTCCTGAAGTCATTCACTTGAAGGTTAGTGACTGGTGGTTTATTACTGGTATAACAACATGCACAAAAACAACCATGGGCTAAATCATTAATTATATTCTTCAACCTAAGCAATTATGATCAATTCTTAATATTTCCATAAATATTACAAAGTAAACGCCGCATACAAAGTTCAATCATTTAGAGGACAATAGGATAAACCATCAAAAAATTCGTATAAAATTGCGTAATAAAGGTCTAAATATTAGCATCCTATCATATCTTCCGCAGATCAAAAATCTATCACATTCCATAAATGCTAAAAAAGCATTTCCCGTTGTACAACACATTTTCTATCAACTGAGCAATTCAGTTCTCCTAGTCTAAATTAAAAATGAGTTGTTTTGGAATTAATCTCATAATTTTAAGCAGTTCTCAGATTAGTAGCTGGTAATCCTTTTTTCGAATTAGCACACCATACTAACAGAAAGATTTTTATCTCCGACAGATTTAGCAAAATTGATTTTGATCCCAAAATTTTGATTGAAAATCCTCGATGGATTCAAGCTCAAGAACAATAAAAGAGTAACAGATATATTTATATTAAACTATATTTTTAATTATATCAATATTAAGAAAGATTTTAATATTTAATCTGAACAAATTAAAATATATACTGAACCTTTGCTGGCATCAAATCTGATCCCTCAATACTAATTCCGAAACAAAGATATTGTCAATAGGTTATTGCATTGACTTATAAGTCAACTAACTTGGTCAACTGACGCTTCTAAAAAGTCATATTATATAAACTAATATCTTTAATAATTCATAAACTATTACTTTTGTAATAATTGTATTCTATTATTTCTGTTATTAGTTTCATTTAAGAAATATACAAAGAGAAACATTGTAATCATCACAAAAAATTTGAACTCAAAATTTCGACGAATCTCCACATATTACATCCCTCTGAATCCAAAAAAAACACATTTTTATGATTACTTCAATGTGTCTATGATAATATAACTCAAAAATATAATGAGCTAGAGGAATGAGATTTTACATGTGGTCCTAGTATCAAATTTGTAAATTTTTACAAAATTCTGTACAAAATTTATTTAGGGGCATCTTTCTGACTGTCCTTGTAAAGTATAATAACACCCTAAGTCGGAAATTTAGTACATAATTTTATCATCAGAAATTAGGTGTGTATTACATTTTGGAGCATATCCATCAAAAGAGTCAGCATCTGTCTGTATGCATCTTCATGTATGTATGAACACGTTTGCTCATTATTTGTTTTTTTTTGTTTGTTTGTTTGTTTTTTCCTTTATGTAACGATCAACAAAACTTCATATATTGAATCACTAGAGTTGAGAAATAACGTGTACAAATCAGATGGGAGGAGATATTTTTAAACTCTTCTAGAGGATTTATTGCCCTCCTTTCCTCTATATTTTCAAGAGATTCGAACTTTCACAAGAAGAACCGAAAAGAAAGTGTTATAATGTCTAAATAGAAATAAAAGTTGAAGAAATGGCACTCCAGCTAATTTTTATTTTATTAGCTACTATTTATTATATTAGCTATTATTTAAATAAATAGCTAGTTTTTCACTAAATATTATACTTAAAAACTCTATATCAATAGATTCTAATTTGCATACTTACCGGGGTATTATAATACACCTTAATTTAAAAGGGTATTATATTTAGATCTGCGTACAGAGTGAATCTTATGGAACTGGTCTGGAACCTTTGACTTTCCAATCAAGAAATCGAAATTCTACCAAAAATCATTGTTCTAACCTTTCATTAAATTGCTATTGTTATAAAATATCTTGGAGTACAGAAAATAAGTTTTTTCTTTTTCATGCAGTATGCAAATGTAATTTGCATTTTAATTGCTTTTCATCTTAGGGGGAAAAATTTAAAAAGTTTCGAGCCTTTATCCAAAATCGTAATATTTTTACATCGAGTGAGTGATCTAAGGTTCCAGTTGAATCGTAGGAAATGTTACGATTAAGCTTGTATAGTCTTTATATTATTTTCAAAATTTGCTCTTAATTATATAAAAGCAATAACGTTTACAAAAGGTATTTAAATGTAGTCACAGCAAGAATTTTATAAATTCATTAACTAGAACCATGAAAAGTATAGCTTAATATGCTTTAAAAATTTCTATTATTTTTATTATAAGAGAAAAACTGTATAGGACTAAAATTAGTACCGCTAAAAAATAGTTTTTAAATTTTAAAGTCGTGTAAAAAGGATATTTTTTGTGCAATAATATGATACGCGTTAAAATTAACTTAATTTAAAATATAGATTAAGTTAATAAATTACTTTGATTAATAGTTAGCTGAAACTCTAATTACAATTTTAAGAAACTCTTTTTTAATTTACATCTTTCACCAGAGAAGCAACAAGCTGCTGAATTTGGAAGCTCTAGATCCAACAATCTGTCTTGTTGAGTATTTTTATCAATTTTTGCTCCATGAATTCACATCAAAAGGTTCACAGATAGCACGTCAGCTTGTAAACATTATCTAAACAATAGTACCTCCTTTATATTTATTTTTGCTTTGAAAATAAATTCTTTTCTAATAGATTACAATCTCGCCAGTCACTTAAAACTCTATTTTCTCAATCTTTTTCGTTTTATTTGACAATCACTACTTTTCCTCCAAACACTGCATATCGAAATGGCTAACAATGCTTGCGATATGACGTCAGTTCATTTAGAGAAATATTCAGCAGCCCCCCCCCCCTCTTGGTCAACTCGTCATTGAACTACTCCATCTCCCCATTAAAGTACATCGCTTTGGAGAGATTTAATGTCAGCGTTTTGTGGTTGCTAGGCTACAACACATCCTGCGTCCACCAGAACGTGCAAGATTGGGAATGAAAATGAGTAGTGCACTTATTGCCTACTTTTAAAACAAATCTTCCTTTTCTTTTTTTTTTTTTTTTTTTCATGTCTTCTTGATTTTTTCTTCTTTTTGCTCTCTTCCATTAAATCGAATTTTCACTTTTAAGAGTTGACTAGTGAGAAACATTTCCAGTGCTGACAGAAGCAATGTCATTTCGACCAAGATCACGTTCTTCTTCAAGTGAACTGTTGAAGTAACTTCAACAAGAACTGTTATCACTTGTCGTGTTGGAAATGAGATGATAAAAAGAATTGCTGATTGCCAATGAAGAATTAGATTTTTTCGTACATCTGATTTGATTGCGTAGTCATTATTTTATATCACTTCAATTGTTGGGAGTTATTATTTCATTTCACGTTATATGTTAAGTGTTTTTATAAATTAATAGTTGCTTTTTTAAAGTGGTAGAATATATTGGTAAAGTATATAAACAGATATGTATCATAACTTCGTAAAGCATTACAAATCGTATAGTAAGCCGAAAACATCTGTAAATTCTTTTATTCGTGATTTAAAAATACATTTTCGAATCTCTTTAAAAGACCTAGATCTACGATATTTATTAAGTTATTACTTTTTAGAAGATTGATGCTTACTAATAAAGAATTTCTAATAGATTTAATTTCATTTTTAATTGAAAATAAATCTAAGTTTCAATGTTTTTCTTCAGTAACTTAGAAGCATAACATTACAAGAAAAGCAAGCTTAGACCACTTTAAATTTCAAACCCTAACCTTTGCGAAGTAATTTTATTTCCGTTTGGGGGTTTTTTCCCCTCTAATTTTAATAAATTTTAAAAACTCTTTAAATATATTTTACAACGGTTTCCATTGTTTTAATAATTATGTTTATACATATGTGTATCACCATAGTATTAAAGAAATTTTTATTTTTTGTCCTTTATATTAAGAATTTTAAAAAATAAAATGAAGTTTACTTAATCAAGCCTAAAATATTATCTTACTGCGATGATACACGCTTGAGATTTGAGTTAATTTTTTTTATTTCTTTTTCCAAACACTGCAGTGAGTTTTCCAAAACTTTATCAAAAGGTTATATTGATGTATAACAACGAAATAAAATGGCAAATTTTGTATGAGCTTGAATTTTTGAATACATGCTTTTTGTTTCAAAGATGTCCAGCTACTTTTAATATCAATTGCAAAAGAGCATACATTTTCATGAAATACATTTAACTCATTTCAAACTAATCGATATTTCATTAAAAGAAATTCGTTTTCAACACATTTGGACATACTTTGACATTTTGGAAAGAGATTTTCCATCATTTTCCAAAAAAATATGCAATATACTTAATAGAAATTAATAGCCAAAATCTATCTAGAAATTCAATAAAATGTATTATTAGCAATATTTGCTTTAAAAAATTTTATCGATTGAAAGTAATTGTTATCTATTATTTCTAAGCTATCTTAGGTATTAGAGGTTAATGAGAAAACTATATATATCTTGTTTCCAATCGAAATTAACATTTAATTGAGAAAAAGCAATTAAATAAAAAAAATATATATTCTGTCTGAAACAGTAATATCGAAATGCTTGCTTAGTTTCAAAATATGATAAAAAATGACGTAAGTTTTCAAACGTGGGCATCTATCGTGTCTTGCGATTCTATATTAGCACAAGATGCTGTAACTTTCTAATAGAAATGGTTCATGATTTGTTAGGACCATATATTAGTAGTTATAAATTATTTTGACTCTAAAGGAAATTACAGCGTAAAAATTTGATATAATATACGTTTTGCTAATTTAGATCATGACAAAAATATCTACTAATAATAAAAATGTGTGTGTGTGTGTGTGTGTGTGTGTGTGTGTGTGTGTGTGTGTGTGTGTGTGTGTGTGTGTGTGTGTGTGTGTGTGTGTGTGTGTGTGTGTGTGCGTGTGCGTGCATGCTTGAGTGCGTGTTTATTTGTTGGAGCTATACAAGTAGACTACTTAACCTACTGCAATAAATTTCAGCACATATATGGCTTGGAAAATAGAAATAGGCAAATGAGTGCGATTTTTTAAAATTTTAATTCGTTAAAAACTAAGTTGAATTTTGGAAATTTTCTTCGACAACTTCTGAACTATTATTTCACAAAATTAAACTTTACACCGTTTTAAAATTTTAAAAAATTATCTTTTTAACAATATCAATTTATTAGTCGGACCAATTTTTTTCCTAATATTTTGCAAATTTTTAAAAATATTTTTTACCTAATTGTTGACTTGAAATTTAAACCATTTGTTCCACAAAATATTTAATTACATGATTTTCTTCATCGTTTCTTCAAAAATTTAATTGCTTATTTTTTCCTTCATTGTTGAAAACTAAGGAAGAAGATTTCTATTTAATATCTGTGTAATTTTCAAGAAGAATAACAAATGATTTTGCGTTGCAGATTATGTTATAAAAGAGATGAATCGGATAGTTGCATTTTTAATAGCGGATGGATTCTTATTATAATAGTGTTCAGTCTGGTCTCCATTAAGAAAACTTATGTATATAATGAACAGAACATATGTAAAACTATTAAAATAACGTAGTAGTAATGTCTGACAAATTGAAGAAATTATGTGGATAAAATTACTTATATGTATTTTAATTGAAATTAAATATAATCACTATTCCTAAAAAACCGATTTGCCACCTGAGTCGACTAGTATCCATTAAATTTCGAGACACAATCAAAACTTATTATAAGAAAATATTTAAGAAATTTTAAATCGGTTTTAATATTGATAATGGGATATTCAATCATAAAGAATTTCCAAGACTAATTGGATATATTTTAACATTAAAAATTGTTTTAAAATTAAATTATATTCACTTAAATAAATGAAACAAGATAATACGTGCAAATATTTGTAAAATTTAACAAGAATATATCTCATTTTGGCATAAACATTTAAATGCATCAAAAAAATTCCAAATCAATATTTTTCTTGGTCTATGCATAAGTACGAAAAAAATAAGAAACTTTACCATGTCATTTTAAGAAATAAAAAGAAAAATCAGAAGTATTCCGCAAATTTTCACTTACCATTTCTGCAGTTATTAATAAAACAATCTTAAGTATCAAGATATAAAGTAAATGTTTATATTAAATTAAATAAATCGCAATCAATTCAGAATCAATGTCATGATATATTAAATGATGATCAATAAGAGTTTTAACTCAGTTTAGAACATAACGCATATTTTATAAATATTAATTATATTAAAAATTCTAGAAAACATATTTTAGAAAAGCAGAATCATCTTTATCAAGTTAAAAATTGTATAGTTCAGTCAATATTTTTAAAAATAAGCCTTATTTTTTAGTCTAAATGCACAGACGTGAATATATGCAGCATTTCCTTTATTGATTGTTTTATTGAAAAAACGGGTATGATTCATCTAGCACACTTAATAATTATTATCATATTTACGATAATTATCACACTTTTATAATTATTATCAACTTTGTCTCTCTTACAAGTTCATCTAATGTTTCCCTCAACTTTCAAAATAAGAAATAATTTAAAATCTTCAATATGAGGAAAGCAAGTTCCCACATCTTGGAGAAAAATCCATATTCGTTTATTCGCAATATTATATTCATTTTCTAAGTCAAATATGTCCTTAAATATGATAATTTACATACACCACTATTTTAAAATGCTGATAAACATTAAAAAGGTCGCCCCTATCTATCCTGAACTGTTCAATGAATCTGAATGTAAAGACGCCACAAAGAGTGATAAGAACAATTTGGTTTCTTATAAAATAATCTTAAATGGGCCATGAACAAAGCCTTCCAGAAGAAGGTATATCCTGCCGTCGGCGATTATTTTTTCGCTATTGTTATTCTATCGAGAGAAGCGAAATCTTACATACAGAAACAGATTTCTTATCTACAAACTTATTAATTCACTCCTAAGAATACTATAAAATTTTAAAAATTAAATACAATTTAAAAAGAATCATTTAAATTTATCAATTGGTAATATGAAATTTGTTTAAATTTTATATAAGTAGAGCGTGTTCATAAACAAAAGATTGTTATTTGAGTTAGGTAATAAAATAACTGGGAAAGGGCTCCAAAATTTTTATGAAAGAAAGCAAAGTGCAAAACAATGTTGACAGCTTGCCAGGAGCAACATAATATAGTGGCAGATTAAATTGACGTACTTAATGTAATAAGAAATGTCAATAAAACTCTTTCTTTCCCTTTTTACTCCTGACGATGTTGGAGAAAATGATCCAATGTAAGTAAACAGAAAAGTATAGAATATCTAGTATAAAAAGATACTTCTTTATCAAAAAAAATTTCACAGATACAATGTATGAATTCTCTAGAAATTAAGCAGAATTGATCTATGAAAAAAAAGAAACAAGGATCAAAAGCATATTTTAATGCTATAAATTTTGGTTCAACTTGTACAATATTTATTCAAAACCTCTTTTTAAAAATCGTTATGTTTAAACGTTAAATGTAAAAAAAAAATTATTCCTTGTTAAAATTAATAAAACTTTGCCATGTATAAAAATTATAACAATAAATACCAAATTAACTTTGCCTTAATAAAAAGGCCAAACGAAAAACAAAGCCAAGAAATATTTCATAGAATAAACAGTTTAAAGTGATATGGATGATCATGTACACTTAAAAATTTAAGAAAACACAATGTTTTGTTACAATTCACAGTATTATAATTGATCAGGCAAAATCGTAGGAAAAACTGATTTCAAACTTCACTGTCAGATTTTTAACAGTATCAATTCAATGAAAGATACAGGAAAAACATAGCTGTGTGTTTTTTCTTAGGAGTAATTGGTGGTCTCTTTTTTTTTTCTTTTACAAGATATTACTGAATTTCTAATTTAATTTAATATGATATATTTCCCGAATGTCATCGCAATATTAATTTATTAGCGATAATAGTTAAAATAACACCAGCTATCATAAGCATCCTCTTCTCTGCATATGTATTTATACATCTCTTAAGCCAAACAAATTCCCATGTATTCTAAAAAGAAAATATCATAAAATGCCAATATAAACAATAAAAGATTAGTTCTTCAGATTATTCTGGTGTGGTGTGGATATTTGGAGAGTGGGTGCCAGCTCAGGTGTCATCCCTGTCATCTGACCGTGGTTCAAAAGTACGAGATCCATCCCAAAATATCCCTAGTGTTGCTTTGAAAAAGGGACGTTAATATAGCAAAACAAACTTCAGATTATTATCGTGAATAACTGTGACATTTATGTCGTTTAATGCAGCAGAAGACAAATACAGACGACCTTAAATATGTTCGAATTAATTAAAATATATTCAATTGTTCTAATTAATTGTTGTATATTTAACAACTCGCAGATATTTGTTTCAATAGAATGGAATTTTATTTATTCCCGTTTTGCGAAATACTGCCTCAGTTTGTTATTTTTGATGATGCATATGTTATTGTATACAGTAACCTTCTTTTGAATGATAACTCATTTTCCATACGTTTATTATTTACATATTTATTAATTATTTTTATCTGTATGAAGTAGCTGAATAATATGTCACTGTAAACTAAATATATATATAATTTACACGTAATTAATAAAATATGTGATTGTTATGTATCTGTATAATGATTTAAATTGTTATCTTAATTAATTAAGTTAAAATTAGATTCAAATATAAACAGTCGCTAAATTATCATTAGTATTATGGATTTAAGTGAAACATTATGACGTTTAAATATTTTCATATTTATTTAAGAATATTTCTCGTCTAGCTACGAAAATTAAGTCTTTAATTAATTTCTATTTGACAAGATAATTTTATAAACTCATTTTTACTTCTTCAAATTCTAAGTGGAAATACGTAATTCGATGCTTATTTTGTTATTATTGTATTTAATAAAGCTAATTTCCAAATAGCTATGTTTAAAATTCTAAAATTCTTAAGAAATACATTTTTCTTATCTTTCTCTTAATTGATTGAATTCGATCAATATTCTTTTTGACATTGAAATGGGAAAAATAAGATATGATATTCAGAATATTTTGTTTAAAGGCAATTCTTAGTTCTATTTAGAGTTTATTAATTAAATTGTCAGCAGTATTTTGTTTAAATATGCAAATAATTTAGAAGAAAGCCATTCCCCATTTTCTCACAATTAAAGTAACAATTAATTTATTGAAAATATATTTATGTTTATGTTTTGTATGATTATACCAAACTATTTTTCAACGGATAACTCAAAAAAAATGTGTGAGATGTATTATTTTATTTTGTTTCATTTTATTTAAAAGCTGTCAGGCGGAAAAGCAAATATACAACTGAATACTATTTTTTAATTATTTTTAAGCTTAATGGTTAAAAAAATCTTTGAGTAATTAAATTTAGAGTGATTTCATTTCCACGGAAGCAAAATAGATCAATCAATTTCATTTAATTCAAATATTAAAAGATATTTCATTATTCGTTTATTGTCTATTACTTGTTCCATCTCTTAGGACTCTCTAACTTTAACACAGTAAAAGTTAGTATTCAAAATAATTTTAATTCTGAATTCTAACTTTTTAACAAATTTTTTAATTCAACAAACTAAAAATTTCCAAACATTTAAATTATTCGATTCTCTTGAGAATTCATGTATTCATAAGCTTTTTTCCGAACATTAAAAAATTTACTTAGTTCCTTTAACAATATTAACCCTTTTAGGTATAGGATATATTTTTGGTCTGTTGAATCTGCTCAAATTTCAGTTATGATTTGTAATTTCTTCTTTCAAGTGTATTTATCTAATTGCAGTGATGTGTTTTTTGGGAAAATTTCTATTCTGGATAAAGTGGATTGTAAAGTGGATATATGGCATGTATTGAAGAATGCTACAATAGAGAATTTGATTATTGTCTTGTTCAATTATAATCAATATGTGACTTGCATGCATTTTTTTTACTTGTTATTTCTGGCCACCAGTCGTTTTGCTAATGATATTGGTTATGTTTAATATCAGTTAAATCATTTCTGCATAACTTAATGTTTATAATTCCTTCAACAAAATATATTTCAGTGAAAAATTTTGATAAAACATTAAAGCAGTTAAATTTTAAAAGGATTACAAAATTTTTATTCTTCATAAAATGAGCCTTCCCATTGAAATCAAGTCATAACATCACAATACTATTAGACTTAAACGTCTGGTAATCTGTTTCAAATTGCACATTGTCTTACGTAGTAATGCAATTTCACTTTTCAATTTCTTCTGTTATGAAGATAATATGCAGAATCTTTCAATGATTAAAAAAAATCACGTGATAAAATATTTAATGAAAAAATGAAAATTCTTTGAATTTCTCTGAAACTTCAAATTTTATCACTGAAAGTTATGCAACAAAATAAATTAAAAAAATTTTCAAAATATTTTTAAATTTTTGCACAGCAACCAAATTAGCATTAATAAAATGTTAATAGTTTAAATTTAAAGATGTTGTAAAAACCAGATTTGTTCAATGATATTTATGGAAGCTATTGTTTAAAAACGGAAAACCCTCACTTAATTTATGTTAGTAATTTAATTTATATTTTTAATTAATTAAAAATTTTAATTAATTAAAAATTAATTCATAAAATTTGACAATTCGACAAATATCAAACAATCTATCCTATGCAATTACAACACACACATAATTAATCCTTTATTATTAGAACAGATAGAGATATATGCATGGTATGTAAAGGAAAATAAATTTTTAATGACTTTAAAAGGTATCTATGTTTAAAATAAACTGAATAAGAGGATAAGTACGCGATTATAGTATATTTTCCTTAGAAAGGAATTTAATATAATAAAAAAATACTTATAATAACCAAAACTTGATATTTCAACTATTTTATCTTTTTGTTTTGATAGAAATTTTATCCTAATCATAAACGTTATAAGCGACACTTTTGAATTTATTTAATTTCAGTTATTTAAAACTCCTATATATGATAAATCTGTACCATATAATTTATTAATCTAAAATTGTATACGTTATATCAATTATGAAAAGAAATGATTATTTTACAACCTTGGAATAAATAGTGTAATGGAAAAAGCAAAATCTAGAATAATTTTATCAGAAGAAAGTATATTATCATATATTCTGTTAACTTTGTTTGATCAAGATAGATAGCGAACCAGCTTAGCTAACACAATGATTTTTTTTCAAAATTATCAACAATTACGTGGCAACTCGGCGTGTATTATTAAATTCAGCTTCTGTTATTAAAATTAAATCATTTTAAACAAAAGACAATATGCAATTACTTCAGTTTCTTAATTAAAAGAATATATAATTTGAATAATATCTCTCATGAGAGAAATTGATAATTTAGACATTGACATTCCATTAAAGAAATACATAATTTGAATATTGATTTTCATAAAGGAAATACATAACTCTGTCTTGGAAAACATACATTTCATAAAAAAAAAATATAAAATTTTAAAAATAATTTCCATGAAATAACTTAAAAGAATACCACCTGACGCTGGTTTATCAGTACAAAATGAACGAATAACAAATTTTCCAATCATAACTCCTTCTCAAAATAAAACAATGAATACAAATGAAACGGTCAGCTGAGGAATACAAAATTACTCAGAACTGTTAATTGCTGCAACCGGTTGAAACGTCGAAAGAAAGCTATCCAAATTGATCTGTATCAAATTCTCTAAGACTACCAAATCATTCCAGATCCAGTTGGGATAAGAACAAGAGCCTAAATAATGTGAGATACTTAATTTCCCTCGGGAAGACATGATTAGGGTTATAAAGAAGAAAGAGCAGTGATTATTTTGAAGAACCCCTTCCTAAATTAGCAATGACTTCGCCTTATTCTTTGATTCTTACAAGATTTGATTTTCTTGGAGTATAAATACCTTCAACTAAGTGAATTTGATCACTCCAATCAAGAAGATTCAAATGCCGCTTAAAAATGTCTTGTTAGTATCCTAATCAGGTTTTCAACAATGCAATAGATCTTTTGAGGATTCGGCAATCCAATTTATTCTAATTTTCTGTAAGTTTTACATTTCGATATATCCTTGCATTTTATCACAATGAAAAAAGTCGGGAATCTAGTAACTATCAGATCATATAGTATTAATCGTCGATTTAGATATTCAATATTCATGCAGTTAAATTTTAGAAAGTGGATTTTATAATTTTATGTTTATTTGTATAAAATAAAGCTGTTTTAACAACGTAACTAGAAACGAAATTAAAAATTTGACTATCCATTCAAAAGCAATGTACGATGTTTTACTTGGTTTTCTGTTTGAGGTATAGTGTTCTCAGCATAGTAGGAAGAGCTCATTTCTACAAGAATATAATCTCTATAAAATCCTTACTTTTTTATTATATAATTTCTCAAGAAATACTAAGATATGCGATTTTCAGTCCTGTAGCTTCATTACATGACGAATACAATATTAAGTAAAACTAGAGGTAAAACCAAGAATCATTAAAGGCCAATGCAAGATGAGTTCTTCATAGATTTTTCAAGAATCCGTTTCTATAATAACTGCCTGTTTATTCATTTATATATTAAAACTCTAATCCGGAAATAAACTAAACAACGATGACGGGAAACAAAATTCTAAATTAATAACTAAAATTAAATTAATAATCAAAAATTAAAACTAAATTAAAATAAACTAAATTACTTTCTTCATTGAAAATGCTACTTCCTGGTCTTTTGGTGAAATAATAATGGTGATATTAATTGCTCCATCATCAAAAGAACCTTTCATACTTTTTAGAGTTTGGCGAAGACTATACTAGTGGGATACACTTTTGATAATCTAATACTTTACTAATACAACTCATCTCATAGTCCTGAATTTACAATGAGGTGAGTGGAGAATATTAAAGCGAAAACAAATCATAATGAATGGATATTAGCGATCGTGGCGGTAGATAAATCATAGGTTGCAGTTGAGAACTCGAAAGTTATATTGTGTGGTGAAAGCTTATAATCCAGTTAACAGCTACGCTGCAAAAGCAATTGCTTTTGTATCATGGTCATGTTACTGGACTGTAAACAACAAGGTCCCAGGTGCAAACAATTTCCCTCGTGCAAACAATTTCCGCCACATTGGTGATCTTGGATGATGAATCTTCAACCTTCGTACAGCTGTTGTGGCGCCATCTACCCACAGCAAACCAAAGTCGTCAGAGTCACTTGACGCAGCAACAGCAACGACACACGCTCGCCATAACGCTTGGCTCTACTCAAATGGGTACAGGCGTATTAGATTCAACAGCTCAATACATCACCACTCAACAGCCATATCGTTCGTCTCACCTCCGACTCACTGGAGAGTCTGTGGTGAAAGCTTATAAGCCAGTTAACAACTACGCTGCACGAGCAATTGCTTTTGCATCATGGTCAGAACCTGGGACCTTGTGATTCGCAGTCCAGTAACATGACCATGATACAAAAGCAACTGCTTGTGCAGCGTAGTTGTTAACTGGCTTATAAGCTATTCACCACAATTGTAATGTTTATAATATAATAGTAAAATTTTCTGCATGATTTTATATATATTTGGAGTAATCCATATAATTTTTTCTATAAAATGCCATTTTTTTAATAAAATCCTTTAATCTGACACTTTCGTCAATCTTACACTCTTCTTGTCTGATATCTGCCAAATTATTGAAAATCTACTGTAATGATGATATTTAGCTCAGTTCACAGTTTCTGAACTATTGCAACTATGCGATCATTAAGTTTGCTACTAATGCCTTTCCCAGAAAATTCTATGTTATGGCATTTTATTTTGTAAATAATTACAATCGACTACACCAACCAACCCTGAGATACACGTTAAAATCTGAACGACCACTACGCCTTGAAAGCATCGACGATAACTATGGTTGAGACCTGAGGACCATCACCGACCAATGTATAACCCCTATCGTAGAAAGCACGTTCCGTCATCGGTAAGGGGCAACCAATCTTACACTATTTCTGCACCCACCAAAGCGACGACAGCCATGCTGGAAACATCTCCATTTTTGAGGTGCCTCTCGGGAGTATATTGTAATGGTACTTTGTCTATAAATATGTCTTGTTAATTCTAATTTACCATAAATTATACTGATTTGAACAGTTCCTTTTTTCTTTTTTTTTTTTCTCCTTTTGCATTTCATTGTGATATTATTAAAATGAGATTTTTAAAAAATACCTTTATTCATTTCATAATGGTTCTTTTGATACTCAGTCAGAAGGAAAATTATTAAAAACAGTAAATGGATTAATTATTCGTATAATTTAGTAACGTATGAATTCCTAATCTGCATTTTCTACATTATTAATATTTTGCTACATTTTAGTTGTTATTATTATTGTAACAATACGATCAAAAAAAAATCACATATTCCAATAAACAGAAAGGAAATCACACATTTACTGTATAAAATTAACAATAATTCAGTTAACAAAAAAAAATATTAAAAATTACTTTTTTTTTCTTTATCATAAATTATTTCTCAATTCTCATCCAGATTTCCATACACCAAAAAAAGAAACAAGTTTTCTCAAACCCAACCCAAATTCGTGTTCTGGTCCATCTACTTAAACTATTGATATAACTTGTGCATCCTCAACAAGAAAAAAAAAGCACGCAAGAAACCCAGCGGAATAGCGGAACACATGCTTTCCACCAGCAGCCGATAATATTTCTTGAAGCAGCCCTCCACTGGAGCGTGCAGGGGATGTTTCCCGCACTCTAATCCCCAAGATCTCTGCTAAGTCCGTTTCATTTGGGCCTGGCCGACCGTACAGAATCAACGCTCACGCTCCCCGCCTCCATCTTTAGCAACAGAATATTTACTGCAAATATCATCTTTTCACGTTCAATATCAATTCCTTCCTTTCTTTTTCTACTTCTTTTACCTTTCATATTTTCTTCCCTTCACTCACTCAATAGTCCTTTTTTTGTCCCTGTTGTTCCTTTTCGGTATCAGTCAGAAGAGAGGTCGAACGCTTAAGTGCGTTTCTTGCCAGTGCAGTGGAGGATGTTTTAGGCTGAGGTATTACTCGATTACGGATACAGTGAAAGGGTGAAGAATGGGAAGATGAGTTCACTCTCTTACTTTTTTCTTATTCTTGTTCTTTTGGCATTTCTTATTTTGTTTTAGTTTCTTCTCTATCCTCTTGCTCTCTCTCCCTCTTCTGCTGTCGATACTTAGTATTGGTTATTTTGATTTGTAGTCAGTATATCTGGTTAGTATTCGAGTAGTAGAAATTGAATATTATCATTGAAGGAAATGTTTCAAATTGATTGGATTGAGAACATGAACACATTTATTGTTGTTAGTGAGTATTTTATTTTTTAGTGATTTATTAATTTTTTTTGTCCGAAATTTATTTAGAAAGAAAATATTATAATCGTCGAAAAATTCAACAGGAAGTGAAGCTTGACGTTCGTTTTATATTTTGCTTAAACTGATAAAAATATTTTTGGGATTACTTGATCGCTTCTAAGTTTCTTTTCATATCCATCTGAAATCCATAACTTAACAAAGAGGAAATTTTTGTATGTGACTTTTACACTAAAGTTATTGATTTGTATCTATTTTTGAACAAAGTCACTCAAATGAGAGAGTTTTATATATTTATACATAAATACATATTCAGTTTTCTTCAATATACTACGTAGTTACACAAAAGGTATCAGACTTACAAAAATCATATACGCTGCTGCTCCCATCAAATGGGGAAAAAATTATGTATACTTTCTTATTAGTTGCATTTATTTGACGTCACATTGTTTCTTAATTCCAAAGAAAATTTTGCAAATAATTTTGATCTTTTATTATTTTTTATATATATTTTAGTTATTTCCCCGTCTAATTACAGAAATCCCATGCGTTGCCATTCTCACTGATTGAAATATACATTCTTAATTACTGCATCTATTAACTTCACAACGTCTCTTAATTTCAAAAAAAAATTTGCAGACGATTTTCGTTGTTTCTCCTTCTAATGAATATATTAAATACATTTATTTTTGTGCAAGTTATCATAACTATAATTTAAAAGTATTTTCAGGAAAAAATATGTAATTTAGAGAAAATCAACATAACAGTTTAAATCATTGTTAGATACGTAGTTCCAAATGCTTGAAAATGGATTTCTTCGAATAAAGATTTGTGAAATTATTGAAACTAGTCATTAAGAACAATGACATCAGATTGTCAGTGATAAAAGAATTTTCGAATGATTGTATCTAGATCTTATTCTTTTCAGTTGAGAATATTCAAATGGATAACAAAAGAATTAACATTTTTGAAATTATGTTATTAGAATGATTTATATATATGAATATAAAAAATAAAGGAGATGCACTGCATTTTTATATATATATGCACGTCTAATGTATGAAAAATAATTCATACAGAGAGAATGAGTCGAAGGTAAATTTAACTAGATGTTGTAGTCATTCAAGGAAAAGAATAGTTAATGTATGCAATCGAATGACATTAAAAAGAGGGTTGAATATTTGAAAAGTATTGATTACTTATTAATACTATGAATGAAATATTAAGTTGGTTATTAATAGAAATATATCATGTTTGAAGAGAAATTAAGACTTTTCATTCATCATTAAAAATTAAAGGCAATCTTTTGTCATATCTAGCAATGTGAAAAATCAAATAAATTTATTATTTATTTTAATTAATAAACAATGAATATTTAACTCAAATGCAATAATTCAATTTTTTTTTTATCATAGTTTCATATTCAAAACTTTGAACGACTAAAATTGAAATTTTTCATAAAATTAATTAAATAAATAGATTTATCAATAGAAATTTCATGAATAGATTCATTATATAATATTAAGTTATTTTTCCGAAATTGAATAACTTTTCATTTCAAACGACAAATTAGTGTCGGATACATATTTGTATGACTTAATAAACAAACCATTGGCTCTTTTGCTTTCATTTGCCATTTTCAAGGAAGCTTGAATCAAAGAATTGCAGAAAATAAAAATCCCGATTGTCTTTTCATCATTTACTATACATCTACGCAGAATAAAATTACCAATTACTTCTGATCTCTCAAGTTATCCTAGACTATACATATCATATCAGCTTGTGTTAAATAATGTGGAAGCAAACTGGAAAGTATTATAAAACAAGAGCTTTCTTATCTCTATATTTTATTATTATTTTGGTTTTGATTTTTTATTAAATTGTTTTTCGAAATCATGCAATTTATATTAATAACATAATATAATAATTTATAAAATTATTAATGCAAACCAAAAAAGCAGCCTTCCAGTCCCAACCATTATACCAAATGTGTCTGATTTTTATTCCATGTCAAAGTTAATGACTCCTAAATAAATTATTTAGGGTCACCTAACCCTACCACTCCTTAATTTTGAAATAAATGTTAAAAACACTATTTCACTACACATTTATTTTGGAAAAAAGATAGCAACTAAATCTACCTTCCCCAATTACTACCCGTTGTCAATTTTTGATCAGTCATAAATGGTTGACTGTCCCTTCCGTCCTCTATTTTAAAAGATCGCAAAGTAAAACCTTGATGTAGCCTTTCAGCCTAAACCACTGGACCCATTTCGAAAATTTATTTGCCTATGAATATCGGCCCTTTGCTTGAATCAACAAAATACTCTATGTTTCTCTTGTAAATATAAATCAAAATAGTACCTTCATTTGATATGATATTATTTAATTCATAAAAGTTGGCTAATATTGCTATATTAATGTTATTAATATTACGGATGAACAACTCGTCACCGAAGGCAGCTAGTAGCTGTTACAAAAGAAATCTTTTTCAAACAATAATAGAAAAAAGGATTATAAATAAAGAAACAGAGACACTTAAGAAAAGGAGACTCACTAACATTCTCATTATATTATTTAATATTGTTGTTCAAATCGTACAGTGAATGTACAGTATGAAGCTCAAAAAGCTAGATAACGGATAATAATGCTTAGTTCTACACGAAAATACAAAACATAAGTACAAAAGTATAATTAATGCATAGACAAATGCAGCAGTTGCACAAATTAGCAATAAACACACAAACAGAAAATCATTGTCAAAGAATAACAACTGCACATTATTACTAGCATTATAAGTACAAGTTTCATGATAAACTCAGAAAAGAGGATTCGCTTCATTCGTATGAACGTCTCTACTCATATATTCTCTGTGACAAGGCTTCGAATTTTCTAGAAGAATTTCTGGATTTTGGATTCTAATAAACATATCGCATAATTCATTTTGTTTCCTTTTTGTCACTAAATTCATCGCCAGTTCTTTAAATTGTTGCCAAATGTGTCGCCAAGGTTTAAAGTTATTGACAACCTTTCGGTACTTTTTTAACCCTTTCTAGGGCCGTGGGAAGTATACTTCCCACCAAATTTATCAATCTTTGTGTGAAATTATGTAGGTTGGCATAAGTTCTGACAATTTTTTTAGCAAGTCAAACTTAGATGCTTCATTTCTTTATCTCAGACAAAATTATGTGTCTTGGTTTGTCACTTAATTAATAATCAACCGAATTAATTAATTAATCAAATTAAATTTATCTAATAAGCTAAATGAATTCATTTTCTTATTCTAATTTCAAGCCTAAAAATATTTTAACATAATATGACTAGAAAAAAATGGCCCTTTAAAGGGTTAAGATACGGATTTAAGAATATCCGTAAATCTCTATTTTCATCGATGATACTATTCCTGCAGGAAAGCCATGCTGTAGATTCGTAACATCATTTAACTGGATAATTTCTAACATTAGTTACGATCTTCAGATAGATCCCTTCCTTAGAATATGTAAAGTTACTTCAGTCTACATGTGCTATAACGCGAACCAAGCGGAAATTATTTCTTCTATCCATTAGATTTAATTGGAAGATTTCTTTTGATTATTGAATTGCTTTAACTGATTTTATTGACGGTTTCGATTGTTTCCTAACAGTAAAAGCGAGAATCTTTTAATGAACAGGATTTCTTTTGATTATTGAATTGCTTTAACTGATTTTATTGACGGTTTCGATTGTTTCCTAACAGTAAAAGCGAGAATCTTTTAATGAACAGGATTTCTTTTGATTATTGAATTGCTTTAACTGATTTTATTGACGGTTTCGATTGTTTCCTAACAGTAAAAGCGAGAATCTTTTAATGAACAGGATTTCTTTTGATTATTGAATTGCTTTAACTGATTTTATTGACGGTTTCGATTGTTTCCTAACAGTAAAAGCGAGAATCTTTTAATGAACAGGATTTCTTTTGATTATTGAATTGCTTTAACTGATTTTATTGACGGTTTCGATTGTTTCCTAACAGTAAAAGCGAGAATCTTTTAATGAACAGGATTTCTTTTGATTATTGAATTGCTTTAACTGATTTTATTGACGGTTTCGATTGTTTCCTAACAGTAAAAGCGAGAATCTTTTAATGAACAGGATTTCTTTTGATTATTGAATTGCTTTAACTGATTTTATTGACGGTTTCGATTGTTTCCTAACAGTAAAAGCGAGAATCTTTTAATGAACAGGATTTCTTTTGATTATTGAATTGCTTTAACTGATTTTATTGACGGTTTCGATTGTTTCCTAACAGTAAAAGCGAGAATCTTTTAATGAACAGGATTTCTTTTGATTATTGAATTGCTTTAACTGATTTTATTGACGTTTTTGATTGTTTCCTAACAGTAAAAGAGAGAATCTTTAAATGAACAGGATTTCTTTTGATTATTGAATTGCTTTAACTGATTTTATTGACGGTTTCGATTGTTCCCTAACAGTAAAAGCGAGAATCTTTTAATGAACAGATTTCGACAGATATGCAGATGAGTTCGACTTCATTTAATAAATGGTTTCACCTTGAAATATGTTATTCAAGGTGAAACCATAACCTTGGTTAACCAAGGTCATTCATAGGTGAAAAATTGCTGCAAAAAAGAAATGAGAGGATTAAATAAATGTAAAGAGTGTAGCAATTCCTTATTTTATCATCAATTAAATTAAGGTATGGGTTATTTATTAATATTGAAATTGAATCACCTTTCTTTAATATATTTGCAAAAATTCTTGCAGCTGAATTCGTCTTATATGCATTTTATATGTATTTGCATTAAATTATCAAATTTTGTCTATGATTTAAAAAAAAAGAAGAACGGTTCCAAAAAAAAAATTCAAATAATTGCAAGGAGTTTTGCATCCATAACGGACATCTGAAACAGAAAAAAAGTATTATATAAAATATGATAATGGATTATTTCACCAGGAAATCATCGTTAAATTTTAGGAGGATATAGTGTAATTTCCCGATTTTTGAATCTGAAAAGTAGTTTTTCTTAAAAAAAACTTTATATATTCGTGATATTCTCTGTAATATTTATTGCGATTTATTTTTCAAATTAAGGTAAAATAGTTTCTACTATTTTCTTCTAGTCTTGAATATTTAATTTCATACGTTATTTCATTTTAAGTATATTACAATCCTAAACACAGGAATTTGATTCGGAATTCAAATTCTTTGCATCAGAATTTAAAGTTAAGCAAAGCTTCCTGAAGAGCTTTGCTTAACTTTAAAAGGTTGATGGCGACATCTGTTGAGTATTATTCAAAATACAAAAATGCATACGCAAATATTACACAGCGCAAAAAGGATGGAATGTTTTATAAAATATAACATATTTTACATTCTAATTATAAAATAAAAAAATCCTTTAATGATAAAAGTATACTTTTTTACTACTCTCTGATATTTTAAAACTTATTTAACTAAATATCTTTTTACTGGTTCCGTTATTAATGTGCAGTTAGCGGTTTTAGATTTTTTTGTATTCTCCCCGGTATTTTTTATTCTTATTGCATGAAATATTAATAAATATCATTATTCTAGAAATTTTTAGTGTGTTGATCTAACTCTTATACCTTTTTTTTACCAGTGGTTATTTTCTATTTTAGTGGGATTCCAAATTGTATCCATAAATTTATAGAGGGCAAACGGACATCCACGTTGCTCGAAAGTATGTGAAATTTAAGATAAGTTTTTTTATGGTTTATTTTTTTAAATACGCAAATAGAATAATTTCTAAACAATTTTTTACGTACTTATGTAACACGGTGTGGTTTGTATTTAATTTCATCTATACTACTATTATAAATGTGAAAGTTTGGATGGATGTTTGTTAGTCAATCACGCCAGAACGGCTGAACAGAATTAGATGAAATTTAGCTGATAGATAGATTATAGTCTGGAATAGGACATATGCTACTATTTATTCTGTTTAATTGAGTGGTTAATTGTTTATTAATTAAAAACTAACTTTCCCGCCAAAAATCGCCAAATGAGTAAAGTTTCAGGAGGGGGGGGGGTCCCACGCCAACGTGATTAGACTTAACATGATTTTGACTATTATTTCAAACGATTCTGTTTATTTTCTTAGTGTTCGATACATTTAAAATTAAACATTGTTAATGAATCGATCTTTCGGATTCATTCTGAAGTACTTTTGAATTAAAATAAAACAGAATAAAGGAAATTAAAAATTTATAATCTATATTGCGTTACCCCAACTGGCGTAGAAAATTCATACATTTGTGTTGCACCAATTGGCGTTGAAATTTCAAGCATGCGCAGGAGTAACAAAAGATAAAGTCATTGATGCTATAAATTTCAATCTATTTCCACGCGTATGAAGTCGCAGGTAAAAGCTAGTATTATTATAAAAACAATAATACATCCATTCCTAGCCGATATGGTTGAAAAGCTGATATCGGTCTGTAGTTTTAATATAAATCGATAATAAAATTAACATCTAGTTAATCTATCCTGATTTTGATCACATAACGAAACTCACATCTAGCTAACATCTTCAGACGTCAGATTCATATGCAGACGAAAAGACAGACTACGAAATAGTCACCGTTGACCTCATATTATTCTAGTAATGAATGCATTTCCGAAACTTCATCCATTTATAACTATTTTCGAATAATGTTTACATGCACATAGACGAATGAATAATAGGGTTAATGCATACGGGTGGGGATCCTTTTGTTGAGATTGGAAATTTTAATGTGAATCTAAAATGTTGATGCGAAGATAAAATGCTAAATTTCATCAGACTTGCTTTTATGTATATTTGAGTTTCCATGTTCATAAACAAGAAATATAATTGTAAACATGTTTGTTTTCAGTTTGATATAGCTTTAAAATGTGAATATTTATTGAAATTTCTAAGTCCAATTTTTTGACAATTATAACATTTTGTCTTTGTATATTTCTTTACGAGAAAATAAAAAAACACCCTCAAAGGTTTCATTAAAGTAGCAAAATTGAAACTAAGTCTCATCTATCCCATCTCATGAAGTTTTCTGAAATAACATTCATTTTTCTTTTTCACTCCTTGGTTTTATACTAATTTAAGCTAAAGCTTTTATTTTTTATTTTTGACAAGAGTGATTCATCTGTTTGAACTCGGTCTAACTGACCGATTCACTGAAAAAAATTCAAAAGAACGTCATAAAATATTATACTTTTTATATATATTTATATATACTTTTTATATACCATAATTTTTGTGAATAATATTTTTTATATACCTGTGAAAACCAAGAGAAATATGCTGACTGCTCTGTATTGAAACAAAATTTTTAAGTTAATAGAAAAATTCTCTTCTTGGACAAACGATAAATGTTTAACACGAGAATGACAATTCATTGATATTATTCTCAGATTTAATCCATTAATAATTTCTGCACAGAAGCGATTTTTCTAACGGCAGTTCAAAATATATTGAATTTCCCTTTATTTCATAGAGGTTGCTGTGGATTAAGATTTAACAAATTCCAGTTCCACATTGAAGATCTTGAACTGCATCCAAAATTCCAGAATCTGCCCATATGCAATCCCATTCGCCAACAAACTTTGAAATTTGCAAGAAAATCATATGGTGTATTATATATTTCGATAGAAGATATTTCTGGTATATGACAGAATGTTCAAAAACTGTTGATAAATTAAATAAACATAAAATTGTATTTAAGAAATACTAATTATTATTCAGGTTAATAAAGCAGCATCGTAATTTCTATCCGATATCGAAGAGCGATGGTGCATAGGGTGATATGTAAATAGGAACAGTTTAAGACAGCCCTATATTTCTTTCAAGAATGAAGTCGGAAAGTTAAAAAATTATATGAAAATCATAGAAGAAGCATTTTGCGAGATGCCACAATTAAATGAAATGCCAATTATCTTTCCTAGCAATGATGTCTTTGTTTTGCAAATGATTCGAATTAATCAGAGCAAGCGCAATTTTGAAATTGAGGCGTAACTGCCAAATAAATTTCTAGCGCAACTTGTTTTCTATACATTATTAGATCTATATAGATATTTAATCATTTGTTTTCTTTGATTATCTTATATCTCATTCTCAAAATACAACATTCCTTACAAAATGTAACTAATTATATTGGCTCTTCTTTTCTTTTACAGCAAGCTGAAAAGAGGAGATAACACAGCAAATGATAGCACGACCTTTATTTCATATTTTCTTCTTCCAATAATATATTTATTTACCATTTTTTAATTCTTCAATTATTAGTTTTAAGGCATCTTTTTATGAAACAAGGTTAAATAAATTTCCCTTTTCAATCAATTCAAGGACTTTTTTGCACAGTCCTTGTAATTTATCTCTTGATTAGAGATGACAACAACAAATAAATTGATTCTCCTAAGTTACACCAAAAGCACACGATGAAACAAAGTTAAATAAATTTCCCTTTTCAATCAATTCAAGGACTTTTTTGCACAGTCCTTGTAATTTATCTCTTGATTAGAGATGACAACAACAAATAAATTGATTCTCCTAAGTTACACCAAAAGCACACGATGAAACAAAGTTAAATAAATTTCCCTTTTCAATCAATTCAAGGACTTTTTTGGACAGTCCCTTGTAATTTATCTCTTGATTAGAGATGACAATAACAAATAAATTGATTCTCCTAAGTTACACCAAAAGCACACGATGAAACAAAGTTAAATAAATTTCCCTTTTCAATCAATTCAAGGACTTTTTTGGACAGTCCCTTGTAATTTATCTCTTGATTAGAGATGACAATAACAAATAAATTGATTCTCCTAAGTTACACCAAAAGCACACGATGAAACAAAGTTAAATAAATTTCCCTTTTCAATCAATTCAAGGACTTTTTTGGACAGTCCCTTGTAATTTATCTCTTGATTAGAGATGACAACAACAAATAAATTGATTCTCCTAAGTTACACCAAAAGCACACGATGAAACAAAGTTAAATAAATTTCCCTTTTCAATCAATTCAAGGACTTTTTTGGACAGTCCCTTGTAATTTATCTCTTGATTAGAGATGACAATAACAAATAAATTGATTCTCCTAAGTTACACCAAAAGCATACGATGCATAAAAAATTTTATCAATAATTTCTTATTAAATTTAATAAAAATATTAATAATATTCAATTTGCTAATATCACTTTTTCTTCCATACACAGAAATCAAATCTCTCTGATCCCCAAAAAAAAGTCTTGTTTTTACCCTTTGATCCCAAATGTGATTACTTTTCTGAATTGAAAAGAAAATAGATTTATAAGAAAATAATCAAACCAACATAGTTGAATTTTCAAACTGTCTTTACAAATGACTATTATTCAAAAGAATGAGCACATTTAACATTAAACCCGCAAGTGGTCAAATGACCGTTTTCCAATGGCAATTCTAGTGTATGCCAGTAGTTTTAGTGTGAAAGCGTATTATCCTGTCGATATTGCTTCGTTTACTGGTGGCGGGGAGTCGACTATACATAAGAAGAAGAAGTGTTAAAGCGTCTATTTCCAATAACAATAGATAGAGACAAATCCCTATTAGCACAAGTTATTGTACGATGTCTCCAAGATGTATGATATTCTGAATGGCGGTAAACATAGTGTAGATAGCATAACAAGATTTTTGGGCATTTTGTACTAATAGGGATGCGATGCATCGCATAAAAGAAGGTTCGAAATCATATCTTATCCCTTCAACATGAGTCTCATTTATTATGTAATAAACGTCAAATCAGAAATCCATTCATGGTGCATTTGGAATAAGCGGTCCTTGGTTAAAGATCTCATTGCTGCAATAATTTTCAATTTTAAAGAGTAGTAGTTATAAATTTTAAGCGCACAATATATTGTTAGTTAAGAAATTCCAAATCCTGCTTCCTCTTGTGAATGTTCGATTCACCTAGTTAAGTATTAAAGCTATAATGATAACATTAAAAATTTTGGCGTTCAAAGACGACTAGGGGTTTTCCCCCCTCTTTTTCATATGCAATCACCTTGTGAGAATTTCTGGTAGCAGCTGTAAATATATTTATAATGTAGCTGTTTATGGAATTTACAATGAAATGTAGACCATAAAGCAAAAACACCTCCATTTTTTGCATGCTGCAGTATACATAACTATTAATGACATTTCATGAAACTTCATCGTCAGCAAATAATAAAGTCGCTTTACCGAATTCGCCGAATGCAAAAAAATAAATAAATAAATAATCTTTGAACTTTCTTCCAGCCAGCGATTAACCGTATTTCTCTATTTATTGCCGTTATTAGAAATGTTGTTATGAATCTGTAATATTGCTTCCCAGTGCAGTTAGTTCCATCGTAAGAAAAATAGTTTTATGAACAGTTCGGATGCTGATAGGATACCGGATGAATGGTCCCAGGGTTGGCAATACACTGGCGACCATTTTGCAACTTGCCGACAAATACGGCAATTCTGGCGACAAAATGGATGATACTAGAAATTTCACAAATTTTGGCGATAGGACCAATAGGATGGGGAATTATGCTTGATTGTTTGAGAGTCTTCTGTGTCCTATCTCGGGAACAATGAAAGGAAGTGACACTGAACTGGAGGCAGTCCTTTGAGTTCAGTTCCACTTATTAGTTGAACGAGTTCTCTCTCTCTGAGTTCATCGAGTAGCTTATCATTGTTGCGCTGCTTGCGCTCTGCTGTTTGCTAGAAGTGATGCTGTTCAATGCTTGTGTTTGCCTAGGCTATGTTTTGTCGTCTGTTTATTCGTATCTTCGTGTTAATAAAAGGTGTTATTTGTTATTCAGAACTGCTGACTATATTACACCATGCACCCACTCCAAGCGAACCAGTCTTCGATTTTAGCAGAATTAATTTATTCATAGCAATAAAAACGTTGCTTTAAATCTTCTCCCTCTTTTTGAATAATCCTGCAATTCAAAAATAATCATGATCAAAATAAATCAATGATTTGAAGATAGATCATATTAAAGAAATATAAATCATAATCAGTTTTTATTTATTCATAGTTTTTTCAGTTCACATTGGTATTAACTTTCAAAAACTCTTAAGCAGCGTTTTAAAAGGAAAAAAAACATAAAAAACAAATGCAAATACTTTAATACATCATTAAATAAATTTAACTTAATTATAAGAAAATTTGATATACAGTTTTAATAGTTTTAGTAATTGCTATTAGAATTTTAATAGCAATAATCTTTTTGAAATAAATAATAATTTTATAATTTTCAACAACACATAGGTAACTTTCCTTTAAAAAAAATAATTCTGTAATATAACTTTTACGGAGATTTTTACTTAATAACTGTCAATAAAATATTTGCGCAACAAAAAGTATAAAGAAATAACAATTTCTAAATGAATCCACGATTGAAATTTTTTTCAAAGCTTGAAGTGGACGAAACAGACTAATATGTGCGCTGAAGGGTTTTGAATACATTCTTTTCGAGTTCGAAATCTTCAAGCAAAATTATGAATTTAAGCGGAAAAAATTTATTATTTGAGAAAAGTGGAGATGAAATTTTCAATTCAAATCTTTTTTCCCCCTGAAAGTAGAATATCTGTACATTCGTAGCTAAGAAAGAGAATAAATAAATACATTTTCATTAAAAATATTTCCTCCATAGAATACGGCGCAAAAAGAATTCCGCCTGCGGAATTGCTGCTCTCACTGTGGTATTTGCGGAAAGGTCCAACATCTGGTTCAGTTGATCGAACGAGTATTCCCTGACGGTTATGAAATTCTGCCCAACGAAAAACCATCTTTCTCTTTTTCCCTCAATTGGAAGATGACAAGATTTCTCCCAAAGGCCTCACTCTTTCCCCCCCCCCCCAAAAAAAAGAACCTGGAAACTCTTTTCTTCAGATATTAATCTTGGTCGCGCTGTTTTGATTTACTGGTTTATTACAGGCAGAAATAAAAGACTTTTTGGCAACACTATGTGTTGATGGAATTTTCTTTATACTAAAGAAACTGTCAACTCAACGAAAGGAATTTAAATTGTTTTTGTTAAGATGTTTATCGTATTTTTATTTGTCAACCAATCATAAAATTTCACTGGTATTATAATTGTGAAAGAGATTATAAATGTGAAATATTTCCATGACAGATTATCTTTTTTTCAAATTTTGAATAGAAGCATCAGGTCTTTTGAGGGAACATATTTGTTCCTTTTTTAAAACTACTAATTCATTTGTGATGATCTTTATTTTCTTTGCAATGAACGAAAGAAAATAAGTAGAACGAAAACGAAGAAAAGAAAAGATAAATCTTCATTTTTAATTAATGAAATATAGTTTTAATATATGAAAAATCTTGATGATTGCATAAAACTCGAAAATTAAATTAACATCACAGGCATAGAAAAAATATTGACTTTAATTCATGAAATTAAGGTCAACAAACAGAAGGTGCAAAAAATTATGCATTGTGAGATTTTAAAAAATACAAGATTTTGATATTTTTCGCTAATGATATGAATTATTTTTCACTCAAAATATATCGAATAATTGAAGTTCTACTATATCTCATGTAATGATTTGTGAACTTTTTTCTAGTTAAAAGCTTGATTATTGTTTTTAAAATAGATACTGAAACTTCGCTAGTACCTCAAAAACAAAATGCAGAAATAATCCTGATATTTAAAATTTAAAACTCACCGTAATTTAATTTCTTTCTCTTTTCTTTTACCGTGACTGTACACTTAACTAATTATTCATCCCTTAGAGCTGGCTACTTTATGCCTAATATTAGGCTCAGCGATTTCTCAGTTCCCCTGGTTCTCGGGGGTTTTTTTGTTTTGTTTTTTTCTATATAAGTAATTTTTTTATATATAATTAAAGGCATACGATATACTTGTTTATGTACATATTATTCTTATTACATCAATCTTGCAAAAAAAAATAACATAAATAAAGCAGAAATTGGGGGAAGCAACTTTAATTACGATGTAATTAAAATTTCAAATTCATCACGAACTATTAAAGTAATCATAACTGAATTTACATATAAATTCAAACATTAAAGAAAGAGTATGAAAATTATAAAAAATATTGAATCGAATACAAAAATTCTTATTAATATTCATCGTTTTTTTGCAACAGCATTCCAACAAACAGTTTTACATTTTATATAACTATGTGATAAATATAAATAAGAACCATTGATAAAACTTCGAATTATTTTTTGTAAATTTCGCACTTCTTTTTTTTTTATTTTTGAAAGAGATTCCATGCCTTTCTACATAGTATGTTCTCATCAGAAAAGAAAAATCGTTTTCAGGTGAAGAATTTTTCAAGTTCGAAGTGACAGAAAATGGAAAGTCAGTGCTCTGGATTTGGCGAATATTCTAGCAACAATAAGTTGCCCAACTTCAAAAAAAAAAAAAAAAAAAAAAAAAAGGGTTTTATTATTATGTTTTTTTCTAGTAAATGCAATTTTGGTATTTCTTTCCCCGTCTTTGTTCAGCATTATATTTCAAAAAATCGCTTTTGTCTTGTCCTTTTTTGTTTTAGTTTTGTTTTTGCGACACCTTTAGATGTTTACATTTTATCGATATGGTCAAGACTTTCTTAAGTCATATAATAAAATTTATAATCATATAAAATATTTATAATAAGTCATTTAATAAAAATATTATTTCCTTTTTTTTTTTAATTTTTTTTTTTTTTTTTTTTTTTTTTTTTGCTTTGTTTTTCGAAGGACTGATGTTAAAGATTAAGATATAACAATATTAACACAAAAACATTTCTCATTTCTAGACAAAAAATACTCTCGCACTAAAATAAAATGTGTATTAAATGATCGCGATAGTATAAATATATAAAATTTTGGATAATTTTAGTTATTGGCGAGAAAAATCTCTCTTTGACATACAAGAACTTAACTGCTTTTAGATTTTTGTTATAAATTGCTCGTTTTGACATATGCTCTTGAGACAAAAATACACTCACAACTAGAAAAAAACTTGCATTAAATGAACGCGATAGTATAAAACATATAATATGTTGGATAATTTTAGTTATTGAAGAGAAAATTTTCTGTTTGACCTATAGGAACTTAACTGCTTTTAGATTTGGTTTTCAAATTGTTCTTTTTGTCATATAATACCAAATTATTTCTCATTTTATTTGTAAATTTTATCTGCTTTCCCTAAACACCTGGCTCTCCAAAAAATTTTAGAAAAAATTTATCAAGCTATTAAAATTTGTAGTATAATATTGTTTTTCTCGTAGACAAATTTTAAATAAATAATTCACATTAAATAAAAAGATGTTCAAAATCTCATGCAAGCTACAATTACCTACATTTATTAACGATAGATATTTTTACATTTCATCATTTAATAACCAAAAATTTTTAATTTACTACTCGTCGAGATAGATAACAACCTTCTCAAATGCACTTTTACCATCGAACACAGAAATCTCGAAAAATAACTTTAGCTGTGAAGTGGCTCATTAAAGTTGAAACCACATATCTACTATCAACTTTTTTTTTTTTTTTCATTTCAAAACAGGAAGTGTAAATCCATTTGCCTTCTTTCAATGATTGGTTTAATGTTCCTTAAGCCTTAGACTATATAAATTATAATCAACTAAAATCTTAAAGATAATACCCTGAATATATGACAATACAAAATAGAAATGTATACTTATAAGAGCTATACGAATAACTCCTGCTTTTCAAAGACCACTTCAGTTCTGCATCTAAAGCGTAATAATATTATTTGCAGCTACTGGGTGGCTGAAAATTCTTTCTTTGTGTGGTAATCTTGCTTTCTGCCCCTCCCCTTTCTCATTCCTTCAAACTACACAGCGAGAAAAGGAGATTGACAACTATCCCATATCTGTACCTCTTTTCTGTTGGTGGAATTCTCAAAGCAAAGCCAAAAGTCTAGTTGAATTGTCATGAAAAGTGTCAAAAAGTAGAAAAAAATTGCATATCAGCCATTTTGTTGGTTTAAGTTGTTGGGTTGGCTCTTGAAAACAGGCCTCTTAAAATTGTCCATCGAATATGATACCGGACCAGGGGTAAAAAAAGTCAAAATATCAGTATTTCGCTTTTAAATAAAAGTAATCTTTTAAATAAAATTTAATCTGAGAGGAAAATTTTAAATTGAAAATAAAGCAATAGATAATAAAGAGGCCTATGCATTGAGTTGTAAAATGTTAAACTAGCTTAATTATATTAGGAATAAAATTTTTTAGGTTTACATTTGGGAAAATATTAAATTTTCTTTTTCAATTTAAGTAAATTTTTTTATAATTCCATTTTAAAATGTGTTAAGCAGAAGGAAATGCTTATTAAAAATCTAATCTAAATTATATCTGCATTACTTTTTCGGAAAATGGCTGTAAATACTTCTGTTCAAATCCACAGACCGAAAATGAAGATAATTCTCTTCAAAAAATGTGAACGATTTTAGATAATATAATTATTGTCGGAAAAAAGTGGCAAAAATAAAATTAAAAAAAATAAAAGCATAACGGCCATTGGAAAAAGTGTTCGGATTTAATAATTGAGACAAAATATTAATTTTAAATTTCATTTTCAGCTGCTTTTGCAAAATGACTATTATAATGCCATCTGAAATCACAAAGCAACATTTTTAAAATACATATATTTTTTTCAATTAGCGAGTAGGTTGCATTAAAAACTGGTTGCAAATTTTGCTTATTTTTCTAAGACTTTTCAAGAACCTAACAAAAAAATAGGTATTTTTCCAGGGTACAACAAAATAAAATTCAATGAGTTTTCAAGGATTGTGGGAATCTTGTAACTGTAATGCTGTTTACGCTTTTGTAATTAAATTATTAATCTTTGTAGATAATTCAGATGTTTTAAATTCAAAAATTTTATTTTTATATTTCAAATTATATTAGGTATTTTTGAAAGAAAATGATTTGTTGTATCAAAAAAAAATGTGGCACTTTCTTAACAAATTAATTTATGAATTACCACTGAATAAATATTATTTTCTATACATCTAATATGCAATAGGACTCAAACAGAGTGCGACTTTCATTGAAATATTTAAATTGGATAAAATATAAGTAATAAAAAGATATTTTACAAAATCTTCATTTTGGGACTCTTTTTCAGCTTAGGTCCCTGGCACATGCCTATTAGGCCTTAGCTGCTATCTACCCGATTACCTCAATAACACTATGAGAAAATTAGTAATATTTGGATTTCTGTAGACTACATACCATAAATAATAGATAATATTTGGTATGTGGTTTACATACTAAATTTATATATTTTTATTACATTTCATTATACTCAGGAAAGTACGTCTATGCATAGTTTTAACATCAAATATTGGGTGTGCTATAAATGCATGCAAATCATAATAGAAAAAACGATACTCAAAACAAAATTGCAGTTTGTGGGAATATGTCCAAGAAGTCTTTGGATTTTTTTTTTTTTTTCATTAAAAAAATGATTCATAAAATGACAGACAAATGGCGCTTCCACGTCAAACAAGGTTTATACAAATCAGGATAGCTATAAAACACAAAGCTGGAAATGGATCTGCTGTTCAATGCCAACAGCGTGCTATCGTTACCGGACCGAGCATTAATGGTTAAACTTCACTATAAGAACGGTGAATCTACCAATAAAGCATTGCAAAAGTTCTGCATGTTGAAAGGAAGCAAGGCGAATAAAAGCCCTATTTCATTAAATGGGATACTAAATTAAGTACGCTGTTTTGAGGAAACGTGGAGTTTGAAGGATCATTCACGAAATGGCAAACTACTCGTCAGTGGATCGCGTCTCTGTTGTACAAAGTGTCATTAGCAGGCTGGGCATCAACGAGGAGTAATACTGCATGTGATCTTGAAAGAATAACGGGATTCCAGAAATATCGATCAGAGGCATTTTGCATGGAATATTGAAACTGCATCTGTATAAGATATAAGCGCTTCCGCAATTATTGCCAGCAGATTCCAATGAGAGACAAGTCTTTGCCAGTGCTTGCACAAATGGAACGTAACCTAAAACTGTTACCGGACATCATGTGGACAAATAAAGTCCACATGATGTCCAGCTTTTTAACGTATGGTGACATCAAACCCTTGTGAGTGCACAACCAAACTATTACATTCCCCGCGTATAACTATTTGGTGTGGTTTCACAGTGTCATTCATTATGGGTCCTTTCTTTTTTGAAGAGCTTTGTCCTTTATCCAGTTGGAAAACATGTTCCATCAAAGCAGAACTATATCCTGCGCTTTTGTGGGATCACGTTCTGCCTTCTTTGCAGCAAAGATACGAGTTACTTGCCATCTTTATGCAGGGTAATACCCCTTCTCATGTTGCTCGTTCCTCCAAGATACGTTCATTGAGGACCGAGTGATAAGCCGATGAATTAAAATTAAGTGGCCCTCTCGATCACCAGATCTTACTCCAGCGGACTTTTGTTATGGAGACAACTAAAATCGTGTACCTAGCTGGGAATTTCTGTCAAATTTGATGGAACTGAAAAAGGACATTCAAACCTGTCGAGGTAGCATCGATGCCAACATGCTACACTCAGCTAGCTATAATAGGTGTAGTTATGCGCCTCTCTTGCTTAATACCTTGGGATGGTAGTCATTCAAACCTGTCGAGGTAGCATCGATGCCAACATGCTACACTCAGCTAGCTATAATAGGTGTAGTTATGCGCCTCTCTTGCTTAATACCTTGTGATGGTAGTCATGTTGAACTTCTTTTGCTTTAAAATTAAATGTGTTGTGTTAAGTTATTGTGCTGTTATCGTGATTTGCATAAATCTCTGACGTGTCAGCGTCATCTATTGGTCACTTTATAAATCTTTTTTATGGGGAAAAAATCCAAAGGCTCTCTGAAAATACTCTCGCAAACCGCAATTTTCCTAGCATTAATTTCTTATTATGATTTTTTTTTTTCGAGTTTAAACGAATTTATGATGCACCCTGTAATTATTTATAATTTTTTAATACAATCAAATCGAAATTGGGCAAAAATGAGTCATACTGAATTACTATAAATAAGTCAGGAAAAGGGAGAAATTTCCATTCCTGTTATATAATTAATTTGCAAACTTGCCCCCCCCCACCTTAAATACATCCAAGAGATGCATTCTTAAACTGATATTTTGTAAGTCAGAGTAAGAAATTATTGTGCTGTTTTCATCTAGCTTTTATTACTTAATTATAAGATCGACTGGAAATGGGATCTTCTGGTACAAGATTCTTAATTAAGATAAACTGTTTCAAAATTGCAATTGTAATAAATAGTGTCAATTCCTTTTTACATGGTACAAGTCAAGTGCTACTTATTTAATACTGGAATTTATTGTTCTGATAGCAGGAACAGGAAGTGGCATCATAACATAACACAAGAAGAAACTTGTTATTACATGAAATGCACATTCCTTTGCTAATAACTATTGTAACATTTAAATTGATTCCCTTCTAGATTGCAGGGAAAATATAAACAAGTAATAGGAATATACATTCAATGAGCAAAAATAACAGCTTAAGAAATTCACTCATTAAAATGGAAAATTTTATATTAAGCAAAAAAGTAATTAAATGGGTCTTTATTATCATAGCAGACAAGTTAAAATTACTAGAAAACAAATAAAGTAAAATGAGTTTTGTAGTTTAATAACAATATAATAATCATAAAGCAAAATGATAGTGAACTCAACAAGGAATAAGTAATAAATAAAGTACATGCAACTAATTCAAATTTGCTTTCATTAGCATTGGAAGTTACTAGCCTTATCACATGAAGAATGCCCCCCTACAATTAAAATAATTCCACAATCAGAAAAATAACAGAAAATTATTTCATAATTAACCAGTATTTAACAAAGTGGCTATAAAACTATCTTTGCATTGTTGATTTTGAAGTTCTGTGGAATTTGAAAAAATTTTCATTAAACATAATTAAAATCACAAAATATGGTAAAATTGTACATTTATATGTAAACAATTTGGCACAATTTATCCTACAAAAGGATGTTGTGCCAGAATAATAGATATATCATCATTCATTATCATAAATATACTAAAAACTCAATGTGCTTATTCCAGTATCATTTTCATTATCTTCATTGATTGACAAAAAGTATTAAAGGGATAAATAAATTCTAACCCAATTGTTCAGGGCAATATGAGTCAAAGACCTGAACCAATCATTGTATTTGTTATGACTGGAAAAATTTTGATGAAAGTTAGCACAAAGAATCTCTAGGGTTTCTATAGAGTGACTGAATGTACTGTAGAGGTAAATAAATGCTAACTCAATCCCTTGCCATAGAATGAGGCAAAATCATTTAAATATATGCAACAAATGAAACCACATACATATTCTATATCTTTTTCTAGATTTTTTTTTGTTGTATATCCCTGCATTGAATTTGTAATTGACAAAATTTTTAGCCATTTGTAATATTAGAAAATCAAAAACTAGACAAAAAATAAAAGACATTTATTGAAAATTGTTCATAACAAAACATGAAAAATCTACACCACTACAGTAACAACTTAAAACCAAGCTGCCAGTGAAAAACCTTAAAATGCAAAATCAAAGCAAAACCAAATTATCTTAGCTTTGCAGCACAGAGTGAATTTTCAATTTCTTTTAGTTCTTTCAGCTCACGATTCAGCTGTTGAACATCTTTTTGGAATCTTCCAGTTGGACTCTTGAATGAGCACCTGAATTTCAAAAAAATATTGAAGATATCAAAATAAAAATACCAATAAATATAAATAAATGTATATATCTAATTCATTTATGCGCCAACAATGACAAAAGAACTGATGGACATTTTTTTTTTTTCAAACTATTAAAATAATTTGTTGTTCATAGAATTTTTTTAACTTTTACAATAAAAACCATTCTTATTAATTAAAGAAAATCTATAAAATACATGAAGATAAATACTTCTTGTATAAAGACTTGAATATTCAATATCCTTAAAATGAAATGACATTTTTATTTGAGAATCATAATTTTTATAATGCAACAGATAAAATTGATAAGATACCAGTGGTTTAGAAAATTAAAGTATGCAGACTGACAATAAGAATGTTGGTGTGCAACCAGTTGACAGAGAATTTGTGCTTGATAGTTCTTCACATTCTGACATTGATATTGCTGGATCACAAACAGTTATTTAATTCCTGAACCTACAAATTTATTAAATATCATAATTAGTTGAAATTTGGAACATTTACTGTTATTTTAGCTCCTTTAATAATGTAAAGGACATTTGAGATATTGAAGCATTTAAATTTATTTTTTAATTTTAAATTACTTAATTCAGGGGTGTTTGTGGGACCCCAAAAAATCCCTTGAAACTTTTACGGACTTACTACCGACATTTTGGAGTTTCGAGAAGGGGGGGGGGAGAAATGAAAAATTACAATTATGAAGTATTGAATGACCTAATTATAAAAGTTCAATGAATTACTTTTTTTGCAAAATTAAGACCTTTGAACCCAGGTCACGTGATCGCACATCTGGTCCAACGAAGTCTCTCCCTTTTTTTTCTGCCGCGCCTACTTGCCGAAAAGAATCCAGAAGAGAATGTCCGAGAACCGAAGGAATGAGTCATAACTCGCAATAAGGAAAGAACAAAAAAGAAGTTTTTTCCCCCTTTTCACGCATTATCACTACCTTTGGAGAAAGAAAGGAAAAGTTTTCACCACACACACTGACCTTGCGTTTTCTGCTTTCAAAGCAAACAAAATTACCCAGATCAAAATAAATAATTCATTATTATTATTCCTACTTCCTTTTGAACGACGATCCCCGGAATTTCCGGGTATCGAAGTTCAAAATCCCCGGAATTCCAGGGTTTCCCCGGAGCACAAACACCCCTGCTTAATTACAGATTGAAAACTAAAAATTAAATAATTCAATGAGCATTTTAGACTTACTATTGTATGTGAAGGGTTACTAAAAAAGAATAAGTAATTACATTGAGTATTAAATGGAAATCTATTCTAAAATCGAAAAAATTTTAATGAAAAATAATAGAATACTGAGTTAAACTGTTAAAAGAATATTACAGCTACCTAAATTATCAGTTATGTTTTAGTTTAAGACATATTCTTTTACAAAATCAAACATCTCTTTTAAGTTACACTACTTAAAAAGTTTTTTCAATATCCTTAGAATCCTCCAGTTGATCACATGACATTTTCATATTTACTTTTGCAACTATTTATCACTAAACAACTTCATTGAAGATTTTTAAAAATTCACACAGTACAGATTTTAATCAGAAAATTAGTAGATTAACTTTGAGATTAATTGAAGTGGAATAAAATTCAAATAAAGTCAAAATAGTTTGAGCAATATTAATTGCAAAGAATCTGATTGAGTAGTAATATTCTCCAGAAAACAAAATTTAAACACAAATAAAAATTACAAAATATTGGAATACATGAAATACATCTTCCTTATATTTCATATATATATATGAATGCATATATGTGTGTTTATAAAGATAATGATTCCTAAGGATAAACAAAGGATCAAATTTTAATGACTGCATTTCCATTTTGAAAATTCTATAATCATGAATTAATGTAATAATTAATGTGAATATTTAAAGCTTGTTCAACCATATTTTCTAAATTAATTTAATCCTTGATATATGTATAACTAGGAAATAATGGAGCTGCAGGAGAGAAATGATGCATTTATCAATAAAATAAGATTTTGATCAAGCAATTTCTTGGCTTTCTATTTTTTATTAGCATTATTATTTAAGATTATTCACTCAAAAAATAAAAATTATTATTAATGTTTCATATCATCTAATGTATACCTTAAATACTGGCCTTCATAATGCAATATTTTTTTTTATTTAACAATTGATTTTTATGAAGTAATTTTTAGAAATTAATGTTAGTTTTAAACAAGAGCAATTCAAAAGCATTATAATCCAACTGAAACACTTACTGGAACTCCTGATAAAGAGATAACTACTTTATCAGATAGACAGATTGTTTTATTTCATAACAGAGCAGTACAACATACAAAATAGTGATTATCCAAGAGCAAGGAATAAACATAAAAGAAAAATAACTGACCCTATGAATGTAAATAATGAGTCAGATTATCCATTCTTTGGTGACAGTTTACGTAGTAAATTGCTCTAACAAAAGGATTAAGAATGAAGAATGCATATACCTTCTGGGTGAAATCCTTTTGCGATCAGGTGTGGGTGGACTTGGAGTCACAAAATTGAATGGTGTGTAAAGCTTCACTGGAGTGGCAATTTCTTCCAAGCCTTCATATTGTTGCCTCTTTGAGAAGCTGCGAGTTCTTTTCAGAGGTCCTTTTAATTTCTATAGAGAAGAAAAAATTATAATGTTTTTTTAAGGGAAAAATATTTAAAAAGGAATGTAAAATAATATAAATAAAGTTCAGAAAAGAAACAAGATTTTATTTTGCATGTGTTTCAAAAAAAATTATCAACAAATACAATAATAAAAACAATGAACTCTTTTTTTAACTATTATATATTTATTTATCAATTTTTCTTTTCTAAATAATGACAGTTTTATCAGATTTCATTCGCAGATGATATTAGGAGTGGGAGGAAAATATACTTTTAGAAGTCTTTAATAGAAAGTCAACTTGATTAGTTTAATAGGAAAAAAAAATAAAACACTTTGCCAAAAGCACTTAATATTTTAAGTGCTTTTAAAACACTTTAATAAATAAAATATTCTATAGATTTTTTGTTTGTTTTTTTAAATATTTTCTCGAAAATTACAAATTTTGGTTTCATTATTTAGGTACACTGCTTACAAATTTATAGCATATTTAACAAGATAAAAATAAATCAATAAATGTCAAAAATTATCAATCCTTGCATATTATTAATAGAAGAGAATTATTAAAAGTAGAAAAACAACCAAGCAACTTATAAAATATCTTATAATTTAATTCTAACAATAGTGACAAACACTAACTATTTATAAATCTCATAAGTGCGAGAATGTTGATAAAATCCCTTAGAAACTTAAAAGCATATGAAACCTAGACTTTAAAACTTTTTATTATATTGTAATAAATATTCTGTTGATCACAAAAATTCAAATTAAAAAACGGCATTTATCATGGAAAAAAAAATTTTTTTAAACACAATTTTTATCTCATTCACTATCTTATATTTCTCTCTCTTCCTAATCATGCTTCCTTACAGTGAAATCTCTATACATAATGGTTATAAACATTAAAATTAAAACAATACTAAAATTGAATGAAAACAAATAATGACCCCAACAGAAAAAAAAAATGCAATGAAGAATAGGAAGTTAAAACACAAATGCTGTAAGAAAACAATAGTATTAATTTCGAATTAGCCAATGTAGTAAAAAAATAATGAATCAGTATAACTATAAAAATTTCAGAACTCAGTTCATTAATTTTTGCAACAATCCTGCACAAAAAATGTAAATAAACTATGATGCTTGTGATAATCATTTCTAATTTTGATTTCATCAAAATAAGTTATGGGACCATAAGTTTTATATGAACACCAATAAATCAGTCGTTTGAACATATATATACATAAAAATGCTAATTTGCACCACACAGAATTTGCTTTTATTATTTACTATTAAATGACAACAGTCAAATGAAAACAAATTATCAAATTATTTCAAATTAATTATGTTCATTAATTAATTTTATATTTGTACTTAAATAAGCACTTTGGTAAGCTAATTGATGAGATAACAAGATATCATTAGAAGCTAGCTAGTTGATCACTAACAAAACAGATTGCAAATAACGTATAGACTGTCGAATGATATCTGTTTGTCAAACATTAAAATCTTTATTAATAAACTAAACTCAGTGGCATGACAGCCCATGTGTGCCAAGACCTAAAGTGCCAATGTCTGCTTTCTTGACAGAGAACCCTTCCTGGGGTGCAAGGCATATGTCCCAGTTAAGTGGTCAGCCTAATGGGGAAACCCCAGTGTTCAGTTCCCAACCATGCTTGGTCTTCATTTTATCAACCCTCTGAAGGGATGAAAAGCTGAGTCAACCTTGCCCAGCCCGAGAATCGAACTGCGGACATGTGCATTGAGATGCCACCGGGCTACAAATCTTTGTTAATGAAGTTTATAAAATTTCAAAGCTCAAGTGCAAAGTGAAATTCCAACTAAAAAAAGTATTTTAATAACTTACATGCATGAGACATTTTCTTTTTATCCCTGAAAATTTAAACATATATTTATTTTAATATCTGATTTGTAATATAATTTATACAATGCGTACATGAGGGGTATAGTGATTTTTCATAACTTCTAATTAAATTACCGTGATAGGCAAATAGTTGCCAAATGTCTGATTACTTGATACTCAAAAGAATTTTTGATTGACTCATCCGATAAAGATATAGATCGAAGATGTGGGGACATTTTAAAATTTACCCAATGTTACAAATTCTGCTGAACGTTTCTTTTATGGATTAGGAAACAAAATATTATAACTAGGAGATCTGAATATTTACAAATATATAAGCTATAAAAGTTCTGTAGCATGCATTCAAAACAATATGACTAACAACATCAAGTATTTTTGAAGTTTTTATACCCACAAAAAAATCAAAAGCATTTATTACCATAAAATAATTAGAACAAAAAAATATCTTTATCATAAATTATCAAAATTTCATATCGTTACCGAATATTTAAATAATGTTATTAAAATACTATTAAAATATTTTAAATGAGAATAAATGATTGACAGCACCCAATCTTTAAAAATTTTGAGTTATTACTTTGACAGAAATATTTTTACCTCGGATATATCTCCAAATGATGATTTGACATTAGTAATCGTTTTACAAGCCGTCACTCTGACCTCATTTATAATATTTTCCACTTTTTTTGATGTTGTGGAATGTCTCTTTGCAACAGCAAAGGTGTTGTTTTCTTTCCCTAATGAAAAACTTCTGAAACTTTTCCTTCTAGGAGTACGCCGTAAGTTCGGACTGCGTGACGATTGCTTATTCATCATAAAAAGGAATGAATTTTTTTAGTTTCAGGTTTAAAATTAATTTGTAATATATATCCCTAGCCAGCGGCGTTTTAAAAATATTATTAAACTGAAATTCAACTTTTAAATAAACCGCACCCACATCTGCCGGAAACAGAAAAGTTTAAGTTATTGATTCAATGGCAAATTTTTATCCTGCATTTTCAGTCAAATTCTAATGATTTAAATTTAAATATTTTTATTTTTATGATTAATTTATTTTTTATACTATGATTTTCTAAAGTAATTATTGTGTTATTTTTCAGTTACTTTTCATAAGATTTTTGTCAGCACGGTTAAACTTGCAACTTATGGTGCCGGTTATTTCAGATCTGGCAGCAATTTCCCCATTCCATTATTTTTCTATTGTCATCGTCATGGCGTTAGAAGCTCTTTGCGGTGTTTCTACTAATTTTGGATTTGGTCAAAAATCCGAAAATGAAAACGATATTTTGAATTTCATATCCAAAAACTCAGCTAATTTGTCCTGCCATACTCAATTAGCTTTGCCTCCTGTCCGTGCAGTAAGTTTCGATTTTTAAATACTGCTGAGTGTAATCAAAACACTTGCAGTGTCTTGATTTACTTTTGTAAAAGCTTTTTATTAATTTTAAAGAGGAAATTGAATTCTAATTAAATATCATTGCTCCACTTCATTTGAATTTAAATTTCGCAAGTATTTATAATGCAATGGTAGTGCCATAAATGTCGATATTTATAACTTAAAGAAAACAAATGAAAAAATTTTTTATACAATGCTTTAATTTTCAAGGCATTTAAAAGTTCAATTGTATACAATTTGGAAAAGCAGATATTCAGATTTTAATTTGATATTGATATTCTGTTACTTCAGTATTTCATCTTGTTGTTGTTGAAAATATTTAAATCGAATATCAGTTATATACAGTCACACTAAAGTTTTTAATTGATTTTATTGGATTGAATAGCTTATTAATTATTATAAGTAAATTTCCGTAATGATTTGAATTTGATAGAAATTTTAGTTGTCTTTGGATGATCAATTATGTAGTTATTAAATATTTCAAATTTTTTCTCAACAGAAGCAACGAAGTTATGTTTATGTTAAAATATAAATATGTGTCACTTTCCCTACTCTTGCAGCTGTATTTAAATCCATCTTTAAAAGAGGAAACTTTTAATATTATTGCAATTACTGTTTTACAGCAATGATAGCATATATGGGTATTAATTTTGTATTACCTGTTGTAATTTTATTATGTTATGCATATTTTCATTTTTTATAGCCCTCTGAAGCATTTAAAATCTTTGATAAAGATGAACATGGAAAGCGTATCAAAATTGAATTTAGGAAGGGTACAACTACTCTTGCCTTCAAATACAAAGGAGGAGTTATTGTTGCTGTTGATTCAAGAGCAACTGGAGGATCATTTATAAGTATGTGCTCAGTTATTTCCATATTTTTATATTCAAAATTTGGCCAATATAGAATTTTTCCTGTTTTAGATTTATAAATTAATGACTGAAATAATTTTTACAAACTTACAATAGAGATCATTCAAATTTTTGTTATATAACTTTTTCCATTAATGGGCTAGTTGTCCTACTACATGTCAAATATAGAAATATGGTTATTTTTGTAAAGTGTTTCATTAGAAAAAAAAATTAACTGCATTTTTAGTACATGATTGCATTACTAGTAATCTGTTGTGCAGTTAATGATAATTTATTGAATGTCATTCCAAAATTATTTGTGCAATAATGAAATTTAAATCTATAAAATGGAAGTTGACTTTCTTAGAATTAGCATTATCTTAATCCTTTTTCTGCTATTTTTTACAAGTGTGATTTCTTCCTACAGACTCAAATGAAGTGGAAAAGATAATAGCAATTAATGATTATCTTTTGGGAACTATGGCTGGTGGTGCAGCTGATTGTGTGTACTGGGAACGCATTCTTTCTGAAAGATGCAGGTAATAAAAATATATGATTCTTTATATATGGAAAACTATTTTAAATTTATTTTGTTGGTTATTTACTACTTTATAATTGATATTATTTTCTTGTTATCATGTGATCCTTTTGTGATAACATTATTTAAAATAATAAGAAAAGGAAAGCTGACATAAAATTATTCTTATATATTATTTAAATTAGTATTCCTATATAAATTGTGTGATATGAAAATGTAAATCTTTACAAAAAAATGGAATAGTTGATGTCATAAATCCATAAACATTTTCAAGATAAAATAATGCCTAAAATAGTATACTGCTATAATGCACTCAATTAGAAGCTCAAAAATTATATTTGTTTGATTGACTTTTACAAAGTAGTAAACCATGATTAAGGCAACTTGAAGTGAAGTTATCTGATGAGTATCTATTTAAAAAAAGTACAGATAATTATTTTTATATGAACTTCTTAAATTTTGTCAATTGTAACTTTCTAAAGTGCATTCATTGTTTTTTATACCAGAAAGTAATATAAATATGCAATTTTAGATCGGAAAGTTGTAAAGTTAGTCTGTGTTTAAATTTGTTAGAGTATCTTTATTTTGGAATTATATTTTAATATTTATTTGTAACTATATACATTGTAAATTATAGTTGCTTTTCCAAGTTACATGTGAATGATTTATTTGAGTAGGTGTGGGTTAAGTTATGTAACATGTGTTTGAATCTTATCCGATTATTAATTATTACGAAATTTATTTTTGATAATTAAAAAAGTACAATCTTATATTAATCTTGATCTTAACATTTTGAAAGATTTTTAGTTCTTATTGATATATTTACAGTTACGATGGGAGGTTCAAATGAGCTCTTGCAATCCATATATAATTATTTTGTCTCCAAGATGTACCTTATGCAAATTATAAGTGTAATAACTTTTCACTAATGGTATTCAAGATTGTTATAGAATGTCATCTTACAATAAAATTCCATTTATTTAATAGTTTTTACTATAAATAAAATTTTTGATTTGATCCGATTATCTAATGGTATGTATTTATAGAATTTATGAGCTAAGGAACCGAGAGCGTATATCTGTTGCAGCAGCTTCAAAACTTCTGGCAAATATCATGTTTAATTATAAAGGAATGGGATTGTCTCTGGTAAGAATTACCTCAAAATTTTTTTAATTTAAATTTCAATATTTCAAAAACATTTTTCATCATTTATAATCTTTGTTTTAATTTTAGGGAGTCATGATTTCTGGATGGGACAAAAGAGTAAGTATTTTTGATATTTTAAAGTGTAGCATAGATGTTCTCAAATTTAAGAATATTATATGTAATATCTATATTGCATTGATAAATTTTTTTCCTTTGCAATTTTTTCCTCAAATTAAAATTAGTGAAATAAAATAAGATTATTGTTAATGTTTTTTTATCTATAAAAAGGTGGAAAATTTTTCTGTAGTACTATTTTTTTTTTTTTTTTTTACATTCTCTATTCTTTTTAATAATTATTGGGAGGGGGAACAGTGATATGAAGTTTATTTTTTCTTATTAATGAATTTAATGATCATCCAATAAAGGAATTGGAATGAATTATTTTTTGAAGCTGTGTGGTCAAAAAGCACTATTTTTAATTTTATGTATCCTATTTTGTTTTAATATTACTGAACTATTCCTCAGCCTATATCAGGACATAATATAAATTATTAAACGTTTTTATTATTTTTATCATTTAGCAGCATTCACAAGTTTTATATTGTAAATTACCATTTATTTTTTATTGTAAATTTTTTACCAATTACTACTAAATGTTGTTATTTCTCTATTAATAAACATATTTCTGCAAGAATAAAATCTTATTAATATTAACAGGGTCCTGGTCTGTATTATGTAGACAGTGAGGGTAATCGTTTCCCTGGTGATGTGTTTGCTGTTGGGTCTGGTGCAACATATGCATATGGTGTTTTGGATGGTGGATACAAATACGATCTAGAAGATGAAGATGCATATGAGCTTGGACGTAGAGCAATTTATCATGCTACACATCGTGATGCTTACAGTGGTGGCCTCATAAGAGGTATGTAATTTACTTACCTTTTTGCATTGTTTAAAGAGAAGTAATTTATTATATTTATTGCTCTGTTAATTCTTAGCTTTATGTAAATGAATAATTTTAACTTTCTTTGTTTTAGTTTATTAACTAATAATTTTATTTAGATTTATTCTTATGAATATTCTTGATATTCTTCTACAGCCTATATTAGGATGTCTATGCAGTTGATTGTTAAAATTTTTAAAAGTTTATTATTGCTGATGGCCCAAGAATAAATTTGAATTATCAGAATAATTAAGATTCCAAGACAATGAATAGAGAGTTTTATGAAGGAAGTTAAACTAAAATGTGAATTTTTTTATCAAAATGCCATGCAAAATGTTTTTCTAAAATTAAAAGCAGTATAAATCACTTGTAAAAAAATAGTATATAATAACCAAGTTTTTTGAAAATAATTAGATTTTATTGATTTAAATTTCATTTATTTGAAAAAAACTCATAATTTTTAGCAAATATTATAGTTAGTGAAAGTTTCTACTGAAAATATGTAGTATAAATGTCATAATGAATATATTTTTTAATGTATTATTAAACTGTATTGTTGCAACTTTGTGATCTGATTAACTTCAAAATTTACAGCAGCTTTCAGACAGTAGAAATGTATAAAAATGATATTATAAAACAAAATTCTAGACTTAATATGCTGTATATGATTGCACAAATTCATTTTTAAGAAACATGAAATGACATTTTATATATTCTGGTATACATTTTTTATGCTCTCATTTTATAAGTGGAATTTCCATTCTTCTTTAAACTAATTCCATTTTCCTCATAAAGACATCCTTGTGGGTGATTATGCATCAGCTTTCTTTTAAGCAACCAAATTTGGTACTAATTGATTAACAACTTCTAAAAAATTAGTTTTTGAAAACTTATATAATTGAAAGTAGTCTTCAATTTGAAATTCTTTTTTCATTTCTTAGTTTGCCATGTGCGAGAAACAGGATGGAAACTAATCAGTGTAGAAGATTGCACAAAGTTGCACTATAAGTATCAAGATGAAAAAATGGTGTAAATTGAACTGTTTTACTTTATGTTGAATTATAACCTTGTATTTTTTTTTAATACTTAATAAAATTGTCCTGTGCTTTGTTAGTTGTATTTTCAATATATACTTCAAATTTTATAAATTAAGCTTTCATTTTTATGTTATACGATAAAATTATTCTAAAATTTGAATTATTTAAAATATTTTCTCTTCTATACAATTTTTACAAATTTCTGATTATGTGCAATTTAATGTACTGCCATTTGAATCAATTTTATTGATGATTAGTCTTGTCTCACACACATATTTAATATCAGAGTGGAATGCTTAAAAGCACTTTTATTATTGCACAGTTTTGAAACATCACAAAAATGCATTGTGGTTTTCAGAGTAAACTGTTATTGTGTTGTAAAGGCATCTAAAACTTACATAAATTATGAAGGACTTATACGAGTCCTTTTAATCTAAAGGAGTTCATTCCTAATAAATTATTAACATTTTTTTGGTAGTGTGTTGTATACAGTTATACATCTGGGAATAAGCTATTATTTTTAACGTTCAGTGCTGCAAATTATATTAAAGCCTATGTATTCATATTTTGCAGAAATAAATTAATCATTTTTTTCCCCCATACATCAGATTTTTAATGTAAAAATTAATTTTGGAAAAGTGTGACATTTGAATATTTTGCTAAAACTGTTAGATTCAAATTATAAATTAGATCGTTCAAAATTACATTGATAGTTGCTTTTCATATTAATATACTATAGTGCAAATAATTGGAGAGAAAGTTTGATTACCTTTATTAAAAATAGGATTTCTGCTGAATAAATAAACCAGAAATATCAATATTTATCTCAAAAACATTCATTAAAATTTATGTACATTACCAATTACTTATGAATTGTACCTATAGTATAATTTGATTTCTTTACTTGAATTGAATGATATATATATGTCCTACCAAAATGAATATCTAGATTAATTCATTTTCAAAAATTTTCATTGAGTTTGAATTGTATATCAGCAAAGTAGCTACCATACTCTGTAATACAACAATAGCATAGGATTATAACACAAGTTGAATATTTTTGCTATAATGTAAATCAGGGAAAGTAGAATCTAATAAATGTTCTACATATTTTTTTTAATAACCAAAGCAAATTTTTAGATTATAATACTTGTGAAATATATCATCATTTATAGTATAGTGAAAGACAACTTTTAAATGTGTCAGAAGAATGACTAAATTTTCATATACCTGAAAAAAATTACTAAAGCTTGCATCACTCACTATTAATCTATATTCTGCTTACAAAAAAGAAAAAATCCTGATACCTTGGCTCAATCAAATTTGCAATATGTGAAGGGTACTATACTTGTCTTGCTAATGAATTATAAAAAGAAACAAATTCTGCTTCAATGTATAGCAATGTTTTATATTTGCATTTTTTATGGAAAAATCTATAAATTTAATTTATTTTAGAAGAATTAAAATACCAGTAAATAAAATAAATTGTAAAAGTATATATATATATATGTAATGATATTTTAAAATCTAATTTAATTAATTTCCTACTTTCAGTTTAATTTAGTCCGTATCAACTTCATTTTAAAATATTCTCTAATTTCCTGATGCCATTCGACTTTTTCTGCTTAATTAATTCAACACGAGTTCTAAATTTGCTGAATCGAGTTATAAAAGCCAACAAGTTCCCACACTCCGATTGAAGGGATAAAATATTGCTTACTTAAACAAATTCATCTAAAAGATCCTTATGATTCCCTTACCTGTGATTGGCACGTGTTGGAAATCCCTATTAAAATCTCTCGGTATATATTCACAGGCATAAAATTTTCATTAGCTTTTCCTCATTTCATTCTGTGTTGTGCTCGTTGTACAAAAAATCATGCTTCCTGGGATGGAAATAAAATATAGCAAAAAATTCTTTTGTGTCTTTCTAACTTCAGCCACGATTTTGCTTCAAAAATAATGTTCACATACATATATATATAATTTCAACAACTGTAATTAAGGATCTTTGGATCCAGTATGTCATCTAATACGAAGTTTCTAAAAATCATAAATAACTGCTACCTAATTTTTTTTAAATATATTATTGTACTAAACATATTTTAAGTTCCTTCCTTTCCTATTCTGATTTCTATAGATATAGCAGGAATGCATTTTTCAGCTCTTTGATAAGCTACTAGATAAATAAAAGAAAGAAGGTAAAAATTCTGCATGGGAGCTTCCACCATCTTAATTTCATAAGTACATTACAAATAATAAAACTCATTGAAGTAAATAAATCTTTCTGCAGATTATGTATTGAATTTAAAAACAAATGAATTAGATGAGGTCAAATAATCAAGTGAATTTTAAAATGCACAAGTGAAAGTATTTTTTAAAACTTTTTTTAAGCAAATAGAACAGATTTTTCATTCTCTTATGATAAAACAAATGCATGTTTCTTTTACAGTAGTTATCAAATCAGAGATTTAGTTTATGATTTAATACTTAAAAGTTACTTCTGCTTGTACCTTTTATTAGTTTTTTTTTTTTTTTACAAAGAATCATTTTAAAAAATTATCTTCAGACTTTAATAAATCTCCATGTTAAAGATTTCCCTATATCAAAACTAGACAGATAATATGTTAACTTTGCTTAAAAACTGTAGGTTTGTGTCAAATTTTGAATAAAATCCAATTAACAATTTATCTATTTGCATTGAAACAGTAACTAAAAAACCAGAATTAACTAGTTTAATTTTATTGCTGCAATTAGATCAAATCCTCGACCAAATTCATGTATTTATTACTTATTTCATCTATCCATGCTTGTGTAAACATAACTCAAAAAATGCTAAATAAATGAAATTTGATATATAGTCTTGACATTTAAATTACTAACCTTTGTTAAAATATGTCCTAAACTGGTCAAAGGGAAGAGGTGCTCAAATAAATTATTTTCTTTATTATATTATATAAAAGAAATTGGGTAGAACACCTGTGCTAGATAAATTATATAACATGTAATAATCATTCATGAACAATCGAAACTAAAAATTCTTGGAGTCTGTCAGAATTTCAACAATTTGTTTTGAAAAGATTTTCGTAATAAAAATACACAACTTTTTTTAAACCTTTATTTTTTCAATCCATTGCAACTAAGAAATTATAGTTGCATACATGATTTGTTCATAAAAGATGCATTCAGTATTTAGATCATTGGTGTATATTAAGGTATTTCACTGAGGCAAGAAACAAAGTACCTAAAATCATACATTATTAAGTTTATTTAAGATCAACAGCAATCTAATGTTTGAAAATCATGCTGAATATGTATATGAATCATGCTCATCATCATAATTTCATTGTAAAATATGTTTTTAAAAATTGTCAAAAGTTTCTACTTTAAGAATTTTAGCAAAATAATATTTTATTAAATAGTTTTGCCTAAAAATTATGACACTCATTTCTAAAAATGCATTAAACTTGAATGTAATAAAATATTTCATCAATAGTGTTTTGGCCAAAATTTTCAAGACCTAAAAATTGGATTGTTAATCAATGCCTGATTCAATTTCAATTCAAAAGTTAGGATTTTCTGAAGCTTTTGACATTGTTTTGTATAAAATTTTCTTAACATCAAAAATAAAAATTTAATTCCACAAAATGAAATAATAGAATGGAAGAATTTCGTCTTGAACAATGAATATAAACAAAAATCTTATTTCAAGCACAAACTATAGTATTTGTTTTATTTATGTGTCTGGTTTTTTCATGCAGTTCCCATCAGGATATTTTTTCTTAAATACATCAATAAGCATAGGATCAATCAAGCGAACACCTTCTACCTGATTTCCAAGAGTGATCCAGTTTGGTTGAACATTATGAGGTCGTCCAAAAAGTTCAATTTTACGTGTACCAGGTGAAAGCCTTTCTATAATTCCATATATCTCATCTGGTTTATGACTTGTAGCTCTAACTTCAGCTACTATCACATCACAGTCAAGACCTCTGTTAATATTTTTAGGATTACCTTTGACACCAACTAAACAATGTTCTTTTCCATGATTCAACCAATGGCCAGTTCTCCCTGTTCTTATTATTCTTTGCAACTGATTAGTTTTCACCCAAATTATTTCATCACATCGTTCATACCCCCACAATTGTAAACATTCTCTGCCCAACTCCATAGCACGTCCTGTTACCCACAAAAATATAAGCCCTTCATCTTGTAAACTGGGAATATTTAAATGTCTCATTTCATCATCAGACATAGTACCATAAGGAAGTTCCATATGTATATCCCATGGTGGATCAGCCATTACAACAGCAAACTTTCCTAAAATAGACATGTCAAAATAACGAAGATCACATTGAATCCACTGAGATGGAAACAATATAGGTTTGCTTCCGTCTGCAGGTAATGGAGAATCAGACTTTTCAGGCTTGTGAATCTTGGATATCTGAGATACAGATGAATAGTCTACTTCATAGTGAACATATTTGCAAGTGTCCATGTGAAAACAAGTATTCAAAAATGAACAGTCCCCAAGTGATTCATCAGTGTGCTTTTGAATGATTTTCTTAAAATGAAGTTTGTTACATGGTTGATTAGCATCGGTCACTTTAGTGCACTCGTCTTTTGTACCATGAGGACAAAACTCTTGTACTTGGGCTCCACCTTGTGAACGAAATTGTTCAACAAGGGATCGTTCTTTGGCTGTAGGTTTACTTAACAAATCTAAAATTTCTTCACCTAATTTCTTGGTTTCTTTTTCTCTGGCAGATGGTAATGATAATAAATTCTCAATAGTATCGGTATCTTTATTGCTCTTGGAAGCATCTTTAGATTTGCAAATAATCTTTGTTTTAGGTTCTTGTTCCAATGCCTCTTCAGCACTCCTTTTTTCAGCTTTGAGAGCAGAGCTTAAATTTGGATCCTGAGCACATAAATCATTTGCCATAGCTTGTAACTTTGTATGTTCTGCTGATGAAACTAGGATACATTTTGTACCTTCATTTGTGTAACTTTCTGTGACAGTTATAAGCTCTTGAGCAGCAAACTTTTGTAGTAAGTTCTCCACAACAACATGTGGAACTTCTTTGTTCAAAGATTTTACAATCATATTAACTAAATTTCTGGAATCTGTTGGCAAATTAATGGCATCACAAAGGCACAACAATAATTTATGTTCGATAAAAGGATCTGCTTTTATATCTGGTGCAGAGTTAATTTCCTCTTTGTCCACTACAGAATTTGGAACAGGACTGTTGCTCCTGGGACTTCCTGCATTTAATTCATTAGCAATGCCCAAGACTAAACCTTCTCTTTCTTTCTTACGCCTCTGAAGCTTTTCACGTAAACTAATTTGTTTGGATTTAAAAGCTTGTATATCACTCCATGTATCAGACATTCTGCAAGAAAAATAAAATAATAATAATACTTTCTATAAACTTTGGACAATATTGAGTAGAATAAATTATTCTCATGTATTAAAACATCACAAAAAAAATATGAATAAAATAAAATTCATCAGATCTTCATTAGATTTTTCACTGAAATTCATGAAAAGACACACATTTCTATTATCCAGACATTTATTCCTTTTCAAATTTTTGTAGAATATAACAATTTAATATTTTGGATAATTTACACTGTCATCAATATAGAATTTCAGGATTTCCTTTTAGTAACAGAAATAACAAATAATAATTTATGGAAGCAAGTGAATAATATATATATTGGATATTTTTTTCAACAAAAATATGCAATGCTTTTCAATGTTCTCAATTAATTCAGTTTATAAATTTTTTTATTAAATTTTTGAAATTTTATAACTTTAGCACTTAGTTCTTTAATTCCATATGAAAATACAAATTATTGTACTTTTTATAGGGCAACAAACAAAAAATTCTAAATAATTCTAGTAATTAACAAACTTTGCAGTATTTGAAGATATATACATATGCTAGTCCTTTTGGTGACCAGTTTATTCGCCTAGATTATTGATTTATAAAATACATTTAAAAAAATTTCATCTTATTTTATATAATTGAAAAACCTGAATCCAAATTAATCAAATTACTGTAAATTGAAAAGTGTGTATATTATAAAATAAAAGCAGAAGTGAAAATCCTACTATGGAGTTAATATTAGCAAAAAATATGAGATTTAATGTTTTGATGAATGAGTTTGAATACCATTGTAACATTTAAAATAAATATTATGTACAGTTTACCAAATTGAATTAAAAATATCAAAATTACAGTCATGTACAAATCAATTGGGACAAAGTTTTATATTTCAAAATACAAAACATACAAAAATCTCAAACTGGTTTCAGCTGCATTTTCTTACAAAAAAGGATTGATCTAAACTGGTTTGACCATGTAATCATCACATGTAGAGTATTTTACCATCAATTGTGTTTCAGCTGCTGTAAGAAGTGGTCAATTGTGCAAGTTGTCATCCTAAAGTGTATAAAAAAAATTGATATTCTCAAGAAAAGAACTAGAATCCCTTAGTCAGCATATTTCCATGTCGGTGAGGGATATTGCTGCTGCAATTGGAGTTGGAAAATCTAGTATTTTTAGTATTATTGATCAGCAAATTAAGTTTGAGATGGTTTCTCCAAAATAAAAAAATTAATGTGGACACAAATGCAAGATAGCACCTTGGTCAGACAAATTTTGAACAGAACAAAATAATAAAATGCATCTTCGCAAAACAAGTACAGATCTTCGGAGAGAATTATTAGCCACTGGTGTGAGCATTGATTCATCAACACTATGACAAATGGCTTATTGAAGTAGGCAGATGGGCAAGAACACCAGCCAAAAAACAGTTGTTAACACCTGCAATGAAGTTAAAATATTTGCATTGGACCAGAAAATATCAATTGTGGACTACACAAGACTGGAATAAGGTTGTAATGAACTTTTTTGTGTAAAGGATTCGATCAACATTTGTCAGACGAAGTGCTGGAGAACCCATCTTAATCAAACAGTTAAGAACCCTCAGAGGCAGAGATTTTGGGATTGTTTTACATCTGGAGGATGTGGTATCAGATGAAAGGATGATAAACTCTAAAAAATACATTTCAATACTAGAGGAAAAATTGTGTCTCTGATGCAAAAGTTCGCTGATAGTATTGATGTCTTTCAATAAGATCTTGCTTCATGCCATAATTCCAAGCTGGTAAAGAATTTCTTTCAAGAAAAGAAATTACCAGTTTTGGATTGGCTTGCTAATTCTCCAGATGTAAATCCCATCAAAAATTTGTGGAACATTGTAAAGAGATGAGTGAGTAAAATGGACTATTCAATTATCAAAAATATGATTGAGAATGTCATAAAAATTTGGTTATAAATTATTTATCATCAAAAATGTAATAAATTAGTAGAATCCATGCCAAAATGTGTACAGGATTTCATTAAACAAGAGGAGGACATATTTGCTACTAGATTGCTAGATTATGTGTGTAAGTGAATCTATACAAATTAAACAACATATGTGAAAATTTTTGTGTTTGTCCCAATTAATTAGCAAGTATTGTCAGAGGAAATTCTATAGAAATGAAATTGAAATTATTAAAGAGGAAATTTTTGAAGTCAAAGACTATTTTTGTAAGACAATTATTTTGAAAGATATGTACATCTGTTTCCATAAACAAGCCAGCTGGAGACAGTTAAGTCTATTTTTGTTTAAAGTCTTTTTCTTGATTTTTTTTTGTTGATTTTTTTTTTCTTGATTTTTTTTGTGTTTGTCCCAATTAATTAGCAAGTATTGTCAGAGGAAATTCTATAGAAATGAAATTGAAATTATTAAAGAGGAAATTTTTGAAGTCAAAGACTATTTTTGTAAGACAATTATTTTGAAAGATATGTACATCTGTTTCCATAAACAAGCCAGCTGGAGACAGTTAAGTCTATTTTTGTTTAAAGTCTTTTTCTTGATTTTTTTTTTTTTTTCCTTTTCTTTTCTCTGACTTATACTTTTTGGTGACATATGTGAAACATTTCCAAAACATTTCTAATAATATTTTGCAGCTCCATTTATTAGCTACACAAAGTATTGAATTCATTGCAGATATAAAAACATTCAATGAAGCATTCTGAAATTTGTATGATTGTTTGTTCTTTTCTTTTTTTTACATTTGATTGTTGCAATTTGACAAAAGGTAATAAAAGAGATTTCTGTGTCATGTGTGTTAGCATTCTATATATACATATATATATAATTGCTATGGTTCCCAAATATTCACTTAGATGTATACAAGGATGTAATAAAATAACTATTTTCTTTGCATAGTTTAGCTACAACATTGTTGAAATTTTACTTCAAAATGGCTAAAAAAGAAAAGGCAATACTCAAATTCTTTTGCAGGTACATTTTTTATTAATTTTTTATACCATTTCTTCTATTACAGAAAGATATAAAGTGATGTGAAAGATGTAACAAAGCATAGCTGAATTTAAATTTTCAATTATAATAATGCAACTAAAAATAAAACTTTTTTCATAAATTAAAAAAAAAAAAATTGAAGAATCACAACTTTTTCATTATAAATACAACACATTTCTGCCCACTCCATATCAAAATAGAATTTAACAGTTTATTCCCACATTATGTAAAAGAAATTTAAGCATTGTAAAATAGGGATTTAATTTTACATTGTTATGAACTTCTATTTTTTTTAGAACTTTGCCATCTTATTAATTCATTATTCATATAACTATTTCAACCGATATAAAAATTGTATTCTGCAATCAAAATTCACATTTATAAACAATATTTCTTTAAAAAATTCATCTAAAATCTTTCTAGATTGAGATTTCTTTAAATAATTTTTTAAAGAAATAATTTAATCTCATTTAAAATTTCAAACTTTAACCAAATTTTAAAATAATAAACATCTTAATAACTTTAAAATGCAAAAGTACAAAAAAAAAGCAAGAATTGTATAAATCATGATTAAAAAAAATTTAATACATTCATATTGGTAATTTTTATGCCAACATTAAATTTCATTTCTAAAGTAATTCATTGTTTATGCCAACATTAAATTTCATTTCTAAAGTAATTCATTGTTTATGCCAACATTAAATTTCATTTCTAAAGTAATTAATTGGTATTATCTGCTTCACTGAAAATCAACATACATAATTCAAACTCGGAACAAAAAAATGTAACACAAAATAATGAATAGTAGCAAACATAAACATGAAGAAATTAAATTTGTATGATTAATTCAACGATAAAGCGAGCAATGTGCAAAAAACATAAAATATATTTAAAATATTGTAGAATTATTACATAAAAAAATAAATCTCAATAATAATAAATTTTAATTCCCAAAAATTTTAGCATCCTCATTTAAGTGAATATATGGCATGTCAGGAGCTTGAGTTCCCATATTGGAAATTGATATATTTTAGTGCGAGTGATTATATTTTAAAGCAATAAAAGAAATTACACCTAAAAAAATTAAGTAGGAAGAATGAAGAACTAATAACAAAATGAAACAAAACATTTTTCTTTGTTTTTAAAGATAGAAAAGAAATTCCATAGAATAAAAAATAAAAATAATAATATTGATTTACAGTTTATACATATTTAATTATTTAAAACAAAATTTCATTCAAATATATGTTATTTTTTTTAATTTATTAGGATTATATTTAAGAATATTTGAATAATCACACTGATACAACCTATATAAATGTTTCCCATGCTGTCAAATACAATGTCAATGAATAAAACTCTTACAGAATTAAAATGATTTCTGTTGGACATATTAAAATACAATTATTAGATAAACATTTGATTTGCATCAATATTTTACGTTGCACGTAATAAAGCTTTCGATCAATCTTATGCTTCTTTCAATCTTTTTGAATTATTTTTCTTTTCATTATAACACAAGTAAATAATATTTTCTTAGATACATTTATTACGGAAATGAATAATATATCTAATACTGGAACTTATCTCCACCCAAAATAGAATTTATTATAAATTCCTTTGTGCTCAATGAAATAACAATACATGATCTTGCTTGAATCAAAGAATTTTATAAAGAAAATACCGGCTATTACCTGGCAATTTTGAAAATGCTCAGCTAGGCCAAAAAAATTATGAAATCCACAAATCAAATAATATATTCCTAGAAATCACCCATCTGATTACTGTCAATATAACATCTAAAAAATTAAATTATTCCTTTAGCAAATTGATTTATATTACAAACTTGCCGAAACTAGTGCACCATTACATTCGGTACAAACAAATCATAAAACACAGCACGCCAAAATAAGTGTACAATGACAGGGATTATTCATTTCGGAAGTTAATAATAAATTTTTGAATGGCAACAATATAAATTATGTCTAGGACACAAATGTGTGTGTGTAGGTATGCATGTACTAATTTAGATGGTAGTTGATATTAAGCTAATCCTTATATAAGCTAATTCTCATGTTTTCATTTTTCTGATTAATTTATCTTTATTCTCAAAGATCCATTTCCTCTCCATATTTTTTTTTGTAAAACGGAAGTGACATCATATCATGATACCATTCAGATTTTATACATTCTCACAACTTCCTAACTTTATTATCGCCAAAGTATGCCAAACTCTTAGGTTTGTCATTATGTTTACATTTTGAGAATGACATGGAAAGTAATAATCTTTAGCATTACTTAATGATTTTGAAGTTGTTTGTATAAAAGAATGGAAAGTATTATTATGCATTAATAATTTTTACTCATTTAAATGGCTAGTAGGGAAAAAGACAAGAAAAAACATCGTCCAGAAAGCAAGAAGAAAGGACGAGATGTCGAACGTGTTCAAGTTCTGAAGCATTATGACACATTGTAAGGCAGTATTTACATGACATGCCATTCAACAATGGAATTATTTTAAAAATTTACCAAATTTCTTCCATATCTTTATTACCAAGAACCAGTAATTAAATATAACTTAAAGTGACCAAAAATAATCGAATAAATTATATTAATTAATTCGATTTTCTGTTTTCGCAGTCGCCGTGTTAATTAATTTTGGAGAAATATTTATTAATCTAATAATAGATTATAAGTTAAATTTGTAGTTTGTCTTATTCGTAATATATATAATTGATTATAAACTTTTCAATTTCGAATAAAGTTGATTACTCTAGTTCTGGGCAATAAATTCATTTTTTTTTAAATTTTGTTTTAATCATGATAAATTTTGTGTTTTAATATTAAGGACATTAGGAGTGCTAAAAATCTAAATATCATTATTTGGTACAGATTATTTATATCAATTTTTTTGTGTTATTTAAAGAACTAATTTAGATGGTAGTTGATATTAACAAATAAATTTTATTTAACTATCAATCATGAATACTCATTATTCTAAATATGTTGATTCTCATTTAATTCAATATCTTTTAATGTGATATGATATATATTTTTAATGCTTGGTAAGTATTATGAAGAATAATATATTTTTATATAAATAGTATTTTAATTATATTTTGATGTTTTTATTTGGTTATTTTTACCCTGAGTAATAATATAATATACATTAAAAGAGTTATAATAGTTCATTATAAAGAATATAAAGAAAAATTTTAGGCACCTTGTAGCATAAGCATTTGTAGCATTGTCTCACATGTATTTCAACTTTTAATGCACTATTCGAAGTGTATGAAAATTACTTATCTGTTTATATTCATTCAACTGCTATTTAATACAATTAAATAACAAAGTTTGAAACATCTTTCTGCTCTCAAAATCCTGTATGTTATTAAATCTTGCAAATTTCTTAAACACAAATCATATTTTAATAAGAAATAACCATTTTACGATCTTTAAACAGTTAATTAAATTTATTAATTACACCAAATTATGTTACATTTTATATCAATATGCTAGAAAATAATGTAAAATGTTGAATCAATAGTGGGTTAATTCTACAAATTTTTATCTTTTACTCTTTGAAACAGTTCTGTTTCATATCTTCTGAAATGTTTCAAAACATCTCAGAAATTTGAATCATAAATTTCATTTATCTTCTCAGTGTTACTGGGATTAACCACAATATCCCATTTTGAGAGAGACAAGCCATTACACCTTAATTTCAATATCCTGTTTCAAAAGTAGCCTAATGATTATCAATACGCTATTGAACATGATAAAAGTAACATCAGCAGCAACAACTGCTATTTCGCTCTTTGTTTTTACAGTTATGGGCAGGCTCCCCCAGGATTAGTTAAAGAAGAAGAAGAGCACCCAGAAGATTGCATTCCTGATTTACCTGAAAATAGAGAGGCTCGGGAATTCTTATCAAAAGCACCATCAAAAGGATTATGGATGCCTCTTGGAAAAGAAGTGAAAGTCATGAAATGTATGATAGTAATGTAGAAAATTTGCATTTATATTTTAAATATATTGATAACATAAATTACAATGTTATTCAGAAAGCCTAAAACAGTATCAAATTTTAGGGGGAAATATGTTTAAACTTTTTTCCAATTCTTTTTTATAAATCTTTATTAATGAAATTTCTGTAATTTTATGCTTAGTTGGTGATCTCGCATAATGATTTCCAGTACAAATATCATTCCTCTTTGTGATTGTAATTTGTATAAACTCATAAAAAAATTAATCTAATCAAAGTATAATTTATTATATTTTTAATTTTTGTATCGTCTTGTCACCTTAAGGTTTTATAATCCTTTTCATGTTTGTTTTGAAATCTATTATTACAAACATGCTATTTTTTTATGAGCTGTAAACAAATAAAAAGATACAGCTATTAATTTTTTTAAAAACACATGCACATACTTTCAAAGGAAATAAAACAAAAACTTGTGATTAATTTCTTTAATAAATATTTTTTTAAAAATATTTCTCATGCTAAATGCTTATAATTTTTCAAAGACATCATTATTATTGTTACTTAAGATAATAAGAATTTCTTTTTTAAAAAAATATTAAATATATACCTGTATTGAATTTGTATTTTATTATTGTATAAAAATTGAGTATGTACATTAACATGTTATATTTTTTCTCCATAAAAGTCTGACATGATCATATCCTATGGAATTTTATTATGACAAATTGGTATTGTTAGTTAAAATATTATTTTTTGTCTCTTTTGCATGAAATATATATATATTTCAATTCAATGGAATTGTTAAAGGAAATGAGTTTCTAAGTACTCAGTTAGTTACCAAAAAGTTATTAAAATTATAAATTTTAATTTTATTATCATAAAATGATAAAATTATGTGGTCTATGGACATTTTTTTTTTTTTTTTTTTTTTTTTTTTTGCTATTTGAATTATTTTAATGTATATTTTTCTTTAATATTTATTTCATTATTTATCAGCATACTACAATGAATACTCCTCCAACTGTTTATCCCACATTTTCCATGAGTTAGAAGTTTGTCTATTTTCATCTGCCATCATTATTTGTGACTGAGTTAAAGTATCTTTTATTATTGCAAATTTGAATTATATCATACTGTTATTGAGTAGCATATTACTATGATTCTATGATTGACACTATGGTTGTTTAAAAAACTATTTGAACTAGTTTTTATATGCATTAAAATAGTGATTTTAATAAAATCAGCAGTAAGAGGGATAATATATTATCCTGCAATTTAAAATAAAATTTTGGCTGAAATTATGATGAGATTTCATTGGTATGAAGTTCAGAAAACTTTTTAAAGATTAAATATATCTCTATTAAATACATTTTATATGCAATCTTAAGTGAGTTTTAATTAAATATGAGGAGAAAAAAAAAAGATAATTTATTCTTTGTAAAAAAATTCCTTCTTTTTTTTTAAGCTTAGCATTAATACAGGTTTAATTAGAATTAATTTATGAAGGGAATGGGGAGAAGAAGCTGCATACTTAAATTATTTGTAAAATTTTGGTTACATATTATAAAAATATTATTATATTGTTGAAAAATTCTGATGTTGATTAAGCTTTCCTGATTTTTCGAACTGGCTTTCTTTGCTACATCTGAATGATTTATCTTATTTTCTACCCTCTAGGGGAGAGTTAGTAGAGTACCCATTTCATGCTTTAAAAAAAAGTTAAGAACGTAATATGTTATGCCACTAACCTCCACATATCTATTCCAGTCCCATGCCCAAAACAGTTAAAGTGAAGAGAGAGGAATAGTTACGTGGGAGATGAGTGGTGAATTTTGCTGAGTGTGTATCTTCATAGGAGCTCCAGAGATAACTATGAGATTTGAATTTGAATATTAATTTTGCATATGTAAATAATCATTATATATTCCATAAAATGCAATAAACGTGTGTTATCAAATATGGTGTCATCATTCATGTCGAGCATAAAGTGTAGTAATTTTATTTTCTTTGGCTTGTTATTATAGTTTTTTGTTGAACTTCATAGATTATTGTATATGAAATAATTTGCATATCAATTTTATTTTAGCCAATTTTATTTACCTGTAAGTCAAAAGGTGTTTTAGATAATATTTCTTTTTAACAGTGCTTGTTATTGCTATTTTTAATTTTAATTAGTATATCTTACTTCAGGCTGGAGATGTAAAACATATGGACACAGAACAGGTGACAGAGAATGCCCATTATTTGTGACTGGAAATGCAGAAATTGAGAAGTTCCGCTATGTGAGTCTATTGATATATTTTTCCTTATCAACTTGGAAGGATTTTCTGCTTCCAAAAAGGTTTTCAAATAAATAATTTTGATATATCATTTTGCGAAATGTGTTAATGATGTGTTAATGATTTAGTTATGTTAATTAAAATTTTATCTTTAGGATTTTGATATTTATTTTCTGATTACAAAATTTTTATTAGAGTTTTTCTGATTAAAATTATTCTTGAAAAATTCAGATAAAATTAATTTTACTATCACTTTATAAAATTATTTGATTACTTTATTGTTCCTTACATTATTAAAAATTGAATTTATTTAGAGCTATATGATTTACAAAATTCTATGAAGTCAATAAGGATAATGTAATCTATTGACTGAGAAAAGGATTGTACTTCCTACTAAATTATAATCAAAGACAAATGTTAATTTAAATAACATTAAATTTAAGGTTTTATTTTTGAAATTCAAATCACTGGGCACATTTACTTGATATTGCATATATAATTATATTATAATAAGTCATAATTCAGGAAATGTTTATTGGGAATTATTTACATTTATTGTGAAATAATAGATAAAATTAATATGGTTTAATATTATTTTTCCATAGTTTTGAAATGACCTATACCTTTTTCTCTTCTTTTACTAGATACATGAAGATCCTATGCATAATTTCTTAACTGAAAAGCGAAAAGCTGAAAAACTAGAAAGGTACTTACTCATGAGTCTTTTTTCCCACTAGAATTATATGTTTTTTATTTGCTTCTTTCTGGAAATTATACATTACATGTTCAATTTTGCTTATTCTCAAATATATTATATTTTTCCATAAATACTCCTTTTTTTTTTCTTTTCCCCCTTTCTGTTTTTATATCTAAAGCTTTTAAGAAAATAAAAAGTTTATTCATAAGAAATATATTTTTTTTTAATATTTCAACAAATTATATTAAAAGTAAATATAATAAGTGTATAAAGCTAACTACAATATCATACAAATTGTCTGTTTTGCTTAATTTGATACAAAGGCTTTCTTTTATAAGAAGCTACATACATCTTTTGTTTATGAATGAATGAAGAAAAGAATGAACTTTCTATATTGAAAAGTGTTATTAATTTTTCACATTATCATGCTAAAAATTTGAAACTTTCCGTAGTTTGCATTAAACTGGAATTAAATAAAAAGTGGAACTATTATTATTAACATAGTATGTGGGCTTGTACATAAGTTTATATTACCCCTATTTTTTTTCCAATATTGTAATATAATCACAAATTAATTTTGCCATGATTGTTTTTTTATTTTTATTGTTTTAAATCTTTAGTAAAAATGTAGTGGGATATGATATGTGTATATTCCTTGTGAGAGAGTACGTCATAAATAATGTTAACTAACATTTAAGACAATATCAATTTCTGCTTCTGTACATATACAGTAACAAAATATGTTCATTCTATATACATTTCTTTAGCTAGTGTGAAGGAAATAAAATAAAACCTTGATGTCTTTTTTTTAAAGAGACATAGAAGCATTGTTTTAGGTGTTTTTCCAATTTAAAAAAAAAGAAATTATGGATGTTTAATAATAAATGAAAATATTGCCCCCTCAGTACTATTTTCAGTAAAGCCTGTATTTGTGTATTGCTTTTAATCTTGTAACTTAATGAATTTTTAATTGTTCATCTACATTTGCTTAAATATTTGTAAAAGAGGTAGTAAGTAATGCAGGAAAAATAATTATGAACATTAATTTTGAAGTTTACCTTTTATTTAAAGTTAATTAAGAATTAGTGTTGCTTCTTTGCTTTTAAAATATTAAATGTGTTTGCATTAATTAAATAATTGTTAATATTTTTGTTATTATTCAAAAATCTTTAGAAAAAGTAAATTTTACAGTATGTTGAAGGATATCACTGTGCAATATAATGTAGTACATCACTGTGCACAAGCTGCTGCTGCTTATTAAAATAAATAATATAAAATAAAATATATTTCAGGCATGATATTTTATTTGTTAATAGATACATTAAATGAAATGTTGAGATAAAATTTTATTATGCTGAAACAAAATGAATAACAGTTGTGTTAAAAATGTATTGTAATTCTAATGCATTTTTGAAATGAAAAATGTAGAAAAAGTAGAATTTAATCTCATTTATTAAGCTCTGTAAGTTTACTTTTGCACCAGTAATGTTAAACCTTCCAAAAGATTGAAATTATGACAGCTGGAAAAATTCTTAGTTCCTCATTCAATCAGATTAAAAATTTTATTTTTATTTAAACTACATGTGTTGTTATTATTATTTTTCATATGATTATTTATGTTATTCAATCATTCTATTTTAAGAGAAATTATTTTCTAAAAGTTTTCCAAATTGCAGAAATAAATAGGTCCATTAATTCATTGCCTAAAGCTGTTTATTACGTTTTTATCTATTAACACTATTCTTTTTTTTTTTTTAATATTATTTATTTTAAAGACTGGAATTGTAAATTGCAAATTAAATATTTAGCAGTAAACATTGAAATTAATATTTAATATTCTTTCAAAATTTTATGGCATCTCCTAAGTTAACTTTGATTTAAATACATAATTGCTTTCAATCAATAATTTAAAATCTTTTTTTTAACTGACTTTTGGTTATAACTTTTTCACTACCTACTCATCTTCTCCATGCTTTGTTGGTTTCTGCCTATAAATAGCATGATAATAGCTTCATAAAAAATAGCATAATAGAATTTGAGTCATGATTTAGTAATATTATTCTTATTTTTAAAATTTACTCTATTTAGCAACATTAAGATGCACTCAAAATATTTGCTTAAGATTGTTGTAACATACATTTGTATAAATGTAGCTGCTGAAACTGCATTTAAGTAAAATGCACTTAAAAATCTTTTGAAAAATATTAAAATTAGAGGAAAAAAATATTTAAAAATAGAATTGTATTGCTGGAAAACTAATATTTTAAAAAATTGTTTCCATATAGTGATATATCCCAAAGTTATTGAAGTAAAATGTAAATATTTTTATTTATTTTAATTAAAATTTTAATTAGTCCTTCTTTAATAAGCACCTATCCCCAAGAAATAACTATATGCTATTGCTTTGACAGCAACTCTAGCTTCAATGGTCTGTCTTATAGAGAGCATTGTAAATTATTTTTGCATCATACAAGACACAAGTTACTGGTAATAATTTAAATTGTGTTAAATTATTATCAATTAAAGTTAAAATAACATAAAATTCATTAATCTAGTTTATTTCTCATTGTGATAAATCATTCATACTTTAATTTTAATTTCTATTCGCCCACCCTTATGTTTTATTTTTCTTTTAGGGTTCAACAGTTGCAAGCTTTGTTGGCATCATCTGATAGTTCTTCAAGTTCATCTTCTGATAGCTCATCTGAAGAGAAACATAAACATAAAAAGAGGAAGAAAAAATCACATCATAAACATAAAAAGAAGAAAAAACGTAAACATTAATTTCTGTGAAGTATTTCCATTTTCTGTATAGTGTAATATATAATAATTAAAATTTGTTACATGTTTATCAAAATAAAAATGACTTAGCCTCTGATATATAAAAGAATATTCTTTTACATTCGATACATTTATTTTCATTAATTTTCAGTGAGCATTGAATTATGTTTAATTATAAAAGAATTTCCCAATGATAATTGCTTTTTTATACTATTAATATTTCCATTAAGAATAAAACAAATTAGTTTTTTGAAAGAAAAAAAATACTATATAAATGCTTAATGCATATAAAGTATATTTATAAGACTATTAGATTAATATTCCTTTTCTTCAATTATTCATTAAATTGTCATAACATTCAAAAACTTGCAAAATAAAATTAGATCATATTAACCAAATAATCTGGATATAATATTAATGTTTCACTTCTAATTCGATAACTGTTTTTGTTTGTTCTAAGATATTTAAAATAAGGATTGAATGATGCAAATTTGATCCGAGAGCTTTTTGTCAAGAAATTTCATTAGATATGACTAATAGGATTTATATAAAAAATTTGAATTTCATAATTTTTTTATTAAATTTATTGATTATTAACATAAAATATAATCCTTGCATCATTTAGAACATTTTCTAACTGAAAGCATATTTCTATTACTTACGTTATTGGGAATTATTTATTAGAGCATGATTAGAACATTCATTTGTTTAAAAGGTAAGTATTCTAGCAATATACAGAACTGCTCAGTTCTGTATTATCATGACTTCTTTGTAATTTTAGTATTTTAAAACTCAGAAATAAAGTAATCAATTGTAAAATACAAGGCAAGCACTACAGAGAGCGAAACATACTTTAGAGAAACTGAACTTATGTGTATTAAAAAAAAATGTTTAGGATTTCAGTAAAGCAATATAGAATGTTTTAGAAACTTTTAGAATATAAGTGAAACAAATAAAGCAATCAGAATGCAACATACTGCATTCAATGTTTTAAATCCACTGAGTATATTTTTAAAACCAGCTATACATTAAAAATTCTTATTTTTGTAGCTTTGATCAAGAAATCATGCAATCACAAATTGAAATAAATAGCAAATCATATTTTTTGTCACTTCTTGAGTGCTTTATTGCAAAGAGATTTCTAATTTCTAATACTTCTTCAAAGGCACAATGGAAATTAATGTAAAAAAAATATATATATGCTAGAAAATTTTTTTGTAATATATAAAAAAATTATGAGTAATGTTTTGTTACTTTCAACTTAATTGCTGTTTACTGAATATTTATGTATTTAAACTTCTGACTCACGCTTCTGAGATGGCTGGTGATTTAGACATGCACAGAACAACAAAATGCCATATGCTTCCCTTTTTACAAAAAGATTATAAAATGATGTGGAACGTTCTTATTTTTTGACAACGATTGCTTCCTCTCCACTGTCACTGCTGATTGATGTCTCCAGACAGTGTTTAATTTACATAAAGCTTTCTGCTTGCTAACTACTAAAATCTTTTGCTAAAATACCTGGATATAAAAAAGTTACTTTTTTTTCATGATATTCACATTTTATGTTTAGTAACAATTCTGGACTTGCTAAAACCATTTAAAAAGGAAAGTTTTGACTTAATTACATTTAACAATATCTTTAAAATATTTGTAAATTATATATATTAGCTAGCAAGAGAATATTTTGTCTAGGTAAATATTCTCTCTCCTATGTTGCATCTTGTATTGTTCTGCAATTTTAAATTCTGAAATTTTTAATAAATTTTGTTAATTTACTTTGGAAAGAAAGCCATTTTTACCTAGTCATGATTTATTAAAATATTTTTAGGATTGAGATTACCTTACAAGAAGTGATTCATTTAGCTTATTAGATAAATTTAATTAAGTTAACTAAATAACAAATGAAGGTACACCATTTTGTGTGACATGAGGAACTGAAGCCTCTAAATTTCTGTCTTATAGAACTTAAGCTAACCTACATAACTTCATACAAAGATCGATGAAATTTAGTAGTAAGCCCTAGAAAGGGTTAGATACTAATAAATAAATCTAAACAGTTACTTCAGAAAATAAATTTAAATGAATTAAAAAGTCTCTTAAATTTTAATAATGTATTAATTGTTTATAATGAGTTAACTAAATTTATTATTCTTAAAATGAAAAAATTAGAACTTTTGAATGATTAAATGTTAGATGTAGCAATGATTTTTAACTTTAAGGGGTGTAGAAGTATGTTTTCTGCATTTAATAGGTCTTTTATTAATTAATATAGTATAATCAGATGTAAAAAATGAAGCTTCTAGAACATCTTTTTATGAAATTATAAAGTGTTTTCATAATTTGTACACGACCTCTCATTAGTCAACAAAAGTTTGGATGTTAGAAACATGGCAATACAAGAACCTCTGTGACAAAAACAAATGCTTGATTGAAAGAAGAGGGTAGAAATATTTATCTTCTATTATTTTTACTTTTATCTATTTTGGAGTTTAAAAAAACTGTATTTCAAAGATCAAAGGAATTCAGAAGGTAAATGCTTATAGAAAAAAGATTTTTTTGAATTATTAAATTGGAAAAAAGAAAAAAAATAAATAAATAAAATCAGTTGATATTTCATATAGAAATGCATTTGTATAATCAAATCACTTTAAATTAAAATCCCTCTAATGCTTACTTTTTGCCAAGGAAAAAAAATGACTTGTTTGAGGCAATAAGTAAACAAAGCACCAAATTTAAGTTTTTAAATATATATAGGTACTGGCAAAAACAAAACTGCATTTACACCCACAAATGTTGAAAATTTCTTTATTATTTATAAAAAATTAGGAATAAATTATTCCTCTGCATCAGATAAAAAATTATTCCACACAATTTTTTAAATATTTTTTATAATGTGAAGCTACTAAAATTGTGCAAAGATTTTTCATTTCAATTATCAGAAGGAAAAAAAAAACACAAAAATTCTTGATAAAAAAAACTTTATTAATTTACAATATATATCATTTATATAAAATATATTACAAATATCAAAGAGGTAAGCTTTCAATATCTCACTGATAATTTCATACTGCAAGAATATCTTCAAATAAACCTACATCTATAGTAAATTTTGTACCACAGAAAGACAGCATGGCACACACTTTGTATAACTTTGCAAATTATTTAAATATAAATACTTTACACTATTTTACAATAAAGGCAAAAATACACAAATGCTGTACAATTGAGCTTGTCTCGATTTAAGAACATTGTGTGTATGTTGTAACTCTATTACCAACACGTTGTGTAACAGTGCTGCAACGACTACCACCTGTAAAAGAAAAGAAAAAACAATATTTTTCATTTAAAATAAAATTTTGTCTTATGATATATAAAATATTCTAATGTAATACATCAGAGTTAAAAAAGGATTATTTTAATTTTCAGTAATGCTGAATAACTGTATATACTGGGTTATTGTAAAACAAGGAGCATATTTAAAATATTTATTTCGAATGAATGACAATATATAGAGATAAATCACTGAGTAAGTTTAAAGTTTTATTTTATGGATTCAAATAATATTGGGGAAAATGATATTGCTATTTATTTACAAAAAAAATGGTAGTGCCTCAGGAAAAAATATTTTATATACAAAGTCTATATATTAAAATAAAACTTTAGATTAAAGGAAATGTGTATATACCAAAAATTTCTAATGTTTCACAGAGTTTATTTAAATTTGTTTGCATTATGTAAAAGTGACATCACATTATAATTGTATGAAACACTTTTTTTTTTTTTTTTTTTTTTTTTTTGGCTTCATTTTTTTGTATTTTTAAAATTTGGGAGGTCAAGACTTGATGAAGCATATACATTAACAATAGCTTATTTTTTTTTCTAAAATTATAATTTTTTTTCTATTTAACAAATTTAGAATGTTAGTGCTGAATTTTGTAATGTAGTGTTTTGTTTAGTCCTAATTATATACATTTTTTAAAGCTATGCCCTTTATGTTAATTCTAATTTTTTTCTTCTTCACTTTAATATATTTATAGTCACTCTATAATCAATCTTGCTTCATTAGTAATGGATAAGTAAAAATTGAAAAAATTTCATTAGATAAATAAAATATTTAAAAATAAATAAGTATGGCAATATTATACAAAATGATGAAAATGTATAATTTATAACAATGTTTCTTTTAAATGAATATGTCTATTATATAGTTAATATCTGCAATCATAGTTTCAAGCTAGATTTTTCAAATTTCTTTAAAGTATAAAATTAAAAACCTAATTTAAATAATGAAACTCGTAACTGTAAGGAAATATATAATTGAAAAATCAGCTTTACTAGAATATAAGAACAACCTGCAAATTTAAAGTGATCCCATGATTTATGTTGATGTTGCATGAAAATGTGACCATTTATAAAAGTTGAATTAGCAACTTACCTGATGAACTGAATACTTTATGATGGCTGCGAATATTGGGCATATCACTATTTGCACCAAAATGATCACCAAAAAAACTATTTTTGCTGCCAAAAAAGTCACCAAAAAATCCAAATCCTTCTTCTTCCTCTTCTTGTTCAAAGTCAGAAAATAAATCATCGAAATTGAAGAAATTGCTACCAGAAAAGGATCCAAAACTTGTTTTCCTTCTTGAACCATGAGACCTGGATGCAAATGCATCAAATTTACTGAAAAATTCATTCATGTCAAAATGGAATCCATGATGTCCACCTCCACCACCACTATGAAATGGAGAACTTCCTAATTGATCATACTCCCGTCTTTTATTCTCATCAGATAATACTTCATAAGCTGATAGGAGAAAAAATCATGTTTTTAAAGATATATTGTTTGAAAAATGTCTAAAAAATAAAAAATGTACAATCACAGAAATTATTTAACAAAATAGTATTTAAAAAAATATATAAATGCTTAATGCATATAAATTATGTTTATAAAACTGTTAGATTAATATTCCCTTACTTCAATTATTCATTAAATGTTTATAACTTTCAAAAAAATACAAAATAAAATTAGATTATGTTATTAACCAAATAATCTGAATATAATCATGAATAATTGAAGATTTGAGAAAAATTTAACCCAACACCATTTTTTGTTTTAATTCTAAAAATTTTGAATAAATTATTAATTTATTAATTAAATTTTTTATTCACTGTTTTTTTAACTAAAAAAAATTGACATTTTTTGAAATAATGAAATTTTAGTTAATAATTCTCATTATTAATTAATTTTAATTTTAAAAAATTAATAGTTTTTTTTAATTACATTCCTTATATCTCTTGCACTAATGAATTTAAATAACATTAGCTGAAAAATAAAAATTGTTTACTTTATAACAAACAGTTATAAACTCTTACCTTCTGCAATTTTGCGAAACTTTTCTTCAGCATCAGGATCTTTATTTTTATCAGGGTGATATTCCATTGCTAATTTTCGGAAAGCCTTCTTAATTTCTTTGTTACTTGCCTTCTTATCAACTCCTAATATTTCATAATAATTTTTTTCACATGCAACTTCAATAGCTGTCCAAAGCAAACAAGTTGCAATGGGAAAGAATAAATTTAGTCTCATTCCTTGAAAGATTTCTTGAAAATCTAGAAAAAGAATAATTTTTTTTTTAAATTCGGGAACATTAACATTGTGCTTGTTTTGAATCTTGCATGACAATAATAGATCTAATTTCTGCCAAGAGCAGAGCAGAGCAGACCAGATGTGAACATTTACTGACAGCTAAACAAATATTGACTCAACAACGCAAAAATGTAAGGAAACGTTTATAATAGGATGACTTCATTTGTTGTTGTTATTCGCTTTTTTATTTAAAAATGAAACTAAATATAATGAGCATAATAATATTATGCTATTATATAATAATATATTTTATAATATATAATATTATAAAATAATAAATATAAATAATAATATATAAAATAATATACATTATTTTACATTGAATATTTATTTAAACTGAAAGTTATTATTTCCCCCCTTCCCAACAAATACAAAAAGTTTAAAATCTTTCTTTCCAAAGGGAAAAATGACCCTTGTTTAATTTATTTGTAAATAAGAGAACAGGATTTTAGTAACTTCATTTACAATTTCATCAGGTATATGGGGGGGACTAAAAATATATGCCATAAAATAAAATTTTCCTTACAAAAAAATTAATCTTACTGAATATAAACCAAATTGATATATTTTTTTTAACTTTAAGTTAAATGAGGTAATTAAATTTTACTTTCAAATCTGTTCAAAATAATTTAATTTGTAAAAAAATATGAATATAAATCATATAAAATATGCATTTTTCTTAAAGCCAAAACAGAAAAATCTTTTGTTCAACTAATCATATATATCATACATATATTGATCATATATTCATAATGAAAGCTTTTAAAACTGTACTCAATGTTATATTTCAATACCAATAAAAATTACGTAAAACGTTTTAAAATATATCATTTAAAATCTTAATGAAAGTTGGCATTATAGATTCTTGTTTCTATAACATGAAAACTAACCATATTCAGTGAAATGTGCAGAATGAGGGGAAAAAAAGCAAACAAAGTTCAGTCGATTAATAAATTAGAATAATCTGAATATATGCATGCTAGAGAATCAAAATAGTAATCTATATATGTGCTGGCTTACACTACTGAATTATTTTAGAAAATTTGAATGCATAATATCAAAATAATTTTTTTTTAAACTGACGATGAATATTTATTTCAATTCCATTAATATACCCCTATAATGTTTCTCTTTCAAAAATTAAAAATAAAGTTTACAATTTTGTATTACAATTTTTCACAAGAAAGCATTGAAGCACACAGAATTTCCAATCCTCAAGAATGCATATTTAATCATTGTGTCCCAAATATATTTGACTCATATAAACTGCATTTGTTAAATTTCTGTTCATCCATAATATTCATATTTTGCAACCATTTTACAGTAGTTAAAAACAATATTTTTATATATAAATAAATATAAATTTATTCTTTGATAAGAAATATAATTAAATTTCATTAAGAGAAAAAATTATTCATTTTTGTAGAATAAAATTTATAATTTCAGTTTGTAGAAATAGATGTATTCAAGTATGCCAAACATTAAGGTTAATAAAAGTTTTAAAAATGCAAGTTTAAATCAGTTTCAGCCCAAAAACTATTTAAATATAAAAAGTAACGATCACTGTCATTCTTGAAAAAATTAGAAAAACAAAACCATTGAAGTTTTTTTTTTTTGTTTTGTTTTTTTTAAATTTTAATATTCACGGGACTTTTTAAATGATCATAAAAAAAAGATACAAAATAATTTTTGTAGTGTTTTTTTTTTTCATTTAGATATTTTTGTTTTGAAATTTTAATAAACTAGAAAATATCAAAATTTTGAAATTTTCAGTAATAATTTCAGAAAATGCCAATAATGTCAAATAGGTTTTGTGCAGTATTTCTCAGAACTTAAAATAACTTCAGGTATTATTTGTAATAATGCTTTTCATGTTTTATAAAATGTAAACTAATTTCATTGTTTCATCCAGTCTTACAACCACGTCTTTTCCCTATTCTTATGATATAAAATTACTTTCTTTCTAGTAATTTATTTATCCTGCTAATGTTTTGTTTATTTTTAAAAAACAGCTTTTTAGAGAAATTTTTAATTTTGAAGTAGTTATTGTCAATTTTTTTTTTCAGATATAATAAATGCTAAAAAGTGTAACAACTATAAAAAAAGGGTTATTTTATTAATTGATTGTATTGAAAGAAATAGCTCGTAATTCCTGGGAAGGCAGATCTCATTTTCTCCAGGTAATGAATAAAACAATTGGAAATAAGTTAGAATATAGAAGTCAGGTTTCATTGATAAGTAAATCTAATTTCACCAAATCAGAAATTTTATATTAATTGGTTTCTTTATATCAATTTTTCTTTGTGAAATTGATCAACTACCATTATTTCATAAATACAAAAAATTAGCCTCTTTCTTTTAAATCAAGCTTTCCAATTTATATTAAATAACTCTACTTTTCACCTTCCCAGAATAAACGCATTCCTTTTAATCAAATATTATTCGAATTATCTTTGTTCAAAATATTATGTTTCAAACTTAAATATTCCCTTTCACTTGTCACTTTCAATAAAAATTCATCTGCTAAATTAATTGCCTTTTATAATTAATAAAAAATAAAATTATACCAAAAACGCTTTTAATAACTAATACCAAATATCCTTTTGGGATGATAAATTAACTTTCTAAAACAATATGATTATAAATGCCAAAGTTTCAACAAAAAAGAAAAAAAAGAAAAGAAAGAAAGAAAGGAAAATCTTTGACTGTAATCAGTGACAGATTTTTCCATTAAACAGCTGCTTTTGGCCACTAGAGTGAGTAAAAGTTACAGGAAGTTTGATTTTAAAAAATTGCTGACCAAGTTACCAAGTAAATAAATTCGCAAAATATACAAATCAGGATAAGGGTTATTCAGACAATACTAACATTTTGCCAATTATTGTTTGTCAAGTTAATCTTATTTCATTACATTTATTATAATATTACAGTATTTATAAACACTGAGAGAGTGCTTAAATAATATTGCAATGAAATGTGAATATTATGACATAAAACACAAGCCATAATTATATATAAACAAATTTACAAAAACAAATTGTTAATATGCTGACAAAAAGAAAATAAATTTTTAAGTTAAAAATATGATAAAATATAAAGACAAATTGTCCATTTAATGAAAAGAAGGGGCTTTATACTGTGTTTGGCCTAAAGCCATAAGATGTTTAAATCATCCAAATGCCTGTAATCAATATAAAACGTTAGTAAGTGTTTGGAACTCTCAAATTATGAATGTAGTGCAGTCTTTTTGTTATTTTTTTCATTTCATCAATTCACTATGTACTGTTTAAGAATTATTTGCTCAGCTTAAAAATCACTGAATGTAATAATACCAATCATTAAATAAAAGTGTTCATTTCCCAAAAATTTTTAATGTTCTTTGGATATCAAGACAGATAGTTGAAAAAAGCTATCAAATCCTAAAATGAGTTTCTTTAAAAATCAATTATAAATATCTTTTTAAAAAGTTTAAAAGATTATGAAGTAAGAGAAGAGAATAAATATGTCAAATATTTTGCTCACTTAAAAACTGATAAATATATCATCTCCCTCCCCTCCAAATCATAAAATAGATGCTCCTTTGTCTTGTTTGCATGCCATCATATGACTTTAGTAAAAGTGAGCTCAATTTGTATGATTATCAAAACTATTCTATATGTAATAAAATAGAACATTTGCACATTTGCTATAAAAAACTACCAGTCTAAAAAGAGCTTCAGCAGAAATGGTTCAGATATACTTTATTGACTTTTCTTTGACTTTTTGAAGATACAGAGAGAAAAACCATTACAATCAAATATTCATTATAATAATAAAAATTTAATAAAATAATAATAAAAATTTGGGAAACTGGATAGACTAAATTTTTCTCATATTCTCTCACTCTTTTATTTATATAATTATGCATTTATTATTATAAATGATAATAAATTTTACTAAAGAACAATATAATATAATCCAACTCAATACAATCTTCCAGAATTTTTTTCTCCTACTTTATTTATATTTATTTCTTATTTATAAACATAAATCTAATTATTTATTTATTATTTCCATAACATCTATTTACATCAATTTATCCAATACAAAAGAAAAGATGAACAAGAAATAATGAATCCTTTCTTCTGAACGAAAAGCTAAAGTAAAAAGGTTGAAAAGCAAGTATAAATCTCAAAGCATTTACCACAACTAACCTAAACTCCATATTGTGGGTTTATATGAGCAATATATATATATTTTCCCTTCCTACTTCATAAACAATCTTTTTTTAAATGAAATAATTTTTTTGAAATCTAGATTGTATCAAAAAGTAAATATATAACAATAATGCAACAATTTCTAATCTTGGATATTATCTGCTTGCTCAGAACATAAAATTTCCCAAGTAAATAATAAAAATATTCTATGCGTAGATATCATCCACTTGCTTGAACCATAAAATTTCTCAAGTAAATAATAAAAATACTCTATTAATATTTAATATTATTTTTCTTATTATATGCAAGCAAATCTAAATGTAAAATTGTAGGAATACAAAGAAAAAAAAACTTTATAATACTGCATAATATCAAAGAAGTTATTACTATTACAATTATGACTAATTAAAAAATAATTAAAGAATATATGCTACCAAGGAATCATCATCTTGCATTTGTAAATCTCAATAGGCCAGATGAATAGCAATCTAGGCTAGAGAAAGCATGTAAGGTTTGTGAATTTGCTTAGATTAATTATTAATGAATCAGCAAAAATCAATAAAACGTGTTGTAAATGGCAGGAAAGTTTAAAATTAAAAATGTGAAAGTGGAGTAATATTGTATAGCTTTTCTTACAATAAATCATTTCGTATTATTTACTTCCTAATTTAGATTATACAGTTAAAATATAGCTTGTTTTCATCACATATTTAATTGCATGATTTTCACCTAATTTTGAGAGCTCAGGCAGAAAAATTCTGCTAGTTATCTTATCTTATCAGTTTACATAAGGAATTGGAAAAGATATTAACACTGAAATTGGAAAAGAAAATAACATTACTGCAAAAGACAACATGCAATTAGAAGTAGCTTATCCAGATACTTATATTTTTAATGACATTTTGATAGTATCAGAGTCAACTCATTAGGAAAGTTCATTAAACAGAACACATAAAAAGCTATTAAAGTAACACATCTTTAATGTTTGTTAAACTGATGCTTAAAAATAATTTGTTGAGGAAATTATGAATTTAAAAGTTAGACATAAAAAATTTAATTGAAAAATATTTGCAACAAACCAGCTGGTTGAAAAAGTGGGAAGTAAATAAATAAATAAAAACATATCCAGTTTCACATAATTACTAAAATATAAAATAAAACAAAGATTATTAACCTATTAAGATAAAAATATGTTGAACTGTAAACCTAAACTTACAATTTGATTAAAACAGGTGCTTCATAAAGCACATTGCCTATCTTAATAACATAAAATGCTTTACAAAACTGTTACAATATCTTTATGACATTCAGAATATTGCTGAATAGATCATACTAATTAGTTCTAATAGAATGCAGTCAAAATTTCCTAGATCCTTCATTAGCAATGATTATCAACCGAGGAACAAAACTTTTAAAAAAGAAATTGGTACATAAATTCATAGAAAAAAAAAGAAAAGGAAGTGTTAATTATTGATTAATTAAAACTATTTTTTACATTTCATACAACTTAGAAAGTATGTAAGCAAACATAAATACTTTAAAAGACAGTTTGATATAAATGAAAGATTCTAAAATGCATAGAAGAAGAAGGGGCAACGATCTTAAAGGATTGAGAACCAATGTTGTAAAGAATCTCTTTTCAATGTTATTAAATAATCTTTTTTTAGAATATCTATTCTTAAAAAAATATCTCATTATTTCTTAGTTTATGTGACAGTAGATTCTCCTGATTAATTAGCAGAACTAGAAATATAGAAGAAATAAGTTACAATAAAAGCAAAAGTAGATATATATTTCCCCTTTTTATTTATATAAAGCAATGAAATTTATACTAATTTTACTCGGTCTTTTTGGAAGATAACTAATACAATAATAAATATTTTCATGATCAAGAAAATTATTAACTTACCTGATATTTAAGATTTTATCACACCAACTATTTCGATCTAATATTTATTTGTTTATAGAATGATGAGAGAAATTACACAAAATCACAGGCTAATCCTTCCAGATAATTCCTGCAAATGCTACGATCTTAATTTAGTGAGAAAGTCAGCAGATATTATTTTTTAGCACAGTTTAGTATCCCTTTACTTCATGCGCTGTAAAGCTAAAACAAGACGTTGAAAACCGAAAAAACACTCTTCCGCACGCGATTGGACGAATGAAAATAACATTTCTCCGGCTATAACACAATATGCAATTACAGAAAAATTGGAATTATCTGCTCCTATTTTCATTCATTTTAAGTGTACCAGGTGGCGCTATAAATTGCCACTGGATTGTTAAGAAGTGTGATGAACATACTCTAAAGAATATGATAAACTTCCGTATAATTTTATCCTTGAATCGGAGTCCCAAAGGAAAGTCTAGTTGCATAAGCTTCGTTACTATACATGCAGGAAAAAAACGCGTGGAATGGAAATGGGATTAGAAATCAATTTTTAGCAAATACTGTTATTTTCTTCCAATAGTAATTTAGAAATTTATTTACAGGTAGTTCAAACCACAATTTTTTATTAAATTTCATGTTAAAGACATTAAACTGTTTGGAATACCAGATTTTTGTTTTATCAGGGACAGTATTTGCTTCTTTTTTTTTTTTTTTTTTTTTCATCAGTGTGTGTTAAAGCGTCAATGAAATTTTGAAACAACAAATCTACAATAGAGCATTGGTAATACACAGTAAATAAATATTTTAATTGTATGCACTTAAGTTTATTCCAGATCCCAGAACAAGTATTATTTATAAGATTACAAGCATTATCGGAACAAATATTTATTACTTCGAAGATGCCTTGGGAATTTAAGATGGCTTTATTTAATCATCTTTTACAGATAGCTTCAGTTCAGAATATAGAGAAATTTTTGCAAGTCATATCATTAACTCTTCGACCCGCCCAAAGGCACACGGATAACGAAAACTGAATGACCGGACTGCCGCTACAGCAACACTGGCGGGAACTGTGGTTGAGTCCTAAGGGTGATCACCGACCACGGTTCAACCCTTCCCAAAGGAGGTACGTCCTGTCATCGATAGGAGGAGGCAGGTCCCCCAACTTTTTGTGTACCCTTCAGGGTGGTGAGATCCAACCACCATACCGGAATCATCTCATCCTCATTTCGAGGATGAGATGATTCCCCTGGATTCGCCCCCTGGGTTTGAGGAATTCTGATAAAAAAATAATTAATGATGACTGCTTCAAATGTTTGCAATGCATTTATTTTATGCATATATAATGAATTATTATAATGCTTGCAATGCAAATATTTTTGATAAAAATTATTTTTCATAATAATTTTTATCTTACAGTCTATTACATTCTAAGTAGTTTGAAAAGTATATATGAAATAAAAATAATGATTTAAAGTATTTTTTTCTTAAACTAACGCTGTTTTTACGCTGATATGCATTGAAAATGTTATTAAAATTTTCAACTAATCAGTTTTTCAAAAATTTATTGTAACGTATACCTTTGTTCTTCCTATTGTGACCTTTCAAAGCTATTTCATTTACTTCGCAGTGTAAAACAATTTATGTATTTTTAAATCGTCTCTGAACCTAGCCGGAAACTTTAAAGACGTCCAATTCTTTATTTTATCTTCTTTAAAGATTTGAAAGAATCCAGGAAACATTTTTTTTTTTTTTTCATTATTTGAATAAGATTTATTGAAGATTCTGTGCATTCAAAGAATATTAAAATAGCACAATTAATGAAGAAATATAAATTTTTTATGGTAAAATATTTGCACGGGCGAATGACGATTAAAAGGCTATAAAAAGCTATAATTTACTAAATAAAAATATCCCATTATTTGAACGTATCCTTAGATAATTCATGCTTTTTAAAATTAATAAAAGTTTTCCACATCCTTTCAAATAGTAAGAAATATATCATTTAATAAGACTTCATAATTTTAGTTGTAGTCTCAGCCTAAAATATAATCGAAAAATTTCTGTAAAAAGCTGTAATTTTTGTATTTTTCACATATACTATTTCCAAATGTAGGTAGGTTTTTAGAATATATTAGAAAATGTTGCATCAGCGGCCTGCTGACATATAAGTTGCATAAAATTTAATTCTCCTTTTGCAGTTGTGGCTCATCTATAAGCATCTGCAGAGCTGTAGTACCTCCAGAATTTATTTTTAAAAGTTAAAGTTCCTTTTTTTATTGAATTTCCTTATTCCCCTTTTTAAACTTTGATGTTCCTTGCTTACTCTGTGAGAGTCCGATGGTCAACGAAATAAAAAAAAAAACAATAAACATGTAAATATAAGACATTAAATAAACTAACAACCAAGAGAAACGCAGGGCGGGGCGATTAGTCATTCCACCAATGAAAACCCTCCGCGCACTCAACTGATTGGTTTATTTGAAAAAAGAAATAACTCTTTTCTCCTTTTGAATGTAGAGGCCCTCGAGCTACAATCAGGATAGGCCCGACTTGGAACACTAACTTTTTTTTCGAGCCTCATCCAAAATTGGCCTTCATTTTCTCTCTCTCTCTCTCTCGCTCTATCGCTCTCTTTTTTTTCTTTTTGCTATATTTTTTTACTGAATGCTTGATTTCCATTCTTGACAGAAGCACATCTGTTTTATGGAGTTCACTTTCTTCGGTTAAAAGATACTTGGGTAATTTTTTAAAACGTTAATCAGATGAAAATTTTTTGTGGGATCAATTATTATTAATTATTATTTGTACACAAGAATGAAGGATACAAATAATTTATTTTGTGTCTTATCTGAAATTTATTTGGGAACAAGTGTTATCGGGGAGACTCGATGAAGATGGAAATATGTAAGGATAGGGTTGCTCCCATAATTTTTTTTCGTGAATTATCACTTTATCATTCACGTTATTTTCTATTGGCAAATTGCAAGGAATATATATCATACACTGGGCATTTATCGTTTGAAATATAACAATGTGTGTGGATTTGAAATTAAAATTTTTGAATTACTTCGAATTGAAATATCTTTTTCTAATTGAAATATCGTCAAAATTATTGTTGTAAGATGAACTACTTTCTAAGGTGACGAGTTTCCACTATTCCACGCATTGTGGTGCTTGTAAATCTATTTGATATAAGTTTCTTACTATGCATGCTTGGTTATATAAATCATTAATATAATTTCTAATATTCATGATTCTATTTTTAGGTAGATAGTTTCCGGTTATCTGTTTTACTACCTAGGTATTTGAGAAACAACTCATTTCGTATATGATAGGAATATGATAGTGAAAGATTTTGAAATTCATATAGTCTCTAATTATGCTGTTCTCGATTTCCGTTACCTTCGTGAGAATCAAAAGGCAAAGCTTTTTTCTTTTATTTTCACGTAAATAAAAAAAAACATTTAAAATCTCTACTCCTCACTTTTCTTTGGAAAAACAAGGGGAAAAGATGAGTTTATCTAATATGAGTTTTGTTTTATTTTGTTTAAACATCAGCTCTAAGCCAATAACTTTCAAGTTAACTCTATTAGCAACCCTTTAAGACGTTTTGTTAATATTGAAATATATTCTGTATTCAGCTCTACACACAAAATTTTAATGTTGTTTCACTCTTCTTTCTATCTTTATATTTTTGTGAAATGCTTTGAATTCGGCAAGAATATTAATCAACTGAAGTTTAATCACCACCATTTTAAAATTATATATTCAAATTTTGTGGGAAATAACATAAATTATGGAGGAGTACAGCACAATGGATATAACTGTGCAATGATATAAGTTAGATACCCATCAATACTTAAAATTTAAAACTACTTAGCCGAGAAAATCACAACTAAACTGCGTATAAATTATTTAATTAAAATATTTCGGAACCAATAACCCAGCTTGCCAAAGATGAGTAATTTAAAATTAATTACATTAATTTTGTGCGTCAAGCATAACCAGTTTTTATTTTTTTATACCAAATATGTACAATATCTACAAAAATATATCAAATATTAAATTACGAAGCTGATTAGAACTTAGATTCACTCAGTTGGTCCAAAGATTGCTTTCGATTTTGATCCGACGACAGAGTCTGTTGCGAGCTGGTGCTCGGTGTTAAAGTGGAAGATTTCTTATTTTGCCAAATCTTCTGAAAGAATGCTTTAAGAATGCGTTTTTTGCAGACGAATATAAAGAAGAGGAAGCAACCATGAAGGGCTGTCAGCATACCAGCAATGGCGTACAACCAATAGACACCAGTCACCCAGGGGAGGAACTCAGTTGTCCATGTTATACCCATTACGAGGAACAGTTTCAAGTAGAGGTGGAACCTAAGATAAAAGATTGGAAGTTAAAAATATTTATTTTTTAAGCATTGCTGTAAATTACTTTGTGGTGTGCAAGTTAACTACAGTCTTCACTAGCACGAGACTAGTTCAAATAGCTTATAAGATATACCCTATTAGCACGAAATGCCCAACAACGTTGTTACGATATCCTTACAATATTCTGCGGCATTCCGAATATCGAAGAACGTCGTGGAGATATCGGGGGAAATCTTGTTCTAATAGGGTAGGAATCAGTTGCAGATTACTAATTAGAGCCTCCAGACTGAAAGGTAGGCATAGGCAGAGCAATTGAAAATACTAATTACATAGCTGTCAGTAGTTAATAACTATAAATTTGTAAACTATTCAAATTATCAGTAGTTAATAACTACAAACTTGTAAAACATTCACATTTTAGGAATTAGAGGATAAAATCAACACTTTATCAAGTATAATTGTCCACATGTCTCATTATGTTCACTTAATTAAACAGCATATATAAGAGCCAAACTCCTACTTACATGTAATTAAATTTAAATTTGGACGTGTGATCTTACAGTCACTTCTCTTATTAGAAATTTCAAGGCTCGATATATCAAAAGCGCGACAAAGTGAATTGCCTTTTTAGCAGTAGAAGATTAAAATGTGAGTATTTTGTCTTTTATTTAAGATGTTAGATGGCAGAGTACCAAATAAGAGGCGCTCATGCATAATATGATTTCTCATATTTAATCGCCATCGCATCATATTTAATCGCCATTAAGTTTAGCAAATGCAAGTGGCAACAGGACATGGTTTTACTGTTCTTTTTTATTAAAATTAGCTTTAACCCTTTGCATTCCTATGTCCACTCTGAGTACCATTGTACAGGATGTGTCGTTTTCACATTTTTTTTTTTTTTTTGCTATATAGTGATAATTATAATAATTGTATTATGGCAAAAAAATTTCACATTAATTTTTAGAAATTATAACCTATCTATAACTATTTCTAAGATTTCAAAGCACTTAAAGAAATTCTTATAATAACATATGCAAAATAATGATTCTTATTATTTTTTGAAGTTCAAAAGGTGAGTGACAAGTGATATATATATATATATATATATATTTATAGTAGGGGTTTGTCCCCGTTGCGCCATCTAAAATTGGTATCATGGAAAATGTAAACACTTGGCCTTCCCTCACCCCACCCCACCCCATCATTTCGTCGGGCATTCATCAAATAAATTAGGAATTTCTCAGAAAAATATATGAAAATCTGCAGAAAAGTTTTTAAAGTCAAAAAAAAATAATTTCATTTGATGTATCTTTTTTAGTACAATGCAAGTAAGGGGATAAGAAAAATGTCAGATTTAATTCAATTTTAAAATTTATTTTCTGCCACCATTCAAATATGCATTGCTTTAATTTTTTCATTTTATATCCATACAACTATGCTTCATGCATTAAAGCACATTTCATGATAATCTAAATTAATGGTTAATTTTCTCTTTCGCCAGTATACCTCTAGTTAATTGACTTTAATATATTATGTTAGGAATATATTTCATTAAATTTCTTACTGCATTTTTACATTAAAAAAAATAACAAGCCATTTGAATTTGATGCTTTATTTTAGGATATGTATTAAGAAATTGTGTTAAGAATTTTTTTCGTCTGGTAATAATAGCCTGAATTTTAAGCACCTCTTTAATTTGTATGAATGTTCTTGAAAATACTTTTTAATGACTGTATATTAAACTAATAATTACAATGTTATTATATTTACCTCTCTTGATGCTGCTTTACATTTAGAATCGCCGTCATTTTCTTGATGATTCTTAATTTTCTGATTATTAACAAGAACAAAACCAAGTTGCAAAACAATATGATTCCTACTGGCAGATTGAAATAGTATATAAAGGCCGGAGTGCCACTTAACCAGCAACGCTTGACACCAAATTTAGGCCTATATTTCAACGACACCAAGTCAGTCAATTCGAAAATAGCTGCAGGAAGAGCTGTCAGTATCGTGGCTGTCCAGGCATACACAGAATATTTCAAATACTTCTTGGAAGTGTTTGCAACTTCTGCTTTTGCTTTCATATTTGTGAGACTTCTGAAGATATCGAACGCCATGACGTTCGTCCAGAAGAAAGTAGCAAGGAAGGTCACGTGAATGATCATGGCCAGAGTGAAGCATACTTGGAATGGGATATGCTTGCGGATGATGAGGTCCAGAATGAGCAGTAGGAAGGTCGTGAGCATGCAAGACGACATGGAAATCAAGTTCTTTCCGTGAACATTTCTGAATTCTGGAAGGATGGAGTAGACTATGATGGAAAAAATTAAGCATAAGCAAGATGCTATCATTTCAACTATTATGATTGGATAATATCGAGAAACATTTCTGTTTCTAGCCTGTAAGTTGGTTAAATTGGTTAAATTTGCCGTGACAGCATAGCTCGAGTTATAGTCTCCCACATAAAAGTCTTCGGTGTCATTCCATAAATTCAATGGAAAATCTGTATTAGGATACGGAATTAGATCTTCTTCTGAGATGTGTGTGCTGAAAAGAAAATAAGTTATTGTATTAGCAACTAATTACTGATTTTTATGATGATGAAAGCATACCGAAGTATTTTTAATTGGGCATATTTATATGAAGGAAAGTAAGCTTAATTTTATTAAAGAAATTTGACTGTTTAAGGAAGTGACATTTCAGACAAGATACAAAAATTCTAAATATCTAAGAGAATAAAAATTTTAATTATTTCATTCCGAGTTAAATTATGTTATAAATATTGTATTTTTTCCCTTGTTCAATCATTCACCAGCCATGATAAAAAAAAAGACGATATTTATTTTCATAATTTATTTAAAAAGTTCGATAAGATGAATCGGAACTTTGAATATTAAATTTGATGAATTTAGTACGATAGTAATTGAATGATTTTTTACCAATTTGTTCAAATAACAGAATCTCAAATGTAAAAAGATTTTAAAAGTCACTCAAATGGTTAAATAAATGCAAATGGTTTTTCTCAATCACAATTATTAACATAACTCTCAAATTTGTATTCCAATAAAGCATATCTAATATCTAACTAATTATATTAGGAAACGAGTCATTTTACTTAGGTTTTTATTAAACATATTTTTCAAATCTCAGCTGCTTAAAAAGTGTACTCCAATATGTGTACTCGTTTTTTCATTTGTCATTTTAATTAATAAGAATAAAAATAAATATACTAATAATAAGGGAAAATACGTGTATGTGTGTGTTGTCGCTCTAGAAAGGAGAAATTCAGCCTAGCTTAAAAATGTTTTCATGAAGTAAATTTGGAGGTTGCAAATTTGCTTCCTGCAGTTATGTTTTAAATAGTTCAATTAAAAATTAAACAAGTTTTTTTTTTCGTGATAATTTTTGGAAAAATATTATTAAATAAAAATTCCTTTTAAAATATAAAAAAAAATATTTTTAAAGTCATTAACTTAGTTGTTTTATCACTTTTTTTGAATTTTGTTAGTTCTTTTAGAAATTTTTTTCTAATGCATTATTTCCAAAATTATATTTTACTGATGTAATTGACTTCAAACCGTTTTAATTATTTCATCAAATATTTATTCGCTTGAATTTCATCATTTTTAAAGTATAATGAGATTTGTTACCTATGAAGTTTATATCAATAATAAGAAAATAAAGTTTCAGTCGTGGGAAAGACTGTGAAATTAAAAGATATTAAAAGATAGATTACTCGGACAATTACGTTTTCAATGGCACAGTAATGCCAAAGGATTCGATACCTTTAGAAATGTTCATGTACGCAATATTGAGAATAGGTGTAAGGTTTTTAAATTAACATGGCTTTAATGATTATCAATATTTGGTGCTAAAAAATCGTTGCAGAAATTATGATTATTTTATACATTAAATATTTAATTGAAATCAAATACAATCAATATTTCCAGCGAACCCGCTAATAGCCAAAGACAGCATGCTTCAAAAAAAAAAAAAAAAAAAAAGTACACAAACATAATATGAAGATCTAACATCTCGCAAAGTCCCAGAAGTGGCTTAAAATTGTTTAAACAAAACCCGAATTTCAAATGTACAATATATTTGAATATATCTTATACTCTTAAGATCCAAGATATATTTTTCATGTTTCTGTAGTCACAATCTGGATAAAAATATTCTAAAGATATGCTAAAAGGCTACACTTCTTTATAAATAATAGCTATTAAATAGCTTATTAAATAATATCCAAAATTTTTATACTTTTTGTGAAATATAAATAGTTTTCAAAAAATCCTTTTATTATGCAACCTATATTAGAAACATCCTGTTATTATAAGAAACCTATAAAATAATTATTGGAAACCTACAAAGTTTTCTTACAGAGAAAAAAGTGAAAAATTAATTGCACAGATATTAAATCAGGAATTTATTTGGAAAAAAACTTAAGATTTACACTAAAAATAATTATGAATTGACCATTTGTGAAAATTAATTTACAAATAAGAAAAAAAGTTACTTACGTATTTTCAGCGCAGAGATATGGGATCATACAGAGAGGATTAAACTGAGGAGAAATCTCATCACCGAACGCAGCATTTGCGTACAGTTTCATATCGCCAACAGAAGAACTTTGTCTTCAGAACGATGATCAAATAATTCCATTCTTTAATATATTCGCCATAAATATAGGGTAACTCCCGTAACACTCCGTAATTAATTTCCTGTGACGCTTTCTTTAAATTTTCCCCGCTGAACTTCCGGCAAATTCCACGATACTTCCTTGCTTCACTTCCGTTTATCAACAGATGGGAAGACGATATTTTGCTATACGTCTTCGAATAGTTTTTAAATGGGAAAGTACCGACGTATGAAAGAGATAATACTCCAATGTTTGGATGAGTCACCCAAAATTCCCTGATGATGTCATCAGTTTATTTCTATATGAATAAAGGTGGTAAATAAATCGGTTAGATCAAAACTGCTATTAATAGTTCACAAAAATAGAAAACTTTTCCGTTTTAATTTTTTTAATTTGTTTATTTTGTAAAATTTACTCGGAGAAAGTATTATAATTGACAATATAAAGAAATAAATTAAATAAAGGAAATTCAAACCTCCTATCTGAAAAATTTTAGGATTAATTCGTTTTTCTTTTAAATTTTATTTTTAAAAATTTACTTTTAATTATTACAACCAAAATTTGTGCACAAAAATGCATTCAAAATTGTTGAAATTCGTATATGTATAAATGTAGTTACTAAAACAATGAAAAGTATTATTGTAAAATATATTTTAAAATATCATGGAGAATTTATAAAAATTGGAGAAAAAAATTGCTATCGCAAAAAGGTTAATTTTTTGGAATTTTTAAGTGACTTAAGATTGGTTTTAGCGCAATTATATATAGGGCTGGATTATACCTTCTATGGCCATTAGATCACGTAAATATTGGAATCCATTTTCACCTCCAAACTTTGAAAATCAAATATTTCCTTTTTGGTTTAAATTTTTCAAAAATAGTTTAAAGTGATAAATGTTCATAAAAGGAAACAGCATAAAGCTCAGTTGCTAATCACAGTATAAAATGCAGGTTTCAGTGTATCGCATATAAAATGAAAAAAATGAAAAATGTAAGTAAAAGCTAAAATGTAAAAGTAAATTTAAAATAAAAAAATAGTTTCAAAAATACAAAACTTTTTTTAACACAATCTATATGATCTTTAATAACAATTAAAAATCAGGCATATTATAATTAGTTATAAATCATTTAATTAATCAAAATTTTAATTATAAAGCATACATTATTTTTTGGAGCTATAAAGTACAATAATGGAAAAGATAATTATAAATATTACAAGAGTAATTTTCTAAAATAAATTTAATTATTACTTGGTTTTAATATGAATAAATTTCATTTCATAGTCTTTGTAATTCAATGGAGACGTAAAATTTAGTAATTTTGAAAATTCCGGGGAAAAAAATCGCTAGGGCTCCGCTAAAATTGTGGGACGGGTTGCAATTGTCTACTTCGGCTGTTTAATAATCCCGTTATGGTTATATATTTCAAAGATATTCGGGGAAAATGCTAAAATTCAGATTAATTTTTAATTAAAAAAATTAACTAAAATTTATAAAAATCCTTTTTTAGTAAAAGCGGCTACTGAAGAAATAACTGCCTTGCCAAATTTGGCGATTCCAGATGCAAAAATTTGCTTTTCGAGTAAAATTGTGACACGCATAATTAAAAACCATGTATATTGCCTGATGCAATTTGTTGATAGCATTCTAACCTGTAAACATCTTCATCATAATTCCATCAAAATATCTTGATTAATATTAAACTAATATTAAATATAGAAAAAAAATTTGGAATCGTTCTCCTGTGTGTATCTCCATATGTGAATGAACACAATAACTTACAGAAAGAATGGTATACTAAAATTCTTTCCGTGTAAAAAAAAAAAAAAAAAAATGAAGTAACGTGCCGAATGACAATTTGAAGTTTTTCAGTTTTATATAGTCTATACTTTGAGAAATAATATCTGGAGAATGTCATTCTGGATATCTTTCACTTTCTTTTATACGAAGTCTAGATAGAAAATAAGAAGATCTGCGGAATTCTACTGTGGCCATTAAAAATTAGAACTCAATATTTTTGGTTTATCCCACATTTCAGTCTTGGTCTTAATTATGTCTGTTGGTCTGAAAGCGAGATAACTCAAAAAGGTTTTAAACTAGATGGATAATAGGTAGGATTAATAGGTAGTTTTAACACAATTTTTAAAAATTTCCATACAAAATTTTAAGCAAAATCCGTTCACAAGAAGCATTCGGTCTGTCTGTCCAAATACAGCTGAATATAATAGCTGAAAAGCATAAAGAGCTCAATGGATGAAATTTGGCGCACAGATTCCACATTTAAAATGTAAATTTATATCAAATTTTGAAGCATATTGGCTTGATCATCTGTATTTTCGAGCACATGTGAACATAATAAATTCAAAACATGACAACTTGGATAATTGAAATTTGGCATACAGATTTACAGTCTAAAATGCAGATTCTTATTAAATTTTGAAGCAAATAGGTCCGATGGTTGACTGTCTGGCGGGCTGCAAATTTTCATGCATATGATCATATTTTTAGAAATTTCTTACTCATCAATTTAATCAGAGTTTAGAATTTTATTATTTTTTATCACTAATTTTAAAACAATCGAATGAACAGGGATGCTCTTGGTGAAAAAATCTGAAATTAAACTTGATTTTAATACATCATGTTTGATGAATCAAACTATCCTGAGGAAAAGGAAAGGGTAACCTAGGGAATGAAAAGAGATATATTTGCTGAAACCTACCATGCCTTACATTTTTTCCGCAATGAATGGGAAGTGTGTCATTACGGAATCATTCATTGACAATTTTTCCTGTTAAATACAATTCTAAGTAGATTGCAGGAAACGGAAGAATACTCTTCGAAAAATAGTTTTCATGGCAAAAGATTTGTAATAATGGGAATTTATTAAATTTAGTATTGTTATTTAACCCTCTCGTTTACTATAAAAAATAAAAAATTTTAGAGTTCATTGGATTTTTTTGGGAAAGTCGTTAATTAAAATAAAAGTAAATAAAAAAATCTTGATATAGTTATCGCTATTTACTATGTACAAATCCCTTTCTGTGACTACCTGGGTTAGTGATTACATTTAATTTTAATTAAATCGTTTAGATATAATTTCATATCTTAGATGCATACATATTATTGGTTTTTAAATTGTTAAACAGTAAAACTTTATTTTTTACTGTCTTACATATGTTATACAGACCAATCCCCATGATAGTATAACACTGTAAAATACATAAATGTCCTGTTCATATATCTTCGATCAATTTTTATCTCCTCCTCGATCAGATTTTTCGCGGAATCAGATATCCCCCTCGAATGAATAATTACAATTATTCACCTCGTTATACAGAACTAAGTTGTATAAACAGGGATTATTGAGTAGCTTTCAACAATGGAAATTAATGGATAATTGTCAATAGATTTCAACAATGGATAATTGCACTTTATGAAACAAATTATTTCAGGAAACAATGTAATTTGTAATTGAAAATTAAATAAAAGAATATTTTTAAAAAATACCAAATTTCAAGGAAAATTTACACAACTATTAAATTGGTATCTATAAAAAGACTTTTTCTCTTTAATTTTTGAAGCGATGTAAAATTTATATTTGTGCAATAACATTTTCGAACGTTATCACTTAAAACCCACAAAATTCAGCTTGATTTATAATTAAAATTTCAAACAAACATGCAGCAAGATGCACATTGTGACCCATCAAGGTGTAATTGTGCCAAATGTTGTACCTATTAAGCTGGCACGCACATATAAATTTTTGTTTGTAAAGATTTTAAGCATGTTGAGACGAAAAAAGCTCCCATTTTGGGAGTACAACTATCATCAAACCAATACAATACTTGGATTTTTTAGATGCCTTTATTTAATAAAAAATAAGCCACTGTTCTGTAGAATTCGAGCACACTCCTGTTGGTATCATTTTGCCAAAAAGAAGCATTAATTTTTTTTAAAAAGAAGCATAATTTTTGTAAAAAGTCTTTTGTTCAAAAATGCGCATTTTGGACATAGCTTCTATTTCGTACCTGAGTCCTTCTATTGAAAGGCTTACATTATTATCCTATTCTCAAATATTTCATAAGATTTTTATATACATTCGCTTTTAATTGATTGTTACTTTCTAAGACCTAAAAGCGTCAATTTTTATTTCTGCGTAGCATAAATTAAAAATCGGATTTAAAAGCTGTCAATTTGTATGAAATTCTGAATTAAAACAAAAACTGCACTTTGATATTAAAATAGAAAAAAAAATATGCTGATTAAATAGTTAAAAAAAAAAAGAACTAAGGAAAAGAAAAGCAACTTCCCTGATATCTAATGCAGTTCAACTGAACTGATTTTGAATTCGAATGGGAATTGCCGGTTTGATATAGTTATGATAGAGAAAATAGGAAACTTTAATGCAAGACGTTTCCGATGTTTTAAAGTGGGAAAACCGAAATAAAAGCTTGGATTTTTGAAAAAAAAATATTCTAAAATGTGAGAATAATTAAGATAATTATTGAATCTGAAATATGGAAAAGCATTTTTGGTAATCATTTGTGAGTAAAAGCATTTTATTTTTATATTTTGTACAAGCATGTTTCCGGTTATTCATGTCATTAGATTCAGACAAACGATTCACTGCCGGTGTCCTTGCATAGGGGTAGCGCGTCTTCCCCGTGATCTAGGCTTTCCGGGTTCGAGTCTTGGTTCGGGCATGGTTGTTCTCTTCCTTGTGTTCTCTCTGTGAGGTGCGTGAATGAGCCCGCCTGTAGAAAGGGGTTGTGCAAGCGCGTGTGTGTGTGCTATCTTCATTTGAGCTAGAAGTCAGGCTTCTGCCCTCGGGTGCTCAGGAGTCTTTACCCACAGAAGCTACTGCACCCCTTTTCCGTGGTAACGCGGACACGACATCATCAAACGATTCTCTAACGAAAATATCAAAAAATGTATCAAATCAAGAACTCCAGAGTTGTCTAAATTATTTGTAACACAATTTTTAAGGCTCTCTAATTTTTTCATAAACTTTTTTTTACATTGTAAACAAAACGTTCTTAATGTTTGGAGACATTAGCTGCTAATATTGATGAACGGGAGTGATCTGTTCGGAACAATTTAATATATTCATCAAAAAAGTTATCCTCTCCCTCATTTTGCTTAAAACTAAGGACAGTGGGCAATACCATAAAAGCCACGAATGCTCAGATTTTTATTTGTACACTTTCGCCTCTGAATCTTGTATACTTTTTAGTATAATAATAATTTTAAAATATCCCCTTTTTGTGCATTAATTGCATACCATTGGCGAATTGTAATTGTGAAAGAGCCTATTAATAAGCAATCTTCGGTTGTTTTATTTCTTTGGTAATTAATCGCTGGCATGTGGTTAAAACACAAGTACCAGAAAACTGAATATGCATATTTGAACGCGATTTTTTATCTATTAAAACAATATTTTAACAGAATTACAATTGTAGTTCTGTCACGGTTATGTACCAAATTTCGTATATTTAAGTAATTACGTTTTTGAATTATCGTGTTTACATATAGTCTAACAAATGGATATCCGAAGGTACAGTCCAACAGATGGTCAACTCTTTGACAGATTTGATTCAAAATTTGATACACATTTACACTTTAGATGTTAAAACAATTTGCTGAATTTCATTTATCTATTTTGATAATTCATTTTTTAATTGCTGCGTTTACATGCAAAAGTAGAGATAGACGATCCTCTCTCTGATAGATTTGGTTCCAAATTTCCTATAGAACTATATTTTAGATGCCAAACATGTGCACCAAACTTTATATATTGTTACAAACCTGTAATTTTTCTTCCCAGCGCGAATAGTGTCATCATAAGAAAGACAGTTTTACAGTCATCTGTAGTGAATGTTGTCGGATGTCGAGCCAGTGATCCCAGAGCTTGGCGACGAATTCGGTGACTTTGGCAACAAAAGGGATAATACTCAAAATTTTGAGAATTTTGTCGATCTCTCCATTAGGAACCGAAATACGCCTGATTGCTCTAGAAGATTCTATCCCCGGCTTCCGGAACTATAAAAGACCGGCATTTTCAAGCTGCGGTGTGTGAGTAGTCGGAGTCGCCGACAAGTAACGAGTCTTCGAGAGTATAACAAAGCAATGGCAAATTACCAGCGTTGTGTGGAGTGAGTATTGAACTGCTATGTGCCGAATCTTGTTGTTCACTGTGGAGGCAGCGTCGTATATTGTGTGTGTAGCCAGTTGTAAGAAGTAGTGAGTCGGCAGCTAAAGCTAGAGAAGACAGCGAGAATTTCAGCCGTTTGGAGAGACCGTAGAGCGAAGCTTCGAGGAACCCTTCTCCTGCTGGATTCTGTCTGGCCGCTTCGTGTGCTGTGGCCGATTACTACTTGTGGACTACTGTCTGCTTTAGTGTGCTGTCCTGTGTTCGTCACTGCTGTAAATATTTGACGCCTGTGTATTCGTCGTCTTTGTGTACTCGTGTCTTCGTGTAAATAAACGTCATCGTCGTTTTCTACAGCCGCCTGCTGATTACCTTCTACTCACCATATCACTACCAAAAGAACCCGGTGGTGGAGGAAAATCCGTAACAATATCTAGCTCTTTAAGTAATCATGTACTCGGACAGGCAGACTTCTTTTGAATAGATCTCGTCAAAAATTTGACCGAAATCTATAAATTTGCAAAGTAAATCATACATCAAATTTGATACGTGTAGCTCAAAACGTTTTTGTGTTATAGTATTCATGAACAAACATAATTCCCAAAATACAGTTTTAGGATTTTTGATAGGCCTGAAACGTTGAGTTTCGTCAACATTTCGAGTTTGAATTTTTTGATGATTACAATATTTTCTCTTCATATGCTTTGTATACGAGAAAATAATAAACGTACTGAAATATAATTTTATATTTAGTCTTTGGAAACTAGGGGATATCAATTCCAAACAAACACACACAAATATGCCAAAAGTCGCTTAGGCCATATCTTGTACACAAGAAAGGGCGAACTCGAAATTTTGAAGAACCGACACACTTTAGATTTATCTGAATTAAAAAAAAAAATCTTTAGAACATGATAGCTCAAAAACGCTTTGAGCTATACAAATAAAATTTGGTATATGATCTTGACAATAAATTTGTTGATTTTTGCGAAAGTTTGAAAATGAAGCCATTCATGTGAAATCAGGCCATTCGAGTATAAGTGAACACGATAACCTCAAAACTTAAAGATCTAGATAGATAACGTTTGGTGTGATGTTTAGCATCTGAAATAGAAATCCGTATAAAATTTGGAACCAAACCCATCGAGGAAAGGATCGTCTATCTCTACTTTTGTATATAAACGCGATAATTCAAAAGCTTAAATCCTTGGATAAATGAAATTTAGTTTACCGTTTTAGCATCTGAAATGTAAATATTTATCAAATTTGAATTAAATTTGTCAGAGGTTTGACCTTCAGTTGATTTGTATGTAAACAAAATAATTCAAAGCCATAATAATTTAAATAAATGAAATTTAGTATGCGATTCTGAAATTACAGTTGTCAAAGTTTGGTTTCAATTCGTCGGAATAATGTCCTCCAAAATGCATATTTCAATTTTCGATGATTCAATACTAACTGAATGACGGCGATTAATCTCCATAGTTAGTATGCTGGATTCAATAAAAACACTTGATTCGTCAGGTTCGCTTTTCGTATTTATTTTTTGCTTATATGTAGTTAGTAGTATGCCGTTCTGTGATACTTCTGGTGTCATCGGAAGATTACCATTTAAATATCGATGGCATCACATTGGTTTTTTTTATTGGTCAATTTTTATTTATTTTATGAATTTTTTATTTTATTTTAATTGTTTACTAATAATAATTAATATATTATAAAAATTATTATTATTTAAATTATTTATCTATTTATTTTATGAAAATGGGAATAATGATTCTCGAAAGATTCGAAAAACCGCCATGGCAGAAGTGCTACCGGCGCCGAACAAAAGAGTTCCGATCAAACGGCACAGTATTTTTATTTAAAATACTTTAAATCTTGGCTTTTTTTGTAATAAATTTTTAAAACTTAGTTTATCTGGTAAACAGTTATGAATTAATGGGCTAGACAAAAAACATGAATAAGAAAGGTTTTTTGGAATAAACAAAGGTTTTGTGATATAGGTATATCATAATTAAGGTTCAGGAAGTGAATATTTATAGGACTATAGCCTATAACAATGGGGTCAATTCATGTGACGTAAAAGTCACATGTCATGAACTTCTACGCATGGCATTTAAGTTTCATCCGCACCGCTTTCGTTGATTAGTGTGCCATTAACGGTCTCCGCCAAGTATGAAGCGGATTTTTTGTTTACATTTGAAGTTTTGAGTTTACAATAATTTTTGAGTCATTTTCTTTCCTCTTATAATTATTATTTCTTGATTATTTGATTTTATTATCTATAATATTTTAGGACAATTTTTTTATTACTAACGTACTAAAGAAAAAATATGGTCACAGTTTAAAAAAATGTATACATCATAATTCATATTGCTATTCTGTGGCTCAGCAGGTATTATGAGATAAATTTAATTCTTAAAAATGAGTCTTTAAGAAATAAACTTGTAGAACACTGCTCTAAAATAAAGAAACAGTTATATTCTAAATGTTATCAGCGAGATTGGGATTAATTTAATCTAATTCTACTAAGCATGGCAAAACTGTTTACTTAAATAGCAATTAAATTGTCTAGAAAGAAAGGTTAAGGGTATTCGAACTCTAGTCTGAAACATCGTAGATTGGTAATGTTGTAGGCTTGGTTCACATGTCAAAAAAAAAAAAAAAAAAAAAAAAAAATTAAAATTATCTTGTTTGTTTGTTTGAATGAGAAGGATTTAGGGATTTTTAGCTACAAAGGCTGTCATCCCAAAAATTATCTTTATGATATTAACAACAAAAAAGTGATCACGAAAAACATATTTAGGAGAGTTCGAATTTAGTTGTAATATATGCAATTTGAAACACGAGATTTACACATAGGTATTTAACAGTTTTAGTCAGCATTTTTATTAAATATGATTTTTATGATATTTCTTATTACATCAGAACAGGCTGTGCCCCATCGAAGTGTATAGAAATAGGTTAGATTCATAATTATGTGCCTCCTCAGCTAATTAATGAGAAAAGGATTTTTCTTAAGATTCGATTTAAAATAAATAAGCTAATTTTTACAAAATCATTTCTCCAAGTTAATAAAAACTGCTTCAATTTTTTTCAAATTGCAATATTTTTTTTATTAATCAACAAAAATGTCTGAACTATGGAATGGGGTAAATTACAACAAAATTTCGGTCAAAGATCAGATTTCTCCCTAATAATTAAACTCAGAATGAGTCTTACAAGGGCTCACTTAATAAAAAACATTTCTTTTCTAACAGACACACTTGGAAAAGAAACAATTAATACAGAACGCCGATATAATTATTAAGAAATGAAAAAAGGATGATGGAAAATAAAAGATTTAAAAAAAGTCCATAAGAGGAAACAAAACAGAAAAGGGCGAAAAAGATTTCAAATTGGGATGGAGATTTTGAAAAAGGAAAAAGAAAGGTTTTGTCCTAATTTGTGGAGATGTAACTCAAACGATAAACACTAATACCCTATTTTGAAGAGATGTTAAGGTTATTGTGAAACAAACCAAGACATTTTGAAAGAATAAAAAACAGCGCCTGAGTCGGCCTTCTTCTTTAAGCTTCAGCGCAATATCGCCGGGGGAATGCGTTTAGTCCCAACAGATTTAGTGAATACTAAATATTCTTAGTAGCAGAGTTTCTTTTTTGACATTGGGTCTCGAATTTGGAACATTCCAGTTATTATGCCACTAAAAATAGCCCTGTGAGACTCGTAACTTTTGTGACGAAAAATATGTTCAAATAATTTCCAAAATTTGGATGCAAAATGTGTGCATTAGGAAGCTGTCTTAGTTTTCTTGCGTGAACTGCAAATTCTAATGCAGGTTGACTGTTAAGTTCATTGAATAAATAGTTTTATACTTATCTTACTGTAAATCACTTGATAACGTTTATCATTTCTATGCCAAATGGTAATAATTGCTAAGTATGCTGTGTATTTTAATTAATTAAATAAAGGCAAACAGAAAATAATTTAAAATATTGTTGCTTTTATTGCTGCAAATTGTCCCATTACTGAGACAAGTTGCAACAATCACACAAGTCTGAAATATTATTTCTCTTGCGCTAAAATCCACAAAGCAGTTGAATATTTTTACTGCATATTATGAATGAATAAGGAAGCTATAAAAAGCAGTTATAATCAAAGAATGCAAATGCATTAAAAATGTACACATTTTTTTTTTTTACAATCTTTCCTGATCTTCAAAAGGTGTGTGAGTATAAGCAAAGAATGAAAGAGTATCTTGTTATTAATGCTTAAAAATATATTTGGAAAAATCGATTAAAGTCAATAAAAAATTGCAGGAAAATAAAACTTAAATCAGATTTAACCTGTATTCATATTTAAATCAATGAGAATATGATTTTTATGCAATAATATTCTCCGTACTAATATATCCGTCAAAGAAAATTATAATAGTTTTGATTACTTTTTAATTAAAGTTTCAAATGAAATTTTGATATTTTTCTTTTTCTTATGATTATGCCAGATATTAGTACATATGTCAACGATATGTTCTACAGGGCGTTTTGAACAATAATCATCAATTTCTAGAAATTATCTCTCTATTTTCATGATTAATCTACTGGTTTTGATTTCCCAAATACAGTTCAGCTGCGGCAAAGCTTACGGACCTTTCCCTGATTGGCTGAAATTTATTTTCATTTCACTTCTTTTGCTTTCAAAAATACCATGTTTAATGTTAATTAGTATTTGTTGATTTTGCAATTCATGAAAAATAAGCTACGAAACTGCAAAGGCATAAGTTTTCTGTTTAACTTAGAATATAGTTATAAATATATTTTTGTCATGAGAAAACATTTATTTACCAAATTTGTCAAGTAGATTTTTGCTTATCTCGAAATGAGTTGCTGACTAATATTGCAATACTTAATGTATTTTTTTATTCTGTAAAAATTAAATAGTTCCGGTTTAAAAATAAAAGTGAAGAATGAAATATTGTAAACATTTTGCTTTTGTTACTATTGTAATTTCTGAAGAACTTTGAGTTGTCATAGCTTCGCTTTAGTCAAAACAAACAGAATGTAAACAAACGGGAGTAAGCATACATCCTTAGACAGACAACGGTTGTAACATGCTTAAAACACCGGTTCACGTTCTCATCAAACGGGGGAGCATAATATCTAAAAAAAACTAACTTCATCATTAGTTCATCTTTAACTGTAAAATATTCTTCATGATAGTAAATAATTAAAAAAAAACACTGAGATGACTTTCTTTTTAGAGGATATATCTGACCACCAAGAAAACATCAAAATCCCATTCATAAATGAAAGAAATTGCGATCAATTGCCAACATTTGTTGTAAGTACTTATATATATATATATATATATATATATATATATATATATATATATATATATATATATATATATATATATATATATTGCTATCTTTCGCATATTCTCAGTAGAAAATTTTTGTATGGTGATTTAGATCTTTATCTTGTGATATTTGAAAGGCTTATTATAATATTTAACAAGAAGTTATTGATTATTGCAAATTTATTTGATTTCATAGGAAGCTGTTTAATTTGTAATTATAATTTTTTATAGTTTTGATAGTTAAGAAAAATTTGCATGTTTCTTCTTTAAAATATGATAGCCGATTTCTGTACCGAAATCCTAATATCCTAAATAGCTACTATGCATTTATGAGAGAGAGAAGTGCAGTAATAAACTAGTAAATAAAAGAAAACCTTGTGCCTTTTGTCATTTCTTTTTTTATTCAAACTTCAGTTGAAATTCATGAAACATATTTCAAACTATGGCAAAATCATTCTGTGGCTTTATTTTACCAGTAGGAAAACATACATGGGAACTTGAATGGAATATCACTTAAAAAAAACTTTTATTTTATAGAATTTCTCTCTATATTAAGATATATCCAAGATAATGTGCTTGTCATTTTTATTTGAGAAGTTATTGTTGAATATTCAAATGAAGCTTCTTATAAGGTTTTGATTCAGATGGCTCTAAAGATAATTTATGATTTTGATAAAATACCGTATTAGTAATAAAGCCAAGCAACAAAATTTTTTATAGTTGTCTACTTTCCAAGAAATGTTTTGTCCTGAAGTTCTCGCACTTTTCCAAATTACTTTTAATTAGTTATCAAATTGATATAAGGAAAAATTGCTCTGTTGATTTCCCTGGTTAATATTTACATTATTTATTTAAAGTTGATTAGAAAGTTTGTAACTCCTTAAGATCTTTCTCCTCTCATTTCTTCATGAAAATTATATGGAAATAATTTCAGTCTTGAAATAATAATTCATTTGGTACAAAAATACCTATAAATTTGTGCAATATTTTGTATATTTAAATAACAATACTTATTTTTCAATTAGAATAAGAAGCTAATAATTTTCTAGCTAATATTTAATTATAAGTGCCTTTTTTAAAAAAAGAAATAGACTTAATGAATAACTTTTAAGTTTTTATATGATTTTGTTTTTCAAATAACTGCTATAATATTTTGTATAAAACTTAAAGTTACTAATTAAGTCTTTTATTTATTTTTTGATGTTATTTTTCATTTAAATGCTGCTTAAAATCTACCCAGTTCTATATAGTATACAATATTCCATAATTCTCTGTTTTATCAATAAGAAAATAGGTAACTAATCTGAAGAGGAAAAATCATACTTATTCAGTTTTTCTATAAAATTTTAGCATTATAATTTAAATATGTTTATTTCAGTTAAAAATAGAAATGACATTTATTGCTTCATTTTTTTAATAATAAATAACAGAAAAATAAAAATTAAGGGAATAATTTTTTGTCCATTAATTACATTTTGTAATAAAACACTGCTTGACTTTTCTACTGTTATGTAAATCAATATAAATGACTAGAAGAGGGCAACAGAAAATTATTTTATCATAATTGTTTTGTTAAAATGAGCTATTAAAAGCTATTTGTTAAATAAAAAATTCTATATTGCTTCAAATAAAAAATGAAATAGGTTAATTATATTATTGATTATTAAATTAGTTTAAATTAATAATTTGATTATAGTATGTAATAAAATAAAAAACTATAATTAAAAATCTTGAAATGACAAAAAAAGTAATATATATGTAAGAAATGTAAATATTTCAAAATGCAATGTAAACTTATCATAAAGTATTATTTTTGCTAAATATTAATTTTACTAATAACTCTATTAACTAATAGTACAAATATACTTTTTAAGTCTTAATTTTTGTAGTTCTTTCCTATCATGATTTTTTTTGAAGAATCTGAAATATTTTAAAATAATAAATGAATAAAATAATAAATGACTAAAATCACCACAGTTTTTTTCTTAAATTTTAAATTAAAATGCCAGTATTGAATTGCTTTTACTGAATTATAAAAAATTTTTTTTTGTATTTATTAACTTAATATACGTGGTTAGCCATAGAAAAATTATTGAAATATATGTTTAAATACTTTATCATTGTTTTCCTCTCATCAGAGTTCAGGGCAAGTATACTCTGTAAATTGTTAAGAAATGAAATTTATAATATACTTTAAGATCATATTATTTTATTTTTAACTGTTCTTTTTCTTCTTGCTTAGTGTTATTTTTTTATGTATTATAATAAAATTTTAATTATGAATTTTTCAAGTGTTCATACATGTATGAAGTGTACATTTACATAAATTCAGTTGCAATAGTTATCTGAGATCATATCAACATTGTGGGTATCTCATGCATTTAACTTATTAAAAAGCATGAATATCAACTATTCATATTTTTTTTCTTTCTTTAACTCTTTAATTATTATTATAATTTAAAATATATTTAATTTAGTAACTAAATATATATATATTTTCTTTTATTTCAGTATACTCCTCATTGTGTGTTGAAAACTGAGTCTCTTCTTAAAGATTTTGAAAGTATATCATTACCATGTGACTGTGAAAACATATGCAGTGAAAAATGTCCTTGCTCTTCAAATGCATATTATGATGGTAAACTCTCCAAGAATTATGATAATAATACTAGTAAACCTATTATTGAATGTTCAGATATGTGCTCTTGTGTAATTAAATGCAATAATAGAATTGTACAGCATGGAATTCAATTTCCTCTACAAGTTTTTTTAACTGATAGAACAGGTTTTGGTGTTCGAAGTACAGAATTTATTCCTGAACTTTCATTTGTTTGTGAATATGCTGGGGAGATAATAGATGAATCTGAAGCATATAGAAGATTAAAAAGCCATACACCAGATGAATCTAATTACATATATGTGCTAAAAGAACACAGTTCTGATAATAAGCATATTCAGACAATAATTGATCCAACTTGCATTGGCAATGTTGGAAGATTTTTGAATCATTCTTGTTCTCCAAATTTATTTTCAGTTCCTATTCGTGCTGGTAGTATGATACCACGAATTTGCTTCTTTGCAAAAAAAGACATCTTGCCTTTTCAAGAGCTTACTTATAATTATGGTGGACATTGTACTTTTAAAAAAAGTGATTCCAGACCTGTAGAACTTCGTGCAAGAAAATGCCTGTGCTATAGTTCAGATTGCTGTGGACACTTACCATTTGTTGAAAATAATTGGCTAAAATGAAATAAATTCTTATTTGTGGAATTGAATGCATTATTATTTTATTTTTATCTTGTTTCCTAAATATTCTTCATTTTCAAAATTTAATATTTTTATGAGAAATGTGATATGCTCTAGAATCTATATTCTATAGACTTTAAGCCACTGATAATGATAAAAAAAAATGAATAAAGCTATAAGCCCTATTAACACAGAAAGCTCAGCAATATTGCTACAATATCTTCATATATTGTACGCTGGTATTTAAAGGATTGAACAACATTGTGGAAATGACATTAAATTTAGAAGTGGCATTTGAATCTATCCAATTGGGAACCCAAAGGATATGATGATCATCCTCTCAAATTTTTGCCCCATCTTTATTTATTTTCTAGTTAAATAACTGCTGTGTGAATATATATTTAAAATCTTGTGATAAATTATTTTACTGTGTTGACTATTTTTCTATTTGTACACATTTCCAAAAAATGATTACCCCCAGCATTGTAAAATTTAGTCTTGAGTCATGTAATCTTGTTTTAAACAACATTTTAACATTTTTCTTATAATATTTATTGCAAAAGTTTTACATGTATAAATAATAGTATTTATGCAGTATATTTAAATATAAGAGTAGAATTTAATTTAAATTTAAAAAACATTTAATAGATGTATAGTATTATATCCATTTACAGATATCAATTTCACATTACAATTTTTTTTAAAATTATAATAAGTAAATCAGTTGTTACAAAAAAGACAAATATAAATGATTAAACTTGCTATGTTTTATTGGAAAATATGATAAGCCAGTTTATAAAGATTGTAGTTTCTCAGGATACTATTGCAGGTTTTTAGATACATTTTATCCAAAAACTGTATTTTTTTTTTTTTTTTTTTTACTTTATGATGCAAATCTAATTTTCTTGACCTGCTATTATGTATTCCAAACATCATAAGACTTTGAAACCTATTCTAGATATTGTAAGGCACAAGTAATTTTTAACAATTCAAAATTTTTTTTAATGTTTCTTTTGCGAGCACAGTATGATACTGATGGAGTGCCTGCATTTTTTATCAATAAATTCATTTTGTAAAATACATCAGCTACTCTAGAAACACTGGTGTAGTTGTAATAATATTTTTGGTTAAGATGCATCTTGCTTTCTGGCAAAAATGAAATTCATATTTTTTCCAAAATAATTTTTAAATCTTTTAATTTCCTGCCGAGAACCAAATGCAACAGTATCTTTTTTCTTCAAGGATTTTGATGACTGATATCAAGGCTGTTACGTTTAATAGCGTACAGGATTCAACTGTCCATGCATAGGTAGCAAATTTCGTTATGTTTATGGTGAAATAATAAAAAAAAGCTGTCAATAAGAAGAAAATTTCAAAATTTTCTTCTCGTTTTTTATTTTTTTATTTTTTTTAAATTTATTTTTTTATTATTGTTTTTATATGTGTCGGTGTGGTGGATGGAAACATCATCTTCAAATTTCTCAAAGGAGCCATTACTTATTGCATATCTTGGGTTAATAGGGAAAGTTAATGGCAGTCAGTTCATTTCATATAATTTTAATGGCGTATCAACAAATATTCTGATATATAGGGTGTTCTGTAAATGGGCCGACAAATTCAGAGGGTTGTTAGGCATCAAGAACAAAAATTGCAAAAGAGTATAGTGTCGCCAACCAAGCTGAAAAAATCGCGAAAAACATATGCAGGCTCTTGACTCCAGATGGCTTTATCACTACATTCTTATGGACGATTTATAGTTTCCTATGCCAATATACAGATGAAATCTAAACAGAGATTTAATGTTAACATTAACATTGGTTTATTATCACTTGGGGCCGTACTTGCTACCTGAACGGAGCAATGTACCTCATTTTTCTGCACCTTATGCTCTCGAAAATGTTGCAATGTGTGTTGCCATTGCGAGGCATGTGTTCATGCATGATGGTGTCCCTACACATTTTCCCTTCGAGTTGCGTTATCACCTCAATGTTACATACCTTTACATACCTTATGATGTGAACTGGATGCGCGGAACCCATTGCTTGCCACGCGGAACCCATTGCCACCACGTTCACCAGTTTTAATATGTTTGTTTGTTTGTTTGTTTCTTATGGCACTTGCCACTGACAAGCCCGCTGTTACGAAGACAGCGATTTAAGCCTGAGGGGAACGTCTCTTATTTTTTATAGCAGCGCCAACTAGGGCCAAGAGTACGACTTTGCCACTCACGCATCATTCATTCGCTTGCACAACCCCTTTTTACAGGAGGGCACATTCACACATCTCACAGATAGAACAACCATGCCCAAACCGGGACTCGAACCCGGGACGCCCAGATCACGGGGAAGACGCGCTACCCCTATGCCAGGACGCCGGCAGTTTTAATATATATGACTTTTCCTATGGAGTCATCTTAAACCACTCGTTTATGCGACGGAAGATCGCTAGCGTGTATTTCTGTCGCTGTGGGAGATATCAAACGCATATCTTGTATTTATGTGTACGCCCTGATATCGTTTCTACATCGTTGTAGATTATGCAGTGACGTTAGTGATCACAACTTCCAACAACATTTGTAATAATTAATTAAAAAAATGTTTTTGTAGTTATCGTTTTTTTTTTTTTTTTTAAATTCCAACGTGACATTAAAATCTTCGTGTGATTTTCAACCTTTCAGAAGGGGTTGCGATACCTTGCAGTGTTTGTTCCTATTGATGTATACTAAAATCCGTCTGAATTTGTAGATACATTTACAATGCATACAAAAGTAGATCAAATATAAACGAGACTTTCTTTCTTCAATCGTCAAAATTTATACTCGAGATTTTGACGAATTTCCAAGTTTTATATCTTTCTAAGAACGAAAAACACATTTTTGGAATTATGTCTGGTTGCCTGTGGACACGAGAACTCAAAAACTCTAAGTGGATGAAATTTGGCACTAAATTTACAGATTTCGATCTAATTTTTACTGAAGTCCATTCTCAGAAAGTCTGGCTATTCAAATAAAGATGAAAATAGTAAACGCAAAGAGCTAGATAGATAAAATTATACATATATACAGAATTTTGCATCTGTTTGGTAGGTTAAGTGTAAATTCGTAACAAATTTTTGTATGAAATGTTTACAAGTGTTGACTGTCTTTCGGTTTGTACTTTCACATGCATGCAGACGCGGTAATTCGGAAACATAATGACGTAGATCAATGAAATTTCATACTCAGTTTTAACGTTTAAAAGTGCAGATCTGTTCTAAAATATAAATTAAATTCTTCAAAAGGTCAGTCGTTATCTGTCTGTACATTCTCATGTATGTAACCGCGATTACACGAAAACACAAGGACGTAGATAAAGGAAATTTGTTATGCGATCTTTTTATTAAAATTGTAATTATGTTTTTAAATTTGGTCAAAAGAAAGCATCCAAAATGCTTACTCAGTTTTCTTCATTATACTACAAAACGTTTATATCCAGGATTCTGAAAGCATAAAGCTGAATACTCGTGACATTCTTGATATTGTCGATAATCCAGGTTTTATGCAGGATTGCACTTTTGATGGGAAGTTCGCGAGAAAGTTTTTAGGAGACTACTGCTGCAGGTTTTCTGGAAATAGATGGCTTAACAGAATGGTACGAATGTTTTTTCTTCTATATACCGATATTTTAATATTTGTAATTTTCCAATGAATCGTGGGGTTTTTTCCCCCCCAAATATAAATCTATCTTGTTTACTTGTTAAGTAAGTGTAGGGGAACTTACTAGCATTGCATAAATTCCATTTCTTAATTCATTAAGAATCTTTCTTCCGCTGACTCTTTATTGAGAAATCCAAGCAAATGATAGTCAAAAGGTGTTATTTAGAACTATAAGAAAGCCGTTCAAATATTGTCCAGTGAAAGATCTTAAATTTTTTTGTACTGCACTAGTTGCGTGAAATTTTATATTGTCTTGGAGCAAGTGACTGGAACTTTTAGTTACTGCGGAATTACTGCAACTTTTTTTTGCTTTATGTTGCTTTAATTTATATGCTACGTTACTGAATGTTTTCAGCTGTTTACCAAGTTAAGTTTTCGTATCCATGGAAAATATCAACCTACGATTTTTCCTATGAATTCCGCCCTCTAACTAAAAGCAATAACGAGAACTTTTCCAAATAACAAGTTTATGCTTTTAGTGGCATTTTCACTTTTTGTCTGCCTTATTGAACTGCCATGTCTGAAGCCTGTAATGATGTCCCCAACTTTCATCACAAAGAAAATTTGCATCAAAAATGTATATGTAATTCTACTGCATATTGGTTAATATATCCGACAAATTTCTGATCTGACAATTTTTTTATTTACGTTCAAAATTCCAGGTGCTCGCCTGCTGTGATTTTTACAAATTTGCATCGAATAATGGATTGCACATTTCTGTAGCTTTAATCTATCAAGCCACTAATTTCCCGTTCTGTTTTCTTCATCGATCATTAAGAATAATATCAAGGAGCTGCCGAATTTCAGCAATGATTATGAATCAAAATTTCAAATTTTTCGTGGTTATTTCCAAATATCTTAGGCTATTTGCGCTTAGGAGACTTCGACAAGGTGTCGTTATCGAACTTTACCTGGGCCAAATTTCAATAGGTTTGACGTTTTATTCATAACAATTCAATGATTATCCTCTATGTACGTGTACTAAAAAGTGAATAAATAAATGAATATATGTTGAGTAATCTTATATCAAATTATTAATTTTACTTACTACCTTGTTAGTTTCCACAGTGTAAATTAAAATTGTCAGTCGTTTTTAAAAAAAAGTCCACATTTTTTTTATTAATTTATTCCCTAATTTAATTTTTATTCTATTACTTTCCGTTTTCCTACAAGGCATCTGTGAATGACCTTGGTGATAGTTATTACTCTTTTTTCTTATTTGTTGATTTCGAGGTTTGTCAGTTCTGTAATTTTATTTTGTTTATTTACTGGTCATATTTCTTTATTTTTTGGAATGTTCTTTTTTCTATTTTTTAAGAAGGGGGGGGGCTGATAATGAATATTATTTTAAACCTGAATCTTTGGCCATTACTCGAAAAAAAACCCCACCTTTTTGAACATTTACGAGATATTCCATAATCCACAATAATTCCTTCCCCTTTTTTTTTTTTTTTTTTTTTTTTTTTGTATTTTAACGGTAAATTCGTCCCATGTGCTTCTGCATTCTTTCATTTCAGAAATTGAAATTGAATGTTATTGTCGACATCGTTCTGTAAATTCAACGGATCAAATCCTTTCTTTCCAACGATGCAGGGCATTATCCTCGCTGCATGGCATTGTTCGCATTTCATCTTGAAATGCGAATTTCATTGAACATTTTATTAAAAGTATGGCTCCATAGCATGTACAGGACCTCAAAATGCCTAAAGCTACCATTGTTCTTTCTTATATTCATACTTCCTTATTAAAGACCAGAAAATAAACTCAAAATTATCACTATTTTAAATGAATCTAATTGCATTAGTAAGTCTCGCAGAATAACCGTAAAGTGCAAACCATCTTTTTATACACTTTGAACTGAATTGCATATTTAAAGAACGGTGCTGAATCTTGAGCTCATGGTCTTTACAATCGTTAGACATTTTTTTGATGCATTTTTTTTCACACTCTTTTAAACTATTGTATTCTGATATTTGCTATAAATTAATGCTGCTTTTTTAGGAACGAAGTAACCAAAATATTTCGTACGAACTTTTATGTAAGTATGTACATAATATTTTATAAAAAGAGAAATAAAATTTATTGATTCCTCATGTTGTATATATACTATCTTTCATTTGATTGAAAGTATATTAAAACTGTGTCAACAAGACGAATGAATTCTCTACAAGTCGATTAATTTAATAAATAGAATAATTTAAAAGATTATTACCTTTACCTTTCTTAAGTTCAACCTTTTCGCCTTTTAGTTTCTTCAAGCCATTTTGAAGAACTAAATTGGTAACATTGATGTCATGAAAACGAAATAAATAAGATTTTGCTTCCAAAATAATTTTTTTTTGTAATTAATTAAAATGTTTTTTTTTTAAATATATACCTGAAACAGATTATCACAGGAGATATCTACAGTTATTCGTCATATTGAATATCTAATTATTGAAATTTTAATGATTGAACTAGGCAACAATATGAACTTTGCTCGTGTGTTTACCAGCTAAAAAATCCTAACAATTGCTGTAAATTCCTCACGAAATTATTATCATGTGAGAATATTATATTGTTTTGAGATTTACGTTTATGAACGTCGAAAATATTAATATTACAAAATTTAAAAAAAAAAAATTCTGCCCTTACTTCCTTATTTTGAAAATGATTAAATGTACGTAGACCAAAATTTAATGGCTCGAAGAAAATTTATTAAATAAATACATAAAGGATATTTATTGGCAACATTATGAAAAATTATCAGGGTCAGTAAATTCCAGAAGCTGCATGGCTTTAAATATAACGCTAAAGAAAGGAGGGGAAAAATTGACCCTGCAGAGAGTGCTGATGAGGGGAAAAAAAACCCGATAGAACTTCAGATAGATAGAATAAAAAAAGAAATCGAAATCGAAATCTAGATTGCGCCCAGCGAAATATGAGCATGAATTGATTTTACAACGAAAATGTAGGAAACGAAAAAAACAAAGAAACTTTCATTTCAAAACTTGCTTTTGTAATCTGAAAAAGAAGCTTCTTACATTTTATAGAATTGTGAATGCAAAATAGAATTATAAAATCGCTAGAATTTGAAGAATATTCATCTCTTAGACCTCTTTCTTATCAATTCCAAATATATATATATATATATATAATTCCCAATATATATATATATATATATATATATATATATATTGGGAATTATATATGCCCATAAAATAATGATGTGTTAATATAAAATGTATTTTCAATATGATTATCATACAAAAAGCAGAAAAGTAAGGAACATTCGATTCAAATATCAAATTCCATTTAGTTGACGTAAAAATAAAAGAAAATAAATGAATGGAAAATAATTATGATGGTTGAAAGTTTTTGGAAATCCATCTTTTATAGAATTATATAATAAAACAAAAATATTGAAAATTATCCGAAAAATTGATTTTATGAATTAAAAATAGTTTGCAAAAATATGATTAAATTAAATTATGAGCGAATAAATTAAAATAATAAATTTATAAATGAATTAAATACTGGCAATGTAATTTATTGTTGCGTCATCGTTAAAATGAAATCGAAATTTAGATTAGATATCTTTTTTTCTTTTCTTATTTGCGACTCTGTTTCTATTAGAAAACAATCGAATGTAATTGCCATATCAAAAATTCTTTTTTTATGTGAATTTTCTTTTGTGAATACTATTATGAAAATTATGTTTCATTCATAAAAATAGTTTCAAAATTGTACAATGTAAGTCAATATATAATTGGACCTTGGATGATATTTGCAGTTACATTTATCTTCTGACTTCATGCACTCTATCCATATTTATCATGTAACATGATAATGGGTAATTTGAGGACTAAAGTAAAGAAAGTGTGGGCGTATAACGAAGAGAATAATGTGCAAATTAAAATCACACTTGTCGTGCACGCAATTGCCTTCGTTATTTCTGTTTAAATTATCTTAATTATAATTAAAAACTAGCTGCTCCCCAACCATATTGATAATATAAATCTAGTAATGTAAGTCAACTTTGATAAATTTCATTCTTTTAAAAATTTTTCTACTATGTTCTTAAAAAACGTTTTATTTTAAACTAGCTGCCTTTGGCGACTATCTGTTTCATTGCAAATATTCATTATATTTAATTTCTCTTAAATCGCTTAGATTTAATATCATACATACGATTCTGTCAAATTGTAAGGCATTAAACGCAGATCATTTTAAGTGTCTTTCATATGTTTTGTTTATTATTTGCAAACATTTTCCTAATAAAGATCAGTTTCATGATATCTTAGTCCTATTTAAAATGCAAGGGTCCGGTTCAACTCTCTTTTAAGTTTCACGGTGTTGTAAATTGACCTTTTTATTCGTTTTATAAACTATACAATAAATAAAATTCTTCTTCCTTAGCTTTCAAAAATGAAAAAAATCGATTAAAATTTTGACGAAACAATGAAAACAGTTTGAATTTCATGTCAACAAAGTAAACTGTTGTTGAGAATCAAGGAGAAAAAAACCTAAAAGAAATTTTCGAAAATTATCATAAATTTGCTCTCTTATTGAAATGGTATTAAAACGATAATTTTTTTTTTTGATTTTGAAATAATGTAAAAACGAATAGTTTTATGCTATAATATTTTCAGTAGTTATCGTGGAAAAGTATCAAAATTTTGTTAAATTTTTAATTAATGAAAATTCTAATTAAAATTTAAAAAAATTGCTCCGAGGTGTATATTCCTGCCCTCCAAACTGCATAAAGTGTATTAAGCCGGTAGAAAGCCAGCACACATATATTCATAGTTATTTTTAGTACAGATTATGCTGTCTTCCACAATAAACATAAAGTAATTAGACTATTTAGGTACGTTTGCCAAGTGGTGAAATCGATTCCTTTATTGAAGCTGGGAATTCTACTTAAGTTTTATTTTGTGATATCTCGTAAAGTTTTAAAACATTAAGGAGCAGGTTTTCATTGATGACATATTTATATGTGTAATGCTGTCATGAAATAAAAATTTTCGAAATTGGTATAGTTATAATGTCTGAGAAACTATAGATGCAATTTGTCATCGAAGACATGTACCGTGAAATAGTAGTTTTTAGACTTTTCTCGAAAAACAGAGTGGTGGGAAATTAACTGAGCATTGAGTATAAGTTATTAGGATTGAATGATGAATCAATCCATAAATGAATTTGAGTCAATCGTCAGGATGAGTCAATGAGTGATCATCAATGAATAGACAATTTTTTCGAATAGTTAAAAGTGTAAAAATCGCTTTCTTGGTTAAAATTTTTCAGTTATATTCTGAAAAAGTCGAAATAATAAAATAAATTAGTCCATTAGACCATCCAGATTTAGTTGGTAGTAAATTAGACGATCCAGATTTTAGCATGCAGTAAAAAAATCGATTTTGCTATTCCAAAAATTCATAATTTTTTTTCATATATACTTTTTTGCAATCAATCATTTCTGTTACAATATTTCGGAACGAATATTGTAACAGAAATGATGTTTTTTCTAATAAATTTTTTGATATAAATATATGAGAACTAAGAAAAGGATAAAATATCTCGAGTTTCCTTTCTCCAAGTTTGAGATTGATTATATTTATTTCATTATTTTTAATGTAGAATTGTTAAGAATGCTGTAATGTTAGTAAGTAAATTAATATCGATTAACGCTTTAATGAATCTAATAAAAAAAATCCAGAAAGACAGATAAATTTATCACTTTTTTCTTTACAATTTATATGCAAACTATTTTTACAATGAAAATGGAATTAATGCAAAATGATTAATAAGGCCTTAAACCACAAACGACATATTAAAATAAATATAACTAAATGTGTTTCAAAAAAGTTATTTCATTTACTTTACGGCTCAACTTTCTGAAATTGAAGTTTAAATAATTTATTTTCGAATAAGTTTAATTTTTCCTTCTTTAAAAGATAGTTATATGTATCGGTGAGATGTTCGTGCTTTGTTAAGAGTGGAATCTGTATTGAAAAGTCAGTTTAGTTTATAACTCTTCAACGATAATTTAATCTGTAGTTCCATCTCAGAAATAAATTCATGAGCTATTTTATTGTATCATTGTTCACTTCAAAAAATATTTTTCTTTCTTCAGCTTTTATTAGAAAATAATGATCTTTTGATGAGTTGGAAATGTTGAAATGTTTTTCTTTAACTATTAAATGTTGAAAGAACATTTAATAGTTAAAGAAACTTCGAACTCTTCCTCTAAAAATAAAAAAACGATTTTGCTTTAAATGTCACCAGAAATTCAGAAAAGAATGAATTTTGAACAATTTTATTGCACCATTGGAAGTAAATGGAAAGAAAAATGATTATAAGTTTGATAATAATAAGTTTGATTGATTTCTTAACTATATTAACCTATGTAGTTAATTACGGTATTAAATATCTTTTGAAATCATTCTGTACAGTATAATAGTTCTGACTTTTCAAAAGAAATGCCAGAAAGAGTACGTTTTGTCATTATTTCTAATAAGTAACTTTAAAATGGAAAATAATCTTTATCGAGTTTCCATAATATATTGGAGAACGAAATGTATGAAATTTAGACAAAGATAGTAAATTCAAAAACCCTAAAAAGAAACCAGCTTTTATCAATGTATTAAAGAAAATGAGAATTTACCCCCAAAAAAATCTGGAGCTCAAAAATAAAATCTAAAAAGCTTGAGGCGCAAGTAGAACAGCTTTAAGTAAATTGAAACTGCAGTTAGATTTATAATTATTTTAATTTTAGTATAATTAATGTTTGGGATCTTATGTTTCTTAAGATATTCATTGTGGCTTTATAGCCTTTTTTCATTGCTTTCTGCACCTGACGTTTTTATAAATTTTTTATCTCCGGATTTTTGATTAACAAATCTTTTTATTAATGCAACAATAAAGGTTTTTTTAAAAAAAGTTTTCTTATATTTATTAATTTCTAATTTCTATTCACATATAATATTCCATAGATTTAACAGAAAGACAAATATAATAATTCCGAGCTTTTTTTTTTCTAAAAAAAAAAAAAAAGCCAGCTTTTAAAAATTTTTTATCAATATTCTAAATATGAAGCATAACATTTTATGGTAAAGAAAATTATCTTCTGTTAATATTCTAGATTTCTAAGAATATAATTATAATTCTTATATTACTAATCTATGTATACATTTAATATTCTATTAGAATAGGAAATGATCTATCAATATTCCTAGTATTAGCAATATTCCTATTATAAGAATACTCATTTTTTTTAAAATTCTTACCTTTTTTTGCAATATTTCCGATTTCTTTACTTTACTTACTATAATTGATTTCTGAATCAAATAGTGAATGCCAAGAATAAACCGTAAAAGAGTGGAATTTTTATTGAAATACCCTAAAGAATTTTGAATTTTAGTCGAATTTATATATATTTTTTATCTTTCAATTAATATCCCAGATTTTTTTGTCTTACGAGGACACTTCTATTACTTCCTTTTCGTTAAAATAATATTATTTTCTATTTTTTACTGGACTTAAACTTTCCTTATTATTTAATTCTTTCTATTCACGATTATAAATATTATGGAATCTAAAATTTAATATTTCTTAAATTGAATAATCGATAGGGTCACCTCTATGAAATTAATTTTTAGCTTAATTAATATAATAATTGCGACTTGAGAATTCTAAAATTCTTAAAATATCTATTGCAAACGGAAATCAACAAGAACTAGAGGAAGACAGTGAAAAAATTGACTTCAAAATTCCTACCTGACAAACATAAAAAAAATATGAAGTTATATAAAAGCGTTCAGTAAATGTTTAATGAATTTCATTCAGTTTAATGAAAAAATTGAAAAATATTTATTTTTAGAATTAAGTAATAATTATGTCTTTTGAAAAAACAAAAGACATAATTATTACTTAATTCTAAAAATAAATATTTTTCAATTTTTTCATTAAACCATTTTATGATTTTTTTTAAACTACATCTTAAGCAACAAATAAAGTGGACTTAGTAATTCAAACCATTTTCTACGTATACATTATAAGGTACAACGTAATGTCATACAAAAATTCTAACATTTCATTATTTTAAAATTACGTGTTGTATTATAAATAGTCTATTATTTGACAGATTAGAACTGGTTCAGTTTTGTAATATAACGATTAACTTTAAATATTTAGGACCAGTAATATTTAATACTTAGGAAAGGTAACTTATAATAATTCAGCTTTAAATAGGAACAATAAGAATAATTAACGTACAAGCGGTAAATTAATGATTAGCTACTAATTGTATTAAAATATAAGTTTAAGTGATTAATTAATAATTTGAAATTATTAATTTTTCATACTATATTGTACTACTGCATAGCAAACAATGTTTTCTAAATGTCTTTGCCATGTAATCAGCTTTTTAAAATGTACGACGTTTGAATTTTGTTAGCACAAATGACAAACATGTTCTAGAGCTTCTGCATCGACATAAGTCCCGCCTCTGCTTTAAGTATCCTAAATGTCACACAGGTGCACAAATTCTGTACACATAATTGTTGAAAAACCATAAAGGTCAGATATCCAAGAAGATCTTAAGCAATTTTCGATACTCCTGCCATCCAATTTGGATGACGAAACCGGAGTGTGTTTATCATAAAAAAGGGCAAGTTTCTGTGCTTCAGCTGTCACGCGAAAAGACACCCACAACTCCAGCACGTCACATCAGACGTATAAACAAATAAATATCTATATACACAATCGAGAGACGAATGCAAAAGTGGACGGAAGCATCTGCCGAAAAATAAACGATCCCCTGTCCCTCCCCGTGTGTTGAGATTGGTTCGAAGTTGAATTCAGACTGCGTGGGGGGATGCTCGAATCGTAACAATTAAGAAAACACGTGCCGGGAATTGATGCTTTTCAAATGCTGTAACGGTTGATTCGTTTTCGAGCGTGGTTTGCATTTTCGATATTAAATTATGTTTCCACTTCGGGGAAAAGCTTGCTTTACTGTGGTAATAACATGGTTATTAGTTGTTCCATGCTTTTTGGGGTACACTCAAAGCAACGATCCTATTTTGAAGTATATTTGTTGTAAGTATTCATTTCTGTTTCTTTTCTTGTTGTTTAGCTTCGTGTTTATTTATTGGCTTATTTTTTCAATTTAAAAATTTTAATTTCGAATGAGCGTATTTTGAAGTACAATTATTAGCTAAATATGTTTATTTAAATATTTATTGTCTTAAATAATTCTTTATGTCAATATTTTATTCATTCTCTTTCCTATGGTTTTTTTAAGTTATGAAACAATTGTAACAGTGAAAAGTTATTATTTTATCATATATTTTATTCCTAAAGTTTATTTTAAAATTCTGCCTATTTACTTGTTAAAGTATAGTAAAGTGTAACAGTTCAACATAATCATTTTTTTTTATGCGTTTAACTTAACGTTAGAACGTAAAAAATAGTAGCAAACTATACTGGAAACGGAACAATTTTTTATGATTTTTTTTTCTTTATTTCATGAAAAAAATGAAAATTTATTTCATCATTTCATTTGCCTTATTAAAAAAATTAAATTATTTGTTGCATTATATTTTAAATCACGGAGGATTCCGACTTTAAAATTTTCAATCAGTATTTTTTTAAAATTTCAGAATTTTGTTATAAAATTACTTTTTGAAAATTAGAATATGTTACGTTTTTTCAGTTAAAAATACTTTTTTGATTATTATATTTTTTTAACAAAAATTGTTAAATGATTTACTGTAAAAATCTGGCAACATTAACAATTGTTTAAAATTATCATTTTTTCCCCAACGACTTGAATTCCAACTTCAAATTTCATTTCCTGATTGGAAATTTTTAATTGATAAATCATAGAAATATTTTCTTGCTCCTTTGGATGAAGCTTGAAAATGATATAAATGTAAGTTCTAAAATTCTGATTTTGCTTCATTCTTTGTAAACTATTTTTTACTTTTATGCTAAAATAATTTGAAAAATTACTACAACATTACTAATTCCATTGTTTGTAAGTAAGAATAAATTAATTCCTTATTACAAATCTATATTATAATAATTCAAATAATTGCCAGCCTGACAGTCAAGTTTTTCAATTTTTTTGATATTTTCTGAAATTTAAAATAAAATTTTAATTAAATATATTATGGAATTTTAAAATTTTCTGCTTATATCGTTTGTATGGAATAAAACCTGCAATGAATGTGAATTGAATAAAATATTGATTTGAATATTTATTTAAAACTATATTCATTCAATGATGAAAATTTGAATACTTCAAAATTGTACTTTTTTGCAGATTACTGTGACAATTTTATATAGTATGCTTAATGACTAACTGTATTTGGCAATAAATAAATATTTATATAAATAAAATACAAATAATTTTCTTTTTTCCACCATCTTGTTAATGAGCGTTTAAATAATTTTAGTTTTATTAATTTCAAGGAATATTAGATCAAGAAACAATTTTGTAAATCGTTTGATTTTCATAACATTTCTTTCTTTCTTCAAAATACGATATTTCAGTTTAATGAAGATTTATCTTTTAATTCATTTTAAGCTAGATATATAAGTGTAAATGTGTCTTTTGATACTTTTTATGCTGTCGAGATATCAGATGACTTGGAAGTTTCCAAATAATTGTTAAATTAGTTTTAGATAAAAAGAGTAGCTGCTATTTTTTTTTTTTTTTTTTTTTGTATTTTTTTCTGCAAATATGAAACTATTACAGGGCTCATAAAATTTAAAAATAGTTTTTGTACTATTTGTAGTTTATGTAACAGACGAATTGAAAATATTACAAATTATTGAAGCTTAAATAAGTTAGATTAATCTGAAAAAATTTGGCTCTTACAATATATTTATTTCATTCCATGCCATCTTGAAAGCAGGCTAAATCAATGATTACCAATCTCTTTCAACTCTCGGCGTCCTTGCAGAATCCAGATTTCTCCAAAGTATATTGTTAAAATCCCAATAAATACTATTTGAAAAATAGTCTGTCATTTTTATATATATTAGTTAAAAAATATATATAAATATATTTTTAAGAATTTGTGGACTCAATTTTAATAAAAATAATAATCAGATGATTAGTTTTTCATTCATTTTTTTATATTCAAACTCTTGTAGAAGTTTTAAAAGTCATAACTATAATTTATAACTTGTCTAAAAATTTCGGATAAAAAACATTTTTAGTTGGCTTGTATATATATGCTTGGTGATAATAATATATAATTTGCTATTGCAGAAACCTTGAATTTTTAGCTTCATATTAGCATTTTTTTTAATTAAATTTAATTTTAAGAGAATAACAGAGCCAAGAAAAGGCAATCTAAAAGATCTTTGGTGTAAAAAGATAATAGGCCCAGGGTTTAACATTTCATGTAATAATACATAAAGATGCCTAATATAAATTACTACTAAAAAAGTCGTGCAATTAAAAATTTAAATAATGTGCATAACATTATCTGATAATAATAGCAGTAGCTTTCATGGAATAAAATGCAATGTGAATGTAAAAATAACGTGCGCTTTAAAATATGCCACTACGTATATAAATTATCATATATTTAAAAATTACTTTTGGATATGTTTATTTAATCGTTTCGGGAATATTTTTGACTTGGTGCTGGTTTTATGATCCGTGCGTCCGTTCTATTTCAGTAGTTCGGAAAAGAAAAAACTAAAAAGAAATGTTTGTTAATACATTTTAATAAGAATGACTTTGAAGCTCGCGTGATAGAAAAGTAAAACTGACAAGTGCAATAAAAACTGACATTTTATCTGTGATCAATGTTGCTCAGCATGTTATAAGATAGCATAGTTTCTTGAATAGCCTATGTATTATAGAAGAATCGATTGTATCAAGTTAAAGAGTTAAAGAGCGAAAAGAGTGTCAGTGAAATATTCTTTTCCACAAAAATAAAATACTTTTCAATTCTTATAGAACGAAAGTTTTCCTATTCTTATCCTCAAAACTTTATTTCAATTTAATAGGAAAATGTTTTAGGTAAGATGAAAATTTTCGAGTGTGTTTCATTTGAAAATTTCGTTAAACTAAGTTTCATATAATTTGATGAAAAAAGTTCTTACAAATTTCTTACTGCATGGAATTCTGTCAATGCAATTTTCACTGCGAACAATTAAAAAATTTAAATACTTCTAAGATAGTACGATTTCTCTTGTTAAATTGCTAATAATAGATAATGCTATTTGCACAATCTAATATATAAAAATGAATTTTTATTTGCTCGTACCTTATACTCTGCCGTACCGTTCATCCGATTGCGATAAAACTTGGCCAACTTATTCCTGGCAGTTATGCGATGGTTATAGGCATATTACAATTACTATATCTAATATATAAAAATGAATTTTTGTTTATTCGTACCTCATGCGCTGCCGTGCCGTTCATCCGATTGCGATAATGGTTGGTTGTCCTTTGCCAACTCATTGCTTGCACGTGCGCTTAGGTTATAGGTATAGTAAAATTATTATATGTAATATTAAATCTAGAAAATCCCTTTTTTTCGCATGGTTATTTATATGTTGGATGCTCACGAGTCGGACAGCCAAGAAATTTATTTGTTTTTGCTGTAGACGGAGAAACAAAAAATATTGTCTACTCTAAAACACTCGAAAAATAAAGTAAAAAAAAAAAATAATATAAATATTATTTATACTTCTTCTTCATATATCACTAAATTTCAATGCATGTATTAATTGTTGGCAAGGAAATAAGTATCGTTCTTTCTATTATTCCTAATTAAACAAGATAGCCATTTCAAATTTCAAACGATATTTTTAAAATTATTTCTTCTGCGGAGCAACTAGTAGTTAATAAATAATTCTGTAGGCATTCTTAATATGGATAACTTATGGCTCATTTAATAATTTTTCATGCTTGATTTGTTTGGGTATTAAACAATTACACTAAACCACGTTTTAATAACTGGAATTTTATTAAGAATTGTCGCAAATTACGCCCTTTAGTTCAATTATGACTTTTGTACTTTTGATCGACGTATTTTCCTAAGAAAAGTAATTTATATTCACTTATTGAAGGAAAATGAACTTAAAACAGATACGATATTTTATTATTTTCAGAATTACCCCATATTTCTTTATGTACAACGATGACAACATAATAATAAAAATATTGCTTCTGGAATAAGAATTCCTATTAAAAAAATCTATATTATTTGCTACAGATTGTCGAATATTGTTAAATAGATAGTATTGAAAAGCAGATATTGTAATTAAGTTCAATAAAGAAACAGAGTCAGTGGCATATTATTCTATATATCATACTGGCATATTATCCTGATCAAGTGGAAAAATTAATAACCTCTTGAAAATTTGCAATATCAGGATTTACAAAAATATATGCATACTGGCTCTAAAACGAGAAATCAAACTTATCTAGAAAATTAAACTGTGAAATTTCCGTCTTTTAATCAAAATATACTAAATGTAAAGATGTCCTTTAAAAATTAAATTGATAATTGATAATATATAGCCATTCAATACTATTTTTTTCCAGAATTCTCTAATTCTTAAATTAATCGAAAGAAAAAAGAACTGTTTTTTTTCTTCCTTTTTTAAGAGGGAAACTGTTTTTACTTAGTTTTGTATTAAATATGACAATAATCCATAGCTGGTACCCTAGAACTGGAAAGAGAAACCATCAATAATATAATTAGAACTATCTAAAGATTAGCTGCAAATTGAGAATAGAATTTCAACTTTTTATTTATTCGACATCTGTGCTAGGCGAAAACAAAATGAAATTAATTGCTAGTATAAAATTTACATCCCACACAAAGAAAAATGAGATCATTGCTATTTCAGTTATTTAATTTTAATACACACATATAAAACTATTTTCAAGAGCTTAATTATCTTACTCCGCGGTTCCCAAAGCGTACGCCTCTATGTCCTAGGAAACTGGCCTTTTTCACCGAACTTACTAGATATTATATTTCCATAGTTTTATTAAAAATTTACTCTCCGATGAAGTTGATTTTTCACTAGAAATGAAATCAATATTTGAAGAACACTTATCTCAGATTATCACCGGTTTGAAAAATTCTTTTAAGATGATATTATCGATAAATTTCATTGGATTCAAGATCTAGTTATCCATTTACTATCCCATATATGATTTATTGAGGCAGAAGAAGAAAATTTATTTGAGTTGCATTAATTCATTCCGAACAAAATTTATTAAATTAGAATTAGTTGAGTTGTAGTTATCAATAAAAGATGAAAATTCTTAACCAAATGCTAAAGAATTATAATTCCATATGCTGCTTTTTATTTGTAACATTTGTTACGAACATGCAAACTATCGAATGAAAACTAGAGTGGAAAAAAATAAGGTTAGTTATATTCAATTAAATTCCAATATTTAGGAGAAATCTGGAGTAAACAGCACTGATAATTAATTTATTGTTCTATAAATTTTATTGTGATTTAACAAGTTTATTTATTTATTTTTTCTAATTTATTGAAAAATTTTGTACTATTTCCCAAAAAGTACTTGTAAAATTTTACATAGACCGTTTTGAAATTATCTCAATTAGCGCTGTCATTAAAAGTGGGGAAAATTTGGGATCACCTATCTAGCCTGTATGAACGATATGAAAATTCTTTTCGGAATATATCATCCATGTAAACACATGTTTACATTGCTGAATGATCGTTTCTTTTTTACATAATAAATCTGTAATTTGGAAATGTTCGTTTATGGATTATTATTGTATCTCCACATAAAAGGATAAATTAAACCAGAATTCTTTCCAGAATATATCATTCAATGAATGTATTCACATTTTCGATTGATTTTCCCCCCCTACTTAAAGAATAGGAATTGTTCTCCCATCGTGGTTCTTGTTATATCACCACGTAAAAAAGTCACTTAAACCGAAATTCTTTCCAGAATGCATTATCCAACAGATATCTTATATTTCTGCGTTTGACATGTTTTAAACCAAAAATATGTTCTGGCATCGAATTTCCGGAATGACACACAAAAGATCACTTAAACCAGAATACTTTCCAGAATATATCATCCACTGAATATGCTTATTTTCTGTTTCTAATTTGTTAAAAAAATTAAAATGGAAAGGCTTTCTTATCGAATTTCTGGCTTTTTTCACTTAAAAAATTTACTTACAACCTTTAATCAGAACTGACTATGCCTAGGCAGCATGCAATCAAGTATTTTCGATTGCCTCCCACGAAAATTCTATAAACGTAACTAGAGTAATCTTTTGTCACCGATAGTTGGATTGGTTGCTTTTCAGTTTTGTCAGTTTCGCGTTTTCCGGTACTAACTTCAGAAATTTCTTTTTAAAGAAAAAGAAGAATATTTCAGCATTTTAAGCCGCTAAAAGTACTTATATATCAATTAAAAACTGTGGGTTTTTTTTGCAATTTTTACATTTGTAAAAGCTAATTTTAATAATAGCCTAAACTCTTTCCCAAAAATGCATGTTTATTTATTATTAAACTATGATTGAACGAAGCAATGTACATATATGTATTATTTATGAATGTATTATGTAAACAAGCATTATTTTCATTTCTTTGTGAATGGCAACTATGGGTTTTAAAAATTATTCCTAAACTGAACATTTTTTTTTTTACTAAAGGATTTTATCTAACACTTAGTTCAGATTTTTAGATCATGTAAGAAACAAATGCTAAATTTCATCATCCTGCTTGTTGAATATCTGTAGTATATATCAAACAGGTAGACATAGTTCCAATTTTTAAACATGATGATGTTTATTGGCTGGAAAACTGGCTATGAATTGCATGATGAAACAGTACTGTTTCTACATTATTTTTCTGGTAATTGAATTGCGACATGAAAGTTGAAAAAAATCATTCAAAATATTCTATTAGGATATCGTAAAACCTAAAATTATCAAACTCGATACGCAGTTACTTCGATAAAATGGTGTTTTCAAAGTTTTAATTAAAAATTAATCAGAATTTTAACTTATTTTCCCCTTAACATCGGGATATATTCTTACACAAAAATCCTTTTCATGCTACTATTAAATTCAAAACATAACTTTTTCTTGAAATGTTTTTATCCCTGCACAGTTTTTTTTTCTGTAGGTTATATAAATTTCTAAAATATTTTCAAGCATATTTTTAAATAATATTTTTCATTTTTTTTAAATTTCTGTATTTATACTTTTACATGTTGGTTGCTATGATATTAAATACTTTTTTTTGTATATACACATTATCGTTATTATAATTGAGAATAAATGCTAAAAGATGATTTAAAGACAAATGAAACAAGCCTAATGCTAACGTGTAATCATGCTAAAATATTTTGGACTAAAGATTCAAAGTTCCTTAATTATTATTTTTATTTTATTTTATTCATTATTATTAGGTACTAAAATGTCAAAATGTACTAAAACGCGAGATAGAATTTAAAAAAAATTATTATAATTTTTGAATGTATAGCGTATATATGAGAAAATAAAAATGATTATGTTGATTGAAAATGAGTTAAGATTTCTTGTACTCTTATTGCATTCTCTAAAGAGTTTGTGAAACTGAGTAATATTGAATTGATTAAATATCTTATAAAAGAAAGTAATATCCAAAAGTTAATGGATTTTGAGCTTGCATTTCATCATTATTTTTATATTTGAGGTTTGTTACAAATGTGAGTTACAATAAAGAAATTCAATGAAATAAAAGACTTTATTAATTCCATTGGAAGGATCAAAACATGATAAATTTGATACTACAGAATCTTCATTATTGTATATTTTCCCGCCAGAAGGTTCAGATTGATCTGTTTAAACTAATTTCGTATTATCAAATCTGATCTTTGCGCTGAAATGCAGTTTTACTCAATTTGAATAATGTATTTGAGCATAAAATGCTCGTTTTAAAAATTATTTATTCCATATTAATAACTTCCAGTGATTTTTTTTGAATTGTTATATTCGTAATGATTTCAATGGAAAAATATCCTTACATTAAATTTTGCTCATAACTACAATAATTTTGTCGCTCATAATATTATCCAAAATATTAGTTTGATAATATTTACAGGCTACAATTTATTTTATAAGTTGCGTGATGTAAAATATGATCTTAAACGCTCAACATTATAGACTGCTGGGCTTGAAGTTACTATGTTTGGTATATACTTATTTATTGAATAGCAGTTTTCTCTAAAAAAGATTTTTTTAAAATTTAATTTGTTTTTCAGTTAAAAATTATTCAAATTTTAATGCTTTTTTTCAATAATTTTGAAGCATTTTTTCATTAAAAAAAGATTTTTCGCACTTGCTTAAAATTGAATCGATTAACTTTATATTGATGTCAATTTTATTTCTGTGTATTTTTTCTTTAATTTTAACGAATTAAAAAAATATTTTCAAGCATATTTTACAACAGTACTTTTATTTCTTTTAGTTATGCGTTTATGCTCAAGCATGTTGCAACAAAATTGAAATTAATTTTTTTTTGTGTGTTCGTTGCTCTTGTTATCGTTAAGAGAAAATTTTGAAAAACAATATAAAAACTTAAGAATTATTCTGCCATCTTTCAGATAGAGAGAGATTTGAATATCCTTGAAAATTTAAATTATTTTAAAGATAATTAGTGAGAGTTACAATCTGAAATTTGAAGTATGGGTAATCATTTCTTCCTCATTCAAACGAGTTTTGCACTCAAAATTGTACTTTAAAAATTTTCTATTAATTATTTTTTTAACATTAATTTTGATATTTTAGCTATTTGTCGATACTGATATAATCGAAAATTTGAATAATATTACCTTGATGTAGTTACAAATGTTCAAATGGAGAATATTGGTTTAATCAATCTCTTAGTAGAAAACTTTTTATTCATTGTTAGTTAATAATATATAATCGAACAAAACTGGATTGTTCTTGAAATTACTACTTTGATAATCAGCAAATTTAACGATATTTCTAGTGTTTTCTATCGAATAATGACAAGATATAACATAAAGTTTATAGCTGTAATAATTTTTGAAAAAATATTATTGCTGAGACTTCTAAAAAAACTCTTCTGCTGTTTATATATTTCACCCTTAACATTTGAGATGTGTTTTACATCTATACATGCAAACAATCCGTTAAACGAAGTGAGTACTGTGCATAAAAACAAAGAAAGCGACTTTTGGTTTTAATTGAGTTATTAAAGTTATTTATTTATTTCCATTTATTGTTATTTTTTATCAATAAATATAAATGACGTTTAAAATTATGAATTTTGAAGTTACAAAAGCAGACGGGAGCTAAATATTATTTTTCTTCAAATATGCACTTATTAATTTTGTAATCATGATCCAAATGGATTATATAAGATCTTTGAATTGCGATAAATTCTCGAATTGTTTTATTCTTTCCAATTCTCCAGCATTTTGCCAAAAAAAATTATAAAAAATGCCTATAAATCTTTTTTTATAAATAATTTATAAGTGCTTCATTTTGCTATTTATTTTTCTTGACCTAAAATCTTTTTAACATTAAATAAGTGTTTCTTAATCTATGGTCGTGATCCGAATGGGACCGCGAATAAAATGTATTTCGATTTCGATGATAATGCATGACTTTAATTTTTCACATTTTTCTGAAGGAAAAAAAAAAAAAAAAAAAAACAAGCAAATCCTTTAATGCATTTTTTTCTTTTAGCATTATTAATTTTTTTATTTTGTAATTTATTTTTTAACTTTGAAGTTTAGGTTGCATTTTCCCTATGAGAATCTCAATAATATTTACTATTGCGTAAAGGATTAGAACTAGACAATTTTCCCCTCCTCAGTAAACATCAATTAGCGTGATTTTTGCAACCTCGAAAATTTATATACCGCTTTTGTGAATATTCATTGATTATCAGTTAGCCAAAAATAATTGAAAAAATTTCATCGATTTCAAAAATTAAATAAAAAATTTCAGATGAATCTGCATGAATCAATGAGTATTTGTTGATCAGTGAACCATTTTCCAATTTTATTTGGTACTTTTTAATCGTGAAAATTTTTCGCTCTGAAATGAGATTACAGATTACTAATGCTGTCAAAAAAGTGAACGGAAGCAAAAAGAATTGGATTTAATAAGCAAATAAAAAAATAACAAAAATACCCGATAAAGTAAAGATTTCATTGACTGAAAATTTTTATCATAAGTGTGATAACATTTGTCCCACAAGATAACAAGAAGACAATAGCGTTTTTTTTTAACCTTTGAAAGAAAACCCTCTATAAAAATAAACTCTTATTATCTGCATTTTTTAAACTTTATTTTCCTCTCAAAATTCCTTTTATTTTATCAAAGATTGCAATCATAAGATAGAAGAATTAAAATATGCTTGAGAATACGCTTGATTTCGGATTGAGATTTGTAATATATCAGATATATTGATAAATTATCGAACAGATATATTTCTGCTGATGCGCATGAGATCGAAATGTTTCCATAACGTTCCTTTGTTTCTGCTTCCAAATTTTTGAGTTCAAAATATCAGTTATTCTCACATCCCTCAAATGTGTAATGACTATTTGGAATATGCGCCTTGCTTAATCTTCCCTTTTTTACTTACTTTAGCTAATACAGCTTTGGTTCGAAATTCTATACAACAGCGAATTTTTTCTATCGAAATCATTCATAGATACATATTCACATATTGCAACACATTATACTTATATATCGATGTTTTGTAATAGTATTTATGTCGTTACTTATTTAAAGACCATTATATAATTTGTTTCGTTAAAAGAATAATTTTCAAAATATATTCCAAACATTCCTAATTTCAAAAAAACTTAATAATCAAACTTTGAAACATTTTCCCAATTATAGATTTAATCTGTTTTTATAGAACTGTAGAATAATAAATAAATTTTCTTCTTGCAAAAATATATATCTATATATATTACAATAAAATAAAAATTATTATTATGGAGACAGGTATTGATTTGTGTCTTCTAAGAAAGAAAACTTTAACTTTTAGTAAAAATAAAATAGCTGAACCGAGAAAAAAAATGAAAACGATAAATTTCCTTTCACTAAAAGTCGGCCAACTGTGACTGACTTAAAGAGAGAACTTTGAAATGAAAATGTTGAGGCCCATTTCACCGAAAATAAGAGAATTTTATGTCTGAGCTGTATACATTTTCTCCATTCTTTGGAAATAACTTTGTTTTTATTACGTGGTGCTTTCATTCGCTGCACTGAAAATTAGAATAAAAAAATTGACCCTTTCTGGATATTCCATTTATTCCAGATTTACGAATCCTATATTAAATCGGATTAAAAAAAATGTAGAATTTTATTCAAAGAAACGAATTTGATGCAATTGATTGACTGAAAAATATATGAATACTAGCCGCCTTTGGCGACCAGCCGGTTCGCCAATCTTAATATTCGTTTAAATTTTAATAATTAAATAGGTTGAACCGGAGTTTAACCCCCTTCTTCGCCAAGTTGCGATAACGCGCCAAAGCGGCAATCTTTATTATGCACTATAATTGAACATCTGCTCCTTTGTTTTTGAACATTTCGCAAGACCATTGTTGGAGATTTTTAAAAATTGCGCAAGCAGGGGGTTGAACTCCGGTCGTACCATTAAATATTTTACGCAATTCCAACTTTAATAGATTCTTCAGCAAAATATTTTAAAGCTTAAAATTTTGATCGTCATATAATTCACTCATAATATTATAAAGGCCTTCAGTCATAACGTGATATGTATCTCTCTAATCTGTTACCCCTCGTAGAATTTATGCTTTAAATTAAAGTGTAAATGATTAATCTGCAATTAATATAATAATATTTTTTACTGAAACAAAGCATTTTTTTTTAATAATATGATTACTGATAATAGAGTCACTGAGCGTTTAAACTTTATGGGCACTAAAGAATATCTTTCTTAATTTATGTAATATCTCAAGAATTTGTCAACAAAATTTTCTCAGATTCATCATGAACAGATCGATTAATTAACAATGATCGATAAATTAACAATGATCGAATAATAATTTTAAATGCATCAAACACTAAGAAAATAAAATGAATCGTTTAAAATAATCGGTCGAAAACAGGTTTAAAAAAACTTCTTAAAAAACGATGTGCTTAAAACTTGCTTAAAGTATAAGCATATACAAAAAAAAATATATAACTAACATAAATACAATTTACTTACAAAAACATGCAACTAACCTAAAAATAATTTAAATCATCCGTTGATAATGGTTGTCATGGCAACAATCAGAACATAATGCGCATGCGTGAATTTTCTTCGCCAGTTACGCTAACGCAAATGCGTGAATTTTTCTACGCCAGTTGGGGTAACGCTATGCAGATTATACATTTTTAATTTCCTTTATTCTGCGTTATTTTAATTCAAAAGTACTTCAGAATGAATCTGAAACATGGATTAATTAACAATGTTTAATTTTAAATGCATAAAACATTAAGAAAATAAACAGAATCTTTTGAAATAATCCGCCGAAAAATATTAACCCTAGCCTCATTACTGTTGGGAGAAAAAAAAAAAAAACTGAAGCCGTACTCATTTGGCGGTGGGGGAAATGGAAGATTTTTTTGGCGGAAAAGTTGGCGGTGGGGAAAATGGAAGATTTTTTTTGGCGGGAAAGTTAGTTTTTAATTAATAATTAAAATTCTAATTAAAATTTCAAAAAAAGGGACCCCAGGTGCACATTCCCGACCTCTAAGGTATACATGTACCAAATTTGATAGCTGTATGTCAAATGACCTGGCCTGTAGAGCGCCAACACACACACACACATTGAGCTTTATTATAAGTATAGATAACATTTTAAATGAAATGTATTTATTAATATTGATGCTTTATTTCTAAGTGTAAAATCATTCCGCAAGATCTTATTCATATAATGAAATACGATATATAATATAATAATAAGATACATATTTATGATCGAACTTTCTATAACAATTTTAAATTGTAATACCATTTAGATAAATTTTGGAAATTTCAGAAATGATTATCAATTTTTTTTTTCTTATTCATCTCGTTTGACCATTTTTAGAGATTGACCATTTTTAGAGATATCAGATTTATTTTATATTATCTAGACCCTTTTCTCATATTTTGATGACACACACACACACATACAAAAAAAAAAGTATAAAACAACTTTTTTTTTTCCCTAGCTGAAATTGAGACAGATATGGAATCAATTCTTAACATTAACCGTTTCCGCCCTAATGGGTATATACGTCTCGAATATCAAATTTCATTATTTATTGGATAAATAAATCCTACTTTTATTTGTTTTATTATAGAAAGAACAATTTTTATATAGCATTTTAAATTTTAATCATTCAAAAATCGGAGCAAAAATGTTATATATTTTAAATTGTAATTTTTTTTTTTTTTTAAATTTGAAATGAAACTGTGAAAGCCGACACCGCAATTAAATAGACTATCAATCTTTTCAGTGGAGTATAAATAGTAAAAAATTTTTACATCAGATGTTGCGTAGTAAATTCTGAAAAAATTATTAAAAATTTTTAAAAATTACATGGAAATAAAAATGATATCACTAAAAATCTAATTTTACAGCGATTAAAAGTTTTTTTGTTTATATTATGTTCCAAAGTTATTAAGGTTAATGGATTTTCGGATGATTCATTCAGATGATTTCATTCACTCATCCATAGATCGTAATTTAGACCTGAATCAGAGAATGATATCCCCGTGACCAGTCCCCCCAGTGGTATTACTCTCGACGTGGAGGACTTTGTGACCACGACAGATTTATACGTGCGCCAGCCACCACACACACGGAGAGTCTTTGGCCGGTGGGGTTCGAATTCGCAACTCAAGGCACGCTTTATTAGGGCTATCCCGGTCCTAAGCTATTTCGTGAAATTCTCTATGAGAAATTATGCGTAAAGTAATAGATAAATATTATATGATAAAGTAATAGATTAATTTGCTTACTTTCAGAATAGTTACTCTTTACAGAGCTACTTCTATTTTTTTGAATTGTTTTATTCCAAAAAGGAAAATTGTTATAATTTGAATATCCTTTATTAAATATAAAAATCAACTAGTTAAATAAAAATAAAAAATTTTATCGGGATAAAATAAAAATAAATTCTATACAGACTACCGTTTTTCTTTTCAAAATTGAAAACGAGCTCATGAACAACATAAATATTGCCGTACTTCCGGCTGAGAAAAATAACTAATCTTATTTCATTTTAGTGTTGAACCAAGTTATATGTTTGTCCAGAAATAAGTAAATAAATCAAATAAACAATGCGCAAGAAATACTTCGCAAACAGTTTTACAACCCAATTAATTTTAGATTTTGTTTATATATATATATATATTAAATATTTTCAGACTTCTTCGTACATTTCCAACTATTGTGTTCATTTATAGACGAATCATGCAATAACTATCGAATATATTTTTATATGTTATGATAATTAATTGAATTTTTTTTTAAATGGAAAAAAAGAAGGAAAAGCAACACTAATCAAACTGACAACGTTGGATAAAAGTTTTACTAAGAAACACTTATTTGTTTTATTCCTTTTCTTCAAGAAATAGATTTGCGAAATTAATACGGAAAACTTCGGCTTTCATGTTGAAAAAAAATGAAGTGAATTAAACTCGCAAATAAAAAAACGCTGCAGTTAAAAACATGTATTACATTTTTATAAATGCCGAAATTCAAGTTAAAAAAAATCTCATTATTAATGACTTAGGGAGTTATTTCGAAATATAACATCAAAAACCGATTCGTGTTTAGGATCAAATAAAATTTTTTATTGATGTTAATAGTTTTTTTGAGCAAGACTGCTAAATATCGGCAATCTAATTCATTGCGCTTCTGAATTGCCAGGTTCAAACATTATCTCAAAGTTAATTTTTTTTTCTTTGCTCTTAAAGAGCTATATACCATTATTATTCAATAAAATGTCAAGGTTAAATGCAGGGCCAATTGTTTGGAGGAATTAGAGAAATTAGACTTGTACAATGTATTCGGGCTCCACAATCTCAGGGAGCCCAATGACCATCGAGAACTAAATGCTGAATTTTACCTATTTTTTAATATATTTTTTAAATTATTTAACGTGTTCTTATATAACAGTGAAATGAATATATTGATAATGAATTTATACAACGGTGAAATTTTCTAGTAAGTCTATAACATAAATTCCAGTGCGGCAAAGGAAAAAATGTGAGAAAATGCAAATAAATAAATAAAAATGAAAAACACTATAAAAAAGCTTCCATGACCTTCAGACGACCTGCCGATTGTCGGCTTTACTGATCAAGGTTACTTTTTTTGGTGATGACTTGTAATCTTCCTTAACACTCTTGAGAATAACCATGTTTAATTATTATTCCATCGTGGGTAGTGGGTATGAAAAAAGGCTATTTTCCTCTAAGGTCTTGTTTTCGACAGCTTTAAAAGGAATAAATTGTTAAACTTTTCTAATTATGATGGCAGACATCATAGGTACAGCAAAATGTATACGTCTTATTGTACAAAAGTCATTCAACATAAAATAAGTATACTATTTAAATAAATATTTATATTTTTATCAAATTTATTTAAAGTTTATTTTGAATTATTTTTATTTTTATCTTTGATAAAAATGCATTAAGGTCACTCAAAATTCTTTTCACTGAGTCTCTTTATAGAGATGGCCAGTCCTGGATAAATGTTTCGACAATTATATACTTCAGCTTTGTATATATGTGTTGTTTAGGAAAAAAGTAAAAATGTAACTTCGTGTAAATTTATTGATTAATTTGTTAATTACTTTATTCAATTTGTTGGTTGTGAATAGATAATCAGTACCAAAGATATTTGCATTATTAACAAATGTCAATTCTTTTTGTTTAACATGAACGATCTTTAAATTCTTTGCGACTTTTTCAGTATTTATTTATTTTTATTTTATTTTTTTGGATTTGATAGATAATTTACATTTTTTGCAACACATGTACAGAAGATAGTACGTTTAGGTCTGAAATAACTTTGAATCTGAACTCTGAGTTTTTGTATATGATAAACGCGAAGAAAAAAGAATATTAATGGATTTGTTATTTTTTATAGCATAAATCAGCAAACTCTAAACATTCTGAGAAGTATTAAGAAACAATAGTTTTACTTTTACGAACTTTGAATTCAGGAATTTATATATTTTTGAGAAAGTACTTACATACTCTGTTAGTATAAGGATAAATTAAAAGCCATCTTCCGATTTTTATTCTACTCATAAATTGCGCAGATAAATAGCCTTCAATAGCATTAACCTTTTATAAAATATCGTTTTTTTCTCGATTTGGTCTAGAAAAAGTTTAATAATAGAATTCAAGAGAATGCTTCGAACAAAACTTTCACAAAATAACGGAATGAAAATAAATATTGGAGAAGTCATTTGCTCACTTTATTTCTTTCAGAACAAAACTTCTGTAACATAAAAATCTTCATAAAACATTATTACTTCTGAATTTATATGTTATGAAGCAAAAACTTTGATGACAATTCGCGCTTTCGTTTATAATTAAAATAACCATGGAGTTTTTGAAAATAAGCATATGTTTCCATCATATAGAATATCCCGAAATGTTGACTGCAACTTAAAAAATTGAAAAACTTATGGAAACGAATCATTTTTGCAAAAAACATGATGTCAGAAGCGTGAAAGAAGGATAGGGCCTTTACAATGGATTTTTTGTCAATAAATTAAGCAAAAGATGAAGATATATCAGATAAAATGTGCGAAAAAGATTGAAATGAATATAAATACATTCTAATTACAGAATTGGGAAAAAAGCAGCATGGAAATTTTAATGGAAAAAATATTTTTAGATTCCTTTTTTAAAGATTTTCATAAATGGCAGTCTAGAACATTTAATTGCATTAATATGGCCTTTTTATAGACTAATATAATATTTAGTATAAAAACGTACTACAGTTAAATTTTTATAGGAAAAAATGAAGCGAAGAGCTATTTCTTTTATGGAAACAATCATTTTTTTTGTAATACACTAATTGGTTCACTTACGGGGACAATTAATGCAATTGAATTTACTATTAAAAGTTTCATTACAAAATTGCTCGTTTTACATCATCACTTCTTGCTTTTTTTTCCATAAAGCTTAGTTAAATACAGTTCTCAGAATAGTTAAATAAAAGTCAGACAGCGAGAATGTGTTTGATTAGTTCTTCGAAAATTCGCCTGAATGCACGAATAAATTCTTTTGTAAACCTTTTTCAAAATGTAAAATATAATGAATAGAATTGCATATTAAGTTTCTTTCATAAAAAATATCTTTTTTTCATCGCTATAAAGAATTGCTATTTGTTTTGTAACACAATCAATATCTGGTCAATAATTTTGCACTTATTAACAGATTTTTTTGTTATGTCATTGGATATTAATATTCGATCAAATTATTTTTTTAAGAAAAGAAACCCAGTCAACAGACCTGAGCTAATTTAATAATTATCTAGAAAAAAGGGAACTTGAACTACTAATGATAAGGTTTGTTTTAGAAAAATTTAAACTGACAAATAAAAGCATGCGAGTACTTAAGAAAGTCAATAAATCAGTCTGTTTATATAATTTGATATGTGAATATATTTTGAAAATTATGTTTCTTACTTTTTCGTATAAGGTACCTAATTTTTAAGTTGAAGGGGAGGTGATAGCAATTATTTGAATTTATGCAAGAAAGACTCCGGGTAATGTGGGGTGGCACTCCCATTGTTAAAATGAGATCCAGCTAAATATTTTACAGATTTAGATTCATTATGTTCAAATATCGGAACAATAATCACAATTAAAAAGTAAGAACTATATTTTTCAATAATACAAAAACAATTCATTTTTTAAAAAATCTGTTTAGTTTAATTTAGGTATATTAGTGTCGCTCGCTTTATACTCGCATGAGAGCTGTTCAAGGACGAGTTCGTTGATTTTAATTTGTTGTTGGATGATTAACACGTATTGTATGATTTTCGGCATAAAAATACAAATACTTCATCAAATAAATTTAAAAATACAATAAATAAAAAATAAATTAAGATTAATAAAAAATTATTCAAAAAATAAATTTATACGTCATCAAAAAAATTTAAAGAAGATTAGAGCCTCTTATCTGAATCATCGTTGCAAAATAATGTTTTAAGCTGGATTTGCTTATCATCATTTGAATTTTCAAATTTATTGTTAATTTTACGGCAGGAATGATGTACACACACACATAAATATATTTAATACGAACCATCGCGTGTCAGTGTTGAAGAAAAACATTAAAATTCTGATTAATTTTAATTAAATATCTAATTTGAATTTGAAAACTCTTTTTTTAGTAAACATCTATTACGCAGGATGTATTCATTTGGACACCATTTCGATTGCTATCATATAGGACAAATAAACATAATTTTGTTCCTAATTTCTTCTGAACCACATTAAAACTTAAGGCATGCAAAAAAATGTTCAAGTTATTAATTTAAATTCAAAGGAGAGAAAATGTATTTTAATAGTATTATGAATTTATTACACCAATAAGAAAATCAACTTAAATAAAATAATTATACTGAACAATACTTTAGAAATGTAGAACAGCAAGGCCATTATAATTCAAACAATATATATGCAGACACAAATATTCTGTGATCCTTAATAATCTTGCTATTAGTTACAACGAATTCAAACATTCGAACTAACACCAGTAATGCCGTTTTTGTTTTAGCACAGAATTGTTTTGTCTCCATAATCTGCACAGTTGTACAGATGAGGATAATTGCCACTTCATTTTTTTTAAGATTGTCTGAGTGTTCTCAATAGGATTCTAGTATTATTTATAATAATTTTAGTCTGCATTTAGACTTTTATTTTACGATTTCTGTGAATGGACGCCTTATTTTGTTAGTAGATCCATCTTTCCCTATATAAAAAGTCTCAGTAGAATAAATATGTAATCCTGGTCGGTTTTGTATCATTCATCAGTACAACAAATAAATGCCGCCCAATTTGCTTTGTTAAATTAGGGTTCTTGGTAGGTTTCTAATGTTATTTTTCTGGATATCGCCAATATTTTATACCGAATTTAAAACTTTATTTTATGTCTTCTGTGAACAGATACATCATTTTATTAGTAAATTCACCATCCTCTACATAAATAATAGATTTTAAAAAGCTATAATAAAAATTTAATATTTTCCTTTCATCCATTTCTGATATTTCTGATTAATTTATTAAAGCAGATGGACGTAAAAAATATAATTAGCAGTAGTGCCTCTATAAGCCTCTAAATTAATTTTAAAATCAAAGTCATCACACGCCACTAAATTAACAACAACCCCTTGTCATAATAAAACCATCACCTAAGTGGCGGTTTAGTGACATTTTTCTTTTCCCGTTTGTTTCATTTCATTACACTAATGCTTGCTGTCATCAGGTCTATTCAAAATACATTTATTTTCGACAGAGAAAGTAATTTGCTGCCATTGGTCATTCCAAATCGTCACCTACCTTACAAAATCTATATTGTGTACCTGACAAAAAATTTTAAGCTGCTCTGGTTCTTCTAAGAAATCCCTAGATCAAACAATAGTATTATAGATAGATTTCTTCTAAACAGTAAAACCGCTCATTTTTCCAATATTTTTATTCGGTCATGTACTGGCTTATAATAATTTGAAAAAACCTTCTTTCATCTCTTAAGTGATAACTTTTAGATAAGCCTCTTATGTTTTTAATCCCATGACCATCTGTAAAATAAAAGAGATCCCGATAAATGTTTAAGATTTTCCTATTTCTTTTGAACTAAGCCGGCTATCCATTTCTTTGTTTAGACAAATTTTGATCTTTTTACGAGTTTAGTTGCTTTATTTGCTTTTGGTATTATAAAAGAGTAGTAAATATCGTATAAAAATGTCAAAAAAAGACGAGCTTCAACGATTTTAGAGTTCGTAAATTTAAATATTTAAACTTTTAGCAATGGCGTTGAAATTGTTACATCAACTAGAATATTATTATTTACTATTTGTTTTATTTTTATAAAATCATAACATGCATTTTATTTACTTCTATTATTACTGTTCTTATTTAGAGATAATGTCTTTAAACACAATTTTTCTTTAAATTTTAAATGCATCAACAATGATAAAATATTTTTGCTAGGTAAAATTTTTACAAATAATGCCTTTATTTTTATTATAAAGTACATTTCGTTTGAATTGGAAAAAAAAATTAACTTTTTGAATAATTAAATCCACGTCAACACACAAATCGCAGTTCAATAAAAAAATTTGAAAAGTTTCATAGGAAAAATTACTTTTATCTAACTACTATTCTAAAATTAAATAAATGAGCGAAATTATTGCAATTGAAAAGTTAAAATTATTAGATATAAGAAATATATTCGTGTTTGTAATAAAAAATAATAAAATCAGAAGTAACTAAGATGACATTTGTAAACATGAGAGAAAAGAAAAGTAAAGAAATATTGGAAATTATTGTTCTAAACTTTCTTTAACAGTGGAACGAGCTACTAAAAATAAGAGCGCAGAGAAACTAAGAGTTGTTTTAGGAAGCTCTCAACATTTATTTTGAAGTACAATCAACGGTATCTTGCAGATATTATAAATTTTTCATCAAATTTTAGATTGAAGCATAACCACAGATACAGTGTCTCACAAAAGTGATGGACACTTGTTCTTTACAAAAGGAAACGGTAATAAAATAAATTAACAAAACATGTACAAATTTTTTGTGGGTGTGTTTCATACTTAAATTTAGTAACAATTATTACATAACATACATTTTGTCAAAATATTAAAATATTAATTTAATAAAAATACAATTGTTTAGAACGGTGCAAAAAATAGCTCACATAAGTGATGGGACACCAGTAGATATGCAACCAAAACAGTATTGAAATAAGCAATAAAAATATTTTTGGTGGTTTTATTTTTACTCAAAAGCAATTGGCAACAATTTATAAAATCGTCTGCAGTATTTCTCTCCAGTTTGTTTTGGAATTTTTGTGTTTTTTAGCTCTGTGCAGCCATGAATGCTAAACGAAAAGAACACCTGAAATTCGAAAATTAGTTATTAATTTGCATATTGAACGTGGAAAATCTAGTAGAAAAACTGCTGAAACAGTTAACTTGAGTCATTCAACAGTTTTCAATATCATTAAACGATATAAAAAGAATCATATTATTCAGGATAAAAGAAGACCTGGCCGACCATCAAAGCTATCCAATGGAATAAAGCGAATTATCGTTCGAAATATTAAAAAAAAATTCAAGAAAGAGTGCTCCTAAAGTTGCTGCTGATTTACAAGCATTATATGGAATAATTGGTAATCCTGAGACTATTAGAAAGGTAATTCGATCTACTGGGTATCACGGTAGAGTAGCCAGGAAAAAATTCTTCGTAAGTGAAAAGAATAGAAAACTCAGACTAGCTTTCTCAAAATCCAACATAAATAAGAATTCTGATTACTGGAATAAAGTTATATTTGCTGATGAGAGTAAATTTAATATATTTGGTTCTGACGGTAGAATCTTGGTGTGGAGAAAACCCAAGGAAGAATTTCGCAAACAGAACTTGGTGCCAACAGTAAAACATGGTGGAGGAGGAGTTATGGTATGGGGGTGTATGTCGTCCGCTGGAGTTGGTAATCTTGTTTTTATTGACGGTATAATGGATCAGTACAAGTATATTGACATTTTTAAAGCAAAATTTGAAATCTTCAGCACGAAAATTGAACTTTCATAACGATTTTAAATTCTACCAGGACAATGACCCCAAGCACACTGCTTTGAACGTTAGACTCTGGCTGCGGTATAACTGTCCTGAAATAATAAAAACACCACCACAATCACCAGACTTAAATCCCATAGAGAATATTTGGCAAGAATTGGAATCAAGAATTCGCAAACACACCATTTCTTCAAAACAACAATTAAAATCAGTGCTTCAAGAAGAATGGGGTAAAATCATTCCAGAAATGACAAAAAAATTAGTCGAATCCATCCCAAGGAGATTAAATCATGTTTTAAAAGTAAAAGGAAATCCAACAAAATATTAAAACTTTTTAAAAAGTAAAATTTTTGGATAAATATTTGATGGAAAAGTAAGTGTCCCATCACTTATGTGAGCCATTTTTTGCTCCTTTCTAAACAATTGTATTTTTATTAAATTAATGTTTTAATATTTTGACAAAATGTATGTTATGTAATAATTGTTACTAACTTTAAATATGAAACACAATCAAAAAATTTTTTGTACATGTTTATTTATTTATTTTATTACAGTTTCCTTTTGTAAAGCACAAGTGTCCCATGACTTTTGTGAGACACTGTATGTTTGCTGTATACATTATTATTAACACAATTAATGCTTCGATCTCTTGTTTCACATTTTTTTTTAATATTTTATATCTACTTTTACTATTGATAAGCCGTATGGAAGGCATAAGGGATTTTGAGAGATGATTTTTGTACTGCCATCAACAACAGCAAAAGAAATAGGAACTCCTTTGTTATTTATTATAGTATTTTCACAAAATTGGTGTCGATGGAAGTGAGTCGAAGGCAAAGATTTGTTCTAATTACCAAACGGATAAACTGAGTTAATTAACTACTGTCTCAAAATATTTCCATCACCGCTATCAATACTTTTTGCTACTGAACTGATATGTTATCTTAGAATGATGAGCCTTTAAATAAAATGTTTTTGAATTTTAATGAGTATTGAAAGGAATTTGGGTAAGCGTGAACTTTGAAAAAATTGAATTATAACGTAGTAAAGGGTTTTTTCATGGAAGCACGAACTCAATTCTAAAATGCCATAATCCAAAAAATCGTGTTCATACCCCAAAAATCGTGTTCATCCAAAAAATCGTGTTCCAAATATTTACAAAAAAACGTAAAATTCCCACTGTCGAATTTTTAATTTTAAATGAATCTTATAAACTTTTACCGATACCTTGGAAACTATTAAAAATTTCTCAAAATCTTTTTCAATCACTAAAAAAAAAGATATTTTTTCATGAAGTCAAAAAATAAATGTATAAATAATACATATTTAATATTTTTTTAATGAATGAATGTGGAAAAAATGTGAATTGTAACATACTAATATATTTTTTTCAAGCTGACATGTTACAATTCCAGAATTCAAAAAACTGTGCTCATATTCCAAATAGTTTTCGAATTATTAAAAAAAAAATGTAGTTCCCGCTGTCAAAGAGCTAATATTCAATGTACGAAAAAATATATGTTTCAGCAAGTAAAAATTAAGTAATAATGTTGATAAAATGTATCAGGAAAAGCATATACTGCGTTCTCCGCAGAGAGGTTTCAAAAGAAGAAAAAGAAGACGCAATAAATGAAAATATCTGCAATATTTTACAGCAAAACGGTTTGATGGAAGATAAAATGATGAAACGTCATTTGATATTTTTACATTTCTTCAAAGTTCAAGCCCCAGAAATTAACATAGTCCAAAAAATACAAAGTTTTGTTATCCATTCGTCAATGAGTTTGCAAAAGAAGTCTTTTTTAAATATGTATTTTATTGATAACTGCTCTAAATAAAAGGAAAAAGAAAAGTTATGACTATTATTAAAGACTACATGTCATGAGTTATTTATTTGTAGTGTTAAGGGAGTTATGTTATTTTATTTATAGTGTTTTTTATAGTATATTGCTCTTCTGTGCTGTGTTTATAACGAAAAACTCATTATAACATATTCATCGCAATTTTTCATTGTTGTTAAACGAGTGTTCATCTGCACATACGTATATATGATAAATACATGTTGTTGTTTCTTACGGCACTTAGACAAGCCCGCTGTTACGGAGACAGCGGTTTAAGTTGATAGGGGGTGCGTCTCTTGTTTTAATAGCGCCAACTAGGGCCAAGAGTACGTCTTTGCCACTCACGCATCACTTATTCGCTTGCACAACCCCTTTTTATGGGAGGGCACATTCACCAACTCACAGATAGAACAGAGGAAGAACAACCACGCCCGAAGCGGGACTCGAACCCAGGGCGCACAGATCACGAAGTAAACGCGCTACCCCTATGCCAGGAAGCAGACTGATAAATGCATGCATAAGAATTAAAACTGAATTAAAAAAATGAAGTCTCAAAATTCACGACGGCAATTTTTTTTTCCCTTTTCAGCACAAGAAATTGGAAGAGTCTTTTGGAAGGATTTGATGCAATGCAATGTTGTTTTGAATCGTGAGGTATGCATTTATTTCTTATTTTTCTATTCAAAATGGATAATAAATCATTTTGTTATAAACGGCTTAGAAATATTGATTTCTGTCGCAGTTCTAACTTGAAAAGCAAAATATTTTCATTGAATGATTTTGTGGAAGAAAAAGTACTGATTAAGTGCAGTATAATTATTGCTTATAAATTACTTTATTTGTTCGAATTCAGTTTTTGATTATTGATTGCAATGTAATTTAATAAAATGTTATTGAAATTTTCACATAAATGTTTGCACAAGAAACCTATGGTATTTTTTCTCTAAATCGTTAGAGACAGATTTTTAGCAAGTAAAATATCTAAGATTTATATTTTAGTTTGTTTCAATCAAAAATGTACAGCTGAAAAAATTAAGAAAATATATCTGTATTGCCATCGTTCTTATTAGAGCATTCTTAACAATCAAACGTTTTAATAAAAAAAAAAGCTCTGTTTTTCTTTGAATAGATCTAAAAGAATTAAGAATTTTGAATATCTATTTCAGATTATATTAAATCATTTCATTGGCCGCCAGAAGAACAATTCGTCCATCAACGGGAAATCGTTGATTGTTGATCAGTTTTAGAGAGTAATAAAATTGAATCTCGTATAACGAGCATAATTCGTTCCTGAATCTAACTTGTTAAACGAATTTCCATAGGAATCCCTGTTAAATAGGGCAATGCGTTCCATTTCGAAAAATTATTAAAATACATTTATAATTATGTTAATTATTATTTATAATGTACGGTTTTTTTAAGGAAAATTGTCTTAGGACTTTGTCTTTAGCTACTTTTCAAAATTTGGAGAAAATGAAATACAACATTACAGCCTGATTAGGGTAATGCTTCCCAACGTACAATGCAATATGATTCCTATGCTTTTAGCTTCTACATTATTTCATTGAAAGATTGTTGCTTTGCTGAGGCTATTATTTCTCCCTCTACTGATGAAATCTCATACGAATCTTTTTGCTATGACACAGAATCAGAAGCGTTCCTACTTAAAATGGCGCCCAGGAAAAATATTAAAGGAGTGCCCCCTCCCAATCTTTTAACTACAATCCTCAATATTAACAACCCTTCAAAAATTGCTGTGTAAAGTTGGAGTTGAAGTTACGTTTAATTAATTATACGTAAAACATTTTTGAAATAATATGGCTCAGCAACTGGTCAATGCATTTTAATTATTCAAACAGATTAATTAAATTATTATAAAAACTAAGTAATATAACAGTTATATGGAAATTATTAAGAAATATTGTATAGTTAGATCGTATAAAAACATTTGAAACTATATTTTAAGACATAATGACGTAAAATCGAAATGTACATTATATAAGTTTATTTCAGAGGATGTCAAAGTATCTGTGCCAGGGCCCTCAGCAAGCTTATTCTGTCCCATATCAATAGTATGCGTATCGATTTTATGTTTTTCTAATACATCACATTTTCCCATTTTCTGTTCAAATTTCTTATTGAAATATTTTTAGTGGTTTAAACTATTAATATATCAAATATTTCCTGAGCAAGGATATCAAAATTTCATTAAAATCTTTTGAAACGAATTCAAATTAAAAAAAATATTTGTTATGACATGTTTTGATGAATGACTAGACAACTGTATTATAAGTTCATTATACAGTTTTATCTATTAACACTAAGAGCAGAAATATGTTTTGTCTGTCTGCCCATTTCCGCAATACAGGCTAAAGTATTAGAATCAAAGTTACCAAACATGAGACAAATATATTTTGGGGGATAGGAACGTACTCCTAAAATAGTTTTTCGACACCTGAATCAGTATTAATTAATCAAAAATGAAACAAAATTCCGATGGCTTGTGATAACTTCTGAAAGTATTATCTCACACAAATATAGTTACCAAATATATCACCTTAAAATTCAAAATTTTTACACAGCTAAAATTTTAACACTCATCATTTCAATGATATATTTAATTGTTCAATTCCCCCAATTTTAGCATTTTTTAAAAAATTCTACACATGTTTATAATAGCAGCAATCATTTGTTGAAATTTAAGTAAAATCTATTTCCTCGCTTCATCAGATTTTTTTCCCTTTTCTTAACAAAGGTTATTGTATTTCAGCTAGCTTTTTAAATAAAGAATTTTACTTAACCTTTAAGCAAGGAAAGGGTAACAAGTAATTTTCTATTTAACGAATAATAGATTCTCTCTCATCTGAGACTTAAATTAATTTTTTCTTCAGAATTATATTTTTCATACCATATGTATTAAATGTGCATAAATTATTTAAGTATTTTCATAACTTCTAAAGCTGTAGATATTTTTGACTGTGCTTGCACAATATTTGACATAAACAATTATCAAATGACTCATCTACAATAACATAATCTCATTTAATTGCAGAGTAAATATAAATTTCATAAAAATTTAGCATATTTTCATTTATTTTAATGCCGTAAATTCTTAGTTTTATTTTTTTAATGCAGTATATTAACTCATTGTCTCTATTTAATCTCAAAGTAACATCTTTTAATTAAAAAATGTTTAAAATCAGTTTATAAAAATAAAAATATTAATTAATATTCTTTTCTTATAATTTAAAAAATATTTTCAATGAATATGGTATCGAATACTGAGTTATTTTCTTAAATTTCAATAGATCAAAAACAATAATTAAATATTTCAAGTATATTTCCTTTAAAAACAATGCATCTCAAAGATACATTTTGCATACATTGCATACATACAAATACATTTGCATACATACAAAGATACATTTGCATACATTTTGCATAAAGCATTTTGAAAGATACATTTTCGAGCAAGGGCGGCATTGTCTGGTTGGTTGAGCTTTGGAATCGCATCCTTTGGGTTGTGACTTCAAACCGCATCGGCTGAAGACTCTCTGTCTACATGGTGGCTGGTGCATGTATAAATCTGTAGCAGTTACAAAGTCCTCCAAGTCGAGACAATACCACTGGGGGTACTGGATCAGAGAGGATCGTTCTCTGATTCATATCTAAATTACGATCTGTGGATGAGTGAATGATGTCCTCCCCGTGAAAAGGGCTGTGAGTATGAGTGGCTAAAATGTACTCCTGGCCCTAGATGGCGCTACTGAAACAAGAGATGCTAAAATGCTGCTTAAAATCGCTGGCGTCCTCTTTTCAAGTCTATGACTAGTGCCATAAACAGCAACAACAACAGCACGTTTTGAAGTACAAAGCTAATGTCGTGGCCAAAAGAAGTATCAAGGTATTCTTGATTGTTCTGATGTGAATTTACAAAGAAATAAATTCATTCCTGCTCAAAAAGTAACAAAAAGGTCTAGAGGAACTATATTCTCCCTTCGCTCCTTCTTCCGTCACATAAAAGTTTTTTTTTTTTCATTTTTATACATGGCACTTTTATGATTAATGAAATTTATTACCAGATCTTCTGATTCTGTTTGATTTATAGCAATCTAACTAATCTATAAGGTATTTCAAAACATTAAGTTTTTTTTTTTTGGCTGATAGATAAGAATACTTGGAGAACAGAAATATGATCTTAAGAATAATATTTAGATTTCATGTTGAGCCGAATTTATCAAATAATGCTCGCATGATTCGCTTATATTATGGAAATATATTGCCTTTATTTTTATTAATAAAAATTTTTTTCAAACTCTCAGAAATGCTGTTTGCATTTAACATAATAATAATTTGTTAGATAGGATTCAAACTACTTAAATAGTAGTTTAAATTAATTAGATAATGAAATTAACCTAGATAATTTAATAAATAGGAATATTAAAATGAATTCATTTTTAAGAAGTTATTTTATTCCGGGAAATAAGAATTAAAAGAATATTTTTTATTACATTCAAATAATTTATTCCTCAATTTTGTGCAACCCGGTAATAGCATTCCAGGGCACTTGCCCTACCTGCCCCCCTCTAGTTATGCCACTGCACAGAATGCAACTATATAAGTTATATGAGATAGGCCATTACTTGAGATACAAGCTAATCCTTCATGAAGTCATGATGTCTAGCTGGTTTTGATAGTAAAGATGGACGCCTTTATTATCTTATTTCTGAAATAATTATACTAAAACAAAATTCTTTAAATATTTTTTTATAAAATCTCATTTCAAATAATGCACCAGATTCAACACCAAAATTCCGTTTTTCGAATGCTCGAATGATCTAGAAGTACGATACATTGTATGCACAAAATAATCTGCGCAGCACATTTGCCTAAACAAACATTTAATGCATTAAAATTTTATCTTGATATTTAACAGGCAGCTGTTTTCCGGTGCAGCTGAAAATTCATTAGCGATAATAGAGTGCATAAAAGACGAATGTTTTCGAACCGGGAAACGGTTGGAAGACTGATTACGTTTTCAAATCTTGAATTTCGAAGCTATTTAAAAATCATTGCATGTTCTCTTCAAAGTGAGATAAATGTTATTATGCACAAACCCGTTCTTCTAATCGTAAAATGCCTCGGATCACAAACATACTGATTAAAAAATCAGAAATAATGAATTTTCCTTTCAACATCTGGAAGTGACAAAAAAGCATATAGAAAAATTCCCAGAGTTCTGAAATTTAAAAACGATAGTGTAGCTATTCGATAACTTATCAGCAGAAAAAAAATTATTCTTAAAAATATTTTATTGTATAAATGCAAGATGAGAAATGATTATCTCCAGACTATTGAATTATGCATGATGTGAAAGTCCGGAAACGATAAAAAATTGCAAAAACTTATTTTTATTGCTGTGTTACTTAACTTTTCAAAGAATGTTCCAAAGCATTGATTATAGTCTGTCTGAAAGTTTTTTTAGTTTGTTCAATATTATTTCTTGTCTTAACTAGTTAATGGTGTAATAATAAAATGTTGTTTAATAAACTTGTAAGAATTTTGTTCTGTTTCAGAATAAAAAGAATATATTAAGGAAATGTCACGACTTAAATTCATGTAACTTGTTTTTATTAACTATTGTTAATTAAATTTCTTCATGAATTTTTTATTTCTAATCATGGAATATTTGTTCGCGTTTTTTGTTTCTTCTCTTCTAATATCCGTTCCACTCAAATAATTAATATTATTCAGTTTGAGTTAGAGGTGACAAAATTTATAATTAAATATTAAACTTTTCACATAAAAGACTTTTTAGTAGATAAAAAAAATAGTGAAAAAAAGCAAAATTTGCGTGATTTGTGAGCTGTTTCAGTTTAAAAGTCTTGATTTTAAAATATAACTTTTGAAAAATGTTGGCCTTTTCTAATGCTATTAATGTAGGTTTCTTTAAAAAGAGATTTCTCTTTATATACGATCAGTCAGTCAATATATTCAAAAAAGGGATTTCCATTTATATACGATCAGTCATTCAATACTTCATTTGAATACGATTTTTAAAAACTTGATTCTAAAATCTCACAAACAATCAATATATCCCATTTGTCTTCTTTAAAATAGTTAGAATTAAAAATAAATTCAAACGTCCATTTTTAACGGGGATTATTTTGTCTGATTTTACTCTAGACAGACATAATGTATATACACAATATACTTTTTATATTCAATTTTATCGTTTAATTGTAGACAAACTTTTTTCAGATATACATCTATAACAACTCATCTTGCAACTTTTTGCTGTTTAAAATTAAATTAAACTTATAGAAACTACTGGAGTGTTCTCCTCACATCTTTCTTGTATATTTACACAATGCGGTGTGTTTTGTATTTAGCTTCATAATAAAGTGAAGATATTCAAACATGCATTTTGAAAATCTTAAAATTTATTGGCTGGTACTGCGATGTCATGTAGATCTATAAATTTAGTTTCATATTCACAGTATAATTTAACTTGTTCGTTGTAATATTTTTATATTTTTGAACTTACCTATATATAGACACAAAAACAGTCTTTCTTTAAATGTATTTAAAATTAAATAAAGATATGCGCTTTCAGTGTCACAGTGAGTATTTATTATATAGTTAAAACATTATATGGACAGATTATGCGCAGAAATCCTTTTATTTAGCTTGTTGTGTTTTTAAGTTATTCCATCCACATATGCACGAATACACAGACCGAAATATGCTGAGCCCTTTGACGAACTTGTTTCAAAATTGGATAGAGATATCTACAATCCTAGGAATGAAACTATATGTCAGTTTTCAGAACTTTCTTGTTTCGTCGCTAACTTATTGTTAATAACATGAACGTAAGTCAACAGAGAGGATAGACTTTCTGGACAATCAATTAAGATTATTATTTGAGCATTTTACATCGTTTTCGTGAAGATGTTCATAGAAAAAGACCTGAAAAGTGGCAAGAAAACTCGAGGCTTTTGCACCATGGTAATGTGCTTTCTCACAATGCAATTGTTATTCGTGATATTTCAACCAAACACGATTCCACAAGCTCCATATTTTGCTGACAAGTGATGGTTGCGGCCATGCTGAATGGTTGTCAAATCAGGCGGCAAATTTTTATAAGGATGGAATTCAAAGACTGGTTGTATAATACAACATGTGCTTTAATATTGCTGGTAATTATGATGAAAAGTCGATTTAAGTACAGCTTTCATTTAAAAATAAAATTAATTAAAAAAAGTACTGTTTTATGTTTTTAATTTCAAAATGGAATACTACATGATGTAAATCTACAAATATGATATCAACGCCACTTACATATTAAAGTTTGGACTCAATCAGTGAAAAGAAAGATACACAGTATCACCGAAAGACACCGAGATTCTTCACTGTACTGTGAAGCTCAAAACAGGTCATGTTATGTTAGTATATGAGAAAGTTGAAAACAGAGCATTCTCGTCAATTTATTCAATGTTGATTATTATGATTATTCTATGAATATTAAAAACTATCCATGAATCCTTTACAAAAATGCTTGTATCTTGCAGTTTCTACTGGCTTTGACTACATGTATTCCGACATCAACTTTAGACGAAACTGAGAGCACCAGAGTTTTCATCTGTTCTTGTCCCGAAAAATGGGTGAAGGCAAGTAAATCGGGATTCTCTCTTAGTATTTTGTTCAAATAATTGATGCAGTTGTTGAGGAATGTAATTGATGTATGAGTAGTTAAGTGATGATGTAAAATCGTAACGCATGATTTTCACAATTATAAATTTTTTTACTTTTGATGGATTATATTTAAAACCATCGCACTATTTGAAAGAAAGGAGGTATGCATGATGACTGATATAACACAAGAAGAAAGAAAGGATGAATTTCTAGCCCGGAACATCAGAGCATTATAATACTTTAGGCTTGATCCTGTTATCTTTATCCAGTTTTAATGTATTAACCATTGCATTTTCTGAGAAAGATTTCTACACCACTCAATTGCAGAAAGAATACCAGCGTAATAGTATTATCCTGTTAAAAAAAGAATTACGGTGTTTAGAAATGTGTTAAAGCATTACTTAATAATAAACTAAAAAATCTGATATTTATTTTTATTCATTCGCACAAAAGCTATTAGAATATTCATAGTTTTGTTATTTTGTTTTTACGTGGCTATATAAAAGAAGGATATTGACACAAAATTGCATTTAAAGTTTGGAAAATTTAATAAAACTTGTAGCGGTTACAACTCTACTACCTTCTTTTTTGATACAACAGATGGCGTTACCTTATTAACATCAATGTATATTTCCCATACTCCTTCTTGGTGTCATTATTAAATTGTATTCGAATGACTGTCATATATTTTTCGAGTTCGTGTTTGTTTTGTCTTGTGAAAGATGGAATTTAGAAAATAATTATGTAACTGTTCATGAAACTATCATTTCCATCTACTTCTATAATGAATCTATTTCTTATAATGAATCTCTTTCATCGCTTCTATAATGAAATTATAAAAAGTATCGTCTTTCTACAAACTATTGTCATCAAAAAGTTTTTTTTTCCTTAATTTTAAAGTAGTATAAAATATTCAAGCTTTTAAGAATCAGCATAAGGATTTTCTTGCTTTCAGTTTTCCAATGATTTTCCATATCATCATCGCATCCCCTTAATTGTTTTCTTTTGAAAATTAATCCGACTTGCTCTTGCAAAGTATATTCCTGAAGATGTGTTTCCCATATGCACATGCACTTTCTGTTAAATATTTGGATTTATGTTTCGGAGCATTCAGTTTTAGTTCAGTATTTTTCGAGAAATTAAACGATTTATGAAAATAGTAACGGATTTAGGCATTTCGCAACCTGAACCTCCTCTTTTAACAAATTGAACACTTTGTTTTATATATCAACGCATTTTTAATTTAACATCATGTAAATGATTCATTTTAGGATAATTAATTATCCTTTATTTATCATTTATTTTTTATCCATTTTTTATTTTATTTTATTTGTTATTATTTTATTAGAAATAATTTTATTTTGTATTAGTAAAATATTTTTTATTGTATTAGTAAAATATATTTTAAATTATTATAACTTATTGACTATTCAACATCCTCATTTGGGTGCATCATTATTTAATCAGACCTCGATGTTTATAAATATTGCAATAGATAAATAAACCATACTGAAATAGATATGATGATAATGCTTTTTTAAACGTAATTTTAATGTTTTATATTTCATAGAATTTATATCTTTCCATACATTTCAGACTGGAGGCTCTAAGCATCTATCTAATCTGCCTAACCTGAAATTCGTCACCACTGTATGAAAATGTATTGAATATAAATGAACATCAATTTGATTATTAATTTATTGAAATTTGTCATTTTTTTAGATGATGGAATGCCTGAATATGCATTTGATTCAACTACAAGTAAGAAAAATATCTATTTTTTTGTATAAATTAAAAATTTTCTGATTAATATAGTTTTATATATGGATTAAAAATAAGCTGATTTTGTAAAATTTTAAGGACGACTTTTACAACACTTTTAAGGTTTCAAAAAATAATCTGATTGAAAACATTTATTGTTATCCTTTTAGTAAATAAAAAAAAAATTGACAAAGTAAAGAAACAACGAGAGTGGTCTTCTTACAACTTTCTATTAATAAAGCTTTATCTCAAGAACGGGCGCACAATAGTTACGAAATATTAACCTTTGGCGCTAATGTAACAGTTTTGCTGAATATATCATGTAATGCTTGGCGAGTTATTTGGCGATTAATCCCTGGCATGCGGTTAATAGTATCCGAAAATCGAATTTTTGTTTTAGATGCGTTTTTCCCAACCAATGGAAATCAAAATTTGGCATAGAACTACAACTGTAGTCAAAAAATTCCCATACCAAATTGATATATTTAAATCATTGCTGATTTAAATCATCATAATCATTTTAAATTATCGCATTTGCGTGTTTCTAAAACTACAGGCCGACAAATAGCGAAATTTGACAGCTCTCTACACTATAGATGATAATTCTATAAACCGAATTTTACCTATCTAGTTTTCTTCGTTTTGTAGTTAATCGTGTTAACTTATATTCGAACAGTCGAGCAGAAGGACTAATCTTATGAATGGAGTTTTCTCAAAATGTGACTGAAATCTGCAAGGTTGGTTTTAGGCATCAATACCAAATTTCATTCATATAGCTCGAATCATTTTTGAGTTATCTTTGTTACAGACAGACAGATGGACATTGTCCAGAAATGTGTTCTCCGAACTCAGAGCGGTCTAAAAGGTGGAGATTCGCCAAAATCTCGAGTTCGAATTTTTTGACGATTATTATACTTTCACGATACTATGTAGACGAGAAAGTGAAAATTCGAACACAAAAATATTGACCCGTTATTTTTCATTTTTATTTAAATTAAATTATGTAACTGTTTACTAAATAAAAGGAAGTTAGAAATTCATAAATATTGAATTATATTTTACATAATTAATTATTAATTTCACCAAAACGAATTTTAAATGTGTGATGAATTAAATTAAAACTATAATCTTATATTAATATCAATAAATTTATTTTTGAATAGGATTACGAAACAACCGCTTTCATCCATTACTTTTATTGTTTTCACGTTTCTAGAAAACGGAAGCGAAAAAAAAAATGATATAATTTTTTAAAGATTCATTTTCTTTGCCCTACTTATGAGTTCATCATTAAGTTAGTTATGGTTATTGTGGCGCCCGTTTCGTCATAAACTAACGCATTCAGGGTTTTTGAATGTTTGACCACATGAACAAATGCAAATTGAAGTATTCTTAGAATCAGTGCGTCATCAGCATCCCCTCATTTTCTAGATTTAGTGAAGCGCGTTGTTATTTGTGTGCCAGCTGTCCTACTAAGCAATAAAACTTCCAAGAGTGATGATTAGGATGTTTGATTTTGTAGACCTTGTGGAAAATAGGAGCATTAATTAGCTCTTCCAGTACTTAAAGCAAGCTTATTAGATGGTGAAAAAAGTGAAAGAAAGATATGTTTCGGAAACCAGTGGGGGTGGTCTTTCCGAAACGTTCTCGCATATTTCCCAATAAAAGTCTTATCCCCCCTTCATCCGCTCAAAATTGGGGACACAGCGAATTTTTTGCGTAGTATGTGATGAACGAAAACTATGAAATATAAATCTTTAGCATGAATCTAACATTTTTTCTTAATCTATTCCATTAATACATATTTTGAACGCTTTTTTGCTGGCCATTTGGAACAAAACTATAGTTGCGGTTACAAGATAATGTAATGAATTTCATAAATTTACGTCATTGTGTTTATGAGTTATTGTATTTGTATAAGTGTGAAAGTATTAACTGACAGATGGTCAAAAATTTAACGGATTTGATCAACAATTTGATAAGTTTCTATATTTTAGATACTAAATATGTGTACAAAATTTTACCAACTTATCACTCTACATATCGATTTCACTTACACTCAAACAGATAGATTGAAAGACTTCCTGTTAATGGATTTCGTTTAAAATTTGCTTTAAAAGATGTACAAATTTGGTTGAAATTACATACTCTAAATTTAAATTGTCTAGCCTAAAATAATTTTGAGTTCTAGTGTTCAGAAACACACAAACATAATGCTAAAAAAGTACTTTTTAACTCAAGGAGATCTGAAACTCAGAAGTTCGTCAAGATCTCAAGTTTCAGTTTTTTGATGATTACAATATAACTTCTATACTTCGTATACGAGAAAGTAAAAAGATTTTTCTTTGTAGTATATGTATTGCTTTTATTTATATGTTATTTCTATAAATTTTATTTTTTAAATTATGAAATATCCATTTCTTTTTGTTTCTTTTTACCCTGTCGTAACATCCCCCCGGGGGGCACCTCGATTGAGGGTGAGATGCTTCCGGCATGGTGGTTGGAACTCGCCACCCTGGAGGTGAGGGATCTGGCTTCTCCCATCGATGACGGGACGTACTTCCTTCTGGGAGGGTTGCACCGTGGCCGTTGACGGCCCTTAGGACTCAACCACAGTTCCCGCCAATGTTGCTGTTGCGGCGGTTCGGTCATTCAGTTTTTATGGTTTAAATCCGTGTGCCTTCGTGGCGGATCGGAGAGTTAGATGGCTGACTTACCCTGTCGTAACAAAGATACAGTATTGTAATCGTCAAAAAAAAAAAAAAAAAAAAAATCGTACTCGACATTTTGACGAATCTCCACATTTTAGACTGCCCATGTCCTAAAAGCAATTTTGTATTTTTATTTTTCTGTCAAAATTTCTGTAACTGAGGAAACCACTTTCGTTGGTTCCTGCAAATTGTTGGTAATGTAATAAATCAGAAAAAGAGATGCTACTGCTATGAAAATACAAAATCACAAGCTTAATTTTAAATTATCTGGTATATAGGAGTGAATATAATGTCATGATAATTTTTTATTGCTATGATAATGTATTTTATATAATTTGAAATTATTTTTGATAAAAGTAGTAAATAATTTTTTAAAAACCAGAACTTATGAATCAAAACTTAATGTTTACATTTGTGCCAAAAATGCGTTTTCATTTCTCAGAATAATAGGAAAAGTTTTGTTTTCTTTGTAGAGCTCAATACAAAAATCTAAAGCCAAAAGGGGGAAGGGGTATACATTAGAATTGAAATATTGGCTTACACTAATTTGATAAGATTACACAAATACTTACATGTACGATTATTTTATTTAGTTGTTTATTAAATAACTGCATTTTGAACGTATAATTAATATACAAAAAAAGCTTACTACTTCTTTTTCGTGATATTTAAAATCAAAATTTTCACTTATGTGTTTTCGAAACAATAAATATCTTACATTTTCTTTGATTTCCTATACATTTTCCTTATAAAAATCTATGTATTTTTATTTATTGCGATTTCATTCCCATTGAGTGGGCACCTAAAATATGTTTCTGCCATAGTGGTTGATTCTCACTTTCTTGGTATAAATAAGATAGTGATGCACACTTTTTAAGTGCTGTTCGTAATATGGGCGTTGATCACAGTGTTCCCTTTTAAGAATCGCGGCGCCTCTGTCATACAGTCTCCTAGGATGCCAAAACAGGACGATTGTCAAGTCAAAATTTCATGACTTGATGCACAATTCATAGAGAGAACGTAAATTCTGCACCAATTAAATGGTCTTCCGATAATCTGCAATTTCAACTTTAGCTGATAGATTATAATTTTTTCTAATTTAGAGTATTAAAAAACAAACTACTTAGATTTTCTTTCACTTCTTTTTTTTTAAATAAAATTATTTTGACTGTTTTACATTGGATTATGAGCAGTGCAAACGCAATACTTGTGTACTATAATTCTCTTTGCTATTTTCTAAATTTAGTTTCTTTACAAAATAGTGCTGAAAAACTATGATGTATAAAAAATGGTGTAAACACCTAAATGTCAGATTATTGATATAGTTTTAGATGATAAATTTAACAATATATTGACTCTTCTTTCAGCTCAGAAAATTTTAGATATGTGCCACTAAATATAAATTTATCAAGTATTTGCTTTACAAAACAGTTCATATCAAGAGTTTGCTTTTTTTTCAAAAGTATTTATCTTACGGATTTAAAGTTTCATCGAAGTCACAAAAATATGGTTGATCTCATGACATTTTCTAGTTTACGTTTTCAAGTTTCTTTGACGTACAGACATGTCTAGAAATTTCGAAACTATCCGGCAGGTGCTTAAAATGATAAGATAAAAAAACGAAATAAACTGATTGCTTTGAAAATTTATAATTTACGTAGTAATAATAAAAATAAAATTAAAAAAAAACTTTCACAAAATCGAAAATAGAAAAAAAAAAAATCATTTTCGTCATTTTTTTTAAATCAAGTACATATGTTGAGCTCATGATTTATAAAAAAATAAAGAGCTTATTTAAATATTATCAACATATCGTCAATCCTTTAACTATATTTCAACCCAAATTAATGAGCGAAAAAAATTTAAAAATAGCAGTGGATTGCAAGTGAAATAATAAGCAATTCATCGTAATTGACATAAATGCATCAATAAATTTGCATACAAATAAAATTAATATAGGCAGGAAAAATTATGTAAGCATAAATTTATCTTTAAGTGAAACATTAAAATAACACGTTATTTACAAGTGATATGAACAATTAAATAATTATGTATGATATTTATTCAAAAAGTTCATGAAAGGAATTTTCACTTTTAGATAAATATTCATAAATCATGAATTACTATATTTATTTTATTAAGAAATAAATAATGAATGACAACAAATAATTTTTTTATTAAAAAGTTGGTTATAAATTGTTGTATATTATATATAAATTAATTAAATAATTATATAGATTCTGATTATTCAAATTCATATTGCTTGATTAAGTTTTATTTTATTTATAAAGCTATTTAATTATTTAGTATTGTAATTAGTAATTTTTTTAGAAAAGTTGTCGAATTTAACCTTATTCCTCAAATTATGACATATTATGTGAGTGAAAAATTTTTTTGCCCGATTTAAAATTCATATAAAATTATATGAATTTTTTAAAGTAAAAAACTCGTTTGAGATTATGTATTTTTTAAAATGCTAATCAATACAAATTTATTTTATTCTTGCAGGATGACAAAAATCCTGATTTGGAAGTTGGACCTAGCTCAGTCTATAGAGTAAGATATTTTTGTTTTGATTATTCTGGAAGAATACATAAAGTAAAGTATCATAATCCAACTGGCATTTTTCATTAAATAAGTGATTGTTTGAAGCTGTTATTATTTTGGTTTATGATTTTCTTTTATCTGATTAAAATTTTTTAACCCTTTTTTTAATTTAAAAAATTACAAATTGGTTTACAAATTTATTGTATTTTTATTAGTAATCTGTTATAGTATGACGAAAACTATATATTTTTGCGCCGTTGTAAATCTATGCTTCATTAAATTTCTGTTGTACAGTTCATCTGGTGTATTTTTTTTTCTTTTACTTAATTCAGTGGCAAACAGCCTTCTATAATAATCCCTTTCAGCGGCAAATTTGAGTCCATAAGCAGTGAGTATTATGAAATCACTTGATAAATATAAATTTGAATTTCAATACATTCTTAACTTAATCTATATTTTAACTATTTATTTAAGATTAATTTTTTTACTTTAATAATTTGCATACGAAAATTGCATAGTTTTTATTTAGTTATTTATTATTATTCACTACTGCGCGGCACACACGTTCATCTACAACATTATAAATGCTGCAGTGATTAAGTAAACATAACAGTTAGAAACCTGGTTAATTAGTTACCTGCTTAGAAACCTGCTTGACAAAGTTTTAATTTTAAAATATTTTTTAATAATTCATAGAATTTATATCTTTCACAAATTTATTTTTTGACAATTAGATTAAATATAGTTTTTTTATCGACGTACCTGCGATCCCCCTCGACTCAACGATCATAGGCAATTAATTGTCTTGTCGGAATTCCTCTACTTGTCACTTTTTGTGACTTCTTGTATTGTAAAATCGAACTGTTTCTGAATGCCTACCCTTCCTTTCAAGACGGTCGATGATTTTAGAATCACTCTAATGTAAAATGATATTAACTATTTATATAATATTAAATTACAGGGTGCTCCTGAATTCATGGACCAAATTTCAAAGGTAGGTAAAAGGTATATAAAAGAGCATGTTTTGTGTAGTAATATGGGGCGGAGATTAAAAGTGTGTGTGGAAGAAACAAGTGTTGAATAATTATAGAGTTGATTTTGTTTGTATTATCAAAACAAGACGGTCAATGATTTTAGAATCAGTCTAATGTATAATGATATTAACTATTTTTATAATATTAAATTAAAGGTATATAAAAGAGCATGTTTTGTGCAGTAATATGGGGCGGGGATTAAAAATGTTTGTGGAAAAAACAAGAATTGAATAATTATAGAGTTGATTTTGTTTGTATTATCAAAACGTCTGCAAAACAGTTTTATCGAGTTTGAATGGTATTACGCGAGCTTCAAATGATTCCTTACTGTTAGAGAATATCTTTTGCGTTATGGAGCGACTTATGCTCTCTAAGAAAAGCAAGACATTCACTTTATGAAAGAGGCGTAAAGATTGTATCATGAACGATTTTCCAACAGGACGACACTGGATCATAAAATTTTTCCGCGATCGGTGCGGTTCATTTCATGAAAAGAGAGCAGAAGCTGGCCACTCGATCCTCAGGATTCCTTGCTACTTCCTCTTACACTTTACATTTCCATTCCATTGTTCCTATTGTTGGCGCTATACAAAAAATACTTCTTTACATGTAATTTACTTATCCTTAAACCTGTGTATTCAGAAATACTCAGTATATATGATTTAATGTACTGATATCAAATTAAGAATTGTATCAGTTTTAATTAATTATTTTTATTTTACAGGAGTGTGTGAGCGTTTTAATACAAGAAGCGGAGCACTCAGTGCAAAGTGGAGAACCTTTTTTGCCAGAAAGTTCTGAGAATGCCAGTCTCTCGAAATCATAAGGTGCGTGAAAAATTTTGAACCGCAGTTGCATCTACTTAGAAAAATGCAGTAAACGCTTGCATCATTGTCATTCTGGATGCTTTCCGTGCAAGCTCTGTTTCTCAGATAACGGGAGAAAAAATAATTATTTGAGTGAAATATATGAGTTGAAAGATATCCACAGATTCTTGCCATCGGACTGATATTTGGGATTATTTGTGTTTTGTACGGCAAACGAAATTTTTATTGACACATTTAACGCTCAGATAATCAAAGAAGCACTACCTCGCTCTCAATGACCTGATAGACTCAAGTAGAAATTCTTTAAAAAGATAGATAGAGAGAGAGAGATACCTGAAAAAACAATAAAGATTTTATCTTTAATAATAACAATATTTATGAGTATATGTGTTTGGCATGTTACGGGACAAACAGTTAGACTTAGTGCTATTGAATTCGACATGGATAAATATCGAATTGTAGGAATGCTCACTTTGGTTTTTTTTTTTTTTTTGAAATTTTAAATAGAAGCTTAATTATCGAAAATATTAAGGTGCAAAATTGATTTTCGCCCCATTTAAAAAATTCAAAAATCGTTTTTTTTTCAATGATACCACTTTAAATGTAATACGTTTTTTTTACTTCTTTATTTAATTTTTAAGATGTTTTTGCGCATATTAAACAGTATATAACATCTGAGAATAATAAGAGACTTGATTCACAAATTAATATTTCATGGTTTATAGATAACAAATTCGCTGCATGAAATACAGTGAGTGACTAAATAAGAATTCTTGGAAGGGAAAAAAAAATTGGTTACCGGTAAGTCATTAAAGATAATATATTAGTAACGAAAGGTAAATCTCGCAGAAATATATACTTTACTTTCAATGCATGAATTGCTATAAAATTTTAAAAGATATATCGTTACAACCAGCATCCATTTCGGGAAACGGAATAGATCTGCCTGATATTTTAGGTTACCAATAATATGTTCATACGTCTTTCTTAGGAAAACAAACTAGTTCTAATAGCAAAGGAAAAAAAGTACTTTAAGCAAACGTTCAGCTACCCTTGGGGAAAAGGCTAATCGACAAATTACACCTTTTAAATCATGCCTTTACGTTGCAACTTTTACATATCTTAGACTTTTGACATCTTTATACTATAAAATACTACCATTTCTTTGTACTATAATACTACTTTGTGTAAAATACTACTTTGTACTATAAAATAATCTAGCTGAAATTCATTCTAGCACTATTTAAATAAATCTAAAATGAATAAATGCTATCAGAAAAATGTTTTTCCTAAGTAAAGACTCTTCAAAAATGAACAAATGATGCTAAACCGTTGTTTACTTCCCATGTCTAGGTAATTGACACTTCTTTTACTCTTTACTGCAACATTAATCCAACTAATAAGTACTACTGATAAAGATGAATATGTGCTCGTTGACCTTGTACAGACCTGACTGTTTAACCTAGAATTATTGGCATATTTATACTTTGCACCTGGGAGCTATTTTTTTATAAGCGCTTAATTAGAATTTTGAGTAATTAAAAATTAAACGTAATTCAGATATTTTCCCGCAATAACTTTCGAAAATATTGCACTAGAATAAGATTTCTGCAGCATCTTGAAATTCAGAAAGTTATCTTTTCAGTGATTCTAAGTTTTTTACCATATAATTTTAATTTATGTTTCAATTAATATTAATAAAATATTTAAAGCGTATTTTATAACAGAATATCTTTTTTGTTCAAGTGAAACTGAAATCGCTCGCATTATTATTTCTGATATGACGCCTTGGAATTTATTTTTCATTGTTGATGATCAAGATAGGAAGATTGATTTTGTTTATTTTTCCATGTTGAATAGGTAACATTGTGAGGCATATTTTGAATAAATATTTTGATATTTTATTGCACTTAAAGTTAAGATTTAAATTCAGAATAAAGCAATGGTGATATTTGTTTAAAGTATGCCTATTTTTATCCATTGTAAAGCTCAATGACCAGAATAGTGTGAGGAGTTAGAAATAGTTTGATTCATATGTCAATCAAAATTTCAAATTTAAAAATGTTTTGCTGCGGGAAACTATTGAAATTTTAGCAATAATTCATTCCAGAGAACCAACTGGTCTCCAAAGGCGGATAGCTATAAATATAAGAGATTGGAAAAAGATGGAATGTCAATAATTATTTTGTTTGCCTTACATACAATTTGTAAATATTTTATTTGTTATTCTTGTGTATGATTTGTAAAATACTGTATTAAATTATTATTTTTATTTAAAGGGAAATCGTTTCATTGTTTTTGGATTCATGAGAGAGTTTGCAAATGAAACTATTTTTTAACGTGAAACATTTTCCTATTTCTGAGAATCGTTTTTCAGAAACTTTCGATAAACTTATGATTTTACAGAACGCCTTCCAATTTCCTAAAATGGAGCATTTAATAAAAGATGTTTTTGGTGTTTCTTTTCAATACCAAATTACGTGACTGAAAGGCAAGTAAAACAAATTAAGAACATATATATTTATTCCTTTGGTAATAATAATTCTTTTTTAAAATTATTCATTGAATTTGGGATGTGATACCATATACATCTTCACTAAAATAATAATTTTTAATCAAATTTTTTTTAAATGCATTTATTATAAATTAAATGTATTTTTATTGTTCATACAATAAAGCGATTACCGAAGTCAAATGGCATCTAGCGCTTTTAAATAGTTGAATTTGAGGCTTGAAGTTTCCTCTTTTTTTCAATGGTAATAAATTGATTATATATCATCAGTGCCTTGATATGGTCATCAACAACTTATTAGTATCTGGAACTTATTAGTTTTAAATGACAAGTTTGACTAATTTGAATTTAACAATTTGTGTACTATTCTGTTATTTACAGCATTGTTGCGGCTTAAAAAAATTTATTTGGTAAAAAAAAAAAAAAATAAACACCTCGAATGTCGAGAATACGATTTTTCGTTTTCTTCATTTACTTTGACACTTAATAATCACAATTAAATCGATATTAATGATGTATGGATGAAACTATTAACAAAAGCATTACCTTTCAGACAAAATTTGATACTTAACAGTTGGAAACAGTAATACGGTATCCCTATGGTAATTAACGTAAGCTATAGGTAACTAATGGCAACTTTCCGAGCTATCCGATAATAAGAAGTCCTATTTAAGAACGACAATAAAATTAAGTCATTCGTAGTGACTGTTATAATTCCTCTTGGTCTAGCATATTCAATGAAGTTAAAGAATTTTTGACAGATGAAAAGAGAAGTATCTGATTCATTCTAGTGATCTTCCCTAGATGGCGTTTCCGATAAAAGTCTAATTTAATAGGAGTTGAGTGGTTTTACTGTAGATTTTCAATCGAACATGTCCTATATTTATATTTTGATTAGAGAAAAACCGTATTCCGTAATACGAGAAAAACCGTAACCGTAACCGTATTCATAATTCCAAATACAAAGAGTAATTTGCTGACAAACTCCACAACGCTCTGCCAGTTTTCAAATAAGGTCGGTAAGCAAAGTAAGCAATATAGTGGCAAAGTGGAAAGAGAATGAAAATTTCCCTTTTACCATTTCTTGTTCTCGTTCATTCTATGTTTTAACTCGTCAAACTTAGTAAATCATATTAACAACAACAAGTATTAATTATGAGTTCTGCTAATAGTAGCGAAAGACTGAATGAAAATGAAATCACAATATAAAATTTTAATTTTATCATGGCTAATTTAAAAAAAAACAGCAACAATTTATTACATTATTATTGGTCAAGAAGAAAAGTTGCTTATTTAAAAAAGTATTAAAGTTTAAGTTGCTTAAGTATAAAAAAATTACTTTGAAGATTACTATAATCGACCGATTTTAGTGGTGGTGATATCCCTTTATGACGATGGTTTCATTAAAGCGTTTCACTTGGATTGTTTAGCAACATTACTTTGCTATTTTGTTCTGTAAATATCTGTAAGTTTTGTTTCTATGTGTAAATAAAAAGATAGAGTCTACGGAGACTCCTTGGTATTCTTCCATAAGGAAGATAGTACAATGTATCATCATAAAACCAGATTAATTATTAATATTAGAATTGATAATTATTACAATAGTTTTAATTATAAACATAAGGAATTGCACTATGAATTATGATGATAAAAAGTGAAAATGTATGGATATTAATGAAATTTATGGTTATGAATTTACAATGAACCTCGACCTTCGAGACTAACTTGGTGACAATTTGGCTTCAAAAATGAAAGACTTAAACTATTCAAGAATTTTGGAACTGCTTTTATAAGGACTCAAGTTCCAATGTTTGTTTTAGATTATTTAATTCTCTGTCAGGAGGCTATAAAAAGCCGAGAGAAGAAATTAATAACCAGCAGATCAGTACAGAGAGAGAGAGAGAGAGAGAGTAGTAGTTGTTCTATTGAGTTAAGCGAGTAGTTGAGCGAAGTTTCTTACTGGAGTATTGATCAACAGCGAGTTATCTCTGAGGGCTTTGTGGTCTTGTGATTATTTTTGAATGTTTTGCTGCTTGTGTATTGCTATTTACTTCAAGTGATGTTCTTGTATAAGAGACTTCAACTGTGTTTTATTATTGCTCATTCGCGAAGTGTAAAACATATTTATGCGTCAACCACTAGACGTATTTTGGGGTTTTTCATTAACAATATTTATATATTTCATTAACAATTTAAGTTTATGATTATGAAGCTAAATTTAATTAGTATATATAAATGTATGATTATGAATGATGGCTGAATTCATACATGAATCTAAGACTATGAATAACGAATAAATTCATATGAAGTATATGACTGAAAATAGCGAATGAATTTATATATGAATTTAAGACTATGAATGATAAATGGATTATATATGGATCTGTGTCTATGAACGGTGAATAAATTTATATATGAAACCAAGATTATGAAAGGTTAATGAATTTTTGTAGGGAATCTATGATCATGAATGAATATGCAATGAATAATACTACAGTAAATCGTGTTAATTGCTAGCAAAAGTCAAATGACAACTGAAATATTTTAACAATTTTTTTATTTTCATATTTATTACACAGAATGATGTTGAACAAGTTTCTTTTGATTCATTGACAATGAATGATTTTCAACGGTGAAATTTGAATAAGAACTACAAAACATGATATGACGAAATAACAAGTCATTTGACATTCCTGGAAACACCAGAAAAAGACTACAACAGTCACGGCGAAATATTGAATTTGTTTTTCCCTAGAGTTCTCATGAAATAGTACATTTTCGCGCGTTCATCACTAGTTGCTAAAGTTTGAGAACTTGGCATGGTTGCATTTGTTACGCTATGGAAAAACTAAAAGATACTTTGAATAATCAACAAACATAAATGAATAAAACCAATAAAAATATCTTCAGTACTAAGGAAAAATAATTCCATACATGTTATTTTAACTCTAACGAAACTGATAATAGATCTAAACAAACTAGAGCTAAATAACGTTAACCTATTACTATTGATTTTTTTTAAAAATCAACCTATCTGTTCTAATTTTGAGACATTCAAAGCAAAGTTGGAAAATAAAATGATTTTCTAAATAATGATGATATCAATAAATCATAAAATTCATTGCCTTTGATGTCTTTTTATATTATATAAAAATGAAATATCTCAACTTTTCTCGAAAAAAATTTCATTACTTAATGCAGAAGAGTTGAAAGCTTTCAGCATTATATAGTATTTTGAGCAGTTAATCATTTTTTTTTTTTTCAAAATTCTGTTTTAATGTGTTTGAACATTATCACAACCATCTTTAATATAAGAGCTCACAGGTTAACTGAGCTATTAAGACGTTGCTTCAGTTGGCATATGTGAAAAACTCTTCCGACTTTTGAAAAAAAATAATAATGATAGATAAAAAAATGTTTGAAATAATATACAATAGATAAAAATGTCTAAAAATTATTTAGTAACGCAGGGGAATTCAAAATTCATCGTACAAATAGTTAAAGTTATAGCCCATGCAAAATCACATAGGAATGTATGATTGGAATCTATAGGATATATATGAAAGGAGAAATAACAAACCAATAACTGATGAAAATTCTCAATTTGGCGGTAATTTCCATTTAGTAGGTTTACAAGTATGTTCTATTAAATATCTCTTATTAACTCAAATTCTGCCACTGCAATGGTATAGTTATACATACAATCCGTTAGTATTCAATTTCCTATAGTTGTCATTTATTCTACATTCAAAGTGCATGTCGGCCATTTCATTACTCATAAGCTTTTGCATGGTCTCCTTTATGCACAAGAACTTTCGATGACTATACTAAAATTCATTTACAGAATCGGCAGATATCAACCTCTAGCTTAGTCAGTTTCCTATCATATTTTGATATGAGATGTTCTGTTAGATTTCTTTCCCTATTTCCCTTAACAGTTTGTGTGTTGAATTTTGAATCACCCTGTATATATTTCTGATTTAGATTCAGCATTATAATATTGTTAAATAGGCAGATGTGTAGGGTGTCAAAAACATTAAATGGACAGACATTTGCAAAAATTTCAAATGCATGTGTACATGTTTTATATTTAGGATAAATCAACATAAAAAAAGATGAGATAAAAGATGAGTTAAGATAAGATAAAAACCATATAACTCAAAACTATTAAGCTAAATACAGATTATATAAATGTTTAAATCATAAAATAAGATGAAAATAAATGATTAACATAAAGAAAATTTAAAATTATTTTTGTAAAGCTTTTGAATAAAAAATTTTTAGCAAATAAGGTAAAAAAAATATAGGAAAAAATATGAATAATAAATGAATTAGCAGTTTAAGAGCTTCTTCAATTATATATTTGGTCCGAAAACAGTGACACGTCGAAAAATTTTGTAGTCACAACTTTCATAATTATTGTTTTCTTTAGATTTTTTTCAAAATTTAAAGTAAGAGTCGTCTTTTAATCAGTCTTCTTTCGTACATATCAATAAGTATTTCTAATTAATCATTCCAAATTTAAAACTTCCATTCATCATTTATTAAAACTTCATTTCATTATTTGTTTTTCAATTTTGTGCCGTGATAAATCTTTCTGAATGATAATGAAATTATTCTTCAATCGAAATTGAAGAAGCTCTGAATCGCAGAATAACAAATTAAATGTCTTGGATATTTTTCATAATTAAAAAATTCCCCGACTACACAAATACATTGTTTTTGGCAACTTGCCAGACATAATAATCATATACTTGGACGATAATAGCTAGGATTCCTAAGCAAGTTTGTGGACAATCGTTGACTTCTTTGAATTATACGTAAAGCTATTTTAACATGGGAAAAAATTTTCGATTTTGAATATGTAAACATGCATTTAAAATTTTTATAAAACATTTGAGGCCATTCAGTGCACACACCTATAAAAATAAACAATATCATTTCTACAAACACAATAAGATAAGAAATGAAAGAACAAAATAATCAATTTTATAACATCTTTCATCATGTTTTTAAATTTTTTATTTATGTTTTATTAAGAATTATTCTCTACTAATAACCAGTACTGAAACAATACAATGCAATTTTGTCCATTACTTCTTAGTTTAATTATATTTATTTTTAATTAAATACACTTCTCACTCATGAGTTAGTTTTTTTAGTACAAAAATAATTTCCATGTGTACAGAAACGTATATAAGTGAGAATAAAGTAGCTTAAAGAATACAAATATAAAAAACATAGAAAATTACATCATGCTTAAAACCTATAAATTAATACACGAAGACTCATATCATTGAAAAAATACATTCAGTCAAGTTAAAGTTAGACATTTGATGTTCTCTTCGTATCGTTTGTTGTTGTTGTTGTAGAGGTATGAGTTAATTGAAGAATGAAACTGTACACACATTTCTAACTGCTTGACACACGGACAGGGAAAAGATTTGCATTCATGGAATGAAGTGAACAAATTAAAAAGGGAGTAAAGATGACTTTTGCTGCTGGTAGAGTTCTTGGAAAGATACTTCAAAGAAAAAAATGGCGAATGAGAATGTCAGATACATTTTTTTTAACCTACTCAAGTCACACCTCTTGTGATGAGTTGTAAGAATCACTTACTAACCATTTATGCGTGTTGTGCTCTACGCTGTTGTAATCAAACTCACTTTGTAAGCACTATTGCAAGTAAGATTTTGTGTTTAGCAAGGCTCAAAAATGCATTTCTAGAACACTTAACATCATAACATACATACTTCTACATAGTAAGGCAGACATCGAAAATTGGAATACCTGCGTTTTCCATTTTGTTCTATTTCTGAATAAGACAAGGTGGCAAATCTTGCTTTTAATCGGTAATATTCATACTGGACTTGTTTCTCCAAAAATTATTAAATAGAAGTTTTATGAAAGTATGTGGGGTTGGGGGGCAACATTCCAAAGATGTACTTTCAGATATTTTGGACAATTTTTTTTAATACAATACCATAGGTCCGCTTATTTCTAAGCGACCGTTTGCTAAGATGCTAAGAAATGATAAATTCCCAGAAAAAAATGATTCAATGAATAAATATTTTACAAGTTTCTCAAAATCTTCGACTGCTTGCTAAAATGTAGCACCAATTTGATGTAAACTTTCTCATTTAAATATTTATTTACTTAAGACACCTGATTTTTGGTTTAAGATTAGTTGATATCAGTTGGATAGCGTTCGGAAAGTGTTTCATTTGTAGTACAATAAATTATTTTCAATAAAGGAAAAAAGCAAGAATGTTTGCTATAAGCATTTATAATCCATTTAATATATTTTAAAGTAAAAAAAGAACATTGCGTTCGATCGAATATTGTTATAGATTTCAGTAATTCACATAGATAATATAAGATAAAATAATTATAATCTATTAAAAAATAAGATTTGCTATGGAAAAATTATACAAATTATAAGGAAACAAATATCACGACTCTCAGTACATTGAATCAATACTTTGTAAAAGGATATATCAAAGAGAAAAGCACCTTTTAGGTTTCGGTTTCATATACAATCAAAGAATAATTACATTTGAAAATAATAATAATAATTTACAAACAATGTTAATTTTTAAATTTTGATAATTTTAAATTCATATAAAATTAGAAAAAAAATACAAAAAATAATGTACTTTTAAATCGGCCTAGTTTTTTAAAAATAATTTTTAATTGATTTAATTATATAGAGACAATTTTAATAAGAATTTCGAATTCAAATACATGTTTATATGTAAAAAAATTAGACTTTTCCGACAGTTAAAGCATTTGACTTTGACCATCCATTCCCAAAATGCTTGCAATACTTCTCTAGAATTCAACAGTGCCCTGACGGCGTAAGACGTCTTCATTGATGAACTTCTATAAATAAAAAATGAAACAAAACAAAAAAAATTATAATCATATAAGGTTGAAACATATTAACCACCTTATATACATATCAAATTTTTTATAGACAAATAATGATTTCATAAAAATATCTGACGAAGAAAAAAAGGCATATTTTGTAATGAAATGTGCATATGAAAATACTATTTAAACATAGGTACTAAATGAAGTTATGAAAGGGAGATAACCCATAAAGGAGTTATCCCTGCCTTGCTTTGGCCCCCGGGGAAGATTAAATGACAATTGTTGTGATAACATGATGCCCATCGCGACAACAATGTGAGGTTAATGGCCATTACAGGTCATGATACAGCCCTTATGATAGGAGAATATATTCCATCCCTATAATGTAGGTAATTCAACCCTACAACATTTATGTATGTATCAAGGGAGATAGAACCAAGTGCCATACGAGAAGCTTCTCATAGCCATTTCTGAGGTATTTTCCAGAGCAACACAACAGTTACTTATGGAAGACATGGAAAATCAAAAGAAACAAAATATTTTAACGATTTTGTTTTCTTGGCATAGTATTTAAAAGTGCAGCAGTTCAAGATTAAAGGAGCGGTGCATGATTTGGTGTACACAAGTAAATACCTGAAGAATTTCGATTTGAAAATGAAAATGACAATTTGGTCACTACAATTTCGACGGATTCCACGAAAGTTTTTGTAAATCGTAATTTTAATATATTCCCAAGACGACGATGTATATTATACTCGTTGTATATAATATTATATTCAAATATAGCGATTGCTAAAGTCAAGAAACAAGCACAAAGCATCCGAATCAATAGGAGCAATTAGTACGACTGACGGTATTGCTGATTGTAAAATGAATGCTTTACTTCAGAAAGTTGGTGAAACATTAGATAAAAGATGTTTTGTAATAAAATTTAACTTCTGTTTCAAGCCTTTCTTTGTCTAGATAAAAAAATATAATCTTACTATGAAGCATGTAAGCTAAACAAATAATAGAGCAATATGTACTATCTCAGTGTGGTGAGAACTGTCGCTGTTATATGCATGCAAAAGTCTAACATATCAACATGCCATTGCGCGTAAACTTTCTTTTAAAAAGATGTATTAAAATGTTGCTCATCTCCGTCTGCCTTTATATTTTTGCCAGATATTTAGAATCAACTTATGTAGAAGATATGATCACAGGATTAAAGCTAGCGAAAAATTTCACTCTAACAATTTTCATATTTTACGTATAATATTTTAACAGCGTCATAGATATTTTAATTATTTTTGGCATACTTCTGCTTATTCATTTTTATGAGGTTGAATATACTAAATAAAATAAATTCAGACTTCAAAAATAGTAGAAATGTTTAAGTTTAGTTTAGTTATATTAACGTCCCGTTAGAAATGTTTAAAAACACACATATTGTTAAATTATTACACTAGCATGGATTTCAACTCGGCATAAAATTTTAGCACTTGAAAAAACGATGAAATTGCAAATTTTGCTTTAAAAACAAATACTGTAAAGAAATAGTTCAGTTTCTTATTTCAGTTAAATCATATTTAGTATTTAGCAATGCTAATGAAATGATGTTATGTGTTTTAAAGAATATAAACCTAGTATTTATTTATATAAAATGATAATTATTTATAAAAACAAATGAAAATATCTGCATAAACTGCATCGAAAGAGTAAATAATATAGCAAGTTAATGAACTGAAATGTTTATAATTTAGAACTAAAACTTAAAAAAAAAATATTTAAAAATATAAAGTTTTGCTTCAGAAAGTTAAAAATGTGTGTAAAAATATACATTTTTTATGAATGCAAGATTTTTTTTTATAAAATAAGTTTAACCATGTTAAATATGAAACGAATTAATGACCACAACAGTTTTCCAGACATTGGATCATTTCTGGAATTTTATCTGAATACAATAAATTTTATCGAATGATTGCACGCTTGTGAACACAGCGATTTCAAGAACGAAAATAAAATTCATTCATTATTTTATATTTCATTAAGCACTTGGAATAGAAATATATTGTTGAAAAAAGAAAGAAAGTTGAGAGAATGAAGGTCGTTTCGTTTAGAAAATAATACTTTTTTGACCTGCAAGGTAATGTGATAGATTTATTGACTAATAGATTATTTTGACTATGATGTGTGAGATCTGGTCATACTTCGGCACTAAAAGATTATAAATTTAAAAGTTTCTAGTAAGAGAATTCAAATTTTAAACCTGAAATCTAGAAACCAAATACTTACATTAAAAATCATGATGCCTGTAGTTATTTTGTCTGCTTGTAAATTATATAATTAAAGTTTTCAAACAAGTGAGATATTTACATAAAACAAAACGAAACACTTCACTTACCTAAAAAGGCGATGTATTCTTCAAAGTGGCAACAGACGATTTCACAGATTTTTTTTTCTCTAGACAAACGTTAGGAACGGCAGCTGGTTTATTTTTTCAGAAGGGCGCAGCTGGGAGAGAAAAATTGGCACACATTTAAGGGATGGTCCGGAAGTGCAGGCGACCACCTGACACAGAAACACTCAATAAAACAGGAGCTAAAGTCATACTAGAAGGGCTGACTGTGCCTTTCCCCTTAATCGCCAGGACAGACAGAGACTATTTTAATGTAGAAGGCACCGATGATTTCACAACCAACATGCGGCTTTCTTTTTTTTGTTTATTTGCTGTGATATATATATTTATAGTATAACAAAGAAGTAAAAACATAGAACAGGGGCGTAGAGTGATATCCGCTACTGTTCACATGGCAGTATCGTAGGTAATGAAAAATAATGTCCGCTGGAACTAAGTATGGTCCATTGTGCAAAGAGTAACTCAAGACACATCAGAAGAAGCTTGAGAAGAAACTGGCCGGCCCGGCACCCTGCAAAAAAGATCGAGGATCTAAATACGCATAATGTTAAAGAACATGTATGTTATCATCAAATAGGGTTTATACAAAAACCGACCTTTTGAAAAAACCGGTTTTTGAATCCAATATTTCCAAAAAACCGATTTTAGCCGGTTTTCGAATTTTTGTTAAAATAATAGAATAAGGAAAAATATTTTATTTTATTTATATAAAATAACAAATAGCGAAATTAATATCAAAGTGTGAATATATAAAAAAAAATTAAGGATTACATATACATATTACTTACACAAAATTACGAAAACTCAAACAAAAATTTCAAATAATATTAATATTATTTTCACTAATTTTGATTTCTCCTAAGAAAATAGGATTTAATCTCCTAAGAAAATAGGATAGCCACCGTTCAGTAAATATTTTAAAAACCTAAAATATTTACTGAACGGTGGCTAATTCTTGTTTCATTTTGGACACAATACTGCCTGAAATTAAAAATACTCGTTCACTAGTTATTGAGCTTGATTTTATAGTTTTTATGTCTTCAAATAACAAATCTAAGATTTTTATTCTTTTATTCGTTACCTCAAATAATGAAAATTCAGCTTACAGTGTCTTTGGATTTGTATGTTTTTCTTCAGGGTCTTCAAGAAACTTATGAATTGATTTTTCCACAGTTTCTGTCAAAAAAGCATTACTCTTATGAGTAGTTTCTTCGATCCGCTCTTCATTAGAATTGGTTTCCACATAAGAATTTGGAAATATTCTAGACAATAGCTTTCCAGATAACTTAATAATTTCGGTTTTTGAAGCTAAAGAAAATACACTAGATTTCTTCGCTGAAATAGAAATGTTTTGTGGATTTTGTAAATACAGCAAAAGAATTTCTAATTCCATTTGTCTTCTTTCTTGAATTAGTTCTTCTAAAGCATAAAATAATTTCAAACTTATTTCAGTATTTAAATTTTTTCAGTTCATTTAACAGAAATTCAAATATACCTTCACTTGTTAATAAACTTACATCTCGTCGTCTTAAGCCTAGACGAATCGATCCCAACAGATAAAATTCAATTTTTTTGAAGAAGAAGAGGAAGGAAAATCGGTTTTCTTAATTTAAAAACCGGTTTACAAATGTGACAAATTTGCTTTAAAAAACTGTTTTTTTTAAACCGGGTTTGAAAAACCGTCAAACCCTACCATCAAAGATGGAGATTAGAGAATGTCTGTAACCTCTACTTCCATACATACCAAATAAAGTAATAGAAAACGCTAGGAATGATCCTAATGGGTTTAATTATCAAATAAAAGACTGAAAGACCAAGTATTTGGTTGCATTCCTATTCGTTTGAATTAACGATGGTGTATAAAGGTAAGAACAGATATGTTTTGGCGAGAAGTAAAGCAAGAAGCCAAGAAGACGCAATCATAGAGACGAATATAGAAGTCTAACATAGATAAGACTGTACAGCATTAATCCCATAGATTTAGAGCAAGCTTAATTTTAGAATATTTTTTTCTTTTCTCATTTAGAATGTACGTTTCGGCTTCAACTAAGTTTATATACATACCATAGTATGTTTTAACAATAAAGTTTAATTCTAAAAGTTACAATTTTTTTTAAATTTAAAAAACATTTTTATTCACCATTTATCATCAGTGCCTGCTGATGGGGATGTTTGCCAGTGTAAGTGAGAAAGAATGATAATATTTCGACACACGCCAAAAGAATGAGAATATCGCCAATTACCAGACATCGGCTTTTCACAATCAAGAGATAAATTAATTTTAAAGTGACAAATTAGTCAAATTTTCATTCTCTATCTTTTCATAAAACCCCTTTTCTTAAATTTATCCTGTTTTCTTACCATAAATGTAATATAATTTTTTTTTTTTTGAAAACTCGAAATTCTATCATGCGCATTATTTTCATATGTGTTTAAATTAATTCAAGATGTATCTTCACATTTTGCGTATTAATCGGTAGAAACAATAGCTTGTAATAATGATCGTAAGATGTTAAATTATAGTAAATTTTAACACGGAATTTTACAAGGCTTTCTTCAATTCTTATTTTGCGTATATATATATTCAAGATAATTTTCTCAGAATGAATCTTCAAATAAATGTTTCGTTTTAAAAGGTTTCAACTCTTATAGAAATAGCTAAAGCGTCTAACTAATAAAATAAAATTATTTGGTCTTTTTCACATCATAAATAATTTAAAATTTATAGAATTTTAAGCCTAATTTTCTTAATATAAAGTAGAATGCCAAATTATTAAAATTTTTATCACTAGAGGAATTTATTTAGCACATAAAAAATCATTACAATTGGAGTCATCTTTGACATTCAAGTGAGTGCTAAACATAGAAAGTGGATAAATGAAATATTTTTAATAGCATGATACATAAATTGATTTGCTTGAAGGATCTAAGTACATTCAAGCAATCATACAACATTTTGTTGAATTTATAAAGATTTCGGAGACAGCATATATTTATTCGATGCATAAGCACTCGTTACAGAAGAAGCCTTGACATTAGAGAAATTTCTATATATATAATAATTTAAGAATCAAATGTTTTGAAAGCAAGCACAGCATGCTTTATAGCAATCCAAATCTCTAAAATATTTAGTAATTTCTGAAATTAAGTTACATGAATTGTCTCTTTCAGTTCCACATGTTTCTGCATTTACTTTTTAAAAACATTAAAACAAATTATCAAATAATTTCTGATGTTAAATTAAGTGAAATTTAATTTAACTTATTATATAGCCTAACTTATTATATAGTCTAAAATAATTGGAATATTGAAATAATGTATTCTAGAGTTACTTGAAACTTTAAAATATATTCTACGCTGAAGTAATTGCAAATACGTATATCTTCTGAAGTTATAAAGGAGCTATCCTTACTGGAGTTTGCTTTGACGCATCTTTGGAATCCGGTTCCGATCTGCGAATGGGCATTGGCAATGTTTGAGAACCGCCACCAGCGCCGCCCTGCTGGCCTCTGCGGAACTGGTTTAGTTGATTCTCCTTCTCCTTCAAAGATCTGCAAGAAAACATTTTAAATATGATCATTAACGCTACAACAGCATTCTAAGTTCGAGAAATTTTATTAATAAAAGATAGTATCTATATTGTATGTAAAAGGCTCCCAACTTATGAGTCACTGAAAGGCCTCTTCATATTTATTATAAATGTCTCACTACGAAAACTGAAGACGAAAAACCAATGGATCAAAAATTCTATTGAAGGAGATTACATATAAAAATTGAAAATATCCTCAAATGAAGACCACATGTTGATTGAAATATCATGGGACCAGACTGCAAAAACGTTTTTTAAAACAAAATCATTGGTCCCTTTTCAGATTATTAATAGCGCTATGATGTCATAGGAATATTTACCATTAGATAGATTCATATACATAATAAAGAACAACAATATAATTAAGATAACATGGATTTAATATCTGACAAGTTAAGGGAATTTTGAGCATTTAAATATATCTAAACTCGATTAACTGAATTTGACTCGATTGACTACTGATTTTACTGAAATTAAACATAACTAATATCCTCGGTGAATTGGCTAGTCGCTAAAAGCGACTAATTTATAGAAAAATGAATAAAAATATTTAAATAATGTAAAGTAAAAGGAATTTCACTCAGACTTTTAAGTAAACTGAATAAAACACATCATACAAAAAATACCAGGTAGGAGGGGGAAGGGTAAGAAAAATATTGAAGGATTGTCAATTAGTGTATTTCTTTACTATTATATTGTAATCATTTGGCAATGTAGATTCCAGATTTATAAGTTAATGCAGAAATCTGGAATCTGATATTACTATATTACTAATCTGATATTTTATTTTTATAATTTTCTTTATTTATCTGAATTGCAGGTCTCTTTTTACAGATAACTGCTATTATTGGTTTGCTATAGCTCTTTTTGGCGATGTATTACATAAAGCTAAGAATTATAAATTGGAATCTGAATTGTACGTTGCCTTATTTTTAATTAATTGCTTCAAGTATCTAACCGACAAAAACAACAATCAAAAATATAAAATGTTTCCTGTTTTTAATTACTTTAATAGCAGGCTAACTATATTGATGTGAGATATCTGAACTCAATATAATTAAAATTTGTCACAATAGATATAGTTATAGTATATTTATCACAATAGTTATTATTATAGTTATAGAATAAATGTAGCACAATTCATATGACAATAATTAAAACCTGACAAATGCATTTTAAATGTTCAAAATAATTCAGTTGAAGCAACTCACTGTTGTAAGTTGCTGATCTGTTGGTTCAAGGCAAATTTTTCCTCTTCCGAGGTGGACATGATTTGGAGGAGTCTGGCCACTTCGCTCTGGGACCGATTCGATTCCTCCTTTAGAGTGGCCAACTCCTTCTGCATTTCTGCGTTCTTCCGCTGCAGTTCGGCCAGTTGACCAGATGGAGCCTGCCCGCGCATCGACTCCGCCTGTAAAATGGAAAAAAAAAATATTTTCACACTGAAAAAAGCCTTATTGGTAATCAATACTGTTAAATTAGGAAAAATGATACTTAAAAAATTTATTATAGATACATTCATTTGAGGATATTGATAGCTAATTGACTCCGAATATAGATTTCTACAGATTAGATTACCGTTTATAATTTATTAACTGACATGGATAGTATATCATCACAAGTTAGTTCAGTAAATGATTAGATTTCTATTGATTATTAGACAAATTTCTAATTGACTAGTTTACTATTGTCTGAATGATAAAGTACCTGTAAACTGCTTTAATTTATAAATCACTAACGGAATACAGGCTACTATTAGATGGAATTATAAGGCGCAGCTGTGATCTTGCGCTCCTTCGGAAAAGTTTGGCGAAAAAAATTAGTCGCCAAACAGGGAAGAAGGGGGACATTAGAGCGTCTCGAGACTCAGAAAAAAAGATTATCTGATATTTCTTATGCGTTTATACATGGTATTGTGATGTTTCTCATTAGCTAAATATGAAAATAAATATTATTTGGACAAAAGTCATTCACAGTTCACACATTTGAAAAAATATTTTAAGCAAAAGAACTCTCATTACAAGAAGATCGCTCATTGAAATGATCATTAATGCATGGATTAGACTCCAATTAAAGGCTTCTACTATATCGTAAAGCTATATTAAGTACAAATGCTACATTCACTCCAAATATCTAATATATCGTAACTATAGTTCGCCAATGCCATGCAAAGCATCCACGGCCTTATGCACCCCCCACAATTTTTTGAGAGGAAAGAGGGAATGAAATTTTTATTGTAGAGTTCACTCTTACTGATTTCAAACAAAATTCTTTTCTTTTTATAGACCCTTGAAAGGATAACTCATAATTGTGAATGAGAATCTCCTGGCAAGGTTGTTGGCTCTCTCCACCCCTGTGGGTACACGAAAAAGTGGGGGTTTAAGGTGTACGTACACACTTGAAGATTTTTTTTAAAATTTTAACTTTAAAAGTTCAGTTTTTTTATAGTAGGTCATTAATATATGTTTAAACTCATTTCAGTGAGAAAAAGCCATATTATACTAATTATTAATTAATTAAATAATATTTAATGAGTTAATTAGCCTATTTTTTGAAACATGATATCTTAAATTCTAATTTGCACAGACACATAATTCTAGTTGGAAATGATGCCTAATATTAGTCTTCATGTTGTCTGCCTCAATCAAGTTATATAAATTTATAGTTTTTTTTAAACAATTTTTTCATCAACAATGAATAGAAAAAGCGAGATTTTTTCTGTAATTTTAACATTTAAATAGCTATAAAAAATTTATTTCTATAAATATAACTTTGATTGAGGCACAAAACATCCGCTATTCCATACAGATTATTTTGATATATAAATAACTGTATTTGGTTCATTTCTTGTTCAGTTATGATTGTTTGAATGAAGCAACATAGTGGGAAAATACCATTCTTCATAAAATCAGTTTTAAAAACACCGTAACTAGAGTTTTTAATGAAAGCTCCTCAAGAAAAATAATTATAACTCGAGAAATATTGCGAATATGGACAACATCTTGGTATCGTTTGAAAGCTAAAGGATGAGACAACATTATTAAGCAATAAAAAAAAATTCGATATTTTGAACAATTTTCCAAGTTTCAAGTGTGTACGTACACCTTAATTTCTCCCATCGATGACGAGATGTACTTTCTTCGAGAAGGGTTGTACCGTGGCCGGTGATGGCCCTTAGGACTTAACCAAAGTTTCCGTGGTTAAGTTGCTGTTGAGGTGGTCCGGTCATTCAAGTTTTTCCGAGTACCTTCCGGTGGGTCGGAGTAGTCAGTTTGTGATGATTTTCTTTTTATAGATTTTTTTTAAAAAAGAGTCTTTTGTTCTGTAGAGCGTTAAAATAATTTAATAAACTTAAAAATAAATTTGATTTAAGGAATTTATTTTTAAAAAAACTTTCATTACAACTAAATTTAAACTTTTCAAAAAAAAAAAACACCAAGAAACGAACTCCAGTGAACTAAAAATAAATCCACGATGACATTAAACTTTGAACAGGAAAATTAAGCATCCATTTAATTTTCTTTTAACTGTAGCTCTGCAAATATTAAAAAACAAAAAAAAAAAAAAAAAAAAAACTGACAACTATTTGAATTAACGGTCAGAAACCCCAAGCGGAATTAGGATGAAAAATGTAATCTATTTTAGCTATCATTTCTTTATAAGTTTTTATTCCCTTTTGCAACTATAATTAATATAACGGATGGGAATTCAAAAAACGATCCGTTTTTCACGCCATTTGCATAGTCAGTCATTAAAACATCGTTTCCCATGCAAATGATTCATAGCTTTAGCTTTTAGCAGATGAGTATTCGCAGAATCCATAACTGTTTTATTGCTTAAATGCCCTTCCCAAGTGTGGCTAAACAAGCAATATTATTATCACGTGCTCTTACATAACTGCCGAGTTGCCTACGTTTAAATACACTTCTTGATGAGAAAAGTAAATTTTAGCTAACAGGATGTTGAAATATTTGCATTAAGATGCTGATGCGAAACGTGAAATGCGTAGTTGTAAACACGTGATTACTAAATGAATATTTACGATTCTATGCACTTTCATCATTTTATAGGACATGTAAATATATTTTTTTCTCCGAATTTCAACGGATAATTTAATAATATAATGGGTGGTCTATTAATGAAGATTTTGGACAACGCAGAAAGTGGAAAATCATAACATTCGCAAAATGTTGTAGATATAGCGTAAAAACATTCAGACTAAACTCAATTTTCCCTTTCTCTTGAATAAGGCCAATTTTGGATTAACTAAAATTTCCTTTTTTTATTCGTAATTTTTAATTGCATATTGATGATACCTGCACTGTCTGTCTATGAATTGGAGATACGATAAAAGCTGGACGAATGAAATGTAGCTTATGGTCTTTGCAAAAAACTGTACTTTGCATCTTATTTTGGGAGAAATCCATCAAAAGATCCTGTTTATATGCTGAACACAAAAATGCGATACACCAATTGACTTTATTGCTGGTACATTACTCTACATTTGGTACATCTGTATCAAAATTCGGGTCAAATCACTCAAAGAGAGGACTGTCTAACTGTCCGCCTGTATATGAGCACGATATTCAAAAAATATTACGATATATTTAAGTGAAAATTTATCTGCCATCTTAACTTTCAAATTGTCAGTGTGTGTCAAATTTCGGATATGTGTCAGACATTGAAAATGTATATTAGAGCATCTTAAATACAGGATGAAGCAAGCTAAAATGTATTATATTATGTAAATATATCAGAAGTAGAAGAAAGAATGCTCTTATTGATTACGAGATAGTTTATCGTATAGACTATTTCAGATGCAAATAACATGATTTTGCATTTTAACAATGTTAATTTTTAGTAAAAATTTCGACTATTCTTTAAGATGTTTTGATACTGGGATTCAACTGGAAGAAGATAACCCCATTTCTTTGTTCATACGCTATGAGTGTGTTACTGGAGAATAACAAAAAAAAAAAAAAAAAAAAAAAAAAAATGTTCAATTTTCTTAATCTTATATTCTAATCTTACAATTAGGAATATTGTTTTCAAAGTACCCTTTTAAAGATTATAATGAAATTTGATTCATTATATTCTATAGGTCAATGAATTTTAGTAGAATTGAATTAATAAAGCCACCCAAAACTTGGAAATAAAACAAAGCTGGGCCAAAATGAAATATAAAATATAATATAACGTAAAAAGTTGGAGTTGTGCAAGTAGGCATTTTCAAGAAGTAGGCAATCGTAAAAATGAATAAAAGTTGAAATTAATGATTTGCGTACTTCATAAATTAAGAAAGAACCATTAAAAACTAAGCAGCGTGAGAAAAATCACTCATATCTTTAGAGAATTTTCCTAAGGTAAGAGTGTTTTATAATAAATTGCAAGGGACAAAAGCCTTTTAATAGTTTCTAGCATTAATACTAAAGTATTTATTGAAATTTCCAATTGTTCACAATAAAAAATAATCATATTTTTCAATGATATGCTTAATGAATGCTTTACAGTAGAAGATCGCCCTTTTTCGCAACAAAAATGAATGTATTTACATCTAAGCTTCACACTCTATAGCTTAGAACCATCCCACTTTCTTTCGGGGGGGGGCGGTAAAATTATCCAAATGAAGAAGTGTCATAAATACTAAATGTACTACATTTAGTATTTATTTAAATGGATTTAAAAAGGACCCCATATATCTCAAATAGCTTAGAGTTTCATAATGTACAAACTCAATGTTGCCGAAAATCGAAAGATTCTTCTAAAGAAACAGTATTATTTTTTTTACAAAAATCGAGAAGAACGGCCGCGAAGACGATGAAAAGAAACTTCCTTGAAGCTCCCTTACCCGTTTGAGCTCTTGTTCCATCTGATCCAGTCGTTCCTTCCTCTTCTTGAGTTTCTTTTCCGTTTCGTCGAGGTTCTTCTGTTTCTCATCCAGTTGTCTTCGGAGGGTTTGTAGCTCCGCGTCTTGTTGAGCCTCCATTTTTCCTTTTTGTCCTTGAAGTGAGCGGATTTCGCCCTGCCGTAAAAGAAGAGAATAGTGCTTAAGGTTTCATGGCTCAAGAGATAAATTTAGCCAAACAAATAGAATTAAAATGTCAAAAATTAAATACAAAGAATAGTATAAAATTATATATAAAGAAGGCGAAAATTAAAAAAAGAAAGAGGAAATAAGTAACAAAGTTAATCAATGCACACTTGTATAAAAAATAATACTTGAAACATTAAAAAATAAAATTTTATATAATTAGCACTAATAATTTCTAGAACGTGCTTTTTAAACAATGATGACAGTATTACTTTCTCAGTTTTATTTCTTTATGCTGATTTTTTTAGTAGAACGATGATATTTATTATTGAATCAAATAAATTTTTATTGAATAAAGCACTAATATATTCCATAAATCATGAAATCTGTTTTGCAGTATATTCAAAATTTCAAGTTGAATGACTGAATTTGATAAATACAATTAAATTCATTGAATGTTTCTTCACTACTATTTTGTCAAATAAAATAAAGTCTTAACCTTTCAAAGGAGACAACTGCTTTTTTAAAAGAAGATAGGGCAATTCCTTCACATTTTTTTCCCACCATTGCTTAAATTATTTAAATAGCACAAGATAAAAAGGGTTCCCTTCCCCACTGTTTTCGGAAAAATTCCACTTTAAAAGGAATTAATTAAAATTGAATTAATTTATAAATTAATAATTGAATTAAATTTATTTAAATGAATTAATTATAAATTATTAAACATATTTCTTTTTGTACTAAAAAAAATGAAGAAACAAGTTATGTATTACCTCTCTTTTCTCCAATTCTTGCACGAGCATTTCCAGTTGAGCTTGAAATCTTTCACGCTCGACACCAAATCCTTTCACTTCCTCTTGTGCTTTCTCTAACTGCTTTTTAAGTTGTTGATTTTCTTGTTGCAACCTTTGAGTTTCGGATTTCTGCCTTTCAAGGTCATTCCTAAGGGACTCGATTTCTCTCTCGTTCGCTGTCGCCTTTCCGGAAAGCTTCTGAGACTTCAACTGTTCGGCTTTCAATTGTTTGTTTTGTTCTCGAGCTTTGGCCAAATCAGCATTGGTGTCTTCTAATTGCTTATGAATGGTAGCCAAAGCATCCAGAGATCGCTCCAACTCTGTTCGTAGGTCTTGGTTTTCATTCACCGTCTCTTGGAGCTGCCCTTCGATTCGCTGCAACTCATTCTGAAGTTTAGAAATTTCTTTTCTATATTTGTCAATTTCTGATTTCGATGCTTCTTGTATTTCGGCTGATTGCTGTCCGACGGATGTTTTTGTGCGTTCCAATTCGGCCTCGTATTCCTTGAGTTGTTTCTGCAAAGATTCTTTCTCATCGGACAATTTTCGAAGCTCTTTCTGTGCCAGTTCCAGTTTGTCTTGCATTTTTTTGACATCCTGTTTCTGTAATGTATCCTTCTCATCAGATATCTTTCGCAATTCTTTTTGAGATAATTCCAATTTGTCTTGCATTTTCTTTACTTCTGATCTCATTCTGTCGTATTCCGCCTGTTGCTTTTCTAGACTGTCTTTCATCTTTGTGGCGTAGCTTTCTGAATCTTCCATGTCCTGCTTTAAGCGCTCGATTTCCATCTGCAAGCGGCTGTTTTCGGACAATGTTCGTTGCACTTCGGCTTCCGATTTGCTCAACAGCTGCTTCAGACGAGCTGCTTCATTCTGGTGGAATTCTATTTCCTTCTGAGTAAACGTGTGAGTGTCTAATTTGGATCTAAATTCTTCTAATGACATAGTCAATGTTTGTACTTCTTTTAGGAGAGCATCTCTTTCATCCTTCGTTTTCAACAATTCTACTTGCACCCTCTCTAATCTATCTCTCATTCTTTCTACTTCTTTGGCTTCTCTTTCTATCTCCTGCTTGGTTCTTTCCTCGGTAACAGCAATCTTTTCAACTCTCGCCTGAGCAGCTTCAGCTTCCTTACGTAATGTTTCTGGATCGGCTTTCTTTGCTTTGAGATCTTGAAGTTTTTTCAGCTCATTCATTGCTTGCTCGTACTTGTCTTTTGCTTTCTCTACTTCTATATGCAACCGTTCTATTTCTTGGTTGTGTTTTTCTCTTTCAGTTAGAGTGACTCCTTTCTCCAAACGAATCCTCTCTATTTCTGACTGCAGTTTTTGTATTTCAGCACTAAATAAATCTTTTTGCTGGCCATTTCTTTCGGCTTCTAAAATTGCTTTTTCATATTTATCTTTGTACTTTTCCAAATCAATACGCAGTCTCTCGAATTCAGCTTGGGATTTTTCTTGGGTATTATGATATTTGGACATCTGTGACTGATAGCGTTCCAATTCAGCCTGGACACTTTCTTTTTCAGACTGCAATCTATCTTTCTCGGTTTGAGCTCGCCTAAGTTCTGACTGAGATTTGTCAAGTTTTTCATATACTTTTTCAACTTCAACTTGTAGTCTAGCAAGTTCCTCTTGAGATTTTTCATGGCTTGTTTGCGATTTCCCAACTTGACTTTGAATTCTTTCTAATTCAATGCTCATATGATCTAAATCAGCTTGAAGTTTATCTCGTTCCGATTGTAATCGTCGCAGCTCTATTTGGCCTTTCTCATGCCTATCTCTCATGACCTCTAATTCCATCTGACATCTATCAAGTTCTACTCTCATCTTCTCTTCTGACTCCTTTGTTTTGGTTAATTGTGAGTAATTTCTGGCGTACATTTCTTTTAAGGTATCGAACTCTTCTAAGGATTTACGTGCATCTTCTTTGGTTTTGTTGGCAATGATGTGAGATTTCTCTATTTCTAGCGTTACTCTATCCAATTCTGCCTGTGCCTGCTCATACTTAGATTGCATTTTGTACAATTCGCTTTGAGAACGCTCTAATTTTTCTACAAGTTTTTCATATTCTGCTCTAGAGAGTTCTCGATCCTCTGCTGCTTTCTGTAGTTGTAATTGCATCTTTTCTTGTTTCTCTCTCAATACATGAAGTTCTGCCTGAGATGTGTCATAATCGATGTGGTATTTCTCCAACTGATTCTGGGTCTTCTCCAGTCTCTCCCTGATAACCTCGAATTCTGCTTGAGAGTTTTCTTTTTCTTTCTGTGCTTTGTTCAGTTGCGTCTGCAGCACATCGATTTTTTCCTGCAGTTTCTCCATCTCGGATTGGAAGACTTCTTTTTCTTTTTGAAGGCGTTGCAACTGACTCTGGGCACGGTCATATTTTTCTCGAGATTTTTCCATCTCGATGTGTGACGTTTCTTTGTCTTTTTGAATTCGTTGGTACTGAATCTGAACTTGGCTCAGCTGCATTTGGAGACCCTCGATCTCGCATTGGGCGCGCTCTCTCTCTGACTGTAATCGTCGGACTTCGGCGTTGGATTTGTCCAACTTTTCTTGAATGCGATCGGCATCCAGTTGCGCCTTATCCAAGAGAGCTTGTGTCTTCTCATGCTGCAGTTGAGCTTTGCTCAGGTTAGTTTGGACTCGTTCGAGTTCAGTCCTCAGCTTTTCTGCTTCTGTCATTGCAGCATCTCTCTCGGTATGGCAACGTGAAACTGCTGCTTGGACCCGATCGTATTCCTCCTGCAGGCTCTCCTTTTCTACTTGAGCGTTTTCCAATTTGGCTTTTAACCTGTAAATTTCTCCCTGAGATCTCTCCAGTTTTTCTTGGATTGCTTCCATCTCTCCCCTGGATCTTTCTTGCTCTGCTTGGTTCATCCTTAATTCGGCTTGGGCTCTTCTCAAATCTGATTGGCATTTCTCTAACCGTTCTTGGAGTCGTATCACTTCTTCCGATTGATAAAGATGACTTTTACCAATCGTGCTCTGAGATTTTTCCAACTCCATCTTCATTCTTTCCAGCTGTTCTCTGAGTCTTTCATTTTCAATGCTGTGCCAAGATGTTTCGCTGCGTTGGCGGTCCCATTCGCTTTGATACTTGTTCTGATCACTCTGGATCTTTTCCAACTCCGCCCTTGCTTGGCCCAGCTCTGATTGGGAGTTTTCGAGCTTGGCTTCCACTCTGTCTTTTTCAGCAGCCACTTTTTCTAGACGAACCTGCAATTTTTCCATCTCGCTTTCCATGCTGTGCATCTTCATTTTGAATTCCGCGATTTCACGTTCGTGCAACTCGCGTTCCTCGTTGCGTTCCTGTTCTGCCCGGTCTCTTTGCTCCCTCAGCTGCTGAATTTGCTTGTCTTTATCGGTTATTGCTTCTTCGAGACTTGAAAGAGCACCCTCTGAAGACGAATGGTGTGCCTGCATTGCTGTCAATCGAGCGCGAGCCATGTCTACCTGGTTGTCTTTTTCTTTGAGTAAATCTTCCAAGTTTTCAATCTAAAAGAAACATTATTATTTGAATGTTAGTTATTATTATACTTAAATTTCACATTACATTACTTTTAATATAGCATTCTTTCTTCGCACAAGAATAAGTTAAGCGTATGATAATGATTCTGACATCTTTCTATGTTATATTAATTTTCTATGTTCATTAAATTTTTATAAGCATAAGTAAGGGGACCGCCTAAGCCAGTATTAAAATTATGAACGTATGAATAAGTAATGATTATTACTCAACTTTATTGATAGAACAAAAGTCATTTAACATTATCGCTGAGAGTTAGCAAAAATATCATTAAAAGCTGTCGAAATAGTGGCATGTCTCCATATGCTGCCTTTTTTTAAAAAAATAGTTGCGATATTTGAGATTATGATTAAAGCTGAAAATGGTGATCTTCATGAGTCTTTCTTAAAAATATATTTATTTGTAAAAATCAAATGGAGAAAACAAAAGAAAGATATGTGAATAAATCCTTTTGTTTACTTAGCTGTAAAATTTTATTTGATGCTACTTCTTTGTATTAGATAAACGCAATGTGAAATTTTATGCAAAACTAACTGAATGAAAAAACACGTAAGAGAAATTATTATAAAAGAAATGAGTCGAGTATGGAAAAAGGTATTACAGCTGACCAAAAACAACGAGCTTTTCTGCTTGTTTGGATAATGAATGCAGTTCTATTCATATATATACAAATGAATTGTTTGAAATACAATCATTTTTGTCTTGGAATAATACAATAATATACATAATACAATCAATTTTGATATGGAAATTGAAATTGATATAAAAGGATATTATTATCCTGTTTTTATATATCCCAACATTATTATACCATCATTATTTTTTTTATCCCATTATTAAAATATTAAGTTATCACTGTTTATATTAACATCATTATATTAAGTCATCACTGTTTTTAAAAAAGTGCGAGGGTTATTTCGGGACGGACCTTGTAGTTTTGAACTTTTATCAGATTATAAGAAAAACATTTATGCTGGCATTCCATGCTGTAATAAATATTCGCCACTTCAGCGAAGGAGAAAGATTCTTATGCAACGGATCATTGGTAGAGTCGATTTTTGAATTTGGAACTTATCGATACCGAAGTTTAAATATTTTCAGACTATTTTAGATCTATGATTAATTGATAAATGTATAATGTATGTTAATGAAAAGCTAAACGATCCAACTATAGCTTTGTTTAATAATAGCTTACCATAGAAATTCATTTTTTCCCATGAATCTGTTATTATACATTGTTTACAGAAGAATTTAATTTGAAATTTATTAGCAAATTTTACATTTTTTCTTCTTATTTGTTAAGAAATATTTGATGCTAAAAATCAAAGTCTTGTATTTTAAAAAGCTGGCTTCAATATTGTTATTTAAAAATGTAACATAAAATTTCCAATGAATTAATTTTTTAAAATTTAAATTTAAAAAAAGTTTGGTAATAATGAATACTATAATCTTATGTATGAAATTATAATTTTTAAGGAATTCAGTTATTCCATTTAATTTATCCTAACAATGGTATGTACAAACTCTTAAATAAAGCATATTTATCTTAAAACTTTTTAATCCTTAAAAAAAAATCTGCTAATTGTCATTAAAAATATTTAATCAGTTTCACGTATTCAACCTTTCTACAGTTTTTAAGATTTATGATGTACAAAACCCCCTTTCTTCTCGCCAATTTATTTCTCTGATAAAGCACTTTCTTGCCCCAAAACAGATCCATCAGCTTTTACCCGATAGGGGAGTAAATTACAACTGATTTGCTGTTATTTATATTTGAAGCGAGACAACTCGAGGGAGGGTGCAAAGAAATCATGTCACCATTAACCAGAGAAATGAGAGGCGAGAGAATGAAGAAATACGAACCTTCCTCTGCAGGACATTGATTTTTCTGTCTTTGATGTCCATGTGGTCCCTCAGTTCTTGCATTTCCTGGCTGAGGCGGGTTCTTTCCTGGGTGGCAGTCATGGTCTGCTGCGTCTTCTTCTCGATGATTTTGTTCTTCTCTTCCAGTCTTTGACGGAGTTCTTCCACCTTCGACAGAGAGAAAAAGGGGGGATGTTTAGTGCCTCAAAGAAATGCAATTCGCTTTTGATACGCCCCACTTAAGGGAGACATAGTATCTTTTATTTTTGACCAAAGACGAATCAAGCATTTATTTTCGGGCTTTGACAAATCCTTTTGAATTAAGTTGGAATACTTGGAATAAATGATAGGATTATTTTGTCTAAGATTCTTTGACGAAGATTTAAGATGAAAACTCAGATTTCAATTTCGCTGTGTTTCAGAATTTTTTATATATATATATATTTTTTTTGGCATTTCTTTATTTTTTTTATATTTTCTGATAAATTAATGAACCAAGATGATAAAAGAAAAGGGGGAAATGTTTAGTACTGAAAGAAATACAATTTGATACACCCCGCTTAAGAGATAGTATCATTAGTTTCAGCTAAGGACTTTTCAAGCATATATTTACGAGCTTTAACAAGTTTCGTAGTAGTCAGTTGAAATACTTGGATAAATAGCGAGTTTATTTTGCTTAAGAAATTGTGGAGGACGCAATCCACATAGCATTTTTGTTTTGTTTCGGGCTTATACACATCTTAGGAATGGCTTGTATTTTTCTGTTGCTAAAAAAGAATAAATTCTTGGCATTTGCTCAATTTTTATTGTATTCTGATAAATAAATGAACCAAGATTACTTCTTAAATAGGAATTTTTTATACGGCTCATCAAAAGCACACTAAGTATTTTTAGTTTCAGTTAAATATCCCCAAGAATTTATTTCAGTCTTAAAATTAAGTTATTTATTTTATTTGAATATGTTTAATGAATATAAAATTTGCACTATTGTACTATCTAAGAAATTGGGAAAAGAAATTAAAAATAAAAATTCAGTTTTCAATTTTGTTATGATTAGATCTTTCACACATTTTAGAACTGCTTTGTTGTTCTTATAATACTGAAAAATAATTAATGTTTTGACATTTGTTTTATTTTTTATGCTTTGATAAATGAATAAATCAAGATGGTTACCAAAATACGAAAAATCATGTCCCACATAAAAGAAAACTAAGCATGCTGAAATTTCGGTCGAAGATGAATCAAGCCTTGATTTATGTGCTTTTACAATTCCTTTACATTAAGAATAAAGTATATAAAGTATTTAAAGTATTTTACTAAGGACTTTATAAAAGAGTTAAAGAAAGAAAAAAAAACCCTCAGAAATTAAATTCGCAATGTTTAACTCGAACATATTTTACTACATTTTAACTCTGTTTTATTTATATTATTAAAAATGGTTCACTTTTAGCATTTGTCTAATTTTTTAATATTTTCTGACATATTATTAAGCGAAAATCAAATAAAATCTGAAATGAAAATCTCAAAAATTTGTTTTAGAAACGTGCATTTATTTATTCATAACGATAGCGTAAAGATGCAATAAATATTATTACTTTGTAAAACATTAACTATGTATAAGTTGAAATCTTGAAAAAAATATCAACTTCGATAAATATTCAAAAACTTCCTTTCACTGACATTGTCACCCAGTGCTAGGCTCATTTTTCGCTCACGTGTTTATATTAATAGGCTAGATTAATTCTGATTTCATGTTCTGTTATCAAAATAGTTTGCCAAGAAAAACTTAAAATATGGCACTGCAAAAATTAAAAATTAAAAAAAAAATACGGTTAATTAATTTTTACTCTTCAGTAAATCGTAATTTAATCTGTTTATGCAACGGCTTTCTGCTTCTTATATAAGGATAATCAATTAGTTTTATTTGTAGTTATACTGTAGACAGATCTTTAATAATTTTAAAAAATTGGTTTCAAGCTTTTTTTAAAATTTTTAATAAGGAACTCGAATTCAAAATTGGTTAACATCATTTGTATAATGACTCTAATACCATGTTTGATACCATCTTATTTTAGCATAAAAAGAGATTTAACTTAAAATTATATTCATACTGTTTTATTCCCTTTAATAGGAATAAAATTTTATCATCGATGATCTTACTACATAAGGCATTTCCATGATATTCCACATCAAAAAAAGTTTTACATTTATTCGGCATTTATTAATAACTTCTAACAGATTTGATGGTAATAAGAAGATTTTGATGATGTTTTCAGAAAGCAACTTTTATATCTATATTATCTGAAAAACAGTTTCCAAATGTAATATTTTATACTGAAAGAAATAACATACAATTTTATATAAAAACTTTTTTTGAATTAAAGAACTACTCAAAAAGTGAATTTGCAAAATAATTAAGTTTATTGATAATATCGTTAGAAATTCTGAAAATGCTTAAATGATTATTTTAAATTATTAAAATTGGAAACTTTTTGTAATTACCCAATATTGGTAATGTAGTTCCAATGATTTAAAATCTATAAATCTGGGGGATCACTCAGTAAGTTTCCTCACAATATTTATAGCGTTGTTCCAATGATTTAAAATCTAGAAATCCTGGGGATCACTCAGTAAGGCTCCTCATAATATTTGTAGTATTGTTCCAATGATTTAAAATCTAGAAATCTGAGAGATCACTCAGTAAGGCTCCTCACAATATTTGTAGTGTTGTTCCAATGATTTAAAATCTAGAAATTTAGGGGATCACTCAGTAAGGTTCCTCACAATATTTGTAGTGTTGTTCCAATGATTTAAAATCTAGAAATTTAGGGGATCACTCAGTAAGGTTCCTCACAATATTTATAGTGTTGTTCCAATGATTTAAAATCTAGAAATCTTGGGGATCACTCAGTAAGGCTCCTCATAATATTTGTAGTGTTGTTCCAATGATTTAAAATCTAGAAATCTGAGAGATCACTCAGTAAGGCTCCTCACAATATTTGTAGTGTTGTTCCAATGATTTAAAATCTAGAAATTTAGGGGATCACTCAGTAAGGTTCCTCACAATATTTGTAGTGTTGTTCCAATGATTTAAAATCTAGAAATTTAGGGGATCACTCAGTAAGGTTCCTCACAATATTTGTAGTGTTGTTCCAATGATTTAAAATCTATAAATCTTGGGGATCACTCAGTAAGGTTCCTCACAATATTTGTAGTGTTGTTCCAATGATTTAAAATCTAGAAATCTTGGGGATCACTCAGTAAGGTTCCTCACAATATTTGTAGTGTTGTTCCAATGATTTAAAATCTAGAAATCTGGGGAAATCACTCAGTAAGGTTCCTCTTCCTATTCATCGTCCAATAATACCTCAGATGTCATTTAGTACTTGTACTAAGTATTTAACACTAAAAGATTTTTTTTTCTAATGTGTTTAGATGAGGGGTCCTTAGTGGTGTTCACACTGTACTGTAGTTATCTATAGAGAAACTTGTCTTCCAGTAGTTGTCCTCTAAATCAAATGAAAGTATTATGCATATTTCTTTCATTATAAACCTTTCCTCCCGATTACTTTGAGACCGGACATGCAGCATTCTTCATCAGATGCTGTTGAGAAAAACTAGGAATTTTAACTCACGTCTGCTTGAAGCATGTTATAATGTTCTTCTTTGGCGCATAATGATTCCTTGAGTACAGCTATATGGCGCTGGTAGTCATAGTGCTGTTCCTCTAACGTCTTCATTTTGGCATTCATGGCGAGAATTTCTTGGTCCCTTTTATTTAATTCAATTCGAAGCTCATCCACCTGAAATGACACGAAAACAACTGAAATACAGCAAGAAGAAAATTCAGAAGCAAAATTTTAAGTTGAATCTTCTGATATGTATTACATATAATCACGTGCCAACATGAATTTTGAAGGATTCGAATTTTGGATGTCAGTAATTATCCAACACTTCTGTTGGATAATTCATCATCGTCACAATTGTGCCTAGCAGTAATCTGCACATCATTACAGAAATATTCAGAACAATGTACCTAGTAAGAGGAAAATTTTACCATGGTAAGAAATGAATTTTGTACAAATTAAATTAAAATAATTAGATATTATTATTAATAATTGCTTCTAGGAACAGTTGGAAATGGAATCTGTAAGTGTAAAGATTGCATAAATCCGTTATCTTCAGGTCTTACGCAGACGTATTGCTTGTTATCATTAAACATTCAATCACTTCTGATTACCTGCGATTATGAAATCCTTCAGAATTCCCCCTTTAAGCTATATCCCTATTGAAGAATATTAAAACATTATCAAAGAATTTCATTTTGACTGTTCATTTTGACAGATGTTCCTTCGACTTGAAAAGTGAAGACCCTAGATATAGAAACCCTAGAAATTTCCAATATTTTTTCGGATGAATAATTTGCTAAATCCTCTAAATAAATCGAAATATTCGCTTTAATAATAATTTGCATTTAATTCATTTTGAAAATCTTCCAGAGAATTGCTATTATGCACAATGTTCGTGGCATTAAATGAGTAGACATTCAAGAACATTTTTTTTTTAAATTCACCGATTGAAAAACTATACTAATAATAGCACACCACGAACCCTTTATGAAACTTGAATAGATTTAAATTTATAATAGCAACCACAAAAATACAGTTATCATAAGGAAGAACACTCATTTATTTCAGAAAAATTATAATAAAAACTTTTCAAAACATTATATAAAAACATAGATTACGAACTGACTGACACAGAAATACATAATACATATGATTCTTTTTAACTTTTAATTCATTATTATCCCGATCGATAAGGCAAGATAAAATTGAAGGTGCATTTATTTATTGTGATCTGGGAAAAATATTTATGTATAATGCTTACATTGAAGCAATAGATCGACTAGTCATTTGTTCTACATTTATGATTTGCAAACAGAAATATTTCTTTTCGTCGAGTGAATCATGCAAAAATGTCTAAATGCTCTGGTTTAAGATAAAATAATCACATTTTTTTTTCTCATTATATGCCGAATTTCAAATAGTTGAGCAGAATTTTCCCGCTTATTACCCATAAGTAAGCAGCTCACATTAAATAATATTAACAGAAATTATAAATTGCATCTGTAGTTCAAATCAAAATCACATTCTCGCATACACTCTTATAAACTTATTATGCGAAAAAAAAAAACACGCCTTACATGGCATCGGCGTGCAACAGCTACGAAATATTAACTTTTGGCGTGAATTTAAAATTTTTATTGAATCGATCTTGTTATACTTGGCGAGTTATTTGGCGATTAACTTTAGTCATACATTAATAATATCCCAAAATCGAATTTTGTTTTAGACACGCTGTTCTCAACAGATTGAAACAAAAATTTGACACAAAACTGCACTTGTAGTCACAGATTCTCATACCAAATTTGATATATTTAAGTGGTGTTTTTGAATTATCACATTTACATGTTTCTGAATGTACAGACCGACAGACAGTCAACTCGTAGTTGGATTTAGCTCAAAATTTGACAGGTGTCTACACTACAGTTGTTAAATATGTATACCGAATTTCATCTGTCTAGTTCTCTTCGTTTTGTAATTATCTTGTCAACTTAACTTATATTCGAACAGCCGACTTCCTCTGAATAGATTTTACTCAAAATTTAATAGATATATGCCAATTTGATGTCGTGACCACATACCAAATTTCAATCGTCTAGCTCAATGCGTTTTTGAGTTATATTTATCATAGACAGCCAGACGGGCGGACATTTTCTAAAATTGTGTTTTGCAAACTCAGGGAAGTTTAAAACGTGGAAATTTACTAAAACCTCTTGTTCGAATTTTTTGCCAATTACTATACTTTTTCTATACTACATATAGGAGAAAGTCAAAATTAAATTAAAAAAACTTTACATAATTTTAAATTTCATTGTTTTTTTTAAATAAATATTCATAGAAATAATCCTTCACATTAATATTTTAGTTAATGGATTTCCTTCTTTTTTTTACAGCTAACAATAAGCTTTATGATAACATATAATTGGTGCATATTTAGATTCATAGGCGCTTGCACCTTCCTTCAAACTAATGATTCAATCTCTGTCGACATTTTCAAAATAATCCATTCCCTTTCAGAATCAGAATTCATTTGGGAACGTTATGTATACATTATACGTTAGTGCTTTTCTTAATGTTAATGGTAAAGTTAAGCGCAAGATGTCTTAGAGTAGCTATGGCAGCCCGCGATGTTGACCCTTTGCCATAGAATAGAATTACTCGCATTTGTAGCTCAGGAAATCTGGTTATTTAGCTAATGGATCCTGCTGTCTGCTTCAAAAATTGTTTCTGCATTACTCGCGCCAAGTTATCATCGGATATTTCTTACTTTCATGAAATATTGATGAACTTATGAATAGAAGAGAAGTAATATATTTTTTTCTTATTGTTATTATAGATTGAATTGAGTTAGAATTATTTGGTAAGTCTGAAACATATTTGCCAAGTCCTTATTACATCTTCCGGCCTTTTATTTTTCTGCCTAGAACTTATACAACTACCTGCTGAGGATATAACGGATCAAGTTAATGATTGTGGTTAATGTTTGGGTATCACGAAAAGACGAAAAAAGGGGAGGCAGTGAAGTAACCTGACAGAGACAAAATGGTATTTGTTTTAACTCATAATATTAATAAAAACTATCATATATTCATTTTTGAACTATTTATCACTTCTTTAAAATGTTTAAAATGGTAAAAAAGGCTGTTTTAATGTAATTAACAGCAATGCCTAAAATACGGACGGAAAAAATCTCCGTTTGGGATTTTCTGCTTCAAATTGCAAATATGCCCTAGATTTATTTCATTCTTAAATCAAATTTTATTTTAATTCAAAGTAAAAGTTTAAAACGCGAAATTTAAGAAAAAAGGATAATTAGATTTAGTATAAACAATAAATCCATAAATATATTGTTAGCACATAATGCATTTAATTTATTTCAACGAGTAATAGGCAGTTTTAACGTTGTTCTCTTGAATATATGCAAAGTCGTGTTATCGTTTGCATACTTTATGCAGGGTCAAGTTATCATTAAAATGAATGGTACAGTGACCAGATGTGGAGAATAGTTGCAATTTCTGGTTCTCTGTCCTGGCTTCACTAACCTGCCCCTTTCCGGAAAATCAAAAATGCCTATGCACATACGAGGTTTAAGAAATTGAATTTAATTGAATGAATGAATGTAATGAAATTAATTAATGAATTTAATGAATGATTTTAATGAATTTAATTGAATTTAATGAAATTGAATGATAATAATCTTGAAATTTTGCTGATAGGAATAGTTTTATAAATCCTCACTTTTTGGCATATTTTATAATATTCTTTCTTTTTCGAAAAATTTCATTTTACGCTATGTTTGTCCTTTATTGACAATTTCTTTTTTTTTACTCAATATTTTTTTCTGAATGGATATTGTCCACTACATTTCAAAAGAAAGTATGCGTTTGACCATGATGGAACTTTGAAAAATCCTCGATGTAATTATTTAACCTCAAAATAGTATTTTAAGGTAAAACACATCTATTTACGTATGTCTTTGGAATGTCGTAGAGCATCTAATAGATCTTCACAGGGTCGATCTTCATTAAATAATTTTTTATAGAAACATTATATACTGTAATTGTTCTCATGACATGACTTTGAGAAAATTTTTGTAAATATTCACTATGATCCATTGAATCTCAAAAGTGATATATCATACACACTAATATATACTTTGAGTGACGAAAAGTTCATAGTGTTACAGCTTCACGCCGATAGATGGCGTATCTGTCGAGTACAAAGTTCTGTTAATTCCTTTTTTGTATCAGAACGTAGAGTGTGTAAGAACGATTCTGTGAGAGAGACGAGGCATCCAACTGTGAGAGGTGTCCTAATCTGTAACAGTCTACATGAAGTGGCACAAAAAATGTGTCCGAAAATAAAATGGTGTTCACCAGAAGGAAATGAGTATTATTTGTAGAGAATTACACATAGAAGGCCATCATGCTCAGAGGATATGAAACAGAGGCGAATTTAGGTAATTTGCGGGCCTCGGTAGTGTATACTATGGAGCTATTTTTTTTAACAAACTGTAAAAATTAATTTTACATTTCAACACAGTATTAATACGTTAATGGTTAATATTAGAAGTCATTTTTTTACTTGATTACTTTGCGAAAATATATTTATCATTATTTATCTATCATGACACCAGTTTGCCTGACATTTACGTTTGCACATAATATTATTAAAGCAGACATTCACTGTTATTTCATATTTTAATTAAAAACGTAAGCGGTGTAAACATATATGAATCTAATTAATTATACTTGATAGCAGTATCCTAATATTTTATAATGGATTAAATCTGAATATTTTACAAATTTATTTATTTGCAAGTATGAAAATAAAGTTTTTTTTAATCGAACTATTCTCTGTATAGCAGCAATAAGGGGCTGAGTAGTCAAAAATCCGCCATTGTTTGGAAATGGCGGATAATGGATACAGAATCATTAGGCAACTTATATTAGTGACATCATTGAAGAAATTAAAGGTATGAAAACACCAAAAGGAATGCATGCACTGTTAAGAACAAAATGTTGAATCTGAAAACTCATTAGCAATTATTTTCAAAAAGGATGATCAAACGTACCTAACAGAAAAGAAACGTGAATTAGAAATCGTTTCTTTTTAAAATATTATGCATTTCGAGTCATCCTGTATTTGAGTTTTCAATAAAAACTGTATCCCACAATCTACATGCACCGAGAATTGTTTTTGGGATAGCTTAATGATTCGAAAATAGCTAGCTAGTTCATTTTAGCTGTTTCGAAAACGCTTGTCTATTTTAAGTTATTAGAACAAAATAGCATCGTAAAGAACATGAAATTCCAGTTATTTTGAATTATCAGCATTCTGTTGTACTCATATTACAGTAATTTTGGAAATTATGAAAATATATATAATTTCCTTTAAATTTTCCTTAGAAATCCATTCTTACCTCTTTTAATCTTCCTAGATCTTTGTCTTTGGCTTCTAGAAGGTTTTCTAAATGTTTTGCTCGCGTCTCACTTTCGTACAATTTTGTTTTCAGCCTTTCCATCTCTTTCCTTTCTTCTTCGATCATTTTATTTCCTTAGGGAAAATACAAAAGTAGTTTTATATAATTTTAATGTATTATTTATAGAACATTTTTGAAAACATGGTTAGAATATTTTTTTAGCAATGCATTCCCATTATTTTGATAAAAACTCAATTAACATCTTATATTAACATTCACTAAAATAAACGTTTTAAAGCTATAAATTGTTCTAATATAGTTTTGATATAATATACTAGCATTCAACACACAAATGCAAAATTATGGCTAGAGTAAGATACATAATACTGTAGGAACTTTTTATATTTAAGTTGTAGAATACAAAAATTAATAAATAATTAAAAACAAAAAACCGCAGCTAATTAGTTGAGATGTTTTTTAAAAAATATAATTTATAAATGTAGCTACATAGTTTATGTTAAAATAATGGTCATTATTTAAAATTAAATATATTAATAGCTTCGTAAATAATATCCAAAATATTTTAATAGGTAATTAAAGTTTTATATTCGACTAATTAAACTTTGAATTTTTGGCAATTTTAATACAAATCAAAGAATAGTGGTAAGATTATTACGAAAAAGACTACAATATAACTTTTAAGTGATGTTTTAATTGAATAAAATCTGTTTATGTTAGAATAGAAAACACAAATCCTTTCAATTACTTTATGCCTGCTTCTGAGATAAAAATACAAATTTAACAAAATCTATGCACAGATTGAAAAGCAAAAACTTGATGAAAAAATTTTTCGCATTTAAAAAGATGTATTCAAAGAAAAATAAAAAATAAAAATAAATCTTTTTTTTTTTGTACTTGAAGTAATTATTAGATAAAATAAGGTATATATGACAAAAGTATCATTTTTTCTTTTATTTTATGCATTTTGTGATATTTCAAAACAAAATCTCTATAACTTTAAAAACTTAAGAATGGATTGCATATTTTTATAAATCGTACGTATATATTTTTACGCTCTCATATGAACCTGTCTCTGAAAAAAGAATGAGTTCTTCAACGTCCGTAAGTAGTCGCTTACTTGAAAAAATATGTCGATTTTTTTTTTTTTTTTTTATTAAAAGTAACTCAAAGCCTAACAAAAGAGTCGTTTTAACTGCAGAATATTTACGTTGGTTAGTATAAGGAAATGAAGGAAATTGAATCGATTAAAAAGAATATTATGGCTGTTAAATAAATTAACCACAATCTTATTATTGAAATTGGAATGAAAAAAAGGAGTCTAAAATACATTATTTCCAGGAAAAAAATATTTGGTGTGACAATGGCGAAGTTTTCAAACAAAGCAATTAAAAAAAAAAGGCACGAAAAAAAAAAGAATTATTGCAGCTGTTTCAACAGCACAGGAAACGTCCCCCAGTCTAAGACAAAACTCCTTATCGGAAACATTGCTTTTGTAAATGACTAAAATCCGTTCTGTAATGGCTTCGCTTTTAAAAATAAAAAATTCCTAAAACAATAATTGCAGATTTTTTTTTTCAATTTCATTTGCGTCTCGATGATTGTTTTCTTCAGAATTCTCGTAGGTCGCTTATAATAAATAGCTTCCAGTTCATTTTATTTCTATCAGTAAAATTTATCTTGGCACATTCATTATCTTTTTATTAAGTGATGGACTTTTTTAGCTAGTTTAATTATATTTTCAAAACTTCTTAATCAATATAAAAATGAATCTTTTGTTCCAAATTTTTGTCATACTAAATATAAAAATTTAAAAACTCTATTATTAAAAATTTTTATTAAAAGTTTATTTATTAATTTAAATACTTTTATTTTATCAGATTAATTTTTTTAATAAAGTCAATATATTCTACATTTTTATTTAATCAGTTTAAAGCTGTTTTATTTTAACATTATTTCTGAACATTAGTTACGTTACAATAGCATTATTTATTTTATTAATGTTTTCATATAGTTATTAGCTTATACTTAAATATGAAATTATTTTAGACTATTAATTATGAATGACATCGTTATTAATTAAAGGACATTTCAACTTTCGCAACATCATTGACAACAAACGTGTAAAATCTAATTAAAATTAATCGAATTGGTTTAATGTTTCAATGTATTTAGAGGAAGAATATTCTTTATGCAAAACAGTGTCAGCAACGTCATACGTAATTTTCAAAATTAAAAAATTTTGTCAGCAGACTAGGAATAAAAAAATATGCTGTTGCATTGCTAAAAATATGCCTTGCAACATTAAGCTAGTCGAAATACTTTTAGCAGAAGGACTTCAACAAATGTCCCACCATCTGGATTTACCAGAATCATTAAGTTGGCAAATATTTGGTCAACTGAAAAAGGATTCCATGATAACGGCAAGTGCTAAATGTCTTTGATCTAAGTGTACTTTATCGACTTCAGAAGCAACTCTGAATGACTGAGATGTTTGCCGAAGATTAGGTAAGGTCATCCACATGCAGCAACATGAATCGAAGGTTATTATCTGCCCATAAAAACCACTCGGAGCAAAAAAGGAAAAATTAAAAATAATCCATTTATCCGTATAGTGTTTTTAGAAAATTAGAGGAGAAGATTTGACATAAGCTATACAAAATCTTCGTCTTTAATACGATTTGTATAAATGCATATGTTTTATTTGCATTATGAAAACAGTAAAGTATCGAAGGGTGCAAAAATACTGGATAGATAAACATTACAACTGGAGGGGGGGGGAGGGTCAAGCTCTTTTCAAGAATGAATTAAGATTCTGTTTGAAGTCAAATAATCTCGCTTCTTAATGTGGAGAAAACGTGTTACGAGAAATGATGTGAATTTTATGGGTGAAATAATATAAATGCCAGGTAATGATTTAATGTCTTGGTCAGAAATAAGAACAAGCGGTTGTACAGATCTGTTTGTCATCCTAAATAGCAATTCGATGGAAGAAACAGAAACGAGACTCTTGAACATTTTGTGTTTTTGATATTTTCTTAAAATCAACGATAATACCTTCATTTCAATGAAAAACAATGCTTCCCGTCTCAGAGCTTGTCTTAAGGGAAACTAAAATTTGGAGGAAGATATCAATTGCATGGAGTCCAATTATCACCCAATATGAATCCATTACAGCATGATGGGACGTTATAAGGAAATGCATTGTTGCTCGACCAACATCTCTTTTTGACATTTCGAGAGTTTTATTTATTCTTTTAACATCCAGCCTGGTAAACCTCCAGCATTACCCTAACCTTTTAGCCATTTAAGCACTCATAATTACAAGCTACTCGAATGCTCTGCTCATATTTGAGCTAAGCGGAACTTGCGTACACAGCGAGAAAATAATTTGTTTACATTTAGAAAATCATTTAAAAATTTGCAGAAATTTTTACTGATTTTTTTCAAATGTACTTATTAATATTATCCTAATATTTTATTATTCATAAAATTTGTATAAACTCATTTATTTGGCAACTAGGAAAATGAGATTCTATAACTGACCTGCTTGCGGTCCCTTCTTAGCCTAGTGGTCAGTAGCAAATTATATGTTTAGTTGGATATCCGCCACTGTATTTTAGTAAATTAGTTTACTAAAATAAGGAATAATAAAGAACTATATGTTCGCTTATACTTACCTATGCCTTTATTCTGAAGCATTTCCATTAATTTCTTAATGCTTTCTTCTCTAGCTGCTAGAGTCTGTTTTTGAGTTTCTATCCGCATTTCAAGTTCCTTCACAAAAAAAAGTAGTCATTATAAATACTTACAGACATTAAAATGTGTCTTAGTTGTATTAATAAATTATAAGATGTTTCCATCTAAACGAGTTGTTATCCTGTTAACAATATATCGGATATGATTGTCACAATTTAATTGGCAAAAGTTATAATTTAAAAAATCTCATGCATATTGTACATAAAAGCATATTTCAGACTGCATAAGAAATAAAACTTAAATTTCTCAAAGGTCCTTATGTCTAAGGTTCTACTAGCAATTATTTTTATTTTTCAGTTCACAGGAAATTTTATAAATATTTTATTATTATTATTTATTTATGTAATTTTAGTACCACAGCTAATATAGCTTATTTATCAATTACTCATTTCTGCCTTTATATTCCTCTCGGCAAGTTGGAAGGTAAAGGTAGATTTCTTTTCATCTAAGTTACTATTTTCAAACTGCTTTCAATCTTTAGACAAAAACCAATGGGGGACAGTCTTCCCGAAACATTCTCGCATTTCCTCCATTTAATTCCCCCCCCTCGTCTTCCCGCATGAAATTGTGGATTTTAGATAAGGCCTCGAATACCTTGAATGGCGTTGGCAAATGCCAACAAAGTAGTTACAAATTACAGATCTAGTGATAATTAGAAAGTACAAATCTTTTGCAATGAATATACCACTTCTACTGAATCGATTTTGAGGATACATGTTTTGGAAGCCTTTTTGCAGACCAAAATCTGACATGTGAATTAAAATTATAAGCACAAATTTCATTGATTATTATCGCATTTGCATGAATGAGAAAGAATGGACCAACAAGTGATCAATCACGTGACAAATTTGGTTCAAAATTTCATACGAATCTCTATTTTATATGCTAAACCTGTGCACCAAATTTTATTTACACAGCTCTTTGCATTTTGTTATTATTCTGACCAGTGCTCAAACAGCCAGACAAATAGACTTCCTTAGAGCAGATTTTGCTCAAAATTTTATAGAAATTTACTAATTTGATGAAAAGACTGTTTATGAAGTTTTATTTGTCGACCTCAAAGCGTTTTAAAGTTATCTTTGTAATAAGCAAATAGACTGATTGACAGAGAAAAAAAAATTCAAAGGAATGACTCTGCAACTAACGGCTAGAAAAAATTTGAATTACATAGTTTGATGGAAAGCAGTAACTGTATTTTACATCTTGAATAAATCTTTATTAATACTATAAATATAAAACCAATCTTAAAAATTTATAAGCTTCGTACAAGAAAGAGCATTTATTGCATTTTGTGCAATACAAGGAAAAAAACTGCTTTTTTTACAAGGGAAAAAAACAACTAAATAAAAAATTATACATAATACGCAATATTGCATCTGTCCTTCGTCCAGTTATTGAATTACAGAAGTAAAATAGTAAATTAAATTGCACTGGATATTTATTTAAGATATGTGCTAAGAAGATGAACGAAGTATTTTGCATTATTATTACAAGAATTATTAATAATTGCTAAATTGCTTCTAATCCAACGACCTCCAACTTTGCTAGCAACTTTGGTGCCCAGTTGGCAGCGAATTTTAAGACAAAAGCAATGCTTTCCGGAAAACGCAAGAATCAAAACACTATATTTGTTAAACCCTGGATCTAAAGTTTTTCCTAGAAAAATGCTATGTGACATCATTTTGCGTCAGAAAACCTATATAGATGACGAGATTCAGTCATTCTTTTTTTGTAAATGTTGATCGCATGCGAGCTATCTAGTTCATATCATTGAGTGCCTCAACTCAATGATATACTAAATAGTAAGCCTCAACTGCTTACTATTTAGCAATTTGCTATCTTCTTGTGTTTTTATTGTTTACAAGTGTTGTTCTTTGCACACATCTTGGTTATGCTTTGTCCGTATTTTCAAGAATATTTGTAAATTAAACGTCATCTTTCACTATTCAGTGTGTTGGACTTCTTTTAACATGCACACATTGGACTATCTGGATCTTAAAGGATAACCATAAGAATACTAATAATGAGCATTTATGGCTCGTTTACATCTTTTATCCTGAGTATATTTAACCCTGAAAGTAGTATCTTTCCACTATTTACACCACAAATTCTCTGATTCCTTGACACATGTAAAAACAAGGTAATACTGTGATTGAAAATAATGTGTTGAGAAAAAATATATCTTCACCTTTATTGTTTCTCGAAGGAGGTAAATTTCTTTGGTCATATGTTCCTTCTCTGCATAGAGAGCCTCTAGGTGTTGGATGTCGGCTTCTGGATTGCGCAGGTGCGCCATTCGCAGTTCTTCTTCCAATTGCTGGATTAAGGCAGCTTGTTTCTAAAAAAAGAATATATACGAGTTTTAAACCAAAAATCTATTTATTGCAGGTTTCGATTTCACAATGATATTATTATCAAACAGTGACAGACTTCCAACAGGACAGACAGGTTAGGCAGCTAGATAGTGCCTCAAAACTGAAACAGAACCGCAAACAGGTCAATTAAAAAAAAACTGTATTTTCCTAATTGGCAAATGAATGAATTGTTAAATATTTTATGAATGATAAAATATTATACTGGTATTAAAACCTTATCAAGTATTATTGTTCACATTTATATATGTTTTATTACGTTCACTTAGCTATAAGAATATTTATAAAAAACCGAATATTTGCTTCAATAAGGTTATGTATAAAGGTGGATATCGGGCAGCCTGGATACTGGATAAATAAAAAAAATGCATATTCATAAAATTTATAAAATAAAAAATAATTTGACCTAAAATAAATCATTATCATGAAACTAAATTGTTCATAATATTAAAAAAGGGGTCCCATAATGAACATTGCCTAGGGCCTCAAAATATCGAAATCCGCCGCTGCTTCCCAGTCAACTTTGCATACAAGCAGGAAAATGAAAAAAAAAATGCATTACGAGATTTCAGACTGTAATAAGTTTGGAAAAATATGACTTATAAGCTATTACTTTTTTTAGAAATGTCAAATTTTCGAAGGATGTAATTGTTTTATAAAAGTAAAGTTCACATGAATTTCGAGAAACAAAATACTATTTCTTTTCTTTCTTATTTTAATATAGGATTTTACCATATATGCATTATCACATTACCAAGTTAACGCGTCCTCATATGGTCAAACTTAAAGGAACCTTTGTTACAGAATAACAAAAGTACAAAAATATGTAGTTATCTTAATTTTTCTAATACTGCTCTTTGAAAGGTTAAATTATAAAATTTCTTATTGCGGTTTTTATCGCATATTTTAATTTGAATAACATTATAGCATTGAAATATAAAAGGCTCGTTAAGATGTTGAAAAAGCAACATATATCACATGTATATACCGCACATAAAAATGTCTGTAACTGAAACGAAGAATAACTATTTATGAAAAATATTACATCTTTATTTTTTATTATATCTCCATTTATTACAATTTTTTCTATCGTTTTTTCAACGAGTGTGTCTGAAAGACTTATGGTAACATTATTTTGTTGCTTATTTTTACATTAAAAGAAGTGTAATCAATATTTCTAATGTTCCAGATGTATTTGCCATTCTTTTCTTAGACGTCAAAAATAGCTTCCATCAGTTAAAATAATGAATTCTTGGGGCCAGAACTTATTTATGGAAGAAAAATATTATTACATCAGACAGCATGTGATCGCAAGTTTCTTCATTCTTTTTGAAATATTAATAGTTGTTATTATGAGTCAAACAATAGATATTTGAACATATTCTCCATAACAGATATATATTTTTAAAATTAAAAAAGATATCTGCTGCAAATGTTTCACGGAATTATCGTATTTCAATAAGTTATATTTAGAAAGACTTGCAGAAACAATAAATGTTTTCTTTAGAGAGATTATTTCTTATCTTTGGAAATATTTTAAGAATCAAGCAATTTATGTCAAATAATGTTTGATTTTTAAGCATTTCTAAAGTAACTTTATGGCATTAAATAAAATGAGCCGAACTGAACAATTGTAACAATATTTTTTATTTTTTTATACAAAAAAAAGACCTGTAATCTTTAAAAAATTCGAATTCGTTCATTCGTTTTCATCTTACTTCTCTGAATTCGAATTATGTTGATATTTGTGTTGCTCAGTTTGTGAATGCGAAAACTCAAATGTACTAGTCAAATGAAATCTGGTATGCAAATTTGTAGCCAAACTTACAGCCAATTTTACACCAAATTTATAGAGATTGCTATCAGGTTTTATATGAAATCCATTCAGAGGTAATCTCTTTGTATGGCTATTTGAGTTCATGATAATTATGAAGCGTAAACAGCTAAATAAACAAAATTTGGCAAATAAGCTTAGCATACATCTAAAATATAGATATATATATCAAATTCAGAATGCAATCCGTCAAAGGGTCGAAAGTCGATCAATCTGCACTTCCTCAAGCCTATAAGCGCGTTAAATTAAAAACGTAACAATTTAATGAATGAAATTTGGTATTCGATTTTATGACGACAATCGTAGTTCTGCATCAAATTTTGGTTTCAATCGATCGAAAAAAAATCCCATCTAAAATAAATATTCGATTTTATGGTACTTGTATTTTAACTGAATGCCAGCGATTAATCGTCAAAAAAAATCGCCAATGACTTCAGGTAAAACAGAATTACCGATTTTGTTACTATATTAAGGAGCATATAAAACTCGTATATGGGATCCTGATAAAATAACCATTTCTTATAAAAAAGTTTGAGCATTCGTGACTGTCAGAATATGGACGGAGGAGGATAACATCTGTATTAGAACTTCTGTATTATCTGTATTAGAAGAGAAAATTTTGGGGGGATCATTCACACTCGTTTAAATTAAAATAGTAATTAAACAAAATAATTAAATCGCACTTTTAATACATTTTTATATATCAGCTAGACCAAACAATTTCCCTGATATGCTTGAAAGGAGATTTATCTTATATATATTATTGATTCATCGATTTTTCTGATTCGAATGACTTTTGAATATAATGTTGAATACATATTATATTCGAAATTCGGTTGAACCATTGATGCTTTCAGTTTAATAGAAAAGGTCCATACAGTTTATTATCACTATTCAAAGCGAAAGTATGGAAAATGAATGTAGTTGCCTTTTCAAATGTATGCAGAATATCGTAATCTAATAATAGAGGTTATAGAATGGCACGTGTTCGGGGAGCGGAGGGGCATGAAGGGGATAATGGAACATCGTTCTGTTTCCTAAGGTTCGGATTGTCAATGATAAATGAGATTGCAATTACAATAGCAAGTTTGGGACTTTAGAACATGGTAATTTATTGTTCGTCAGCTCTTATTGTGCTGTTATAAGTCTATATTTGCTGTTTTAAATGTAAGAAAAACTTTTATATGTATGTAACAAAGCGTACTCTTGACCTTTTCTATAATAAATATAGTAAAAGTATACAATTTTGGTACGCTTATTGTGTCATAGAATGTTTATAGAATTAAATGTCATTAAATACTCCATAGACTGACCCTTTAAATATTGTTATTGCATCTTCAGTTCTGTAAGTTAACAATTTTTTTTAATATAAAATATAGCACATTCAATGAAATTTGATAATATTTATCTCAATATTCTGCAACCAAAGTCAAAGCTTTATGTGATGAGTTCTGTATGTGTTCTAGTCTGATAGAATTGCTGGTTCACCGTTTAGTAGCATTATCTTCTGAATTCTAATTTCATCCAATTTCGAGATTTTATGAAGAAGTATAAGAAGTATCCATTTACTATTATAAGTATCTATTTAATATATTATATTCTTACTATTATATATTATATTCTTACTATTATATATTATATTCTTACTATTATATATTATATTATATTATTATTATATATTATATTATTTAATATATTATATATTATACTTACTGTTATATAATGTTATACTATTTAATATATTATATTATATTTATATTCTTACATAATAGAAAAAGCTTTGTTGAATGGCATAAAATTGTTTTAAATTTAAAATGCTTCATAATATGATTATAAATACTCTACTTAGGATGTATCGATTTTCATCTCCAAAAGCACGCAAGTTTTTGATTTTTATAGTTGAGGTATAAAATTTTAAAAATTTGTAAGCTCTTGATATAGATTATTATATTTTCTACTTATAAAAGGATGTAATATTATTTCCTTGTGAATATTATTTCCTACTTGTAATATTATTTCCTTGAGAAGTTAATCCCATGATAGAAAGACTGTTTTACAGGTATCTGTAATGGATCCTGAATGGATGCCATAATAATGACATGCCTTAGCCACAAAAACGAAAATTCCAAAAAACTACTGGAATTTTAGCGATATATAGATTGGGAACGAAGATACGATATCTTTCTAGAAGCTTCTTTGCCTTGTCACAGAAAGTGTAAAAATCCGAGAGTAATCAACTGAGTTGAGCTCAATTGAGTATTTAGTAGTTGAGTCGCGAGAGCATGGCTGAGTGAGGATGTCTCTCTTGGAATTTTCACTAAGAGCTTAGTGCTCTTAGGGTTGTTTAGTAAGAATATAATATATTAAATAGATACTTATAATAGTAAATGGATACTTCTTATACTTCTTCATAAAATCTCGAAATTGGATGAAATTAGAATTCAGAAGATAATGCTACTAAACGGTGAACCAGCAATTCTATCAGACTAGAACACATACAGAACTCATCACATAAAGCTTTGACTTTGGTTGCAGAATATTGAGATAAATATTATCAAATTTCATTGAATGTGCTATATTTTATATTAAAAAAAATTGTTAACTTACAGAACTGAAGATGCAATAACAATATTTAAAGGGTCAGTCTATGGAGTATTTAATGACATTTAATTCTATAAACATTCTATGACACAATAAGCGTTAGGAACGAAGATACGATATCTTTCTAGAAGCTTCTTTGCCTTGCAACTTTTATGCTGCTGTTTAATGCAAATTCTGCTTTTGTATACACTTCGGTTGTGTGTTGCTTCTGCGTACTCGTGTCGAACAACTAGTCTTTTTCTGTTATTGGTCCTTTCGGATTTTTCACTACACAAACCATGGCTGAACTTTTTATTATACATAAAAAAGGTATTTTTATAATAAGTTTTCTAAGTTATATTAATATCGAACTCATTTGAAATGAATTTCTTATATAGTCTTGGGAAAATATTTGAAAAGGAAAAATGCTACTAAATGTAAATAATAAAAAAAAGAGAGAGATGAACCCCTTGTCTGAAACATCGTAGCATGATAATAATTTGAGATTGATTCTTCCCTCCTTATCTTATTTTAAGAATTTCAATTTATTTATACAAAATAACGTGTACACATAAAATGTATTTATTATATTAGCATAGTATAAGCGCAGTTAGTAAAATAACGAAAACACTGTTATAAAATATTCTAAAATTAAGTTACAAAGAGAAGTATTAAAAATTCGATTATTCTTAAACTAATTAAGATACGTGCCAAATTCATTACAGTCCTTCAATAAATCCGGACATTTCTTTTTATTTTGAAACTAATTACAGCACAATAAAACTATAAATGCCTCTCGCTATAGAAATAGGTTATCTATAAGCAAATGAAATGTTTCTTCAAATAAGGAAGTGTCTGGATATTTAGATTTACATAAGCTTACATTTTTTTTTAAACATCAACACCCAACTTCGAACACCTATCTGAATTATTCAGATCAAAATAACTTAAATACATTTGACATTTTGTAAATTCAAATAAACAATTGAAGCGTTACAAGTAATTGAAAATTTTCCTAGTATTAAGTAAATTCTCCCTTTTTTCAATATATTTCAAGAAGATATCATTTCGAATTTTTGAAATAATTCATATTATGTATTAAAACACTCAAGAAAAAAGAAAAAAAGTTATGTATTTTTAATATATATAACCTTTTTTTATTAATTTTTAAATTCATAAGCTCAAATTTTTGAATAGAAACTCATTTACTCATTTTAGAATAGATAGCAGGCGAATAACCTAAATCTTTCAAAACGACATGTGTCTCCTGTTTTTATAGAGGGCGTAACTGAATTTCGGAAAAGCATGCTCCTGCAGGAACAAAAAAAAATCTTTAAATCTTATATAGATATATAAGTAAATGCTAAAATGAAAGAAAAAAGTCAGTAAACAAATTCTACTCTCATTACATTTCAAGCGAAGTTTCCTTCAGAATAAATGGGAGGGATTACAATTGTAGAAATGATTTATGAGATCTTTAAGGAATTAAAAAGGCACAGAAGCAATATTCTGCATAAAGAATAAAATTTGTATAAAAAAAGCAAAAATGAAATATATGAATAAATAAAACGATATTGAATAAAATATGAAAGTAATCTTTTGAGGATGGATATTGCTAGACTTTACTAGTATTCACTAGTGTCACTAGACTTTAAAAAAAATTATTTTAATAAAACAAATAAAAACGTTTCGATAGTTATTTTTTAAAATTTACTAAACTTTATGTTACAAAGAGAATAAGTAAAAAATATTCTTAAAAAAGGATTTAAAGAATCGTTTAGTAGAAATTTCAGCATGCAAATCAGCAGCATAATATTGTTTACATTTCTATTATAAAGAGATGTTTTAGAAATTACTTATTTAGCATTTACTTTTCAGTTGCTCCAAAAACATTTAATGCAACCCTATATTATTAAAATTAATGCCAAAACTCATTCAAAATTTTTGATTATCTTAAACAATATTCCTCGAAAATATTATTTATTTATTATTTGGTGGCAATAACGTTACGAATAAAAGCACACGTTTCGAATTCTTATTTAGTTTTGTTTCATTTTTATAACGGTAAACACACAAGCACGCAAAAAAGCAATAACTTCTCACAAAGTCAAGTTATTATATTAAGGAATGAAATGAAAATCTGAATAAAGTAAAGTATTGATAGGGTGACCTATTTGCTATGTTGAAATATGTTGAAACAGCCGTTAAATGTTTTTTCTGGAATATCACCAATTAATTTGGACTGATTGATCTAAAATATTGTGTCAGGATTTTTCATTAAATAAAATCAGTTGAAAGATGAAATAGCTGGACTTACAATCAGAAAAGTTGAAAATTATGCAAATATAAACATGCAAATTGTATTTTGTGCGAATACCATTTGCATATTTTGGAAGAGGGCGTTCTTCCAAATCGAGTGATATTTTCGCTTGAGCTTTTCTAGATTACGATTAATAACAAATGTCCGGATACTTTTATGACGGTCTGTAAATATATATATAAATATAAAAGTCCATTAGTATATCCTGTAGAACGTTTCAAAGATTTTTTTTTTCCATCATGCATGTCGCTATTTACAGATAGAATACCAGCCTATGATCATTGCCATGTTAAAATTGTGATTCAGACAATTTGCTTTCTTGTTATACATAGATGAGTAATCGTGCGTTGCTTTTTAACAAGAATAGTTGTGGCGACGGTATAGTAGTGATATGTTAGAGTAGCCATAACAACCGGATGGTTACTCTAGCTTCATAACTCTCCGGATTATAAAACGTATTCAAACTTGTAAAAAAAAATTTGTTGTCAGCCCATTAGTAAATATGGAAGGGTTTCTGTCTGCAACAAACTTTTATTTACAAGATTACACAATTTTCATGAAAATTTAAGATTTGTCTTTTTAAAAGAATAACAAACATGGGTATTTAATAAGTGTTATATAATGTGATAATCATTCATTTAAAGACCAACGACGGTTCGTCAGCTTTGAAATTAGCCGTGTTAGAAAAACTATTTATCAAAAGACTAAAATTAAAAAAAAGGCAGTCTAATTTTTTTTTAATTCGCAAGTTTTTTTTAATGAAGTTTGTTGCATTTCGAACATAAATAATAAATTATATAATTGATATATGATATAAATTTCTTGTTTTGCCAACAGAAATTTATATGAATTTTGAATTGATAATTCCACAGATACACTTCTACTTTCGCCCAGTAAGTTCGATAATGTTAATCCAAAAATAAATACCAAATAAGATGTGTAATGTTAAGATGTTAAGATGTTTTACATTTCATAGTTAATAATAAATGATCCTTCATAAATATTTACGAAGCATCAATTATAAATATTATATGTTTTAGGCGATTTGTATATCTTAATGGGCTACTCGTGGAATAAACCCGATCTGCATATCTCTACTTATTGATTCATTTCCTAACATGTTAATGATTTTATTTCTTTTTGCCATTTTTGTTGATTATCAGACTGTTACAGTGAGAAAGTAAACAAAATCGATATAAAAAAGCAGGAAATGTAATTTTTAAAACTAATTTTAATATGCATTGAAGCTCTGCAGATCTAATGGACCAGCCACTGCTGTATATTGTTTTCTTTCAATAAGATTAGCTTTATTTATTCATAAAGATTTGACTATTTTGTGAACAAAGAGTTAGTATTTCATAATGTAAAATCCAAGTTTTTCCAAATTTTATTCTATTTGCTGATATTTGACTTCTTCCAAGCCATATATTAAGTCATGTTCCGAACCTTTTTCCCAAATTTAATTCAAATACATTTGTTGAAAATAATTGGAGAAGAAATCAGCAATTTTTGTAAGGGCTGTATTAAACCCAGATCTCTAATTAAGATTATAAATAATTGCATAAAACAACAGAGTGCAACCCACCTGATTTTCTGCTCTAAGCATCTTGAGCTGATCGTTGATAAGGGCATGTTTGGTGGCCTCTTCTTTTCTCAGAGCTCTTTCTTTTTTCAACTCTGGACTCCAGAACGTCTTTATGCTATGCATGCTGGATCCCAACTTGCTTGCCGTAACGTCCAATTCCCGCTTCACGTTGCCATATTGGTTCTGCAATTCATTTAAACGAGCTTGAAGTTCGGATACGAAATTGTCTCCTTGTCTGCCACTGTAATTTAGCCTGTGAAACAATGATGATGATGAATTAAACAATTAAGAATTGAAATTGGCAATAAGGAAAAATGATTCAACATTTTAAAAGAAAGATTATTCCATCATTAGCATAATTCTTACGGTTATAGTATTATAGGAGGTGTTCAGAAAGTATTTGATTTACTTGTAACAGATGGAATTAATCCTGACCTAAACAGAGATTTAATCAATCTCAAATAACCGAATCAAAATAATTTATTTTATTTTTTTCTTATCATGAATTGTGGATATTGTTCGTATAGGCTACTATTTAGTTAGAACTGTATGTAGAAACCACTGGCTGTTGCCAACAAGATAACTAGATCTGTCAAATTTTGGATTATTTTTATGAAGAGTACCTTGTCTCCTGCTGCTGTTACCAGAATCTGCTTCAGAAAAAATTACATTGGACAGACTTGGAATGTTTTAAAACAAACCAAGATTCATTCACCAATTACGTTAAAATTGTGTTGTTATTTTCTTTTTGTAAAATATTTTACAAAAGCAGGATGCATTAAAAGTTTCTTTTACATTTGATTTGTCTTAGCATTCATATTTCAAACCGTTCTTAGTTTTAAGTACTTAAATGGACATATTGGGCACATATCTTGGGGGGGGGGATGTTTATTTTGATGTGGTGTATTATGCTTTTTAATTTAGCCAGATAGTTTTCGAGACATTGTTTCTTTACTGTTCAACATTCAGCAACAAAACAAAGACACACAAAAATAATGATTAAAGTAGAGCATATCTACTTTAAAGACCATGCAAGAAAAAAAAAACCGAAAGCGATTTGTTTATGTTCTTATGATAAAATATTAAGTGACTCGCAGCATTCAAAATTTTTAATCTCCCACACATACAGTAACTATTAACTAACGTAAGAACAATTCTTTAATGGTAAGAAAAGGTAAGAACAATTCTTTTGTAGATATTAAGAATTGTTTATTTTTCGTTTTCTATTTTTTTTTTCAATAAATTTTTTTTAGGTCTTAGAATAAATTTCAAATTAAGTCTGTGTCTTTTTTAATTGGTACTAAAATTTTATACAATTCATTTGATTATGTTTCTTGATTATGTAAACACCATATTACATTAATATTCACCTTTAGCATTATAAGGATGATTTTAAAATGTCAGCTCTTTAATTTAATAAATTATACCAATCCTTTCAAAAAAACTACAATTTATTAAGTTAGTTTTATTATTTAATGATTTCATATTTTTTTTTAAAAATTAGCTACAAATACGTATACAAATGTGTAGGAACAGTGTTACATAAAAAACGTACAGTGCAGTTTTCGATTTTGGTAATACACGACTTACACCGTCTGTTTTTAAAGATCACTCCTAATTTTAGCAATAAATTCTTTTTATAGATTAAAATTGAAAGTTGGAAAATTGTTTTCGCAAAAAAACCATTTTTCTCTTTTACATTATAGCACCCAAATGACAACGTAATCTTTCTGTCTCATAAAATTATGTAAACTATAACCAAAGTATTAATCGTTAATCACAAATATATCTCACTATATGAGACAACTGCATATTTAGATAAAGGTGCAATTATGTTTATCATCTGATTGTAATGTCACATGAATTTAAACTATAATTATTACCTTACCTATTTAACTATTACCTAACCAAGGAAATTACGTATGCTTGTTAAACAACTCCCTACAGCGCAGTCATTCAACAAATCTGAAGAATTTACCAACGTCCATGTCTGCTCTTATCGCAGACATCAGTCAGACATTTGAAGGTCCTTTTATTGTAGCCTCTGGTCGATCGTCCGGCGTTGACCTTGAGCCCAAATATCGAACATTGCGATTTCCTATTGTTGTTTTGTATTAGACAGCAACGATTTTGCTTAGGGCTAGGGCCAGTTGTCCAACCAAAATTGCATGTTCACACTTTTGTTACCCTTCCAATAAAAATAATGATCAAAAGAATTGTTAAGGGTCCAAAACAGTAGAATTAGTATTACCTTAATTTTTTTTCTGCCGAGAAAAGACAGGAAAAAAAATGCTTTGATGAAACTTTGAATGATAGCAGTTGACAAACTGTCATTCCATACGGCATATCATTTCTGTTACGATAAGATTCGTATATCCATGATTATTATCTGATTAAATATTTGTTATTCAGAGAGAAGAAGGTATTTACTTAAAAACTATTAATGTAGTATATAAAAAATTTTTTGGGAAAAAATATTTATTGAAGTGGACCGAAAAGAAGAAAACTTGTATAACATTTCTTCAGAGTTTTTTTTTTTTTTTTTTTTTTTGTTATTGTTAAAATACATGAACAAAAATTTGTAGTTAATAAAGCATATGATGTAGATATAATTCAAATCAATGCGCATTTCATTATTATTATTAAATCACCAGATAGAAACTGAACTGATAATGCTTACAATTAAACATACCCCTTTGGTGTAAAGAAGAATTTTGGATAAAAGTAGGGAGAAAAGAAAAAAGGGGGTTAACATAACAACGTGTCAGAAAAAGTCCACATCCAAACTTCACAGTTTTCATTATTCGTACCATGAAGCATTTACTTTGAGCAATACTTTGGTATAAAGCCGATAAGCTTGATGAAATGAAAGATTTTAATTCTGGTACAGATAGTAACGTAGTGTACCATCGTTCCATCACTCAGATTCGACGATCAGAAGAATATAAGCAGAGTTGTAGAGATAAGACACAAAGGGTTCATGTCTTTTGATTAAATTTTGAGTTGATAGAAGCTCGGTCAATATTTACATAGGGTATGAAATGAAAAATTCAACGTTCCGTCTTTGAGAAATCAAATAAAACTTTTAGCAAATTTTAACATTTTATTCAAGAACAAGTCAAATTTCGTTATATCTCTAGATAATAATTTTTACCTAGTTGCAACTTCTTCCAATACTTTTTCTTTGCTCTTCCATACTACCGGATGTAAGATGATAATTCAGTAATAATAAGTATATGTTATTGCTGAAACGCCACATGCGGATATATTACCTCATTGAATTCAACATATTTTCTTTCAGTAATTCGAATATAGTTATCTCATCTTAGAAACCGAATCTCTGTTAGTATAAATCGTTTGTCTTAGAAATTAATTACTGAAATGTAGGAAAAAATGTATTATCTGAAAGAAAGCATAGTACCTGTTGTCCATGATGGGGTTGGTCCCTCTCTGTAGCTGCGTCAGAGTTCGATAACTGTCCGGCAGTCCATCCAATATGGTCTCCCGGGTGGCGCCCTTGTAAGGATCCGGCATCGGAACGTCGTCTCGGTTCCTGGTGCCGTAGAAGGAAGACGATTCTAAGGAGCGGTCCCGGGACCTTGCGTGCCGAGAAGCAGCTATATCCACCCTCTCGAGCGACCTGCAAAGACAAAGTACATTCATTCCATTTTACTTTGAAATTGACTCGAACACGTGATATTAAAATCACTTCACTTATTATTTATACAACAGAGGCATTAACTCCTTCCAAGAAAACGGCATGTCTGTTTTTAATGATTTTGTGCAAACTTGAAACAAAACCGTAGCCTATCATTACTATTCATTTTGATGCATTGTTTTCACATGATAGAGTACTTTGAAACAGTAATATGCCTGCAGATTGAATCATGAGACATAATTGTGAGAAAATCTTCAAAGCAGTCTGCAAGACAGATTGCTGACTTAACTCTAATAAATCGGTCACGTAGATATTTATTGGTAATATATAAATGAATTTAAGATATAAGATATTTGTTAAATAGATACTGCTCACTAAAAGAGGATTTTCAAAATTTTAACCAAACGAAAATTAATTAGTTGATTTTAGTCGAAAGTTAATTAGAATTAAAAACTTTTCCCTAATTAACTTCGGAGTGTGTGATTACACAAAATAATTCCGTTACATTTTATAATTCAAGAAATAATCTTTTCAGTGCTGCCCATTTTATTTTTCCTTTAAATTCAATAAATTTTAAATATATTTTTATATATATTTTAAAGCAAATTTTTCATTGAATTATTAATCATTTGCATCATTATTGCTCATTGTGACAATACTAAATATTTTTTCAGTGTATATATTATTGCTGTATAGTTAAAGAAACATTTTGTAAATAATATAAAGATAAACGAATTCAGGCCTAAAATATCATCAGGCTATATTGTTTTTGATTAGTTTAAATCTCCTAATGATTTTTTCAGCTTTGCAGTGATCATGGTCATAGATTATTTGAATATATTATAGTAAATGTGATTAATCCGGTAATTATATATAATTACCAATGCACGTACCTACTGATGATTTTGAATAATCACTAGTAATTAATATCTATTGCATTTACCGTAATATATATATAAAGTAAAAAGCCATTAAAGACAATATTAATATCTTCATAGTGAAAATTAAAGTGGACTCACATTGTGTACAAAACCATCGATGCTAGAGCTTATTTAGGGTTGAAATGAGAAATATCGTTTTCATATGGCGCCCAAGAACAACCTTTATATCTACGAGCATATATTACCTCTTAATTGTATTACACTTATTTTTTGATGTATTATTTGTTATTTCATTCCGCAAAATAACATAAATAATTGATAATCGATACTTCGATTAAATTATCGATTAAAATATCGAAATTATGTAATTCGTTGTTTCATAAATCAGGCATATTGTGCTACAACCCCTGCCTAGCCAGATGCCATGCGAGAAACTTGATGGTGCCCCCCAACAGCAACCCCACCTAACACGAAGAAAGAAACAGCACTTGATGACATTCGACCCTTGAAAACAATAAAGAACCCTCTAGAGAAAACGCATATTGGTACAATAAAAGAATTTTTAAAAATTACATTTTACATTACATATTAAATTGTGAAACATTAAAAATGCATAAAATACATTAAGTGAGTGTTAACTTTTTACATTAAGTGAGTGTTAAATTTTTACATTAGGAGAGAGCTAAATACAAAAGCTTTGCCAAAATGCCCCTAATAGAAGATTTAATGACTGGAATTTTGATGAGTTCTTCGACTTCATGAGACATACAATTTCCTGGCCATCTGAGTCTGTGTCCTCGCCATATTGCACAAGTTTTGATTACGTGATTTATAGATCCTTCTTCGGTACCACACTGCCGGACTTTGGTCAAAGAAACGTCTTTGATGCACAGAAAATACATGGCCAATGTATACTTGGTTAAGATAAAAATCATCCTCAATTCATTTAACCGAAACGTTTTTAAAATGTTGATAGGCTGTTCGGCCCTTGATGGAATTACTCCATCTCTCCTGCCAATCCTTGATTATTAGTTTTTAAGTCTCATTTGTGAATCTAGTCTCATAAATCAGGCATGGCGCTGTGCGCAAGAGATTAATGTGAATGATGAATAAATGTTAATGCTTATGTGATGAATAAATACCTTAATCATTTTTAATAACAATGAAAGTTCAGAAAGGATTGAAAATTAAAATTTCACACAACATTATAATGTCCCTTTTTGAGAAGAATCTTTTATTTTAAAATATTCGCATAAATATTTCTCTAGTTTACGAATTTAAATTCGGTATATGCATAAGAGCAATATTTTGAAAATACCTAATTAAGATTTAATAGAAGTGAAAATATTAACTTTTTTATTATAAAACACTTGAAATTCATTTTAATTAATCTAAGACACGCTAACAGAAGTACCAGCAACACTATAAATAACTTAACGAAATTCGGAGCTTTTAATTCATACTGATGAAGAAAGGATTTTCCTTGGACTGTATATAAAGAATGAAACGGAATATATTTAAAGAATAAAAACACAAAAATAAATCATTTCAAGATATAACTCTTTTACTGGATGCCATATAAAATGGCTGTTTAACTGTAGTTTCAAAACGATTCGCATGAAAGTTTGCTAAAATAGTAAGTGAACAGGAGAATTCAAGTGTCTTTTTTATGCTAATTCAGTATCTATCTGCCGGCGTATATAGTAAATCGATCCAAAGGGTAAGGAATAAATTGGGGTCCATATAGTCCACGGCATCTTCTAAAATTGGGAGAATGTTAAAAAAAATACTTGTTGGCGAGACGGGAGACGACAGGGGATGTTTTAAAAATCCGATGATATGAATAATGAGAACCGTTCTCTCTTTCTAACTACATAAGGATTGGACTTATACAAATGAAAAAGAGTGGAAGAGAATATAACAGACGCAAGTTTTCCAGCGAGGTGTCATATGCATAACTAAAAGATAATTGAATCAGTTGAAAAATTTTAAATGATTAAAGGCATCGATAAATTTTTAGTCTGAAAATGGTTCATTATGATTGGACAATCCACCTGATTTGAATTGTCTTTGTAACGTCAAGTTAAAAGAATGATGGTAAAATTAAAATCTCTCTTTTCCGCCACTTCCACCAGCTTTGAGCTGGATTCCCCCCCTGCGAACTTGGCTGAGACTTTCAATCTCTCTCGCTGTTAAAATCTAATTAAATTTATTTTAGTTATTAGGTTTACAAGATAAAAGCCACATACATTTCATATATGGGAAAACCACATATATGAAAAAAGAAGGACGGTTTTAGGTTTGCCTAAACTTTTCCGAATTTACTTCAATTGCAATAATTTCGGAATCATTGCAATAAGTAATATTTTTATAAAGAATCTACCAAAAATATCATGCTATATTGGCAATAAACACCATTCACGTATGCAAGGTAATTCATACTAAGGTTGCAAATATATCTAGTCTTATGCAGTACCTTGTATCTTTGCTTTTGTATTCAAAAGTCATTTCGTTTACATTTATGGCTACTAATTTACCATTGATTTCTCTAGTAACAGGTTAAATTTCCTTATTACTTAAATAATAATTTACTCGTATATATGCCATTCCAAATGCTTATTTATTTACTTTTACATTCAAAAGGTAATATTCATTTCCATTCCTGAAAAGATTTTATAAAGGAATTTTTAATAAGTTACATTTCTGTGTTACTTGATAAATAATTTTCTTTATAACGCTTTATTTATTTCTGTAAAAAATTTGAAAATTATATATCGAGTACCACAGAAAATACACTGAGTTACACAACACCAAAGTTAATGTAAAATGCTAAAAAATTACTAATTACCCACAGCTTTCTACAAATAGGAGAACGCAAATCAAACTAAAGTGAGATTTTAAATGATCAATTATTGATCAAGTCAACGATATGTTAAGACGGTCATCATCCTAGACTGTAAACTAATATAGATCTTCCCTACCTTGTTATAGAACTAGAAAATATCCAAATTGTCATAATGTGGACAATTTGGATATTAATGCAGCCAACTAACTTTGGATATTAATATAATCAAATTAAATAGAATTAATTTTAATATAGCCAATTACGATACAGAAAAAAAAATTCAGTTAGTGTTTAGAAAAATATAAACTATAAAAAATTTACATAGAATAAAGGTTCCGAGGTTACTTTGATGTTTGTTAAACCATTATTATAAATACTCCCGAAGCCTAAAAAAAGAAACATTCTATGATACTGATTATTTAAAAGGAAAACCAACTCAATATGCTAGAAAAAAATTCAAATTGTCATACCAGGGCTATCAATAAGGGGACAGATATCTAAAGTAAAGTATTTTTGATAAGAATGAAATTAATTTGAATTTTATTATAATAAAAAATATTGTAAAATATGTACAAAATACATTTAAAAATTTATTAAAATTAGTGAAAAAAATTATAGGGGAACTAAATTGGTAACAAAGGAAAGGAAAGTTTTCAATTTTTAAATAACGTAAAATAGTTTTAGTATATATATATATATATATATATATATATATATATATATATATACGAAATTATCAAGGAAAAGTGGTAAAATTTCGATTAAATTATAAGTATTTTTAAGGTCTAATTACAGTTTACATACTCCCAAAATGCCTATTGTTATCCTTCAAAGCATGTAAATATTTCAAAATCTGAAACTCTTGTACTACCGAATATGTGAATGTTTTAAAGCTCAATATAATCTTTGAATACAATTTTCTTTATTGTTCAGAAGCTATTATCTATTATTTCTAATATTTTCAAGAAATCTACTCTTTGTTAAAGTAATTAATTGTATTTTTTGCAAACAGAGATAATAAAAATAGGGCAAAACAGAGCGGCCAATTTTATGAATAATGCACTAGTAGGATGCAGTAGAAATATCAATATTTTGTATCTCATGATAATGATAGTTTTATGATTACAGTGTCATGTACACAGATGTACGTTGATGGATGGCAATGTAATACCGTGTAAACAATGAATTTTCGTTATGATCCTTGAAAACTTTTGGGATTGAAGAGTTTCAGCTGCTTCCGTAATAATTTAATACGAAAATTTAAAACACTTATCTTCAAAGGATCATTATTTTGTATTTTTTCACAATTCAGACACTTGAATTCGATAGCAAATGTTATTTTCATTCGCAGTTAACTAAGTCACCTTTCCACAATTTCCAAGGTTTAGTGAATTTCTTCCAAATGGAAGAATGTACCGTACTTCTATGCGTATGATCATTACGATTATAGAGCAATTGTCTGGATATGGGATTGCAAAAACATGGACAAATCGCTGAGGCTAATTTTCGAAATCTCTGCTAATTATAATGCTTGCTGTATTTATATTTAGTATTAATCATCTTTGGCAAGCAATTGAGAGTTTAATTCAATTAAATCTCACAGGCTTTACTTAAAGTTCAGAATTTCCTCAGGAAAATATTTTTCAGCATCAAACATTAAAGACTTTTTATTTTAATAGATTTACATCTTCTTTTTTAATTGTCACACGAACCTTCTTATTGGTTTCAAGTCCTATGATGCCATAATGCCACTAAAAAGTTGTCTTCGAAACCTATTTCAAAATGTTGGCTGTGTTTGCGGTCTATAATTTTCTTTTTTATTTCTCATTTAAATTGCGTAAATGATTAATAGAATTTCTTTTTTTAACTTTCAACAATTTTATCTTGTTACACAAGCTTTATAATAATTAATTTCAAAAATAACTAAAATTTGCATAAAATGATTTTGAATTCATTTTTGAAACTTTAAAATAAAAATCTGTTTTGATATCGAATTGAATGAATGAATACTTAATTACTCTAAATAGTATGATTCATTAAAAAAACTTTTAAATAATTGATATGTGGTCTGCTTTAGGTCATCTTCATACTCTGTCTTCATCAACATACTACAGTTATTAATTATGAAATTCAGTCAATCCCCCCCCCCCACCCTCGCGTTGCTTCAAAACGAGTTGTTAATATATATAAATATACAAGAAATAATTATTGTGAATTCAAAAAGATTTAAAACATAGATATTCATAAAAATTTGGACTTTAAATTTTTTGATAATTATGTTATTTTCTCCTTGATACTTCATTTACAAGAAAATAAAACCACAAGATAAAATTTTGAAATAAGAAATCAACTAATACAATAAATGTTCAAGTAGAACTGAGTTGCATTTCTGTGCTTTTATTAATATTTTAAAATGGTTCAATTTTATCATCATTCAAAACATAAGATTGCACCGCACCATGGAAAAATTGAAGCTCTAATTTTCCATTTCTTCAAAAATAATGACTTTCATTCAGCCAGAACTATTAAAGATAAGACTTATAGGCAGTTTGAGATCTAACAGCTGAAGGATCATAAAATTGATAAGTAGAGGAAATTTAAGTTGATCATTCGTTGTAAGGGGCCTTTGAAAAATGCAATTAATCTGTTTTAGAAGCCCTGAAAATTTATCGGTGTATAAAATGAGAACTAAGACAGAGTTAAATATGTCTCTTAAAAATTTATAGTTCAGTTAACAATATTATCTTTCACTTATGATAGATTATAAGCGTTTGTAACTGAATCTAATTCTTAAAAGTATTTTTGATAAATAAATATAAAGAAACAAAGATAAAATAAGTTTTAAATTTTGGCATATAGGAAAATAAGCGCAACGAAATTCTTTAGTAGAAATTTTATTCAGTTTTATATACATGATAATATAAAATATCGTTTACGATCCTTTACTTTGCCTATTAAGATCAAAATGAAAAAAAAATTATTCATAATTTAAAATAAGATCTGGAGCTTCTGAATTCAAATTCTTAAATAAAGACAATGCGACATTAAAATACGAAGTTTTTAAGACCCATATAGGCATTAAATTAAATAAGAATGTCTATAGAAAATTATTTTATATACTATATTATTTTATATTCTTTTTTAGGTTAAAAAAATAAAATGATTAAAAGTTAACCTGCAAAGTTCGAGTTAACAAAGACATAAAATGTTTTTAAATGAAAAATATGTATTTAAATTGTTAAAAAAACCTTTATATGAGTGGAAAGAATTGAAACAAAAATGCAGCAACTAAAAATGAAATATTTTTTCAGCACATTTCACAGTCAAATTGGTTACAAACATTTTTGTTGCTTTTTATGAAACGATATTATTTTTCTTTTTAAAAACACACCTTCATAAGTTGTTTTCTAACAAAAAATCTAAATTTCGAGAAATATAGTTTGTAAATATCTTGAATTTCATTTCAATATCTGTTCATATGCTAAATTTCGAGGTATGCAACTTTTGTTAAGTTATATTGTGCTTAAATGCTTTAAAGCATTTATCCCTAAACTACCAGATATCTAAATCCAACATGCCAGATATGTATTGTTTTTTTTAATATCTCAACATAGTGTAAGATGAAGTCACCTGAAAGCGTATGTATGTTTGAAAGATAAAAACTCGAGAAATACTTAACTGATATTGGAGATATTTGTATAATTTTGTTGGGCATTTATTGGGGAAGGTTTTTAGTATATTGAAGTCATATCAAAATAAGAAAAAGAGTTTTATAATTGCGATTTTAATTATTTTCTTAGCGAGTTCAGTCCCCAGTTAGGCTCTGTTTCGCCCTGACAATATTCAAAACCAAAGGAAAAACGTTTCACTCTGCTGGAATTGACTTAAGGTAAGAATTTTTTTTTCTAGAGTTGCATCCAAACAAAATCTTTTTGTCTTGGCACTAGAAGGAAAAACAGCCAATATAGTGTACAAAGAAATATTATGAAGCAAGCTGAATTTTATTTTCATATCAGATTATACAGAGTTGATAAACAAGTGTGGAACAGTGGGTACAATGACTTATTTGTATATTTTGAAATTTTGAAATAGCTTTACTACTGTATAATTTTAGTGTATTGTTTTGTCTATGAACATAACTTATTTTTACCTTTCTAACAGTCTAAGTATTTCTGAATGTGTGCTATAAAAATAGTTTTGTAGTTATTTTTGATGATTTCTAAATATAATTTATGTTTGTTTGATATGCAAAGATTGCAAGATATGCCCATGTCATATCGGATGGAGTCTAGACTTAAGTTTAAAGCTAATTTTTACTCTTGGATGTTATACCATGGGCAACACTGTGGGGCACTGCTAGTTTAAAAATAAAAATGCATTCCATGCCAACCAATTGTTTAAAGAAGCACTTGTTTTGATCACTTATCACTTTATTTTTCACTTAATTCTGAAACAAAATTTCAGGGATTTCATAAATCTACATTTCACAAAACTGGAAATTTCTGAAACAAATCCGGATTTGACAAAGTAACCTGGTGACTACCTGGCCCCCAATTATCCTTGTGAAAATCAATCCGCTGCATAAAAGTTTTGAAAAAAAGCAGCTTAAATGGTACCACAAAAATTTTCGAGCATATTCTTTAATGAAGATATCACCCCATACCGCCTACAAAAAATTGTGGACCATCGGTAAGGCAAAGGACGTATTGAATAGTATGGGTATAGAACAGTTACGAAATATTAATCTTTGAAGTGAATTTAGAATTTTCACTAAATCTACCGCGTCATCCTAGGCGAGTTTCTTAACGATTAATCCCTGGCAAGCGTTATATTACCCCTAGTTATTAGTATTCGAAAATCAAATTTGTGTTTTAGGCATACTTTTCTGACCGATTAGAATCAAAATCTGACCCAGAACTACAACTGCAATCACAAAATAGCATACCAAATTTGTTTCATATTTGATATATTTAAGTTACTCGTTTTAGAATTACCTTTTTTTAAAAACACATTTTCGAAATTATGTCACTTTATCTGTGAACACGATAACCTAAAAATACTTAGAACTAAACTAATCAGATTTGGTACATGAAATTGGTACATTTGTAAATTTCAGTCAAATTTAGTATGGTACCCCTTTTATTGGAAATCTGGTTATCCTGTTGTAAATACGCAAGAAGTAACTACAAAGCGTAATGAGTCTACTATCGAATTTGAAACCAAATTCGATAGTAGACTATAGTATACCAAATTCGATAGTAGATAGAAACCAACCAAGGGACTGGCATTCTGGATTTTCGTATGATAATAAATGCGTTAATTGAAAAACGTAATAATTTTGGTAAATGAAATTTGGTTCACAATTTTCATCTACAAATATAGCGATTTTCTATAATAATTCTTATTCCTGGAATCAAAATTCTTATATGCTGGTTTTCTGAAATAAAACCAGGGGTCTTGCCCAAAGTTCCGCAATTTCCTGCGAATATAAGGGGATACCAATCTGTATTAGAGAAAATGTGAGAAAGTTTTGTGGAAACCACCTATGATTTATTTAATTTATTGGTAAAGATAATCTTGTAGCGTACATCTCTTTAATACTCTCGATATCTTGTTCAAATGTAACTAGTGGGAATGGTCCTCACGAAACTTTCTTGTATACTCTCTAATAAATGTGTTATTCTCTCTACCCCACGCATAAAATAGTGGACCCTGAGTGTGGTCACGATTGCCCAAAGTGCTAAAGTTTTTATTTTCAGAGCATTGCACGAGAAATGTGAGCGTTTTATTAAAATAAAGAAAAACGAATATACATTAAGATCAATATTCTTACCATCGACTGAAACAGAAATGCATCTTTAGCCACAAAATCACTCGCCAAATTTCATTTATATAAACCAATTTCATTTATTTCCTTGCGTTTTTGTGTTATCGAGATTACATATATATTAAAGTACAGTTGGGTGGATCCTGGCGATAACGTCGCCAATGTGACAACCTAGACGGATTTTTATTTTATTTTTTATTATATTTATTTTATTTTATTTATTTATTATTTTATTTTTATTTATTTATTATTTTATTTTATTTTATTATTATTCATTTATTTATTTTATTTATTTATTATATTTATTATTATTTCTGGCCTTCAAGTATCGTTTTTTAATTGAAAAATAATAACAACAAATATTCAATTAGTAGTCAACTTGGCGAGATTTCAAATAAGTCGCCAAGAGGTGGGTCCATCTAGGATTTTACCGTACAGTTAATAGGTGTTCAACTTTTTGACAAATATGATTTAAACAACCTAACCTAATAGACGCTAATACTTTATACCAAAATTCGTTTTATCTAAGTTGCTGTATTTTTGAGTGATCGCATTTTTATGCACTCGAAAATACAGACATACAACTAGTCGAATATAGGGGACATTTTCCTAACGAAGTATTTCTACACTGTTCGTGAGCACATACCCTGTGCTCCTGTTCGCAAAAAATAAAAGATTCTACTCAAGAAAAATCAGGTGATAGTTTTCATGACAGTCATCCATTTATTCACATTGAGCCACTCCTTATTTTTGTACAATTTCCGATAAGCAATTCCATATCACGGTTACGAATATTTCTTAAAGACAATAAAAATTATTTTCTTGATAAACTACTAATTTCATAAGAAACTCGCTGAGTTTCCGCTTGATCGTTAAAATAAATTTGCTCTGCTTTTCCTCGCGAGCTATTGATCACTCACACCATGTGAACGTCTACTCTTCGTGACTGCCAAGCAAACAAGAAATCTTTTCTGCATAACTTTCAAGACAATGGGAATGCACTGCCATCTGGGGTTAGGAAGAGGAACTAATCCCTACACAGCTATTCAGTGGATTTAGTTCAAAATTTGATATGCGTCTTCACATTAGATGCTAAATCTGTGCACCAAATTTTATCCACGTAGCTTTTTAAATTTTATAGCTACAAAGTTCCTTTTACTCTAGCAACCAGACATATAGACTTCTGTATGGATTTCGTATAATATTTAATAGAAATCTAGAAATTTGGTGTAAAATTCTTATGTCAAATTTCCTCCATCAAGCGCCTTTGAATTATTTTGTTAACCAGCAGACATACAGATAACAATAATTTAAAAAATACTTTATTTTAACTCAAAGAAATCTGAAACGTGAAGGTTCAACAAAATTTCGAGTTCGACTTTCTTTGATGATTAAAACACTTCCTAGCTGTATACTTCGAAAAAGAAAAAGAAAAAAAATTAAAATGTATTTATGAAATTTGTTAATGACCTTTCGCAGTAACTATCACCCGCAAATTATAAATAGATAATTTATTTTAAATATTATTATCAAAAGCAAATTTGATAATTAATTAAATAACCATTAATTTAAAAATGTATACTTCATTGATAAAGATATATTACTTAGTAAAAATAACTTATTTATGACAAGAGCAAAGATAATGATGGAAATTAAATATAAATTAGAACACTCAAAAAATTTAAAGACTGATATTAGAGAAGAGGGTTTATAAAAAATTACTTAATGAAGTTAATGAGATTCCTTAAAAGCTATTAACTTTTTATATACGTATATGGTGAAAAAGCATACAGTACCTTTAAAATCACTAATGTGTGCATAAATTTATTTGTTATTCTATTTCTCTTAATTATGATAGTTAATTAAGCCCAAAGATTAGAAGAAAGTCATGATTACAAATTTATCCTGTCAATATGTTAATTAAATCTTTGCATTGAAATTTGAAAGAAAATGTGAATTAGCGATTCAAGTAATGATACGTAATAAATTCCATATTTAGAAACTCTTTAGAAAACGAAAACGAAAGAAAATGAATATGTAATTTTGGTTATCAAATTTTATTTATATATTTAAATCGAATAATAATAATGTCTTTTAAAACAATAAATTTATTATTAGATAATTCTCTGTTTCTTTTTAAATTTCTCGTATAAAAAAAGAAAACATTGTAATTGTCGAAAAAATAAACCTCTAAATTTTGGTGAATTTTCTCCTTTTATGATAATTAATAACTTTATGGGCCCGAAAAATACATTTTTGGAATTTTGTCTATCTCTGAACAATTTAACTCAAAAATGCTTTGACCTAGAAGGTGGGAGATTCTGTATATGATATTTACACTAGATTTATATTGTTTTATTGAACTAGCCGCCTTTGGCAACCAGCGTTTTCTTCTAGAATTGTTGTGGAATGAAATGTCTAGAATGACATAGCTGTCTCAGATAAAAAAAAAATAATGTGGACGGATCTGACGACTTTCGTTATTATTGACCCGGCTTACGTCCTGAACGAACAGTGTTTTTTATACGCCAATTCGGGGGGGGGTAGTATTATAATTTGGGGAGGATTTGCTTGTAATATGAAACTACTCCAATAGCCTTTTTGAAACTAAAAAATAACCCTTGAAAGATATCAAGACAATCTTGCTGAAAAATTATTACCAGAAGTTCCTCTAATTATTAGTGGGCATTATTGTCTTCAACAAGATAATGCCTATATTCAAGTGTCATCATCTACAAATTAGTGGTTTCAAGAAAATGAAACATAATTATTGGTCTGCCCTTCAAAAGTCCCGACTTGAACCCTATGAAAAATTTGCAGGACTTAGTGATTACGCCAATAATTGTAAATTACAGTATGCGATAGAAAATTCGTAGAAAAAGATATCGAAGCAACTTTTTAAAAGACTAGTGGATTCCATTTCATCTCGGTTTGTAGATATTATACAAAAAAGAGCATATTTCTGAATAATTAACTACTTTGTGAGCAAATTTGTAACTGGTCCCCTTCAATTTTCCTATTTTCCTTCTGTGTAAAAGTTAAATGTAAGTAAAAAGGCAATTAATTAAAAAATATATTACTCAAAAAAACTTTAAATATTGCATTTATTTGTGCTCTGTTGTTTTAAAAATTATAATACACAACAACAAATAGTTTAAAGTTTAAAAATATTGTTTTTCCACTGGCCTTGTATTTTATTCCACCACTGTACAAGCCCATCTTCCAATGATTGAGAAAGAGGAAGGTATTCCCTTGCTTTTCCATCGAGATTTCTATTTTAAAACCCATTCAGGACAAACGACAAATACAAGCGTTTGTGTTAAATTCTCTCAAGACCAAACTCCGTAATATTGCGTTACGGCGAAACTTGATCAGCGAAACGATTGACTCACGTATGTGTCAGGCTTTAGAACGAATTGTTTTCAATGAGATGGCATTTCAAAGTAATGGCCCCGGACATTAGAATTTCTATCTTTGAAATCAGATGGAAGTACGCAAGTGTGTGGGAAACGCAAATTTAAATTTGAGGATTGGATTTTCACAAATGTAAATATAAACACGTGCTATCGTGTGTACAGAGAAACACGTGGTAGCGAATGTAAAGAGAAACATGTGGTAGCGAATGTTAAAAGAAATACGTGCTCATTTTTAAAGGGTTATTATAATTTCTTCTCTCACTTGGTTTAGGAAATTATGAGAGATATTCTAGCAAGAATTTGTACCAATAATCCACTATTAATTTAGGAATTTTCAATAATATTTTGAACATTATTGAAATCATCAAATATTATGAACTATCATCATATATAAAAATATGTAAAAAGTATTATTTACTCAGTATTATGTAAATTTTACAAAATTTAATGGAATTATGAGAGATATTCTAGCAAGGATTTGTGCCAATAAAGTAGTGTTAGTTTAAGTTCTTTCAATAATTGTTAAATGAGCTAGATTTTTATTTTTTAATATTAAATAATAAGTATTTTAATTATATTTTACTATAATTGAAATAAGATATTTATTACCAAATATTTGGAAATGTATGCTATTACGCATTATTGTGTACATTTTATGCAATTTAATGGGTATTAGACTTGGCGAGGAAACATTTTTCCGGCCTGTACGGACAGTTGGTGCTTTAGGTCCCGTAATTTGTGAGCACTTTTTTTCACACATATCCATCCAGGAGGGGTTAAAATGATATAATGTAATTTTTTTTATAAACACGTGCATGGAATACTAATTAATTTCCCTACAATTTCCAAATTACACGGTCACAGCCAATACAGTAGTACTGAGTAAGTGCAATGTGCTTTAAACAATGCACAGAATGAGTGGATTTGATGTGAAATATTAATCTGTATCGTATTTACCTTTCCTACGTTAATGGAAAGAGAGCTTGTACGGGAGACAGGAAGCAATCAGACTGATTAGCCGATTCCTAATCCACCAATCAGACATATTTCTTCATGGTTCTGCGAGAGTCATTATCGATTGTTGTCTTTTTCTTCCACCTGAGCGGATGTTTGTAAGAAAAAGAAAGCCACGCCAAACTTCTGCTAATTACTACACTGTTAATGGATTCTTAATATATTACGCATATCTTCAAGTATTTTGTAAACCTCATTATACTGCTGAAATTCTTTTATTGCGAATCGCTTATATAAAGTTAATCAAACTACAATTAAATTCAGACATGCAGATATTTTAAGATTTCTAATAAATATATTCTAAAATAATTTGTGTTTATAATGATAATAAAACCAAGAGGGGGGGGTCCTTTTGATATTCATACGTACTTACCGAGTTTGTATTATAATGAAGGAAATCTGTAATATATTTAAGATATCTTATTCATGGCGGTTAAATCAAAGATTAGAAACTAGTTTACAAGCTTAGTGTCAAGGTGATATACCAAAACCAAAATCATGTAATATGTCTGATAAAATCTTTCTACCCCACATTGATGTGAGAATGGCGACAAACTATTGTCACAAACCTTGTGTCTATTTGAAGGAAAGTACCGTTTCTTTACATGGTAAAATTCTTTAAAGCGTCACTGGTGACAAACAAGGGAATTAGTATTCATTTCTCGAAAACGGTACAAGATACGGGCGAAAAGATTTAATGTAGTAGTATAACAAAAAAAAAAGCATTCTGCTCCATCCATAGGCCTACAAAATGTAATATAAGAAGACATTTTCTGCCCATTAATACTAAGAACAGCATTCTTAAACAGCTCTTTTATTGGTTTGCGTTTTCAGAATATGTGATGTCACAAGACATGTTGTTTTTGATAAGTTTTATAACGTTACAACTTCGCAATCCACACTCAAATAAATGCACATTTTAGACGTTTTGTTCTTAACATTACTGAGATAAAGTTGTCTTTTTGTATAAAATAGAAACAGGCTTAACAAAATCAATAAATCGGTACTTTGCAAATCATTTTTTTGGTATCTTGTACAGTTTTTAAAATAGGATCTCTAACTCCATTTGTTGATGGAGCTGTAATATATCTCTTATGCAGCACATAAGACACTAAGTTTGTAGCAATAGTTGTCGCCTTTATCAAGTTAATGGGGGGTCGGAGGACTTATTAGGCACACTGCATAGTTTATTTAATTATCATGTTATTGAATCAATAGACAGAAAACTCGTTTACAAATTGCTCAAACCTTTCATAAATCCTAATCGTAAAACAATGTATCAAATTTCACTCATCATTGATGTCAGGGTTTCAAACCAATCCAATAAAACTTGTTTCTCACAATACTTAAGGTTAAAACTTGTTGAATTTCTTTATTATAAAACATGATTTTTTCATATATAATAATAATTACAAAAGATGCAATAATCAAATGGTTTATGGTCCAAATATAGGTGAGGGGGGGGCTTCTGAATTTCATATATCCTCTAATTCGGAGTTTTCTAATTTGTAAATTGCAGGAGCATTAACGTTTTGAAATTATGTTTTAAAAGAAATCATATTGATTTAAATTATATAGATGAAATTATTACAACTTCTTGTTTTTTTCAACTCTTTTCTAAACTTCGCATGCTCAAATAAAAGATATTATATGGTAAAATAAAAAATTAACTCTACTGAAACCTCGATAGTTCTATTCTTATATGAAACTTAAGAAAAGGTGAGATTTAATAATTGACACGATTGTTTGTTCTATTATCGCCGTTTGGAATTTCCGTTTTGAAGGTTAGGGCGAATATGAAGGAACGTGATAAAATACATACGGTAATATATAAAATCAATTAATCAATAGACCTACATGATATAAAGCTGAATAAGACGATACTTTTCCCGATAAGAAAGTTAATCATTATAGCGTGTATGTTATGTTTATAAGTAACTGAAGAAAATCTTCGCTGAACCATTACTGCAAAGCAGATAAGAAGATCGATCGATTATGATAAATCAATATCAGCATTTCCTTCCTGATTGAATAATTTGCCTTAGAATGTTGGGTATTATTTTCCAGTTCCTTAAAGAGTAACTAGTGACCGGAAGAATACTTAAGGGAATCTGTTACAATCAAATGCTGTTATTATGGAGTTAAAGAGGTAAATTGTTTGGATCGATATATTTATCGAGGCTTAAAATTACATCGCGATGAGAAGATGACGCGGTTTAAAAATAAATCTTACCATGTTCCTGATTATGATCTTGTCTGATCTCGAATAATTCATGGAGTTTATAATTTTAAATGTGTAAAGGTTTTCTGATAACCTATAAAATTAGACCCACGTTAATGCAAATTTGTAAACTTATTTTGTACTTCTAAAAGCAACTTTCTACGATTTTATAAGCAAATAAATGGTATATTTTGACCTTTTCATCTTTTTGATCGTTTGATTTTGTGGCAAAAATTTCATGCAATGAAACTGTGCAATCAGATTCCTTTTGTTATTGTCATTCCTCAGACTGTTCTACCTTTTGCGAATTACTATTTCTCATCCCATTTATATTTACAATTGAAGTATTTTGAAGAGGTAAAAACGGTAGAATCGTGGAATCCCCCCCCCTCTCTCTCAAAAGAGTCCAAGAAATCTTTCACAATAAGCCATAATTCAAGATCATCAAGAGACGTTCTCCAATCTGCAAAAGCAATGACTTGTTCTAGGACCTCATGGTCATCATCATTGCGATAAAAAACAGTCATCTAGGTATTCTGAAAGGAAAAATCTTTTTAGACTCTATTCCTGAATGATTCTTCTTTATTTCTCAATGGTTCTTCTATTAGAGGGATATATTATATCTTTCGGAAACTTTTCACTGCTCATTTCCTTATTAAACTCAGTAGAGCAAACTGCAAAGTTATATCATCAAAATTTTGATACACGCGACTTCCCACTTTTGGTTGCAATGGTCTTGGTATCTTAAATACTTATAAAACAAATCACGCGATTAAAAAATATTCAAGTATTGTAAGAAATTTTCAAAATTTTCAAAATTGCACCCTTTTTACCCAGTTTTCTGGTGCGACCTCACCAAGTCACATTATCAAATTAAAATGCAAAATAAAATTAAAATCTGAAATTAATTCTGAAATGGCGTTATATACTGACTAAGCAAAAGAAATAGTTTTACATACATTTGAATGAATGGGGTGTTAGAATCACTTAAATTCACAAAATTAATGTTTAAATTACACAATTACCACTTAAGTTTCTTCGCAAAATCACCGAAAAATGTTTGTTTTTTGAAGAACATCAATTTTCGGAGAAAACTCATTGTAAAGATTTGATTTGTGAAAAAAAAAACATTTTCTGATTCGATACTCCAGATTGCTTCTTGATGACTTACCACCAAGAATCCATATCATGCTAAAGGAAGATGCATGTAGGATGCATTTCAAGAATGAGGGGGGGGGGGATATAATCATAGCTCGAAAACATTGTCACCCAATCTGACAGAATTGAAAGTAGCCATTTGTTATAATAAATTAATATTTCTACTCCTCAGATTCAGCCAATGGTTAAAGCAAGGAAAGGCGGGCAAGAGGATGTAGATGTTAGGATATATAAGTCGGCAGTATTAAGAATATCACTAAACAAAAAATGTTAGTGTGTTTATATCAGTATTTAAGGCAAAATATATTCATAAGCTAAAAGATTATGCCATACCTCAAGCGAGATTTGCTAAATCACTGTTTAAGGCGAAAATATTAAATTTTGCTCCAAGCGCCACTTACCCTCTCTACACTACTGGTTTCAAAAACATGTAAGTGTAGACTTTGAAGAGTATGTGCTATCATCAGTGTCAGAGCAGGTTCTGTACTATTAATATTGCGTAATAAGATGTTTCTAATAACTTAATAATCGATGTAAGAAGTGTAACGTTGTGTTTGGTCTTTTTAATTAAAAGAAAATTTAACCTAAAGAATGTCTACGGTTCATTACTTCATCAATCATCTACGTCTTATTAACAAGCAACGTTTTCCGAAATGTATAAAAATAAGCTAATATTTTAGAATGCAGTGTGAGAAATGCTTCATTTTTGAGCAAATTTTATTTACAATCCAAGGTAATGAATTTATAAATTGCATCATATATCTATATATCTATCTTATCAACTGTATTTCAAATATAGGCTTGATGGGCATATTTTGTCGAAAAATCTTTGATACTAAAGACAGTGTTTTTTAAACACGAACAATTTCCAAAATTTCCTTTTTATTATTCATTTTGAAAACAATCAAAAAATTCTTCTATATCAAATTTTAAAAGTTACTCAAATGCAATGCCTGCAAAATCTGACTTATTAAGCTCTTTCTTTTTCAATCCTAACCTATATCCCAACATTTTATAAAAATCTCTCAAACTTTCAAAATTTTCCGGTAATATCCCCCAGATTTATAATTAATTATAACATAATTACAATGAATAATTTCTCGCAACAGAAAACCGTCAAGTTCAGAATTTTCCAACCTTTCACTTGCAGGTAGCAGGTTTAAATATTAAACAGCTTGATTATTCACATATGTTATGCAAGGGACGCAAATTTTTCGAATTTTTCTTCTGGAGTTTTTTCTTTTACATAGAATATTAACGTGGAAAAGGATATTGAAATGGAGAATTTTAATATATTATTTATAATTTCTCCTAATAGGTTGTATATGCAAAATTTTTAAATGAAGTTCAAAATATGAAATTTAAATTCTGCATTATTAATATAAAAAGTCTAAGATGAATTTAGAAATTTAACTCAGAAAAGTAATTGTTTTCTGTGTTCATTAATTTTAGAAAAGAAAAAATAATAAATGTATACTTGAAGGAAAATGGAAAATATAATTTCTGTTTGTAACCCTGAATTTAAATATATTATAAATTCTAAAGCTTTAAGTAAAAATTTTAATCAATTTAAATTCAGGGATACTGGTTCTGTAATAGAAAACTGTATCACACAAGGCTGAAATTCTTGTGAAATTCAAAACAGTGTGACTTTCTACGTGATAGACAGAATGTGACAAGGTTAAAAATCTTGATGTATAAAATTTTTAATGAAAAAAATAATAAACTAGATGCTTATAAATTTCGAATCTCATTTATAGACATTTTTTAACGCATATCTTTATCTATAATAAAGATGTATGTGTGTGTATGTGTGTTAGCACTTACGGACTAATGAATGTGTATGTGTGTTAGCACTTACAGGCTAGACCATTTCACTTACAGTAACCACATTTGGGACATATACACTTGAAAGGGTGGAAATGGGAAAGGTGGAGCAATTTTTTTTTCTATTTTTAATCAAAATTAAGTAAAAATGTTGGTGTTTTCCGAGATAATTCCTAAAAATATTTCAACACAAGAAACGATGTTCTACATTAGCTTAGAAGCCAAAAAAATATCTTTTCAATTGCCATATTTTTACATCACAAATATTTTTTCTATACTTAATTAACTTTTAAAAAGCAATTTGAACGAATATTAACGTATGTATAATGAACAATAATACTAAAATATAAAAATTCTGAAAAAACACGAAAGCTATTATAAATGTCATTATTAAAGTTGCAATATTTTTTCGTGTTTGTTTTACAACTGAAATTACAATCTTGTTCATTACACAGGTCATTATTGACAAGGAAAATTCAGAGAAAGAAAGCAATATATTAACTTAAATATGGGAATAATCTGTAAAAGATTTAAATTTATATTTTAAATAGTATTAACATAAAGAAATATATCCAATTTTACATTGGTTAAAAATTAGGATACATCATTAACAGGCTAGAAATAGCGAAGTACATTCTTTTACGAATTTTGAGAGAGTTGACAAAAATAAGGGCAATGCATAGTAAAATGAATGGAAGAGCGCAAGATTTCTAAAACAGTAAACTTGAGAGTATTTTGCTAAAATAGCCATTAAGACCAAATGAAATAAAATATTTAATGAAGAATTTTAGAGACCATTAATCCTAGCAAACCAGCTGGTCGCCAAACGTGGATAGTCTATATCTATATCTATATCTATACTTATAATAAAGCTCAATGTGTGTGTGTGTGTGTGTGTGTGTTGGCGCTCTACAGGCCAGACCGTTTGACATACAGCTACCAAATTTGGTACATGTATACCTTGGAGGTTGGGAATGTGCACCTGGGGTTTCTTTTTTCGAATTTTTAATTAGAATTTTAATTATTAATTAAAAACTAACTTTCCCGCCAAAAAAATCTTCCATTTTCCCCACCGCCAACTTTTCCGCCAAAAAAATCTTCCATTATCGCCAGCGCCAAATAAGTAAGGCATCAGTTGTTTTGTTCTCCCAACAGTAATGAGGCTAGGGTTAACATTTTTCGACGGATTATTTCAAACGATTCTGTTTATTTTCTTAATGTTTTATGCATTTAAAATTAAACATTGTTAATTAATCCATGTTTCAGATTCATTCTGAAGTACTTTTGAATTAAAATAACACAGAATAAAGGAAATTAAAAATGTCTAATCTGCATAGCGTTACCACAACTGGCGTAGAAAAATTTACGCATTTGCGTTAACGTAACTGTAGGAAGAAAATCCACGCATGCGCATTGTTCTGATTGTTGGCATGACAAACAACGGACGATTTAAATTATTTTTAGGTTAGTTGCATACTTTTGTAAGTAAATTGTATTTATGTTAGTTATATATTTTTTGTATATGCTTATAGTTTTAAGTACATCGTTTTTTAAATAGTTTTTTTAAAACCTGTTTTCAACCGTTTATTTTAAACGATTTGTTTTATTTTCTTAGTGTTTGATGCATTTAAAATGAAACATTGTTAATGAATCGATCTGTTCATGATGAATCTAAGAAAATTTTGTTGACCAACTCTTGAGAATTACGTAAATTAAAAAAGATATTCTTTAGTGCCCATAAAGTTTAAACGCTGAGTGACTCTCAGTAATCAGATTATAAAAAAATGCTTTGTTTCAGTAAAAAATATTATTATATTAATTGAAGATAAATTCTTTCCACTTTAATTTAAAGCATAAATTCTACCGGTTTCAACCGTTTATTTTAAACGATTCGTTTTATTTTCTTAATGTTTGATGCATTTAAATTTAAACATTGTTAATTAATCGATTTGCTCATAATGAATCTAAGAAAATTTTGTTGACCAACTCTTGAGATATTACATAAATTTAAAAAGATATTCTTTAGTACCCATAAAGTTTAAACGCTGAGTGACTCTATTTTCAGTAATCAGATTATAAAAAAATGCTTTGTTTCAGTAAAAAATATTATTATATTAATTGAAGATAAATTCTTTCCACTTTAATTTAAAGCATAAATTCTACGGGTACTAACAGAAAATGAGAGAGATACATATTACGTTATGACTGAAGGCCTTTATAATATTATGAATGAATTATATGATAATCAAAATTTGAAGTTTTAAAATATTTTGATGAAGAAGCTATTAAAGTAGAAATTGCATAAAATATTCAATTATTAAAATTTTAACGAACATTAAGATTGGCGAACCGGTTGGTCGCCAAAGGCGGCTAGTATTTAATAAGCTAAAGCTATTTTCATTTGCCCACGAAATTCGATTATTTCCTGTATATGAAGTTCAGAAAACATTATCGCAATTATAGCTACAAAACATGTAGCCTCTGTTTTAAAAAGCATCGTTACCATAGAAATATGTTACAGCATACTGTTAATATACGATATCACATTAATTAAAATAACGTTGGCGTAAAATCAATTTTTTAACCATTTAAATTCAACCCTAAAAATACTAGCACTTATGCATTACGCAGGCGTCTGGCTTCCCGCGCTGCTCAAGGGTCTGTCTTCTGTCTTTTTAACTTCTGTCATTTTAACTATTCAAAGTTAAATTGCCGCATCATGTGAAACACACGTGACTGAAACGAATGATTCTTCGTTTGTTCTTTATTAAAATCCCCTCGCGCATTTATAAACTCTTAACGCTTTCCAACGGTTTCTATTTTTTTACTGTTGTATTGCTGTGGTCAGCGAATTGCTCGAGTTCCTGGCCATGGTTTAGTAAAGAAGTTTTTAAATAGACAGGAAATAAACAAATTGTTTAATAATAAAGACAATGAATAAAGTTTGGACTTAAAAATACTCCTCTTTTTCCTATTTAACAAAAAAAAAGTCATTTCCTTTATATATAGAATTTAAAACTGCGTAATAAACAATAGTGATTAAATGAAAATACTGTCTGAAAAAAATGAAAAAATGAAGAAGGGGAAGAAATTATAATTAAAAAATTATGAATTCAAAAAATATACTTTTAATATTTGATTGATAATGAAAAATTTTAACAAAATCGTCATTCATATAAGAACATTCAAAGATATTTTTAAAAAAATGTATCGATTTCAGAATAAATGTACCGAATTGAAATAATGTCCTGACTACGTCAAAATTTTAAATAAAATATTTCTAATTATTACATTTTTGCATCCAGGAAAATATTTCCTTTATTTTTTAAATATTAATTTCATTCTATTATTATTCTGAAAAATTTCCCATTTCCAATTTTCAATTTCCAAAATAGTCAATCTATTTTAATGAATAATCATCATTAAAAGTTTTAATTTTCTGGAATATTCTTGGTAGACACTCTTTCCTACGGTAAATTTTTCTTCGCCTCTTTCCCAGTTCAGATTGTGGCATTTTGCCTTATCCCCAAAACATAGCTCTAAAGTAACCAATTGCTCTAAAATAATCAGGACAATCGTTATTTTTTATAGTTATCTATTGAAAAAAATTTCCCACTTCTAAATATGATATCTCAAATGTTTTGCTTTTAAACAGCCGAGTGATTTTTCTAAATGTTAAAATACTAATCGTGAATTTTAAGATTAAGTAACCGAATAGTTTTAATCCAAACCTAAGTTCTATCTCATAAGTCCTGTGTCTTTGCAAATTAAAGCAATATGAAATATTAGGGTTACAACATGCGTTTACGTTATACTTAAAATCGTTACGGCTGCAATGAATGTGCAAATAATTATTTATTTAGGTTGTTGTTTACAATGGCACTTGCCATGGACAAGCTCGCTGACGAATTCAGCGACTTTAAGCCAAGGGAGCGTCTTCTGTTTCAGTAGCCCCAACTAGGGCCAAGAGTACGTCTTAGCTACTCAAGCATCACATTCGCTTGCACAACCCCTTTTTACAAGGGCACATTCAAACATCTCACAGATAGAACACATGAAGAACAATCATGCCCGAACCGGGACTTGAACCCAGAACGCAAAAGTCATGGGGAAGACGCGCTATCCCTATGCCAGGACGCCGGCTTACTTTTTTTAATAAAACAATGTAATATCAATTATGAATATTACGTTTGTTTAAAGTGCATTTTCATAATAATTAATTGCTTTAATTTCTAAGTAGGTAAGCCATTAATAATTACAATTAATTTTCAAGTATTTTATTATATAAGTCATACATGTATATTAAAAAGTAAATATATATATATATATATATATATATATATATATATATATATATATATATATATATATATATATATATATATATATATATATATATATTTATATTAACATGTATATGTATGTAATGATTTCAATTCATCAACATTCAGAAAATTAATATTTTCTAAACACGTGACTTCAAAATTCACCTTAATTTTAACTTTTGAGTTTCTCACGTTTTCCTTTTGCACGTCCTGCAAATCTATACACCCGTAAAATAAATGATAGTTCAGCTAAATTCAGGTAAAATCCCTTTTTGAAGCTACGAATTTGTTTTCACGTCAATTTCCAACTTTTTATCTTCTTATTGAGAGTGCGTCGTTTTTTGGTCAGGGATTTAATAAAGGAATTTTAATCATATGTTACCTTTATCAGATGGAGTATTTCATATATATATATATATATATATATATATATATATATATATATATATATATATATATATATATATATATATATATATATATATATGCAAATCCTTTCATATAGTTACAGCAATAAAAAATTAAATTAAGATAAATCACTTAATGCTGATTAAATTAAAAATTTCTGAAATGAGGAATTAAATTGACTAATTATAATAGAGAGGCCGCAAAATTCTTAAATCTGTCATTGAGCGTGGGCTATATTCTACTAATTACACTGAGTATCAAGATATAATATAATTGGTACAACATCAAATTAAACTTAATCACTTTGCAAGACAAGACTATTTAATAAAAAATAATATCAATAAAGCCCTTTTTTGTACATTTACATAAAATTGAAGACAGATGCAATTTATAAGCTTTTTTAACATCAATTTTTAATGAATTTCCCTGTCGCTGCTTGCTGTATAATTATTTCAAAAAATATTATACATAACTTGAAACTCAACTTAAAAAATTTTATGACAGTAAAAAAATTGGAATAAAAATTCTAAATAACTTAAAAATTTAAAAAAATAAATAAATAATGATGTGAAACAAAATTTTGAAAAAGAAAATATTATTGATTACTTTTTTGTAGAATGGTCATCACTGTATTATTATTTACAAGAGATTGGAGCATCTAAAAAAAACTATTATTAACGAATATAACAGTACTTCGAAAACTATCGAAGGTACGGTGGTTGTTTTTTACATCCAAACCATTCAGAAAAAAATCACTGATATGCTTCAGCAGCTTTCTAATATTATTTTCAGAGACAACTTGCCTATATGTAATTAGTTACGGTTTCAGTTAAACCGTGCTAGTCGCTAATTACGCTTTGAACAAATTGTATTACGCCCTTGACCTTCATGACCTACTTTCCATCTCTTAATTACTTGGAAAATAAATAGAAATCTGCGAAACTGTTCTTAAAATATGTTCCAAAACTGTACGAAAAGTCTTCGGCAAGCAGACAGTATCCGAGTCATATAATAGAAATATATTTGATGAATTAAGAAATTTTCGATGTCCCTTCGAATTATCTATCCGTCTGCCTCGCTTGGCATTTTGCCAGGAAATTTCTCCCACTAGAAGCGGCTTTATTACGTTCCGCTGGTTGGTTCATACAACTGGAAGGCCGAATATTATTATTTCCCGAAATTAATGCTCTTGGAAGTGGAGTTCAGCGGATAACTGTAATTATTTATTTGCGCCCTTTTATACTCCTCGTCTGCTAAAAATAATTTCCCGCCTTCTGAAATAAATGTCTATTTAAATCAAATATGCTTTCCAAGAACTGCCATCAAAAACTAACTGCTTTCTCTTCGAGAACGTTTATGAATTTAAACAGAAGCAAAGGAAGTCGTTACCATTTCTCTTCGGAATAGCATATTGGGTGTGAAATTGCTGAACCATTGAAGGTCTTGTCTCCTCGTAGCATAACAGGAAACAATGTTTTTTTTAAATATTTATTATAGAGATGTGAAGAAAAAATTTATACGGAACTTGGATAAATTAGATTCAATTAGATGTTCTGAACTGTGACATTTTAAAATAGCGCTTAACGCAGGTTTAGCAAAATGATTAGATATTCAAAGCTTCAATTCTGGATGTTTTAGATATTGAAAATGGAATAAAACGAAGAAAAAAAACTCGGGATTGTTCTAGCAAATCCAACCCAATTTCACCATTCGCTGTAATGATAACACCATCGTACATATAAAAATAATTATAATAATATAATGAATTACAAAAGTAATTGCATTGAGATTTTTTTATAGCTTTTACAATTATCTCTATATTAGTCAAAAGTTGAAAAAACCAATTCTTAAGATGTTAATCTTTTCCATTATAATTTATTAATTTTTAAAATAATTTAATATGAAATTATTATATAAGTAATTACTTGAACAGTCTGGGACATTTTATTCAAAACTGAGATAATTCACTTATAATACCAACTGGAAAATAAAACAAATTTCATTGACTTTCCCATCTGAGTCACAAATTCTAGTATTTTACGTTTCGATATTTGTGAACCAGACTCGAATTTTATTTAAATATTTAGAAGCTATTTGCTATTTGTTTCATTTTAATTTCATGAAAATAAAATTTAAAATATTCATTTAAAAATCTTTTTAATAAAAGCAACCTCCCAAATTCTAAATCATTTTTGATGTTTTACAGAAAGTATTAATTAAAAATGCATTTAGAAATTATAAGCTTTTAAAAGAATATTGCGCCTTTAAACTCATATATACCGATTATGAAATAAAAACGTGAAAAGTCTTGGGACAACATTCGCGTTTTAAAACAAAACGAATATTCTTTGGAGTTTTCTAGAGCATATCTTTGTAAAGTTCGTTGAATTATGGTAAAACAATATTCTTTCAATGAACTGGCTTTCTTTCAGAAAAATTGTTATTTGGCATTTGGGAATTCATTTCTTTGGTTTTTGTATTTCCCTTAAATTGATCGTGTATTCAAGCCACTTTCTCAAGTTCTCTCAAAAGTTCGTTCAAAAAGTTTGTTCAAAAGTGTCTTTCACCTCAAAGATCAAAAAACATATTTTCAAGCTGTGCTGTACAAGAAAGATATATTTTAATTACCAGAAAGTGACAATATCTGATTCGCAATGCAGAAAGCATGGGACCAAAGTAGCTGTTTATCTGAAAATCACTCTGAATATTGACATCCTGCTCCAGCAGTTAGTTTAATAAACTGGGAAGCAGCGGCGTAAGGAAGATAGATGGTATATGGGGCTATTTTTAGCACTTTATTTATAACTCTTATAATATAATAAATAATGATACAAATTTTTTTTAATCTACATGCTTAAATGAATAAAGTTATTCTTAGTTAAATTAAAATCTACGTTTACTCATCAACGATTTGATGTAATATAAAAAAATAACCCTTATAATTGGAGCAAAATGGTCAAATCTGACTTTTGGACTGTGAAACTCCAATCAACCAATCTGTTCCATGATTTTATAACACATTCAATAGAATATCTTGTCCTTGCATAAAGTCATAAGAACTAAATAAACTCACAGCATTCTAAAGATAAATTCTTTTAAATCTCATCAATTATAATCAAAGGAGAATTGTGACAATTACTGAGGGCCTCTAGTTTGGGAAGGGACGACAAGAAAGTCGATTAAAATAAATTATTTTCCTAAATGCGAAATAAAGTTTACAAAACATACAAATTCTATGAATTATAAAATAATATTATAATATTAATATTTCAAATATGATTGGTAACGTTTTTAAATGTTCTTATTACGTTTACTTAATTATTAATTTAAATATTTATTAACGCCGAATATCTGCTTGAAAAATATTCTGTTGAAACGTGAATGTTGGGCGGTTTGAAATGACAATAGATAAAAGAAATTAATGCATTTTTCCAAAGTTAATAAAATAAAAAATTAATTCAAAATAAATCGTTAATATATTAAAAATATGATGTAATGGGAAATTAAAATGTCCTGTTTATTAAAAGGGAGCCTTATAATGTGTCCTGCTGCAAAATTCCTAAACCGACTTTGATTAAAATAATGCCTATTGCAAAGATTAGACTAAGCCTTATAATCAATAATAATGAAATAAATCGGTCTCTACAGAGTTTAGTTTAGTTATATTAACGCCCCGCTTTAAACTAGGGCTATTTTGGGGCGGACCTCGTAATTTTAAACCTCGTTCAGATGACAAGGACGACACCTGAGCTGGCACCCTTCTTCTTCTCCACGCCACACCGCACAGGGGTGGGACGTTTGGCCCGGACGGTTTAAAGTTCATCAGACACGCTTACATGACGGTTCGTCGGTGGAATACAAGGATATAAGTCTTTTATAGCTATTCCAATAATATCTAATCTTGCTGGTAAAGAATCGTTTTACCATCTTGCTTGTTCAATCAGTAAATACAAACAATCGTTGTTTGTTTGTATTTACTGGCGAAAAAGCCATATTTGACTATATTGCGCCAAGCAAGCACCATTAGTTGAATATGGGACAGATCGTGTATTTATTTTATGCACATAGTGAAAGTAATGTTTATATAAATTTCTGATTCAGATTTCGGGTGAATTTCACTACTTCTTTTATGCAACTTTGTAGTACTGTCAATCATAGTACAGACTGATTTATTCATAGTTTAGATAGTAATAAATTGATTCGTTCGTGGTCCGTACTGATTATTAAATCTTTTATAGAATTATTTTGTACACAACTTCCCAACACAAAATCAATTAAAACCATAATAAAATCATCATAAACACAACCTTCTAATAAATAGATCAAAAATAGAAAGGCAAAAATCTCATTGAATGCAATAATACAGTTTAGAATTGATTAACATAATGGATAACAAGTTTTTGCAGTCTGTCTTGTAAAATTGAAATTGGTGCTCGCTTTTTTATGACAGATAACTTATATTGCAATGATTAATTTGGATTATTGCAATGCTTAATTTATACAATAAAGCAGCATCTCAAAATTTGTATTTTCGTTACAGATCTGAAATGTATGTGTAGTACTTATAAAATATAGCTTGAAACGTAAAGGGCGCTTATATAAACTTTACAATATTTTCATTTTTTTTAATCCTTCTCATAAAAATATACAAATAAACCACCTTTTCATACTCTCGTACATATAAACTATATGGTTACTGACTAAGTGAATGTTTAGAAAAATGTCATCTTTATTAAAATGGAAGCAATTACAGATTTAACTATATAAAACTGCCATCAGCGAAATAAATTCAATTATAAAAAAACAGGAAATAATTTTGAACATAGATAAAAAAGAAGAAAATAATATTAATAATAATATAAAAAAGGTGATAACTTTGAAAAACATCATTGAAAAGGTATTTTGAATAAGAGAGAAAGAAAAGTACAGCAAAATTCTCGAGCATATAAATGCAAAAATAAAACGAGTTTTTAAAAGCATAATTCTCATGCATAGTTAAAGGACTCTTCCTTAGTAATAAAAATAAAAATTGTTTGATTCTTAACCGTATCAGTAAGTTATTACTTGAGTATTTTGAGATTATCCGATTCGGAGTCGCAGTTTTATGGTCCGACCAGAAGCGATAGAAAAAAAACCCCTGAGATTTCAGAGAAAAGGAATTTACCATCCCAAATAATACTCACAATGTAAACAATTTATAAAAAAAATCAACGGTCGTTTTTTCCATCAAAAAGATAAACCATTTTTTACTATTAAAAATAGTCATAATCATAATAAAATAAAGGTAGTTTAGTTATTACAATATAAAGATAAATAATAATATGTAAATGTAATTATAGTAATAGATATAATATAATAAAGATAGGTATAATTATGATAATAATAGTAATATTTCGTCATAAAGATAAACACTTTTTATTTCTATTGCTAAGAGCGTTGCGTTAATCGACAGTTTGCACCTTCGAATGAATTGTTTTTATAAGGCCATCTTGCGTAAGGATTACCAGCCGTCATGGATTAAGGATTAATTGTATAAGTGTTCTTTATTTTATTAATATTTAAGTTTTCAAATGATAGAAAGATTCTATTTGTTATTCTTTATTTAATATAAAAGACAATTTTTTTTGAAAAGTTGGCAAAAATTAAGAGTTTAAGTTAAGGGTAAGAAGTGCTTTCATGTTCTGAAGTTCAAAGTAGCGTTTTACCACAATCAATAAAAGAATATGTAAATATTTTTATTCCTTTCCTGTCATTCATTGTTGATTGATTTCGATACTGCGTGCAGGCTGTATTGGCACTGAAAACACGCCATCAGCTCAAATGACATATGCTTTTGAAAACAAAAAGGAAAATTCTGATAAAATGAATAGGTAATCATATTCTCTTTACAAGTGTAACGAAATACGTGATATGTAGAGTCATTTTTCAAAAATTGCTAGAATTTCACATCAATTATTCATTAACTGCTTTATGAAAATATTATAGAGCTCTGATATCGTTATTACATAGTTATTCATATTTTTTGTTATAATAGTTAACTATTTCTAAACAAAAACGTGTTTTTACATTATTCATCAAATAAAAGCAAAATTAAATATCGATTTTCCATCAATATTAATTGATTATTCCATGATATATATATTATTAATTTAGTGACAAAAAATTGTGATAATGTTTTCAAATAAACGGATAATAACTTTACATTAACTAAAGATGCTTAAAAAATTTTTGTAAATTAGCTTTAACAGAAATTACAGGTTCATTTTTCTTTTACATAAATTACCTTAATTAATTAATTTCAATTAGGAAATATAATTCTTAGTTTGGGGTTGAATTTTATAAAAAAGATCAATGTAAAAGAATTATATTCTTCACATATTTTATAATATAAAAAATGATAACTTTCTTTATAATAATAAAATAATTTTGCTTTGAAAAATATAAAATCATATCCTACAAAAGTAAAAATTTTGAACTGTATAGCTGTTTAACATTTTAAGTGAAAGAGGAAATCTACTAAAGCAAAAATGATAACAAATTATTTTTTCAATTGTGTTTGGAAGATTTTTAACTTGAAAACTCAATTTCTTTTGGAAAATTTTTATAAAAATGTATAAAATTAAAAACTGTAATTTTCAAAGGATAGGATAATTTACTTCTTTAATTTAAAACGTTTGATAAATTCAATATTCTGATGTTTATATTCTAAAAGTCTATTTGAAAACAAAGGTTATTGTGGAAAATATTATTTCTTTAAAGTATAAAATCAAAGCAAATATGGCGCATGATGAAAGTTAAGCTTATGAGGATCACATATTATTCTGATTTTTGAAGATATATATTCTATATATGCGATTTTGATAAACCAAATATCTCTCAAGATCAATTCTTTTTAAACACCACAACGCAGTTTGCGCTATGAAAACTGTCCAAACTGAAAACCATAGTAAGAAATCTTAGAAATCAGCCTAATTAGTAAAGAATTAGCAACACAAATTTCGCAATAGTTTTTTTTTGACGATTTAATGAACGAATTCCACAATTTTTACAGCAAAACGCATAACAATGAAATGATAAATCTCATAACACGTTATGAAATAGTCATTATAATTGGAATAAGCCAGAAGAATATATCAAGAAGAAAACTAAATTTGATCTGAAGAAAAAATTATAAATTATAATTTTTTGCGGGGTATGTTTTCATAAAAAACCGCAAGAATGGTTTCCCCAAAACTTTTTCGCATACTCTATAATAAACATGTTATCCGTTTTCCTGCGCATAAAATTGTGGGCCTTGAGTAATATTCACAATTTTCCACAGCAATGACGAAGTATACCAACGAAAGTGAATTTAGCATTTTTATTGAATTTACTGGATATCCTTGGCGATTTTAGGTGATTAATCCTTGGCATTTAGCAAAAGGCACCCGAAAGTCGAATTTGCGTTTTAAATGTTTTGTTTGCAACTAACTAAAACCAAAATTTAACACAGAAATATAATTGCAGTCACGATTGCATTCGAAATTTCATGTATTTATGTCATTACGCTTTTGATCTATGGAGTTAACATGCTTTGAAAATACAGACCAAAGTACGGAAAGGAAACCTATGTATTGGCAGATTTAGTTCCAAATTTGTTCCACAATTCAGATGTTAAATCTGTTTCTCAAATCTTATCCATCTAGTTCTTTTTAGTTTCGTACTTATGGTGCTTGTGGATATTCGTGTATTCAGATAGCGAGTCGATCGATTTCTTCTAAATCTATTTCTCTCAAATTTTGAAATAAATCTACAAATTTAGTGTAAATACCATATACCAGATTTCATAAATCTATTTAAAGCGTTTTTAGTTAAAGATATACACACAGAAAAAAGTTTATAAAGTTTATAAAGATATACACAATATACACACAGAAAGGCATACTGCTAAAACTACCTTTTCGAACTTGAGCAGATATAAAACGTAGAAATTCGTTCAAATGTCTTGAATTTCTTAACGATTATAACATTTTCTCTATATTTCGTATATGAGGAAGTAAAAATGCAATTCTTAAAAATAATAATTAAAGAAAAAGAGCTAAAAGTAGATTTCGCTTATTAGTAGAGATAAATTGATTCCTTAGAAAAATAATAAAATAAATAATTTTAACAAAAACTTCCATCTTAAAAATCTTTATCTGAAATAAATTGCACGAAAAGATTTTATATATTTTATTACTTTGATTAAATTTTATTTATTCAAGAAAATGAAACATTGATTCAAAATGAAAAGATCTAACTATTTACAGAATATTACATTTATTAGTAAATTCTTAGTCTACTATCGAATATACATAATTGATTTTTTTTTGTCGTGTGACTATTTTAAGCCAATTTTTGCACAGTAGCTTCTGAGGGTAAAGACTCCTGAGCACCCGAGGGCAGAAGTCCGACTTCTAGCTCGAATGAAGATAGCACACACACACTCACTTGCACAACCCCTTTTTACAGGGGGGCTTATTCACTTATTCACGCACCTCACAGAGAGAAAACAAGGAAGGGAACAACCATGCCCGACCCAGTACTCGAACCCGGAACGCCTAGAAGACGCGCTACCTTTAGGCCAGGACGCCGGCAATTGATTAAATGAAGATCTATTTTAGAAATCTTACTCTCTGTTAATCTTACTATCTTACTATTAATCTTGCTATCTATTTTAGAAATTTACTATATCACTGAAGGAAATAAACTAGGTAAATATTAAATCTGATTGTACATAAAAGAAACCAAAAGGAAATTTTTATTAATAGAAAGAATAAATTGAAGCACCTTGCAATAAAAGAAGTCACACTTTCCCTGACATTCTTTTCAGTTCTGAGCTAGGTTTGTTCGAAATTCCAAAACATAAAAGAGTTATCAAGAAAAGAAACGAACAAAAAATATTGCTAACATACTTACGAAAATAATATTATTCGGGAAGAAAGTGACAATCATTTCACAGATATCATAGTTAAGCTCACTGTTAATATCATAGAATATTTCATTCGAATTCTGATATTTACCTCAAATAAATATCTAATGAAAATTAATTGGTGATAATTGCATTACTCCGCCCGTGTACTACTTCTTCTTTAAAGCTGGTTAGAAGAAAGATAGATAAAATGTGCAGTATAATATTTTAATTTCTCCATCGTTCCTTTTAAGATCATGAATTATGTAAGATGTAATAAATATTTGTTTCCTGCATGAGACTTTTGTATTTTAATTCAAACGTTCAATCTAGAATAAAACACAACTATTGTTTTCTCTCGACATATATAATCCAAAATGAATTTTTGTTTGCATCTCTTATACTATATTTCCGCTACTTGTCTTTAAAAAAAATTAAACTTTAATGAAATCATTTTCATTTCCAATTATAAATTATCTCCCGAACCATTTCTGTGGAATGTAATATCATTATTTTTCCAATCTTTCCCCATTCCAACTATTGGCGGAGTTTAACATTTTATAAATGGAAACTTGAGAATAAAGAGGCGATAACAAAAGGTTTTGTAAACAGCGGTAAAATATTCAAGACAAAAAAGGTTTTACAAAGTGAGTTTTCATTTTTATTTCATTTCTGAACTTGCAATAACAATTAATAAAATTCCCATAAAGGGCTACAACAAATAAAATTACAATTAAAAATGCGTGCCTATTCTTTGAACTGATAATTGAAACAGAAACACATTGTCTTTTAAATGCCCATTTATGATTTTATAATCTTATTTACCAATATATGGCTTAGGATAGTTCACAAGATGATACGTCTTGGCCATGTCCCAGTCTCAGATAAATAAGAAGCCGCGGTTGCGCAGTCTGCCAATAAAGAAGAATCCTAAGCCCATTGTTCAATAAGTTTTATCTAAAATTCTTGGCACGGACATCGTGGTCTTCCCGGCTCAACTTGTAGCACGATCGATAACAAGAACTATTCCGAATCCCTCTGCTTCGTATTTGTAAATCGTTTCCTCTTGCCTTGAGTCATGGACCATTTCTCATATTTCTCGTCGAATTTTTAACTCCGCGAATGCTTTCAGCGAAAAACTGTGCGATTTGTTGGACGAAAAGATGTATCGTTTTAAAGGATATTGTAGTGAAGGGGGTGTATTTTTTATTCGAAGCATACGTATATATAATTCTTTTCATTTTAAGTTAATGGTTGAATTTTCATTTCTAATAATTGAACACAGATAAGCAGATGAGATTCATCTGTCATTTTATGAAATTTTCGTTTAGTTCTTCGGCAGATTAGTTTATTCAGCTCATAGTTTTTATTTAGTTACCTTGTCACTTTGAAACGTAATGAGGATAGTGCATTAATGAGGATTTTATGAGGATAGATAAATAGGTACTGTATAATCCGCGCCATTGCTCTTGCACCAACATGGCCACATTCATAGTGGATTCTCGATTAATCGGATCCACCGGATCTGATGATGTACGATCCTTCGATATCAAGACCGAGACTTTATAATTAAGCCATTCAAAACAAAGTTTTTCCTGCAGCAGACTATAATAAAGCGTATGTTATTTGATATGCTAAATTGAAAGAATGGCAATTCCCTGAGTAATAGACTTAATCATGCTGCAATTGTAGAGTTTTCTATCGTGAAAAAAAGCTGCGACTAAGATAATGCACATAAGGAAAAGTTCTGCACTGCATAGCTTAGTAAAATCATTGTTTATTTATTTTGTATCAAAAAATTCAATTTGTTAATATTTTTTTTAATAATTCACCCTTTTGATAAAGGAAGAAAAAATTATAAGATATTTTCTAATAATTCTTCTTACAGTAGGATGCTTACAGAAACATTTGATAAGTCAGAAATTTCAGAAAACAGGCAATGATAATGAAATCGTTCGACATTGTACAGAAATAAAATCGTGTCGAATTGAATTTTGATTTATGAAACAATACTTGATTTGAAATGGCAAGAAAATATATGTTAAATCGATATTTAGGATAAAATGTAAGAATAATGAAGTCATGCAAATAAATTCTGATTATGTGAATTTTGATTTACAACAAAATATGTAAATTTAAAAAAAATTGGAAATTATAAAAAAAAGTTTGATAAACAAAACGAAATTATGAACTTGATGCAACGAGTTTAGACCTAATATAACAACATATTTAGTAGTTTATTTAAAAGTATTTTATTATTTTTTTACACATAAAATGACTGGTTTGAAAATTAAATTACAAATTCTTAAATAAATGAGTGAAACTAAAAAGAATATAATTCATGAATTTTGATTTTACTAAATGAATAATATAATAATATTAAACTAAGAATTCTTAAAAGAAATCGAATTTCTTTTCTTTCCATGGGTTATTTTTTTATTTTTAAGCGAAAAATGATTTTTATATCTTTATTTCCTTGCATAAGAAACAAAATTTTCAAAATGAAAAAAATAGAGAATTTTTTAGCATATCATTAAAGCACATCATTTAAGTTTATTACGCCCACAAGTAAACTTAAATGAAGTGTTTATCCATAAAGAAATGTTTCAAAAGAATTTTAGATGGATTGCTATCATTTAGTGAAGTTCATTCACAGAAGATATGCTTAAGAATCCAATAAAAAATATTTCGTTCGCAAAAACTTCTGAATCAACATAAATTTAATCGTGTAAAAAATCCTTTATAGATAAATAATCATATTTGAATAATAGATAATGAAAATAATATACTATAATCAAAAAAATATCACTCTGCATGATACATAAAATCATATTTTTGTATAAAAACTTGAATATATTGTCTGATATCAATTGAATATATTGTCTGATATCAAAGAAAAGAAATAATCTGAAAGTTATCTGAAAAAGAAATAAAAATTCTGATCGATGATTAGTTATTACCACAGAAAAATTAAAAGTCCAATATTGCAATTTTTAATTCCTATTATTTAGTAATTATAAGTATTTTTTCTATACTTATCTATTTTTAAAATATTTATTTTGCTGAACGTTACCTTTGTTTTAATTTCTGCATTTGAAAACAAATTATATTGGAGGAGTTTGGAAAGTAGTTTTGGAGTTTTAAAATTAAACAATTACTTTTACTTTCGGTAACAGAATTAATAATTAAATTTGAATACAATTCCATGAATATTTTGTTAGTATTAAAAAATTTTGGTGATGACATTTAAAAATTGGTTTCTTTTTGTTTGCATAATATTATGAGCAATTGTGCATAAATATAATATCGCACGTGCAATAATAAGATTTTTCGAAAAAAAAAACATTATAATTCCTTAAACATTTTAGTCGATTTACATTTAGATTAAGAAGTTATCAAAAGCCTTGCTGCTAAGCAAATGTAAATGTTCAATTAATGCATTATAAAAAAAGAATTAAAATCCATTACAGTTACGCTTGCATGTAGTTGCTTCTTTTAACACTGAATTCCCAGAATTTATAGTTTCTTTGGAACGTAGCCAATTAATCTAAGATCTAGAAATATTTAAATTTAGCAAACCATGATGAAATCCAAAGAAAGAAAAATGACGTGCTAAGTGGCATGCTACGATTGTTTATATGTGTAATGTCCTAAAAATTGACACCAGTTAGAAACATATTATCGATCCCTCCCCCTTTATTTATTTTCATTATTTGATAAAAGTAGCAAATACATTTGCATTAAGGAATTGAAACTTGGGGGATTTTCTTTTCTCTTTTTTTTCACTTTTATAATCAATTGTAAGGAAATTTTAAAATTAGCATCATAGATATTTTAAATGATTTATCTTTACATTACAAAGCAATTTTTTTCGTATTTCATTCTATTTTAAATATAATTTGTAACGCAAATGACAAATTGAAAGACCCTCGGTTTTTACAGATATACTTTCGATTCAGTTAGTTTGTTGAATCGATAGTTTATTTTATTCGTTCTCAAATCACAGAAAATTATACAGTAAATGTATTTTTATATCAAACTATATATTAAACAATTTTTAAAATTAATAAATACCAATTGAATTTTAAATACAACTAAAGACATAAAACAAAAATTTTAAAGAAATATTTCATTGAAATTCGCTGAGAAAATATGATTTCTTAATGTTATTTAATTTTTATTTTCTTGTAATCATGTTACGATAATTTCACGAAGTAGTTCTCGCGAGCAATTTAAAAGTACCTAACTTTAACTTTAAAGATTTTAAACATCGAAAATTAGAAAAAAAAAAAACAATTTTAAAACAGTTTAAAGTGCAATTTCGTAGTTGGGTAAAATCAACAGCAATTATTATTAAGAACCTGACTAACATTAGAAAATGCTGGAAATAAAGAAATGGAATAAAATTTATTACACAAAAGATTATTGCAAATATAAAATAAAAATAAATACAGATTTGTTGACATTTTTGATTTTGTTATTCTATAGCTCTTAAATTTATACATATTGTCACCTCTCTACTAATTTTTTTTTAATTCTGCGAGAAAAAAATAATAAACTTCAATAAAACAATAATATAAATTTTTCAATGTTTTAGTATGACGTGCTTCAAAACGAACTTTTAAATACATTACATATTTAAAAAGTGCTGTTTTCTCCTTGCTACAAATAAGGCATAAATGATTTATTCTAAGACCCAAAATGTATCTAAATTTTTATTAATCAATTTGCATTATTATAGACTTTTTATTATTTTATTATGCACATAATTTTTCTTCTTAAAATTATTTGTATACATATAATTATTTCAAGTTATAAGATTTCAATTACAAGATAATTTAGGATTTTTATTTAGTTTAGAGCTTCTAAAAACTTAAAAATGTAACTTTTCTGGTAAAGTACTGTATCAAGAGCAAACTGGCAAGCAGCCCATAAAATTATTTTTTTATCAGTTGATGATAACTACTCCTAAAGTTGTTGAACACTAGTTGTATCTACTTAATCACTACAAAATACAGTTTTATGGCTTCAGACATTGATGATAATTTGTTTTCATCGATGATGCATATGGTCAGATAAAGTTAAATCATGAATTATTAATACCCTACTTCAACCTGATGTCCGAAAATTATCATATGAAATCCATAAAATTATATATTCAGTATCTCTAATGAAGTCTTCGGCAAGTGAAGAGCTTATGGGACAAATCATTTCCCTTAAATAAAATTATTCGGCCAAGTCTTTTAATTTAGCGAAAATGGTTTTGTAGGAAACAAATTTACATCGTCACCACTTTCGGGTCATAAAATTTTGCGAGTTAATTAAGTACCCATTAAGGGAGTAGATTAGATTTCGTAATAGTGTCAAAGTCTTTTAAATAACCGTATTTTGTTTATATCTGTGTTATATAAATTCTTGAAAAAAATTCTTACTTTGTTCATATAGTAGTAGATTATGTTTTTGCTGATAGCAATACAGGTTCAAATTAAATTTGAAGTTAATACTGTTTAAAAATATTTCTAATATTCCTCCCACATAGCAAGGGAGTGTGAAATTTAACATTTTTTTTCTAAGGAAAGACTACAAAACGGCATATGATATTTTCAATTAATGTCACAATGATTTTAGAGTTAGATGCGAATCTTATGCTTATGGCCATAGAGGTGATAATTTGATTTACTATTAAATAGTGTTATATAACGAAGCAATAATAATAAATTTTAATAAATGTTCTTACAAGCTCAAAAATAAATTTAAATTTCTTCAAACTTCTTCATTGCATATATATATACATACATACATACATACATACATACATATATATATATATATATATATATATATATATATATATATATATATATATATATATATATATATATATATATATATATATATATATATATATGTATGTATGTATGTATGTATGTATATATATATGCAATGATATTTTAAACTTTAATTTCAATTTAATTAATTTCCAAGATTTTATCTTAATTTAGCCCATAGTAACTTTATTCTAAAACTATTATCTTATTTCTTGATCCAATTCCACTTTCTCTACTTAATTAATTCAAGAGAATCTTTGTAAAATTGCTGAATCGGCTAAAAGCCTAACTTCCCCACACTCCGCTTGAAGTGGTAGAAAACTGTCTAGTGGGCACATTCTTTTTGAAAGATCCCTGTGTTTCCCTTACTTGTGATTGACATGTGTCAGAAATCCCCATCAGAATCCTTTTAATATATTAGCATTATGAAGAAATATTTTCCCTATCAAAATCTCAGGTTATATAAGACGAAGAATAATTTATTTCTCTCTTCTTCCCCACTTCCGCTTTTGTGCCACGCTGTGGCGGACATGCCATGTCCGCGCCTTCTTGTAAATAATTATGCTTTCCCGATGGATTAAAAAGAATTTAATAATGTAAAAAGTCTCATCTATGTCTTCAAACCTGCCTTCAGCTTCCAACAAAATAATGCTTGCATATTGCATATATATATATATATATATATATATATATATATATATATATGAAGAACTGCTGGCATAAAATGGTCAACGTATTCCCTTGCTTTATGTTTCTACTAAGCATGTTTGGAAAGACCATATCTAATGCCATATACATTGGAAATAAGACAGGAATTAAAACAAATCTTATTCAAAGAATTGTTCATCTATCTTAAAATGTCCTCGAAAAATTTTCATTGTACATACAGATGCAATGTCTAATAACCATTGTAGTTAAAGAAGAAAATACCACTGCCTAAGGATTCATTACTCATCCTTTGCAGACGCTTTTTTAACACAGCAATTATTTTCACAATAAAACCTTCTTTTATTGCATTCCTAACAGCATTGACTTTACAGTTATCTACTTTGCGTCTGTATTATCGCTCGTCTGTATGTAATCCTTGGGACTGCAATAAATTAACTGTAATGCCAATTTCTCGTTGAACAGGACCTTCCCTGTAAAGTTACATACCAAAACTCTATTTGCTTATCTGGCTACAAGAGAAAAGTCAATACTTGTGAAATGTCTTGACATTATTTCCAATGGTTGTATTTCAATATATTGAATATTTTCTTCTGAAAGTATGATCTAATATTTTATAGTGTTGCCACTAAAGCTGAAACTCATAAATATTTTAACAATAGAGGCATTTTTTAACATTTGCTAATATTTAAACCAATTGATAAACGCTCTTTTAAATAATTCATCAGGATTTTCAAACAGGTATAATAAGCAATTACGTATAAGTAATATACATAAAAATTGAAAAGAATGATTTTGTCAATTCAACAGAAAAACTTAAAGAAAAGAAGGTACATCTTCAAATGAGAAATATGAAATACGTTGCTAGAAGTGAATGATGACAAAAACAAAAGGATATTTGAAAAATCATTGATAGAAGACGAGAGAATGTAGGAGGAGTACTATCCTTTCATATTAATCAAAAACTTAGCATTTCTCTTCAGCATCTTGAGTGTAATAAATATTCATGTCAAATAAAAATTTCTTTTCTCAGAAAGGAATTCGAAATTTCTTCTTTTTGTTCTTACATCCACTGTAATGGCAATTTATTATGTAAACATAAAAAATAAGTTTGCATTCGAGCAAGAAAGGCTTGAATTATTTAGGATTTCAAGAATAGCTTGGATTAATTCTAGAAACTCAGATTTTTTTAAAAAAAACATATATATTTTTTATTATAAAGGGGTATGCAAAATTATTCATTCCTTACATATATTCAAACTATTAAGAATGAAGGTTAAGTTATATAAAGTTCGTATAGCACTCATGCATGTTGTTATGGAGATTTAGCAAATATTTTTAACAATAAATAAAATAACCTATAAAAATTTTATTTTTTAGACATTTTTATTTAATTTCTCATTTTTCAGAACCATTCATAACATGATTTCATTACGCAAAGTAAAAATTTCCCATTTCTACTTATTTTAATTTTTACTTTTCTTTCTTTTGAAAAAATAACGTGGAGGAATAGTGTTATTCATGTAGATAGAAAAAAAATTGAAGAATTAAATTCTGTTATTCTTAAATCTTGTTGGTTGACCATTTGTTGCAGAAGAAATTGTTGCATTTAAAGTCAAATTTCAAATATAAAATTTTTTTGAAAATAAAACATTAATACATGAAACTTTCAAATCCATAACAGGTATGAGCAAACTGTTTTAAAAGAGGGCCAAAAAGGCATGAAATTTCGATAAAATAATGTAATTATTAAACAATTCAATAAAAGGTCAAGAAAATATTATTTAAAAATTGCTTTAATATTAATGCGATGAGTAAAGCTCACACAGCGTTTCTAAAAGGTCTCTTTTGCAGTAGAAACTATCTTTTGCAGTAAATTTCTAAAAGCTATAAAACGTCTTTACAATAATTTTAAAATCTGACACTCTCTAGAGAGAATCTTTCAATGGGCAACACCTGACAGACAGACCAAACTGTTTTACATAGCTCTTTTACTTCCAAAATGTTTACAAAGTTTTAACTATTTAAATTTACCAAAAATTTTCTGGGTTGCATGGATTTCATAAAAATATGGAGTGCTATAGACGGAACTCATGAACTATCATGCGAAAACAAAGGTAACACATTTGGTTTCTAAAAACGATTCCAAAAATACAAAAGGTTGATTTTAATTCTATTGGAATTCTTCGATAAAAACCATATTTAAATGTCTCTGAAAATGTCTCGAATGATAATTTTCAATAATATTAATAAAAGCTTAAACATATAATCATAATTCCATCATAAAAGCAAGAAGACCATAAAATAACTTTAAGAGTTAGGAGGCATCTTCAGTGAAAACTAATGAGTAGAATGAAACCAAATTTCATACACAAATTATGGAAGGATGGAAAGATAAATTCCGCAACATAAATAAATAAATAAAATCTCTGAAATATCGCCGATGCGCAATTTTATGTCAGTGAAAGTCGGTACGTTGAAAATATTACATGTCGGCCAATGGTCCTAATAATGATTAATAAAAGATTATTCTCTTAAAGTTTCACAGTGTATATCGTGCATTTCTGTATATGCATTTTTTATCACTCGAACATCAATGAAATTTCTTGCAATCCATTTTCCGTGCTTCGTTTGTTATTACTGACTCGTTTTCGTTTCGATAGCACCAAAATCTTTCCAATCGTCAGCTTTTGTTACCTTTTGGGGAAAAGGGGTATTCATCTTCTCCGTACCTTTCACAGCATGTATACGAAATTTAGTTTTCCGCTCATTCATTTAAACGGCAGATTCCTCTCAGGAAGGAAAGTTATTTTATGGTCGCCTAATATACGTATACTCATTGGAAATGTTTTTGGCCTTGTTCGCATAATTAAGATTCAGATGTGCTCATATTTGCTGCGTACGCTTATATAATTCTAGTATGCCTGTCAGAAATCAAAATATAATTTCATTCATAGAAAATGTAATTTCATTTTAATGGATACTCAAATTATAGTATCTAAGAACCCTTAAAACGGTTAAACACGCATTATTATTAGGCTTACTATTAGTTATGCAACTTTATGTAAATATTTCGTTTGAATATTATATACTAATGAAATCGTAATAACCATGAAATAAACATTGTAAACTTTCAGCCATATATTCAATCCACAGGCTGTAAAAATTGTAAATAATAATGAAACCGGAAAAAACAATAAAAAAATAGCATTATTACTGTTATTGTATTCGTGATTTAAAAAAATTTATCACTTGCGGAACATGAAATTTGTGTAAAAAGAAAATTTATGACTCATTCAGTTTTATTTCTGCGACTTTTTAAAGTTTTTTTTTTTTAATTTTATGTTTCTATAACCATCCCATAACTGCAAAACTATAATTTTCATACGGTGGTGATACTTTAGAATTTAATTTACTTAGAATGTTATTGGATAAAAATGAATAAATTTCATTGTAAAGTGTTATGATATCACTATCAGTTTTACAGCCTTCTCACACATCATACATAAAATAAAATAAGGTAAACTTATAAAATCTTTAAACTTTAGTTAGTTTTCCAATTTGTGAAAACAAGTACAAAATTATAAATGATATTTTTAAATATAATCCTTACATTACGTACTAGCCACTCGTTAAAGTTTAACTAAGATCTTTGATGGAACAACAGAAACGTTTAATTTATTTAGAAGGTTATTGGATAAAAAGGAATGAATTTCATTGTAAAATGCTATGATATTTAGAGCCAGTTTTACAGCATTCTCACACATTATACATAAAATAAAATAAAGTAAATTTATAAAATCTTTAAACTATAGTTAGTTTCCCTATTTTTGAAAACGAGCACAAAATTATCGATTGCATTTTTAAATACAATCCCTATACTATGAAATATAGCAAACTACGAGAAAGTTATTTACACTATATTAACAACCAAAATTCCAACCGTTAAAAATTCATTCTTTGTTGAGGTAACAATAATCTATACTTATATATAAAGCTCAATGTGTGTGTGTGTGTGTGTTGGCGCTCTACAGAAAATACCATTTGACCTACAGCTACCAAATTTGGTACATGTATACCTTAGAGGTTGGGAATGTGTACCTGGGGTCCCTTTTTTTAATTTTTAATTAGAATTTTAATTATTAATTAAAACCTAACTTTCCCGCCAAAAAATCTTTTCATTTTCCCCAACGCCAAATGAGTACGGCTTCAGTATTTTTCCCAACAGTAATGAGCCTAGGGTTAATATTTTTCGTCCGATTATTTCAAACGATTCTGTTTATTTTCTTAATGTTTTATTCACTTAAAATTAAACATTGTTTATTAATCGATCTTTCAGATTCATTCGGAAGTACTTTTGAATTAAAATAACACAAAATAAAGGATATTAAAAATTTCTAATCTGCATAGCGTTACCCCAACTGGAGTAGAAAAATTCACGCATTTGCGTTACCGTAACTGGCGTTGAAAATTCACGCATGCGCATTGTGTTCTGATTGTCAATATTATCAACGGATGATTCTTGATTTAAATTATTTTTAGGTTAGTAGCATGCTTTTGTAATTAAATTGTATTTATTTTAGTTATATATTTTTTGTATATGCTTATAGTTTTAAGCACATCGTTTTTTAAATAGTTTTTTTAAACCTGTTTTCGACCGATTATTTTAAACAATTCATTTTATTTTCTTAGTGTTTGATGCATTTAAAATTAAACATTGTTAATGAATCGATCTGTTCATGATGAATCTGAGAAAATTTTGTTGACAAATTCTTGAGATATTACATAAATTAAGAAAAATATTCTTTAGTGCCCATAAGTTTTAAACGCTCAGTGCCACTATTATCAGTAATCATATTATAAAAAAATGCTTTGTTTCAGTAAAAAATATTATTATATTAATTGCAGATTAATTCTTTCCACTTTAATTTAAAGCATAAATTCTACGGGAGCTAACAGAAAATTAGAGAGATACATATTACGTTATGACTGAAGGCCTTTATAATATTATGAGTGAATTATATGACTATCAACATTTGAAGTTTTAAAATATTTTGATGAAGAAACTATTAAAGTAGGAATTATATAAAATATTTAATTATTAAAATTTTAACGAGCATTAAGATTGGCGAACCTGCTAGTCGCCAGAGGCGGCTAGTAGCATATAAAGAATACTATTGCATACTTTGACAGAAAGAAGCAATATCTACTTTGCACGACGCTTTCAATATATACATAAATGTCACAAAATTCTATTCTCTGTGAATCTAAAAAGGTTTCGAACTTTTTTGTTATACTCGCTATATATATGCTTAAATATAAGAGATATTTTTTTCGTGGAAGTAAAAGGTTATTCACGCAACGTTATAATGGAATAATGCAGTTCCAAAATAGTTTTATTCAATTCGCAAGAATTGAATTATATTAATCCATAATAAGAAGCACGCGAAATGGAAATGTATAGAGAGAAACGATTTTTACATTTTTTGAGGTTTTATGCATAAGATTGGGGACATAATAACATAAAAGAAGATTTTATTTGATTTTATATTTCTATATCTTGCTACTTAAAAAGTAAAATCAGGAATTATTTTCATTGAAATTCTTCCATTTTTAATAAAAGCAGAGTCTCTCTTTCTCCAATAAAATTGAATCTCTTGTTTGTACAGTTAGAGATTAAAATTTAGATTCAAACATACCGTGTTAGAGAGTGTGTGAATGCTCAACATCGAATCTGGTAGAAGCTCAAACATTCTTAGTTACCGCGATGTTTGCTAGTGGCGGTTTGTTTGGAAAGAGGATTACCGGCTGATCTGCAGTCCGGTGACCATGGTTTCAAAATCGCTCCTATCATAGGAGCCCACTGCGTACTTTCAGTGCGAAATGTAAATTCAACGAATCAAATAAATATTTCAGTTTTATTTTATGCATTTTGTTAGTGTAATTACTTTTTACCTTAATAGTAATAGCATGAGCATTGTAAATAATACTGGAGAATTATTAATAATTAGATATAGATAAAAATGCACAAAAATTAAAAATGAAGGAAAAATGGAAATAAAATCTCTGAAAAAATACACAAACTACTTTTATTGTAGGTACAACATATTTGAAAACAATTATAAATTTTTTTTAAAAAAATATTTATTTCTATCATATGCGTCTTAATACCAATTTGCCATAAATATTACTTTTCAATTCTATACATTATATAACTTTAATATATTTTACTTCGAGAATTAGAAGAATAAAGCGAGGTTTATATATGATATTAATTTGATGTGCTTATTTCAATGATATCAATGTTTTTTAGCATTCGGCAGTCATTTTTTAAAGATTTCCAAAATTATTTGTAACGTGAAAAATAAACAAAGAATAAGAACGGGTATAATTTTTTTAATTATTTATGTTCCTATGCGTTGTGAGAAAATTATCAGTCAAAAGTAATAATGGTCCAATAAAAATCATTATAGTTTCATTTAATTTTCTCTCTCAATAAAAATTTGAGTTCAAGTAACAAATATATTCTATTACAACCACGCAAGTGATATTCTTATGATTCATATATTAATTTGAATAATTTTATTACCATTCCAATTGATAGCAAAAAGTTAGCTATTAGTCTACGTCCTTTGGAACTAAGATAGTTCTTGTATGCTTATCTCTTAGCCAAAATTCTATTCTCAAAATTTCAACACCACATTAATGAACAACCAAAAATATTTTTAACTTTCATTATATACTAGACTGTTAGCTGACAATAAACATACAGAGGAATCGTAATGTGAGCAAGACTTGTGATTGTGCAATAATTTCACACAGTTTGTTATAAGACCCTTCCAAAGAAAAGCCACTCTTGGGTGTGATGAAATAATTTTTATCTCATATCCGCATGAAGTACATTAAATAACTAATATTCCTTATGTATACTTTTTATTTTTTATTTCTCGATTCTTAATTTATTTTTTAATAAAATTCTACATTAGTTTTTTAACTATTTATAATTTAATATATCAGAAAATTGTAATTACCTCACACGTTTGTACCATTCTTCCCATTTCAGATTTCAAGTAGTCTTGATATACTATTCAAAATACGAAATAGGAAAAAAGCTCTGATTATTCCTAAAAATCAATTATAGTAAAAAAAAAAAAAATCTTTAACTCTACAAGTTCGATAAAATACAGAAAATTTAAGTTAAAAACAATTATATTTTATAAATGATGATAATATCAATGATGATATTTTAGAAAATTTGCTAAATTCCAGAAATAAATTTAAAATAACCACGAATCCTTTACAACTACTTAACAGTTAATTCAAATATATCATCACTTACAAAACTATACAAAAATCCCATTACAATTCTATTCGGAATTTTATTTAATGTAATAAGTTCTCCAAAAGAAGGAAATTGCATTAAATATACAAATTTGCTATCATGGTAAAAATAATTCGTTAACCGATTGACATTACAATACTTTCTGGGTTATAACTTAACACATTTGAAACAGTTTTATTTGAAATTTTTCATTTTTGTAAAGATGGTATTTTGCAATCAATTTTTATCTAAATTTCTTCTAAAGATTTGAAATTTTTTATTCAATATCAATACACTAATTAATATTTGCATTTAATTAATTTAATCATCATTAAATTAAATTTTGATTCGTTATCTGGCAATCAATTTGGGAAACAGTAGATCAGAAAAGAAAAAAAGTATAAAATATTACATATAAAAATATCTGTTGTAAAATATAATAATAAAAACTTGCTTTTAAAAACTGTTTTCAATTGAATTCATTCTTTTAGATTGTATGTTACAATGTATAATTAATTTTACTTTATTTATATTTCCAGACATATCATCTCCTAGTTTCAGGTGATTATGATGCTCCTACATGGTTTTTATATTTTTTACTATATTCTTCCTAATTTTCTTCATTTACTTATTTCATACTTGTTTGTAAAAAATTAAAGTATATTTAAAAAATCAAATTTTTAAATTTAAAATTAAGAAACGTAATTTATTTTGTCTCAAGCATATTTATATGGCACGGCACATTTTATATTTAATTTCGTAATGGTAAAGAGAATCGTATAAACATTTTGGATAGCATTCCTGAATAAATAGTTTCAAATATTTAATACAAATATTTACCTTCGGAGTCAAGACCGTATTCTAAATTTCATTTATTTTACTTGCTGTGGCTTTAATTTATCTTGTCCATGAAGAGACAAATAAAAAGGTAGTTTACCATTCACATTAAATACAAAATTCGACAAAAATGTACAATTTTAATGTAAATATTGTGCACTAAAATCTAGATATACAACTTGTTTCATTTTTGAGTTAACGCTTTCCCGTACACAGGAACAATCATTCATTTTATAGATTTTATTCAAAATCTGATGTACATCTACGGTTATAATAACGAAACTATATGCTAAATTTCCCCCATTTAGATAGTTGCATTTTTGGTTTATGTTACCATAAACATAGATAAACAGAAAAATAGACTCTCCTTAAATGGATTTCATCCAAAATTTGACATTTATCTTTATCGTTATCCTTCACTTAACTTGATTATTGTGATTTTTTTTAAAGTTTTCATACTTATAGACAACAAAGTTAAACAGAAGTTAAGCCACATGAAGAATTTTGTATAAAATTAGACAGATATATATAACGTTTCATTAACATTGGTGGATTTGCGTATTTTCCCCGCTAATGTAACGCACACTGTGAAGCCTATTTTCTAATAAACTGATCAGTTTGGCTCCACATTTCAGCACATTCTTAATTTAAACAACATATTAAAGATTAATTTTAAGTTATTTCATTATTTAAATAACTTTGTTAAAATGCAATTAATTTTATTTATTTTTTATGGCAAATGATTGCAGAGCACCTACATTTATATACAATATTACTTAAGCAGACGTTCGATATTTTTAAGTAATCTAATTACTTAGAAAACGCAATGAAACAGATAGAAATATAATTATTTATATTTAACAAAATATTAACTGAATTCTAATAATTTATATTTCATTGTATTTTATCACAAATTTATTTCTTTAATTAACTAGATTTATAATGTCTTTTAATCTATCAGCTTGCGGCTTTTTTCATCTCAAGGGCCCTAGGGTTGCTGAGTCGAGAGGGAGAAAGGGGCGTTAAGGTTTGCCTGATTCAGAATCCGCCCCTGGGTGTTAAGAGCATATAATAAAATTCACTTATTTAACTTGTTGCGGTTTCGAGCCACAAAGGTCAAATACGGACTAATAGGCAAATCGGTAGGCAGTCATCGCATGAATGGGTTTGATTTAAAATTTGTTGAATATTTGCTAATGAATTAGTTAAGTCAATTTTCCTTGTACAAATAATTGTGTTTCTTTAGTTACAATATATAAAGCACGTGGATGAAGTGAGATACAGGCATTTTATATATGAATTTCGGCCAAAATTTATTAGAATTCTAAGATTGAATATCATATTCTTATTGTAATAGATAAGTAGGCCGAATTCCAAATTTGGTTGTTTTCTGACTCAACAAAGTTTAAAAGCGGATTATCAAAATCTCAAGGTCGAATTTTTTGATGAATACAATGATCTCTCTGTGCACATTTAAAGGCATCACAAAGCTCTGAATTATTTATTTCTAATCAAACTTAAATTCTGAAAATAAATAACGCATACCATACATTCAAAATCAAACAATTACCGAAAAAAATCTTTCAAACATTGTAAAAACTCTGATCTCCAAGAATAATACCAGCCTTCGCGTGAAGATCTTTCGCCTGAAAGCAAACCGGAAAGAACCTTTTATTTTTCTATTTTTCCTGCTCTTTTTGAGGAACTTTTATTCCCAACTTTTTCCAACAAGGAAGGTTGACGATAATATTTTATTACTTGAGACGGGTGAGGGAGGAAGTTCCAAGTTTGTTTTTCTCCATCGATCGCGAATTACTCTTGCATTTCGAACACAGGAGTGCAGGTAAAAGTACTCCCCCGGGTGCACCTTGCGAAAAGGAAATGGCATCGCTACCATCGATGGGTTCTCAATCATGGCTTCAATTTCGCAGTAGTTAGGGAATTTTAAGTACCGCCGCTGATTGATTTCTTATTACCATGCTAAGGGACATCGGTCAATATAATTATAAGCAAATGATCAAACTCGGATTAAGAAATCTTACTTGTACATAAAGTAAGATTAGAAAGTATAAATAGACTCTGCTGAAGGTCTTATATTTTCGCTTTCCACACACAGGGTCAGATTATTAAATATATTAAGTAAGCAATTGCTTAGGGACTCATTAACTTGAACCCTTAATTTTTTTGTATTTTTAAAATTATTTAATTTTTTGTTTTTATTTAACTATAAAGCAGTGCAATCGGGCTTATTCAAATTAAAATCTATTGTTTGGATTAATTTTTGAACATTATTATAGGTAACATTCCTAATTAATTGCCATTTGCGAATTTTATATTATATCACCTTAATTTTTTTAAATGAAATTTCCAATAAAAAAAATTAAATATTATTTAGATTGTGTTTAGAAATGTTTGTCATCTTTTTTATTTTGTTTAAAATTAGTTTTAAATTTCAATTGTTCACTTTTTCATGCATGATGAATTGGAACATACTTTTTTAGAAAATCATCTAAAGTTAAATGTTTAGTCCTTTTAGTTTGTCCAAAGGTCCTACTTAAAAGTACTTATATAAAAATTAAACTTAAATCGATATTAAAGAAGGGTTTTAAAATTTTGGTAAGTGAAAGGGGTCCTGAAATTTGCCTCCACCCTGTTCACAGGAATTATTATAAACACCAAATTATTCGATCTCTATACTTTTATAAATCGCCTCCCTTAAAACGAAAAAAAAAAGCATTTTATATTCTTTTATCTAACAGCATATTTCATTATGAAATTCAAATTTCTTAATCGAATTTCCAATCGTGTCTTGGTTTTCAACTGACCTGAAATTATAATATGATAATGTTTATATACTAGCTAATGTAAATTGTGAGATGTATACTACAAAAAAATGTTGGAAAAAAAACCTGTATGGCAGAGCTGTAAACATGAAAATTCAAATTTAGTGCATTGTTACTAATTCGATAATAAATGCTTAGTAAAAAATAGATTTTCAAATTTTAATTAAATTCGGTGAATTTATAAAAAAAAATCTGGATTTGAATGTTTTTTTCAACAATTATGGAACAAATTATTTGCAATTTTGCTATATTTGCATTTCTTCAAACTTTTTAAGAGTTCCATTTTTACACTGTTTCAATTTGAATTCCTCAGCAATAAGTTCATTCACAGTTTTGTCCAAAATAAGTACTGTATATTTTTGATAAATACTCATTAATTCCACTTTAAGATAGAAAATAAATACATTGAAAAGACTGACAACACTGCTGTAGTGGCATTCTTAAACTGGTTCACTAACTGGAGTAGACAAACTGAATGTCTCATTCTTCCCTTTTCAATGATTTGATATGTAAAGAATTGGTCCGTAAGTGAAATAGCTCCTGACGGGATTCTGAATGAACTAAAAGATCGATTGAACTTCCCTTAGTTATATACGTCTTTCTCAGTTTATAAAATTTTTCTGATTCCTTTTACTTCTTATGAATCGCTCCTTCAACAAATATAGCTTCGTTGCCTTGAGAAATATCCCAGCAACCATACTCCATCAACTTGTCTTTTAATATCTTCATACCCGATTTTCAATTTCTTCCTTCAAGGTTTCCTATCTTTGAGTATTCTATCTTATAGTTTCGTTACATAGCTATTGGCTGCGACACATAGTCTCGATATACTTTTGTTTGAAAATGTTGGTTATGAAGTCAGCAAAGGAAGCTATAACTATTAGAGAAAGTAGTCCGAAGGAATACAAGAAGATTGCATGAAACGTCTATAGACGAAATATACTATAATCGCTACATAATTCATAATAAGTGATCCAACTCAAAAGTTTATTGGCAAGGAGATGAGCAATATTGAAATTGTTTCAAAAATTTGAATCTAATTCTTAAAGTACTGAAAGCATTTGCCTTAAACAATTTTCTCCCCAAAATTATTTTTAAATGTTATAAAATCATAGATGAAATATTTTCAAAGTCCATCAAAATTTCTTATACTTTTCAAAATAAAATTTAAAATTTTCTACTTACATTTTCTACTACTTTTAATAAAATGTATTCGCACGTACATGTATACCCCGTATAACGCAGTTTTTCTGTGGAAATGGAAAGCGTTCCGGCAAGCTTTATGATAAAACAAGCGTAACAAAAGTAATCAGTTTTGCTATGGAACTTATAATGCTAAATGAAATTATTCAGATTAAAGAAAATTAACCAATAAATGCTTTCAATTTTTCAATCAACTGGATGTATTGTTATAACATCTCTGACATGGCATATTCCCTTTTATAGTTTGAAGTGGGTAATGGAAAGCAGTAAGTTAAAGTCTTTTTCTACAAGATTTACAAATTTATACAGTTCAAGACTGTTCTACGTCTTGAACTTCATTGTATCCCTCTATACAGTTCAAAACGTGTAGGAATCCGTATACAATGTATCCTGAAGAGCCAGAAAAACTGGTATAGCAGGTCGTATACAAATAATGGTGGTGTTCAACCAATCACTGTAATGCGATGCGGTCGACTGTGTGTATATAAGACAACGGGTATCTGAGGAGGCTATTACATTGATTCTTGCTGTTACAATGGCAGGTTATCAAGATTTAAGGGATTTTTAACGGGGGTTAATCGTCGACGCACGAGAGATGGGGCAGAGCATTTCCGAAGTAGCGATGAAATTTGGATTTTCGCGCACGGCCATTTCAAGAGTATACCGCGAATATCAGGTTTCCGGTAAAGCTTCAAATCTCCTACAGCGGTATGGCCGGAAAAATACTTTGATAGAACAGAATCATCGACGGCTGAAAAAAATCGTAATACGAGATAAACGTTCAACACTTCCTCAAATTGCTGCGAATTTGTTTGCAGGCCCATCAACAAGTATCAGCGTACGTACTGTGCAACGTATCCTAATTGATATGGGCTTTCGCAGCCGCAGACCATATCGTGTACTATTGTTGACTCAGCGGCACAAAGCTCTGCGTCTTACCTGGGCTCTTCAACACTGTCATTGGACTCTTAATGGTTGGAAAAACGTTGTCTGGTCTGAAGAGTCACGTTTTCAATTGTATACGACGGATGGCCGTGTACGGATGTGGAGGAAACCCCATGAATCCATGGATCCCTCATGCTTACAAGGAACTGTTGAAGCTGGTGGAGGCTCTGTGATGGTATGGGCAGTGTGCAGTTGGTATGAAATGAGACCATTGATACGTTTAGACTCGACCAAAACAGGTCAGAGGTACGTTAACATCCTTTCTGACCATCTTATCCATTCATGTCCTGTGTGCATTCCGACGAACGAGGACAATTCAAACAGGATAATGTACCACCCCACAGGTCTACAGTAGTTCCAGAGTGACTTGAGGAGCACTCTTCTGAATTTCGCTCCCTCCCTTGGTCACTTAATTCCCCTGAAATGAACATTATCGAGCCTATCTGGGATGTTTGCAACGTGCTGCCCTTAAGAGATTTTCACCACCTCGCACTTCCATGGTTTTTTGGACTGCCCTGCAAGAATCATGGTGTGAACTGTCTACAAAATATCTTCACAAATTAATTGAATCTATGTCACGTCTTATTGCGTCACTTCTGCGTGCTCGTGGGAGCTCTACACGATATTATATTGGCGTACCTGTTTTTCTGGCACTTTAGTGTAGTATCCTAAAATAAAGTTTCCTTTCAACATGATTCTAGAATTAAAAAGATGAATAAGAAGAAGCATGTGAGCTTTTAGCAATAAAACAATAGATATGTCTTCACTTTTTTCCTTTCGAAACTTGGCCAAATCGCTAACTTCTAAAACATTATATATATAGGCATATACTTTCAACAGGAAAAATGCCTTAAATGAAGTAAAGAAAGATTTCTTTTTAATTTCTCCGAATCCATAAGTGTATTAATAAAAACATTACAAATTTAAATTTTTATACAGATTATCGGCATTTTAATCATTTAGTAAAACAAGCTCACCAAACTAAATTTTTCAACAAAAAAAAATCGCACTCTTCTGCTACTACGACAATTTTTACAGCTAACACAGTTAAGTAGCTTTGAGTTTCATTACTTTAAACCATTTCAGACCATTTAAACTATCATCTCGAGGAAGATTTGGAATTTAAAAAACGCTGCTTCTTTGAGGATTGATTAACTTTTGATTAACCTAAAATTATGAAATGAAAAATATTTTTCATGGTAAAAATCCATTTTTACCAAAAGTTTAAAATTTTGCTTATTAGTTTACTCTAAGTTTGATTTATCCCAATAAAACCCAATCATTAAAAAGATTTTTAAATAACAACAGAATTTAACATTAGTACAGTTTTTTTTTTTTTTTTGTCTGTGCATGCAAGGAAATTTAAAAATTAATTTTATTAGTTTTTGTTGTAAAAAAATTCAGTGAAAAAATTTGATATCTGGTCTTTTTCATTACTTGAAAATATAGAACTTCGTGAATAAATGCTTTAACTGGAAAAATTAAATATTTTATGTAGAATAATTTAGAAATTCTAGTAAAATTATATGGGTTTCCATTCTAACCGAGACCTAATAGCTAATTTCTAAAACAATACAGATAGATATGTACTTTGAATAGGAAAAAGGCTTTAAAAGACTAAAAAAATTATTTCTTTAGTTATTTAGATTGATTAATGTGCTACTGAAAAAATTGCAGATTTGAAATTCTTATGCAGCCATAATAATCAAATTCAATTAAACAATTTTGAGACGCAATAAAATTTTCAAGAAAAAAATCCCTCTTCAGTGACTAAAAAAAAATTGAGTTTTAAAGCTTTAAATATGACTTTTTTAGATTAACTCAGTGATTACTTGAAGAAAACTCAGCTGATTAACACAATTTATATCTTAAGAGTGGTCGTTAATCGAACTAAAAGAATGAAACTTGTTCATAAACTGATCAGTTTTTATAGTTTAAGTTTTTTAATTTAAAATATGGGGTAAAAATACTTTAAACTATGATTAATAAAATCACGAGACTGTAAAAATTTGTTTCATAATCGATAAATTCGCTATCGATAATTCAAACCCGATCAATAAAAAATTTCGATCGGTATCATAACCAGTCAATAAATGCGCTATTTCAATAGCACATTTATTGACCAATTACAAAAAATAATTAATTGTTTCATTTAAATACCTTTACATCTCTAAATAGATGCTTTCTCTAATGATATAAGAAATAACTGTCGAACCAATATTCGAATGGAGATTTTGAATATTTCTTAGTATTGCATTCAGAAAGTGAATTTCAAATAAAAATTAGATGCTAAAAATATTTTATTATTTCGAAACTTCAAAACATCCCCCCAACATTTCTAATAAGGAAATGATATCTAAATTGGTAAAAAAACCTAGTTGATTATATTTAATACATTTTAGTATATTTTTATTTAAATATATTTCTCCGAACTTTCGAGTATCTCATTAAACAAACCGAATTATCATAGTTTGCAAACATTAAAAAAGCGTATCTCGTTTCTACTCAAGTGAGTGAGACGGTGAATTTTTAAATCTCTGTCTGAATCTGTTTCTTGATTTTCCTTCGCTTTCTCATCCAGATTTAAAATAACGAGATCTATTCTTAATAATCCTTATACAAGACCAAGAAACAAAAACAAGAATCTAAGAAATTATAACGATATTTCAGCTCATTAGATTAGAAATATATTGTCATAAAATTACATAAAAGTGTCATTTAAATTCGCACAAAAAAGTGAAAATAAATTGGAGGAGATTCAAATCCTCAGTTTGAAACATAGCAACAAGATAATGTTTTTAGCTTGCTTCGTCTATCTTTATTTTATTTTAAACTAGCCGGTTCGCCAATCTTAATGCTCGTTAACATTTTAATAATTAAATATTTTATTCAATTCCTACTTTAATAGCTTCTTCATCAAAATATTTTAAAACTTCAAATGTTGATAGTCATATAATTCACTCATAATATTATAAAGGCCTTCAGTCATAACGTAATATGTATCTCTCTATTTTTCTGTTAGCTCCCGTAGAATTTGTGCTTTAAACTAAAGTGGAAATAATTAATCACCAATTAATATAATAATATATTTTACTGAAACAAAGAATTTTTTTATGATAGGAATACTGAAAACAGAGTCACTGAGCATTTAAACTTTATGGACACTAAAGAATATTTTTCTTAATTCATGTAATATCTCAAGAATTTTTCAACAAACTTTTCTCAGATTCATCATAAGCAGATCGATTAATAACAATGTTTAATTTTAAATGCATCAAACACTAAGAAAATAAACAGAATCGTTTAAAATAATCGGTCGAAAACAGGTTAAAAAAAACTACTTTAAAAACGATCTACTTAAAACTATAAACATATACAAAAAATATATAACTAACATAAATAGAATTTAATTACAAAAGCACACAACTAACCAAAAAATAATTTAAATCAAGCCCGCTTGTGTTGAAAATAGTTGTCAAAACAATCAGAACACAATGCGCATGCGTGAATTTTTCTACGCCAGTTGGGGTAAAGCTATGCAGATTAGAAATTTTTAATTTCTTTTATTCTGTTTTATTTTTAAATCAAAAGTACTTCAGAAGGAATCTGAAAGATCGATTAATTAACAATGTTTAATTTTAAATGCATCAAACGTTAAGAAAATAAATAGAATCGTTTGAAATAATCGGCCAAAAATGTTAAGCCTAACCTGATTTGCTTGGGAAAAAACTAAAGCCTTACTCATTTGGCATTGGGGAAATGAATATTTTTTTTGGAGGGAAAGTTAGTTTTTAATTAATAATTAAAACACTAACTAAAAATTCAAAAAAGGGACCCCAGATGCACATTCCTGACCACCAAGGTATACATGTGCCAAATTTGGTAACTGTAGGTCAAACGGTTTGGCCTGTAGAGCGCCAACACACACACACACACATTGAGCTTTATTATAAGTATAGGTATAGATATAGATTATATTGCATAATAAGATACGCAGAAAAAATGTTTAATATAATACATAAATGCGCCTGCGTATAATTAACTAAAATAATGAAAATTATTGTTGTTAAATATATTTAAAAATAACGTGATTTTTAAGAAAAAGGAAATCAGAAGATATTGTGAGAAAATGAAATCGTAACACTCAGAAGTTTACATTTGATTTTCGAAGTCGTGTAAAAACATTTGCAGTACAATAACATAATTATAAATTATAATGGAAAAACTTTAAAAGTTTGATTAATTTTTAATTAAATATACAAATATTTTGAAAACCGTTCTTAATGAATACCTACAATTAGTGAAATAACTGTCTGTCGTAACAAATTATATATATTCTATTCTATTACTATCTTATAGAATTTTTTCATGCTTCGCAGAGATTATTGTAGTCTCAATATTTATTCCACAAACTTAAAAAAATAAAATATTTTCATTGAATAAAAAACTTTATTTTATTTTTCTGTTACTTGCCTTATGTATTGTTATTTATGTGTTATGTCTTGTTTCAAATATCTCTCCAGTGGAAAATCGCCTAATGAAAACCAAGCAATGCTGCATAAAGCATTTTTCCCAGGATATAAATTTTTAATATTCATTCAAATATAATTTCTTTCCCAAAGATATAATTAATTTAAATTTACAGTAAAAAGAATAGTTCGCACACTTGTATAAATCGTTAGCAGCGTTGTCTCTTAACTATGTATGGTAAATTTATAAATGTCAACTTACAATAATGTTTTCTAATATTCTGGAATAAGCAACTTTTATTTGAAATTTTCATTGATAATAAAAAGAAAGAAGAAAAATAGTTAATATTTATTGAAATGGAAATGCTTCCTTTTCTTTCCGTTTAAGAAAATAAAAACTGACTTGTCAATAAATAAAAATCTACTAAAAGCGATGAAACATGAGAGAAAGAGGAGGAAAAAAATCAAAAACAACACCAGTTAGGGATTTCCCTGTATCGATTAAGCATACGTTTTTTTTTTTCACTGCAGTCTCAGTTGAGACTTAGAAAACTAATTTCCTCTTTGTTTAAGCATCATTTCACTAAGATAATTTGGAAAATTAAAGGAAATTCAAAGGGTTAATATTGTGATATTAATTGAATCTATGACTCACTACTGATAAAATTAAAACTGGCATTCAAAGAACGCAATAAAAGCTTTGATTTATATTAAATCTGTGGCAAATTTCTGGCAGTCCGTTCAAATACGGATCCTGGCTTTACTATTACATTAAAATGAGCAACTTAATGTGGCCATGCTTCAGGATTACGGTGTCAAATGAATCTGGACATAATTAAAATCTTAATAAGATTTTGGCATCATAAATTTGAGTCTTCCAAAACTCAATTAACTTTCAGTTGTTTCTCTCGACGTTGGAGATTTCCTCTGATTACATTTACTCACGAATATTGGGGGTAACAGTCATATCCTTACAGCTCAAACTAATTCATCTACAGTTGAATGCCTTTACCATTTTGGCAAAAAAGAAGAAAATCATGGTTCTCGCTTCATATTTGTTCCTTGCTTCGTTTTTTTCTTCTTTTTTTTTTTTTTTTTGCTCAAAAATCGTTTTTTATCGTCTGCTAGCCAAAAGTTTCTTCATGTAGAGAATGAATGATGTCTACAACAATAAATCGAAAAAAAGACCCTTTTCAAATTCGCATTTGGAGGTTCAGCCATGCAATTATTAGATTGGTGACAATTATTTCTTTAAATAAAATATATTTCTTCTACATTTGTATTTTTAAATTGCGAATTTCAAATTTTGATGCTTATTTAAAGTTTATTAAATAAATTTAAAAGAAGTAGTATTGTAATTATCAGTAAATACATAAATTGCTTAATCTGTAAAGCGGTATGGTATACCATCTAAATATATATATTTTTCCTTTTTAATTATTATAATCATCTAATCATTTATTATTTGCAATTGAATTTTATTTAAGATAGTATTCGTAATCTATTCCATCAAAAATTTGCAGTTTATGGTAAAGTGTTTGTAAAATTTAAACTTCTTAAAACAAATTCATTTGGTTTTTATATATGCGCATATTTTTTACACAAATTTTTTCTCAAAAATTATATACCTCACAATAAACTCTTTGAAACAGAGTATGGATTTCCTTCTGCAGTTTTGTTTTAAGCGCACGAAATATTAAAAATAAATTAAGGTTAGCTTAAAACTAAGTTAAGTTTAAAGTTTTTTAAGAATAACTACACTTTTTAAAGCTGATTTCATGCATAATCCTACAAAACTTATAGAATAGGCATGAAAAATGTCTTGCACTTATTGAATTAAAAAAATTTTAGGATTGCGAAAAACTGCATATAGGTAAAAATATAATATGCGGAATTATCAATTTTTAAAGTCTTTATTTCATTTATAGCATGATATAAAATCCATAGAATAGCCTGGAACTTTTATAAAATGTTAATCAACTTATTTTAAAATCCTACAATAAAAAAAATATAAACTACAATAAACAAAAGCAAAACAAAAATTATAACAATTGTAAGAATTTAGAACAATAAAATATTATATTTTTATAATTAATACATAAATTTAAAAAAAGATCTATATTTCTGTAAATGTTAATCTTAGCAATGACAAAATATAAGTACATACCTCAGAGATTCTATACATAATTCTATTACTAGCATAAATTCAAAACTTCCACAGAAATATTTACAAGCTTATTTCCATTATTTTTTAAAAAACCTTAGAGTAATGAAAATTGAATAAGAGCAAAAGCTAAACGTAAAAAAAAAAATCATTTTAAACGTTTCATTCTTACAACGAAGAACATTTCATAAATAAAATATTTCAAAATTGAAGATTTGCATCCAGAAATTTATTTAAATAAATATCTTAAAAGTTTTCAATAGTAATTATGTCTTAAAATTCATTATTCATCAAGCTTTTTTCTAGAAAACGATAAAAAAAAGCTATGATAACATTGTTTACTCTACTGCCATTTATAAAAACTATTAAATAAAATAAAAATAAATATAACTCTGAAATTTAGAATCACTTAAACTATCATAAGAGCAAAAAAATTATTGATATTTTGATGATTTTTGGATATTATGTCACCTTAAAAGTTCTGATGGCTACAAATTGATCAGCAGTTTCTAAATTCATAATTTTGAAATATATTAATCAACTGTTCAATTAAAATTTATGAAAACGATTATTTACGTTGGCTCATGTTAATTGATAACTTTAAAACTGCTGCAATCCGTTTCAATTCTATTATTTAAGGAGTAACATATTCACACGATATATTTCCATTCTGACAATGAATGCCGTTATTCTACTTTATTATCTATATTAGAAAGATATAAATGATTACATGTCTTAATTACTCAGAGCATTTAGTTTTTCTAACAAACGCTTATGTGCATAAAAAATCAATTCTAAAGAAGAGGCAGATTAAAAATAAGACATGCCATGATAATCAATCCTGAATTAAAAGAGAAATCTAAAAATATTTTTTTTTCATATTTTCTAAAGAAAAATTCAATTATATGTCAGGAATTTCCATTTAGATTAATCAGAATTCTTTTGATGTGGAAGATAATAATTGTATTTCGGCTCTCGAGTTCGCGATTGGTTTATTTTGTTTTGAACTTTCATATTTTTATGTTTCAGTGATATTAAAAAGTGAAATTTCTGTTGCTTTCATTGCTAATCCGTTCCAAATTAAATTTTATTTTAAAAAGTATCTAATTGAAAATAGGAAAATAACATCTGATTAAAAAGATGGCATTAATAACTTTATTGAATTTCCAAGGATATAAAAGATTAGCAGTTTTATTGGAGAATAAAGAAAATAATTAATCTTAAAAATTATGAAATATACTTAAATAGAATTTATATTTATATTGTAATATACAGTAAACTTTTTAATATCCATGAAAATGCTATAATCATAAATAATCCGCGAAATGGCAAAAAAAAAAAAAAAAAATTAGCAATAAAAATTTTATTTAAGGAAGGGCCCAATACATATAATTATGACTTAATAGTAAAGTTTTGTATTTTCAATTAACTGGCTACTTTTTTACAAAAATTACATTAGCTTTTTTTTCTGTTATTAAAACTCTTCTTTTATTTGTGAATGAAGTATTTTTAGCGACGTTTTATAATTATAAATGTTTGAGATTGTTTATTGCATATATGTTTATCATAAAGCAATCTGTCGCCTTCGAAACTGTTGTCATTTCCATTGCGGGTGCCGAAAATATTTATTTAATATTTGTAAACTTAATTACATTATTTGAGGAGGAATGAATTTCACTTTCTTAGCTAAGCTAATCACATTTCTTCTATTATTTATTTTACTAACAAATTAATAAGCAATTTCTAACTCTCAAAAGATTTCAACTGGCTTATATTAAACACAAGGGACTGGAAGAAAATAAAAAAAATAAAAAATTCATGCAAATTTTGTTATATTTTTAAACTTTTATAATGTTTTTTTTTAATGAAAAGTGCTTTAAATTATCTTCTTACTCTCTTACCTGCCTTTAAAAAAACTCAGGAATGAAAACTTATTTCATATTGACATTTTAGATATTTTTTAAAAGAAATTTACTGAAACTTTTGCTTTTAATTAATTTAGGCATTGTGGTGAAGCTTATAAGCCAGCTAACAGCTACGGGACACAAGTAATTACTTTTGTCTTGTGGTCTTGTTACTCGGCTGCGAACCACAAGGTCCCAGTTCTATTCTAACTAATTCAACTTCCACAGCGTTAATAAATTAAAGACAAAAGATAGCAATATTCCCGCTATCTCTTACACTTTTCCTGCGAGTTTTTATGACGATAGCCACAATGCAAATAATCTGTAATATCTCTTAAAAAATTAAAATTAATAAACTAATTAAAAATATTGTCAGGAAATCGAAAGAAATCATAAAAATAACTATAACCGTTACCTTTAGAAATAACATATGATGAAAATGCTTATCAAAAGTCATTGAAAAAAAAATCACTATCAAACATTAGGTTGAAATTAAAATGTATTTTATCTGAACAATACAAGAATGTTTTATCTATATAATCCAGTCAAAAATTTAAAAACAGGATAAGTTTTATTATATTCTTATGGAGGGCATTGATTTTGATAACAATTACTGAAGTAAAATTTCTAAGAGAATATAATAATAATTCTGAGAATAACATTATTCCTTTTAATTTTTCGGATATCTCAATTAACATATTTTTCATGATATTTTCATTTTATATTCTGATAATAAAATTTAATTACATCATTATGTAATGCAGTTTGCTACATTAAACATATTTTTCAAACAAGTTTTTCAATAACAACAATAATATAACTTATTATATATTTTAATAAAACTTTATTTCGGCAATTACACATGTAAACAACAGTCATATATTCACATTATGATAATATTCTGATAAAGCAGAACTATTTCGAAAGGGGATTTTATCACTTAAGTTTAAATTTTTAACTTCTTTTCAAAAATTAGTTTATTAAAATAATGCTGTGCGCCATTTTTTTACCAAGTCTTACGATATCGTTTCTGGCTATATTTAACTGCAGAGAATCACTTTCCGAACTCTTTTACTTTACTGTCATCTATTCTTGACCGCTACGATGTCGAATAGCGTTAAATGGGATTTATTGCGTCTTCTGGATAGAATAGATTGAATGTTTATGTAGTCAGACAAAGAAAACCAAAATAAAAGTAACGGCAAGACAGATCATCCAATAGATATAAAACCAAACAAATGTATATTTTTTTTTCAAGAGATGGCTTGAATGTGACCCAGACATTCAATGACCTATTTTAAATGAAAGGAAATGTCTTCGAATAAAAATGATTATTACATGGCGAATCGTTGTGTTTGCTCTTAAAAGATATTTTTTTGCTCGGGAAAATTGTAAGTTTTGCTACAGCATAGATATTTCTTTTCTTGTATTACTCTTTTTTTTTAATCAGTTGAAACTGATTATTTTTAACTAAAGAAAAGTCATAAATAAAGTCACAGAGACGAATTGCATAATTTTACTTTTATTAGATTATAACTCTGCTATTGTTTTGTAAAGAAACAAAAACATCATAAAAATGTTATTACAAAATATATATTTGAAACAATTCTGACCCAAATTTTAATTTTATTTTCTTGCTTAATCCATAAATTGTTAAAATTATATCGAACGATTTGTTTTGTTGCAAAAAAGGTTATTTTGATGATATTCTAAAACTGCTATGGATTCAAATAGAAAAATTGATTGTGCAACATAAATATTAAATAAACAGAGTATTTCTTATGCTTTGTTATCATATAAAATTTACATATATGATCCATTGCACTTTAAACAGTTTTGTTAAACAATATAAGATTTAAAAAAATGGAAGATATATTAAAAGATGTTACTCATATAGACTATCAAATTGCAGTTCATACTACGTGTGTTCATTTTGTGAATTATTAAATACATGTCAATATAAAATAATGATCCAGTTCATCATCATGTTCAAGACATGTTTATCACAGCTGATGTAACTTGTTTCTTCTATTCTTAGGTGTAAACAACGAGGTGTTTTCTAAATTTGGTGGATGTATACATCTTTTCATAATCAACCTATAAATCTTATATTTCTAATTAAAAAGTGTTTTGAAGCCCAATAATTAATTTATGTTAACTTTATATTAATAGTAGTATTTTGTCATCAATCAGATATAAAGAGTATCAAAATCACATAAAGACATAATCGAAATTCCAACTACTGATGATTCATTTTACAAAAAGTTACAACAAATTTTCTAATCACAAATTTAAGTGTTACATAATAAACTGTTATGTAAAATGTAACATTAATAAATGAAAGTGTTGACATTTTGTTAATTACTTAGTATTGAACTAAAAAGCGTAGACTGTCTAATGAAGTCAACATGATATCTTATATGAAAACTTTCCTAAAATAGAAAAATATAAATAAAAATAATCCTCGGTAAGCTCTACTTGTTGTTCTGAAATAGTATTATTATAGTTTTTCTTAGAACGATGGCAACTTGAAATATTTTTAAATGACAGCTTAGATAAATTTAACTTATTTTTAGCATTTATGCCATTGTTATAAACTCAAAAATACTTCCAAGGAAATTTGAAGTCTTTAAATAAATATTGTCAATAAAAATTGCTTTTGAGATCATTAAATAAACTTTGAAAAAATTAAATATATTAGCATACTGAAATAAAATTACAAAACGATCTTATATAATGGAATTTAGCTGATTCAAACATTTTCAATCGGAGTAGTTATTTTTTTATATCCGATTGTTCTGTTTACATAAATATTTCATAACTAGTGACCATTTGATCTATTTTACATTGAATATCTATTTTATTTACTGAACAATCAAACACATTTTTTTAAAAAATAGATTCCAGTACTTTCGATACTAATTGCACTTTTTATTTTGGATTTTTATTGTAAAATTGTTTTATTCAAAGTGCTACATATTATCTGTTTATTAAAAGCATTTACTTATTGAAATCCTTAATGATATTCTAAAATTATTAAATTTTTTAATGATTATTGTTATACATTTATTAAAATTATTTACGGCTTGTTTATTAATTATGTATTCATTATTAAAAATGATCAAATATTAAAAATAAATCATTACAACTATTGTTTTGCTTAAAAATTATCATTTTCTCTTCCTGTATTTATTTTAGATATGATTTTTTTATTGATTTTCTTTGCATAAAGAATTTTTATTAAGGCTTCGTTAACTTCTGATTAGTTTTCATTTTGTAAAAAAATCTTGATTATAGCAAAACTACATGCATTAATACTCTAAACCAAAAAATAGGTTTATTCGAACCAATTTTTTTCTTTTGCACTCAATTTAAAATAAATTGAAATAAATATTGTTTTTGTTTTGATCATTTATATTATTATCACTTAATGAATGAAGCATAACGTTATCGTTTTACAAATCAATTACTTTTTATTTTTCAATTTAATTTTCCGTGAAGGAATCATTCTGTTCTTATGTTCCACACTTAGAATAAAACAGGTTTATCCCATCCGAACGTCGAGAATTTCCCTTACTAATGGATGAGTGACAAGAGTGATTGAAATGCGGAATTCCCATGTTGAGTAAATCATTAGTCACCTCTTAAAGCTTCGTTTATACAGAAACGTTTGGTATCTGACTAAAACGAGCTGCATTCTATTTTGATTGATTTACAAGAATGGATATTGTCTTGATAGTTAAAAGTCAATTCAGAATCAAATTCCGTAATTATCCTTTCTAAGTAATAGTGTACTATTACTACAATGTACTTACACAATGAATAAATTTCAAAATTCGATTTTATTTTCAAAATACATTCTCAGGGGAGAATGTCGTTAAACTTGTCTACATAATTAAAATAGTTTTTTAATCGTATAATTAGACTATCTTATTCTTTCTTCTGCAAAATTAAAAAAGTAATTGTACTTTCATAGATTTAAAACAATATATACAAGTTATATCTTTTTCAAAAAAATCTACATATTTAAAATAATTAGAAAAACTAAAACCCAGTCCCCCCCCCCTCCCCAAACATCAAACAACAAGACCTATTTCGCCCGTACCACTCACCATTTTCAAGAGAAATCTGAAAAGCATTACTTCACTATATATTCTTGAAGGAGAAAAAAAGTACAATACCCCAGTCCCAACCATAGCACCGATTTCGCACATTTTGGTTTCATTTAGAAGATCCCGAAATTAAGATATATCGTCAATAGTCGACTGCTTCCCTCCCTCTGTCCATAATTTTCCCGATATATCACAAAATAAAATCTTGACATATCTGACTGGCTATATTAATGACTGGATTGATATAACCAATTTTATTCTACAGTTAATTTTGAAATTTTTATGTATATCTAGTCAATTAGAATGCTCTATGGTTATTGCAAAAAAAAATTGATATAGAACTATATTAATTTGTGATGATAAGAGGTAGTTTGTGAAAGTTGGTTCGCTTTGCTAAATTAATAATATTAATATAGTGAACGAACATGCTGTCACTGAAGCAATAATAAATAAACAAAATAAATTACGTTTCCAAAATTCTATATACATATTCATTTCATGTTTGGCTTTATCTATTATTTTAATTTCAAAGCACAAAATAATCATTTTTGTTTTCGTTGACTTTAGTGCATTGAAAATCGTAATGCCAATTAAGTTTATCAAACAAACTTAGTAAGCAATAAAAGGAATCGTAAAAAAACTCATTCTAAAATAATATTAAAATTCTATTTCCTGATATAAAAGATAATGAACTTCTTTATGAATCGTCTTGATTAGAGATGAAAGCAAAAACTGAGTTTTTATCTGCAGAAAATTTCGTGTAATTAACGAAAAATGAAAGGAAGAAAGGCCATAAGCGTTGCTGACGACTGAGAATAATTTAATCGAATACCGTTTAATTTCGTCGAGAAGCGACTGAAAGAGGCTAATTAGGGGATTAATGAAAGCGTAAAAAGACATACTTTAACGCTCACATGTCGTGACTTAGGAAAATAAATAGTACAATCGTCCCAGATTAGAATTTGTTCATCGTGAAAATGTGATCCTTGGCTCAAATTAAAAGAGCTTATTCTTCAGATGAATAGAGCTGATTCCCAGGGATGGCCATGTTTGTTGAATAAAGGAGGGGATTGAGACTGACTTTCTGTTGTTAAAAGTGCATGGTACAGATCATTTAAAATTTAAGTTTTAGTTTGAAGCAAATTCTAGTAGAATTCCATGGCAAAGTGATCTGATAATGAATTTTAATGGGTCATGTTATGCTGAATTCTCTTTGCATTATTTTATAAGCAGTAATTTTAGAAGTTGGGTAGAATTAATTCCCAGAGGGTGACAACGTTGTTGAGGGGATGCCATCTGACTTTCTGTTGTTAAGAGTGCATGGACAGATAATTTAGTTGGAAGCGAAACTTTCCAGAATTCCATGACGAAGAAATCTCATAGTGAATTTTAATGGGTCTTATAATGCCGGATTCTTTTTACATTATTTTTCTTGCTAGCAATAATTATTAGAATTCTTTTTTTTTTTCTTTCCATTGATTTAGATTTCAATTGAAAATAATTTTCTAAATCCTATTGAATTTCATTTTGATATTATGTGATAAGGAATTTCAAAGTATTTATTAGTATTGAATTCTCTTTGGTTTTATTATTCTTATTACTTTCAATTGTTGTATTTTTCTATATCTAGTCATTTCCATTATGCTTGCAAATTTTCCTTCTACATTTTTCTTCAATCAGTTTCTGTTCTTCTTCTCAGAAGACATCTTTTGATTCAGTAACTTAAACTTCAACTGAGAATAAAATAAGATTGAGTTCTATGATGAAATATTGTGATAATAAATTTTAATTTGGGGATGTTGAATTCCATTTTTGGTTCAAATTTCAAGATAAAAGTATAGCGCAAATGTTAAGTACTATGAAAGAAATATCCCAAAAGTCCATGGTAATGCTGACATAACTAACATGACAATCATTCCAATGTTGATCAGAGTGCAAAGAAAGATTAGAGCAAGAAGTTCTGTTTGATTTGACTAAATTGACATTAGTACATTTAAACAATTCTTCCATTTCCTAGTAGCATGAATGTCTGGTAAGAAAAATGAATCGGAGTAATAATAATTCCATATAAGTTCTAACCTTAAATATACTACTAATGCGAATTGATATACAGTAATAAATCTTCGTAACAAATAGAGAATCAAATATTGGTGAACATATGCAAGCTTTAGCAAAGAACAGCTTAATGCGGTTTTGGTGAATAGCTTATAAGCCAGTTAACAGCTACGCTATCCGAGCAATTGCTTTTGTATCGTGGTCATGTTGCTGGGATGCGAACCACAAGGTCCCAGGTTCTATCCTCGCTCATAACAATCCGTTACAATGGTGACCTCGGACGATGAACCTTCAACATTCGTACAGCTGTTGTGGTACCATCTACTCACAGCAAACCAAAGTCGTCAGATTCACTTGACGCAGCAACCCAAAGTCATCAGAATCACTTGACGCAGCAACAGCATCAGCAACCACTCATCCATACACGCTCGCCATAACAATTGGCGCTACTCAAATAGGTACAGGAGCATTAGAATCAACAGCTAATACATCACCACTCAACAGCCATATCGTTCGACTCACTGGAGAGAAAGTCTCTGGTGAATAGCTTATAAGCCAATTAACAGCTACACTACAAAAGCAATTGCTTTTGTATCGTGGTCATGTTACTGGGCTGCGAACCACAAGGTCCCAGGTTCTACCCTCGCTCATAACAATCTGCTACACTGTCAAACATACTAATCTAAGAAAATGCGGTCCAATTTGGGCCTAAACTCTTCTAGAAAGGCAGTGTGTTCTCATATATTTCTAAATCAGATAATATTTAAATATATCAAAAAGTCTTTACCCAGCAGAAGATGCTAAAGCTTATTCTCATATATTTAAGCTACATCAGATTTCTACATCTGATAAGATTTAGAAGTTTCAAGAAGTTATCCAGCAAAAAGTGCTGCAGTTCCTCACAATCATGAGTCCTTCAATACTGGATATGCTAGAGAACTGAGATTATAACCACCAACATTATCATGAAACTTGGCGTAGTACCAAAATCAAAAAGGAGCAATTAAGGCTTGAATATGAAGCACATTATCTTCTCTCCCTGTCAGCATTTCATTTCTAAACAGAATCAAAATGAATTTTTTTCATATACCTAAGTATAATGTTTACTAAAATGGAATGGGCATATGCCTTTGAAACAAATAATCTTTTCTTGTCGCTGTTAACTGTTCTGTCCTCTTTGTGCAGTTGGCGTGGGTCATTCACACAAATATTGTTCGTGAATAAAATAACTCACACTTTTGATCTTTGTAATGGTGGCACATTTTAGTAATTTCTATACATCAAACACTATAAATTACAAAACTAGTTTAAAACTAAATTATGAGAACAAAATGGGCATCACTATATTCATCCATCTTTTATTTTTTAATAATTGTTCCTCTCGACATTTTTCCTTTTAATTTTCAGTTTACACTTCTTATTAAAAGGTAAATTCTCATATGCAACTTCTAATTCATATTAATTTCATAAATATGTAACATATTAAATTCATACATACATATACAGTTACATATTAATTTCATAAATATGTAAATTTTTAATTCTATTTAAGCCATTTATATTTAAATACTTGAAAAATTAATTTTCCCCCAAAGATTTTTTTTCATTTTGTATCATTCAGAAGAATCTTTATCTTTGATAGATATGGTGATTTTCTGGAAGAATATATGGTATTTATTTGAAAATCTCAGATTTCACACTCTATTCCGGTAAAAATCATTTACATATGAATTCCAGTTATACGCCATCAGCCATGTCCAAACGTCCTAAATTAATTTGATGTGGTCAGTGATTTTGATATTTATTATTTGAGTAAACTATAAGCCACTTGAATTAAATTACTGTTTAAGAAACATTTTTGGAAGGAAGGAAATGGAAGTAAAATTAAGAACAGAAACAATTATTCTTTTATAAATAATTCGCCTTTGATTATAAAATAAAACAGATATATACTACGGCAAATTAGCCAAACTATAATTTTTTTCAATGATAATTAGCAAAATGTGGCAACCCAAAAGGCTCTGCTTCCAACCATATGAATGTCTTTCAAACGAACTTTCATTGTTTTGTGGCTATTCAAAATGTATGTCATTTGGCGAGTATTTTAATGGTTACCGAAATTTCGCAAGTTTCAGGACAAACCAGTACAGTTATTTTAAATATAATGACTACCACTGACGGAAAGTTAAATTTGTCCTTATTTTTAATCATCTTGTAAAGATGCCTATATTACAGAGATATTGTTTCTTAGATTAAGCCAGAAAAATTAAATAAAAATAATTTCTAAAACAAACTGTTACTAGTGTATATTACAAAAATAACTTTAATATATAGAAACTACTACTACATATTAGAGTTATTTTACTAGTGTGTAATAGCTATTTTTTTAAAAATAGAAATCTTTTTAATTGAATTATCTTCCTTTTTGTTTCTAATTCATTTTTATAAACATTATATAATTTTGTAAACATTTTTTTCTCGAATTACCAGATTTCTTTTACTCTTCGCTTCCAGGTAGTGTCATTGGTATGGAATCAAAATTTAATTAAATTAACAATTAAATTCCGTGAATATTAAAACAGTGCATTGTCTTTAAGAACACACAAGTGTACGAAATTTCAAAATTGCACAGTATAGGATTTGAGAGTAAAATCGATTGAGAATAACATTTTTACAAACATAAAAAATCAAATTAAATAAAAGTGTGTGGGTTGCTTCTATCATTTTTCAGCATAAAAGAAATTCTCTGAATTTGTTAGGCAAGAGCTAGATTTGGTCTTGTTGTCACAACCATATGGTGAAAGTGAAAGCTTTCTATCAAAACCTTTATTGAAAGATTCCAGAATAGAAACTCACATTTAAAAAAAAGAGATTTTACACTAAATAATATAACAGATCTATACGAAAGTAAATGCCAAATATATGAGCAATTTTTCATTCTCAAAGGGGAAAAAATTCGAAGTAAAAAAAATTAACAATAACATTCAGGTAACTAAATTCCGATACATTTTCCTTGTGGCATTTTCCCAAACGATGACCAGAGGCAAGATCAAATTCGAATCTTTCTTTTCAACCATCGTGATTAAAATCAAACTTGGAGACTAGAGATTATGAGTTTATTTACTACAAAATTAAATAAAATAAGCATAACAATTTAGAATCACATGATTTCTGTGTCAAAACCAATTTTTTTCCTTCTCTATCGTTTTTTTTTTTTTTTCATTGGCCAAACGACATGAATGAAAGACGTGCTCACTTTGCTCTTTCAAACCATTACCATTTAGTTGGAAAAAGAGATTATGAGTTTATTTACTACAAAATTAAATAAAATAAGCATAACAATTTAGAATCATATGATTTCTGTGTCAAAAACAATTTTTTTCCTTCTCTATCATTTTTTTTTTCATTGGCCAAACGATATGAATGAAAGACGTGCTCACTTTGCTCTTTCAAACCATTACCATTTAGTTGGAAAAACCAAACGTGATCGTTGGTAAATACCCTAAATGAATATATTGGGATCTAATATATCATATATATATATATATGTGTGTGTGTGTGTGTGTGTGTGTGTGTGTGTGTGTGTGTGTGTGTGTGTGTGTGTGTGTGTGTGTGTGTGTGTGTGTGTGTGTGTGTGTGTGTGTGTGTGTGTGTGTGTGTGCAGTTGAGATTATCTTTCAAAATATTCATTGAAAGCATTCTTCAGTTTTCTTTTACCACAACGGATAAAATTTTTACTCTATAATTCTACAAAATATTTCAAAAAATTTTTCTGGTATTAATATATAAAATTACATGAAATTCTGCAAAACCTATTAAAGATAGAGAATATGCCTATGAAATTGAATATTTGAAATACGCTTAACAGTTTTAGATAGCAAATTTATAGTCAGATGAAGAAAACAATAAAAATTATAATCATTTATATAAAAATTTTGAATTTTAACTCGAATATACTAAATTCTTAAAAAAACACACCTTTAAATGAAATGCTATATTATCATGAATATATAGTAAAAAAATTATGTTGTTGTTATTATTTTATGTGCGAAAAATAGAATATCTTTTAAAGAATGAAATGTTAAACGATTCTAATTGTCTTCTCAACAGTATTTGAAATTTATTGAGAAACTCTGACAACTTTTTCATTTGCCGCATTTGTTCGCTTTAAAATTAATTCGGCCTCGCAGTATTACTAGAAAGATTTAGTGAAATCTATTTTATTTATTTAATACGAATAAGTTTTAATTTCTGAAGTAGAAAAGAATAATTTTAATTGGCAGAATTACTTTTTTTACATAATTCCTTTTCGTTAAGAATGTTATTGAAATAGGCTTAATGTATATTATACATTTATTTCTGTAGATATCATAGTAAAAATATTTAAATTAAAAAAAATAATTTTTCCTTTTTTTAACCTTAAATAAAACTTTTTTTAGAATTAACAAATATTATATTATCACTCCTAGAACAAGAAATTGTTCATCTTAAAACTAATTTGGTTTCACTATTACTAGAAGCATTTATAGAAATCTATTTTATTTATTTAATACGAATAAGTTTTAATTTCTGAAGTGGAAAAGAATAATTGTAATTGGCAGAATTACTTTTTTACATAATTTTTTTTATATTTAGAATATAACAAAAATAGGCTTAATGTATAGTGTACAATTATTTCTGAATATATCGTAGTAAAAATATTTAAATTAAAAAAATAATAATTTTTCCTTGCTTAAACATTAAATAAAGCATTTTTTCGGAACTAATAACTCTTAAATCATCACTCCTAGAACAAGAAATAGAATACTGTAATCTAATATTTTGCCTCAAAAACTATGAGATAAAAAAGAACTAAATAACAAGAAAAAGGTTACACTATTCTTATTTTTTTCTAGCAATTAAAAGCAATAAAGAGAGCACTACGCACTATAACCGCTGCCTTCGACATTAGGTTATAAAAAGTCCTTTCTGCAGACTTGAATAAATAAAAAAGGCGTAATAAAATTAATGCTCGTAAGTCATGCTAATTAATTAAGTTTTGATAAATTATCGTCTGGATCCTGTATTTCCATAAAAGATAAAAGGGTTGAAAGTGGTGCATTTGAGGTTTTCTTTATTCAAGCTGGAGAAAAAAAATCTTTATTCTGTAATTGTATGAAAAAAGGAAATTGTCTGTAGAACTTTGTCTCATGCTGTAATTGAGAATAGTGTTTGAGATAAATTCTGTTCTGGTTTTATCTTGACGTAAAAGTAGTCTTTGTACTTTGTCAGATGAAATTAATACACTGAATTGGATGTAGAGAAATAGGAATTCGGAAATTACATTTATTTGTCTGGAACTCTCTTAATTGCTCTTACACTTCTATAGAAGAAACAGGAATGTTGTTGCGTACAGAAGAAAAATGGAATCTATAAATACAAACTTTTTTCTGATGTCTAATAAAGCTTCGATGGCAATTTAAGATATGTCCTAAAATTATAGATTTGCACGCCATCTTGTTCTAACTCTGCAACCGTTTGGGCAAATACATATTATGAAGAATTTTATTTGGTTGCACAGGAAAATGTTACACATATTTTCCATCAGAGAGATCAGATTACAAATTGTTTTTTAAATGAATAAAAAAAATTACATTTATAAACTTGTAAAGATTTCTTTTCTAATGCAACCATAATTTAACCATGAAAAATCTTCAATTACTTTTGCTGAAAAGTGAATTACATGATTCTCTATAAACCATTTTTTCAAACACTGTTTGCACTGTTTAGAGAATTCTGCAGGGGAAAAAATTGTAGTCTAAAAATTCAAAATCAGAATTATACAATATATGGCTAGGTAACATTTTAATGAACGAAAATATTTAACACACTTCTAAAAAGCTAAATAATAATAATAAATATTCTAAATAATAATAATTTCAAGAACTGATATATCAAAGACTTGGTAATCCATTAAAAAATAAGGTCATATAAATATTATCTTCTTAATAAACATATGATTTTCTTTCTTAAACTTATAAATAAAATTTTATTATGTACGGAAAATTCAAACTACCATTCAAGTGATATTATAAATTAAGACCATTTCTCAATACAATGAGTGATGCATTCTTAAAATAAATAAAAACTCCTTAATAAATAATACTTAAGTCAATAATATGTCATTGCTTATTATAGTAATTTATTAAAACAGCTAAACTATAAAAGAATTTTTTTAATAAATTTCATTCTTCTCATATTTTTCTTCGATCACGGATTCAAAGGCACATAATTTTAAGAATTAAAGCACAGGAATAAACTACTTTCCCTTTTTTTTTATCGTAAAGTCGCTTGCCATTCATCAGTTTAATGCATTAAAACAGCTCCATGACATTATAAATTATTTATGACCAACAACTTGGATTCAAGAAGCGTCTCACGGGTTTTCTAGAATACTTAGCAGATCTACGTTGTATCGATCCAAGTTTAAAAGGCTAATTGAAAGTAACTGTTCCATGCAGCATAGTGGCTGTTATATATTGGCTATTTACAAGAAAATGTACACGAACAAGAAAATGTAATTGCTTTTCATGATATGCATCTACTTATAAATGATTTATTGTGATATTATTTAATCTAATCACGTTTTTATAATAAAGAGTTTTTGTCAGATTTATATGGTCAGCAATGACAAAAAGTGGTCAATTTCTATTAAATTGCAGCTAGTTATCTTTTATCTATATCTATATCTATACTTATAATAAAGCTCAATGTGTGTGTGTGTGTGTGTGTGTGTGTGTTGGCGCTCGACAGGCCAGACCGTTTGACATACAGCTACCAAATTTGGTACATGTATACCTTGGAGGTTGGGAATGTGCACCTGGGGTTTCTTTTTTCGAATTTTTAATTAGAATTTTAATTATTAATTAAAAACTAACTTTCCCGCCAAAAAAATCTTCCATTTTCCCCACCGCCAACTTTTCCGCCAAAAAAATCTTCCATTATCCCCAGCGCCAAACGAGAAAGGCTTCAGTTATTTTTTCTCCCAACAGTAATGAGGCTAGGGTTAAAATTTTTCGGCGGATTATTTCAATCGGTTCTGTTTATTTTCTTAATGTTTGATGCATTTAAAATTAAACATTGTTAATGAATCGATCTTTCAGATTCATTCTGAAGTACTTTTGAATTAAAATAAAACAGAATAAAGGAAATTAAAAATTTCTAATCCGCATAGCGTTACCCCAACTGGCGTAGAAAAAATCACGTAACCGGCGAAGAAAATTCACGCATGCGCATTCTGTTCTGATTGTTGCCATGACAACGTTATCAATGGATGATTTAAATTATTTTTGGGTTAGTTGCATGCTTTTGTAAGTAAATTGTATTTATGTTAGTTATATATTTTTTGTATATGCTTATAGTTTTAAGTACATCGTTTTTTAAGTAGTTTTTTTAAAACCTGTTTTCAACCGTTTATTTTAAACGATTCGTTTTATTTTCTTAGTGTTTGATGCATTTAAATTTAAACATTTAAATCGATCTGCTCATAATGAATCTAAGAAAATTTTCTTGACCAACTCTTGAAATATTACATAAATTAGGAAAGATATTCTTTAGTGCCCATAAAGTTTAAACGCTCAGTGACTGTTTTCAGTAATCATATTACAAAAAAATACTTTGTTTCAGTAAAAAATATTATTATATTAATTGAAGATAAATTCTTTCCACTTTAATTTAAAGCATAAATTCTACGGGTGCTAACAGAAAATGAGAGAGATACATATTACGTTATGACTGAAGGCCTTTATAATATTATGAATGAATTATATGATAATCAAAATTTGAAGTTTTCAATTTTGATGAAGAAGCTATTAAAGTAGAAATTGCATAAAATATTTAATTATTAAAATTTTAACGAACATTAAGATTGGCGAACCGGCTGGTCGCCAAAGGCGGCTAGTACTTATAATAAAGCTCAATGTGTGTGTGTGTGTGTGTGTGTGTGTGTGTGTTGGCGCTCTACAGGCCAGGTCATTTGACATACAGCTACCAAATTTGGTACATGTATACCTTAGAGGTCGGGAATGTGCACCTGGGGTCCCTTTTTTTGAAATTTTAATTAGAATTTTAATTATTAATTAAAAACTAACTTTCCCGCCAAAAAAATTTTCCATTTTCCCCACCGCCAACTTTTCCGCCAAAATAATCTTCCATTTTCCCCAACGCCAAATGATTTAGGCTTTGGTTCTTTTTTTCTCCCAACAGTAATGAGGCTAGGGTTAAGACTTTTCGGCGGATTATTTCAAACGATTCTGTTTATTTTCTTAATGTTTTATGCATTTAAAATTAAACATTGTTAATTAATCCATGTTTCAGATTCATTCTGAAGTACTTTTGAATTAAAATAACACAGAATAAAGGAAATTAAAAATGTATAACCTGCATAGCGTTACCCCAACTGGAGTAGAAAAATTCACGCATTTGCGTTACCGTAAAAGGCGAAGAAAATTGACGCATGCGCACTGTGTTCTGATTGTTGGCATGGCAACCATTCTCAACGGACGATTTAAATTACTTTTAGGTCAGTTATATGCTTTTGTAAGTAAATTGTATTTATGTTAGTTATATATTTTTTGTATATGCTTATAGTTTTAAGTACATCGTTTTTTAAGTAGTTTTTTTTAACCTGTTTTCAATGATTTAAATTATTTTTAGGCTAATTGCATGCTTTTGTAATTAAATTGTATTTATGTTAGTTATATATTTTTTGATATATGCTTATAGTTTTAAGTACATCGTTTTTTAAGTAGTTTTTTTTTAAACCTGTTTTCGACCTATTATTTTAAACGATTCATTTTATTTTCTTAGTGTTTGATGCATTTAAAATGAAACATTGTTAATGAATCGATCCGTTCATGATGAATCTGAGAAAATTTTGTTGACAAATTCTTGAGATATTATATAAATTAAGAAAGATATTCTTGAATGCCCATAAAGTTAAAACGCTCAGTGACTCTATTATCAGTAATCATATTATTAAAAAAAATGCTTTGTTTCAGTAAAAAATATTATTATATTAATTGCAGATTAATCCTTTACACTTTATTTTAAAGCATAAATTCTATGAGGGGTAACAGAAAACGAGAGAGATACATATCACGTTATGACTGAAGGCCTTTATAATATTATGAGTGAATTATATGACTATCAAAATTTGAAGTTTTAAAATATTTTGCTGAAGAATCTATTAAAGTTGGAATTGCATAAAATATTTAATTATTAAAATTTTAACGAACATTAAGATTGGCGAACCGGCTGGTCGCCAAAGGCGGCTAGTTTGACAATAAAGGAAATGTTCTGAATGTGAAAGAAAAATTGTTAACAAGAATTAATTTCCCGGAAATTCAGGTCGAAAGTTTTTTGAAGGGTAAATCAAATTTTCATCTTTTGCAGTTTCAAAATACTAATTTTAGCTAAATAATACATTTTTTATCTCTTCCAATAATTATATTTAACTATTGTATAAATAGATTCCTTTAATAGATTAACAGCTCTCTCGTCTATAATATTGGTTGTGTTAAGTTCAGTCACATCTCTTAAGCATAAATCGATGTTTTTGATACTCTCAACTAAGCATTTTTATTGATCAGAGGGCATTGAAACAATGGTTTTTAATAGACTTACACCTGTTCCTTTTATTGTGAGTGTGAGCTCTCCTAATTGAGTTGAGGCCATATTGCAAATAAAACTTAAGTATAATTTAATTCAAATTTCACAGCCGTCTTTCGCAATTAAATTTAAAATTAAATTTTAAAATTTTAAAAATAAATTTATTTTTTTAATTAGTTTGCTTGACATTCAGACATCTTGATTAGTGAATCGAAACCGTGAAGATATCTAGATACCTGAAAAACTGTGAAGATTATATAATGAAAGAAGGATTTATTTTTACTCAAGAAAATTTATACTTAATTTTTCCCAGAAGAAATAAGAATCGTGATAAAATTAGTAGATATTTTTTGAAAAATACAATGTATATCAGAACCTAATTTTGCAGTAAATTTTTATAAAGCTGAATTCTTAATAAAAAACAGAATCAACATTTTTCATTATAAAAATAAAGATAGTGGAAGTGACAAATTTTGATTCTTCTTTGAACAGCATTTAATTTGCACATCATTTTTTAACAAAACTGCATATTATATAAAATCAATTTTTACTACAGAGATTAGGAAAAAATCTAACCAGATAAAAATAATTTAAGACTTCTAATAAAAAATAAAATATAGACATTTTCATTACAGGACAATATAGACAGTGGAGATGACTAATTTTTCTTCTGCTTTAACACTTCATTTGGCAAGCATTTTCTTTTTTTTTAGTAAAATAATATATGGATATCAAATAAATTATCACTATGGAGACTGTTAAAAATCTGACCAGATAAAAAAAATTATGATAAAACTTATAATAAGAAGCGGAATCCAAACATTCTCATTACAGGATAATAGGCAGTGGAAGTGACAATTATTTTATGCTTTTTAAACAGCATTTCATTTGGCAAAAGCTTTCTTTTTTAAGAAATAAATATATGGATATCAAATGAATTATCGTTATAGATAATTTATTTGATATCCATATAAATCATATAAATAAAATGTCCTTTCTTTTATAGCTCATAAGATAGATAAAAATAATAATATAATAATAAAATAGTTTAAAATAAAAATAGATAGTTTAAATATTCAAATTGTTTGCCATATTTTGGCCACATGATCAATAATTTTGGAAGTTTATTATTCTGTGCAATGCGTAATCAAATAAGGACTACTAAAAAGATTGCATCGAAAATGGATAAATGCAAAAGAAAATTATTATTTTAAATTTTCTTATCAAATAAAGATTTTATTGCAAGAAAATAGGTAAATTTGAAAGTCTATCATACAGTGAAATCTCCGATCAAATAAAGACTACTAAAAGCATAGAATAGAAAATCCATGAAGTAAATTCATCTCTCTATCTGTTTTTTTTAATATATAATAACTTTGAATGATAAAGTTTTATTAATCAACCAGAAATTCAATTTATTAAAACAAGTGATTTAACTGCTTAATTTTAGAAATGAAGTCTAAAAAGTTTCATTGAATACTTTAACACACAATTAACCTGTTAACTGGGTATGACGAAATATTTTTCCCCCAAGCGAGTTGAATACAAATTGATTATCCGGTTAACAAGTTAATGTTATTCTAATCATTAAATTATTTAAACATAAATAAAAATCAATTTTCCGCTTTCTTTCAAACATTTACACGTCTAGGATTTCGATGAACCATCAGCATGGAAATATTACTCTCTTTAATTTTTGTCACATTTTTCCATTAGCCTTAAGATTTCTAATCAGCATTTGATTCTCTAACCATCTTATTAACATCAATTAAATTCTCTTAACACTCTAATTAACACTTTATTAATATATAATAAAAACTAATATGTAAATTATCAAAAAAAATCCATAATTTGGGTTAAATAGTTTAAATAAGGCATAGCATTTTACAAAAATTTCATACCAGAAATTGCTATTTCAGTTAAAAAAAATAGCTTCTATTTCCTTTACTTTTAATTAATGCAAGTATTTTATATAAAATGTAATTTTCCTTTTTTCACTATCTTTATCGTTAGTTTACTAATGAAAAATAAAATATAGTCTGACAACAAATGATAGAATTTGTCGTTGATGAGAATGACTAGTTCTTCCTTTTCACAATATTCATTTACGAAAGGAAAGAAAAACTTATTTTCCATGTCAAAGTTAGTTGAAATATTTTCTCTATAAGAAAACATACTTTTGACAAACTGAAAGAAGAAGTTTAAATAGTAGTTTATTGAATATTTGCAATCTTAGAAGTATGCGCCCATAAAGAATGTAGAAACGGAGTTCATTATTGGTTCTGACATCTTCGAAAAAGCACAATATTTTCTTAAACTAATTCTCTTTATATAGTAGAAGTACAGCTTCTGTGGTTGTCATAGTAACAAAATATGGATTCCTCCCTTCCCTTTCGAACTGTCATCTTTCCTTCTCAGATATGCAGTTTTCCCTTTTTTTATTTGAGAAAACTTCTAATTCAAGCGCAAGCATTGTGGAAAGCATATAAAATAATATAAATAATATAAGAATTTATATAGTTTTCAAAGATATATTTCGCTAAATATCATTAATTGATAAGATATTAATAGAGGACATCATTTTAATTTTAAATACGCCATTTTAATTATTTAATTATGCTAATCCTTCCTAATAATAAATGAATTAAATATCATGCTTCAATAAGAAAATGAGTGGAATAAATTAAAATGATACGAGCAATATCCTAAATAATGAATTCAATAATTTTCTCCTTACTAAAATAGTTCATTAAAATTAATAAAAACTTATCAAATTATAAAGCTTTTCGAAATTTTTTGAAAAATTCCAATTAAATTCCTTAACAGAATTTGTAAATGGATCTCAAAAGATACATTTATAAGAATTATTTTATAAAAGAAAAAGTTTTATTTAAAAAGAAATTAAAATAAAAGTTTTTTTAATCATTTTATATTATACATTTTTTTATAGAAAAATGTATAATAAAAAATAATTTCTCTTAAAGATAAAATAATTTTTTATATGTTTCCCCTTTTTATTTATTTAAATGTAATATATTACGTTTATATTTCACTAAATAAACTTTTTTGTGTTGGTTACTACTATTAGCCCTTTTAAATATATTTTTACACTTTACTTCAATTTATTGTATTATATTTAGAATTTCAAGAATTAGTTTTTCGTGATATGCTCTACTACTTGCTTTCTTAAATGATATAAACAATATTGCATTACTCAACTGTTAAAGGATATATCATCTAAATGCAATGACAGCTAGATGTCTTAAATAGAAAAATTATGAAATGTAACTTAATATGCTTAAATAAAGTGTTCCTCTATAATAAACACTACTTACGCCGTAGTTCTATGATTGTTCTTTATGCTTTCAAGGTATGATAAAAAATTTCTAAAGATTTAACGATAATAGAACATTAAGCAGAAGCATTGCTTTTCTTATAGCAATAATTGGATCAATTAATTATTTAATTGATTGTTATCGCATCAATAAAATATTGCCATAGTTAGAATTAGACTGAATGCCAACTCATGAAATCAACATTTTTTAGGATTAAAGCGAAAAATTAAAATGACGTAATGAAAAAGTTGACAGTCAAATTAAAATGACGTAATGAAAAAGTTGACAGTCAAATTAAAATGACGCAATGAAAAAGTTGACAGTCAAATTAAAATGACGTTTGCAATATTTCCAACTATCAATGCAGCATCTTATTGGGTTCACTTCTAATTGATAATAATCAATTAGAGTAAATTTAATGCAGAAAAATAATCACAATTAATTAAATTTTTTTCATAATGTTTGCTTCCTGGAAAAGCTAAATTTATTGAGTATTACTATGGAGATTTAGAATGATGCTAAGTTGATTTTCAAGCAATGAATTCAATAATGGCATGATTTCATTTTCAAAAAAAGAAGTTTGGTGAACTTTGCTGAAAACAAAATCAGAAACTAAGACAAACTGAAGACTCATTGATGTATTTAACATTTAATCATTACTAAATTTGCCCTAACAAATATCATGTTGCTATTACAAGTATTTCTTTATATACTTTTACTTTTTTCAAAGATTTCAACAACGAATAATTTTTAACAAATCAGAAATGATCTTTTTATTTATACATTTTCTTATATCTAAAAGAATTGATAAATCATTTTATCATTTATGAATTATTTTGAAAAACATTTCATTTAAATCCGTGCCAAGCTCATCAAATGTACCATTTCCATTTTTAAGTGCATCGTTACAAAAAGAATGTAAGAAAAAATATTCAAAAATATGCACACACATAAAGGAATGTATTGTTGAAAATTATATGATATATATAATAGAATGTTTTAATTTTTACAAAATGAAATTTACTTTAGAACATATATAGAAAATTAATCATAGGCCTGTCGTAAGGAAAAAAAATCAGACCTTTCAAAAATATACATTTTTTTCATAGAAATCAAAATCAATCAATTAATTTCATCGAATCATCAAAAATAATCATATAGTTGAAATATTTTTCCATCAAAATATATATTTTGAAATAATATTATAACACACATATTCAATAAAAATAAAAATGAATTGCTTTTGTGAATTTACGACTCGTTTAGAACTTTCTAAGAATAATCTTATTTTTCTATTCTGGGGGAAAACAAAACTTTTGCTAGTTGCGTTTTCCTTGCGTAGCACTATTTTTAGCAAGTCTACTTCCCGCAGTGCAAAGCTTTCGGCTTGTTAAGAATTCAGCATTCGATACGTTGTTTGTCCAAAAAGAAAATAAAGTTTACGTTCTTTTCTAATAGAATTTTTGAGATGAAGACGACTAAAATTCTACTTTCGTTTTCATTAAATGCGATTAAATCTTTTATTGGTACCTTTTTTTGGTTTTTATATTATTAAAAATTGACAAACTATTCTTAATATTCAGAATATTAAACTTTATTTTCTATAAGTTAAGGTCGGCATTTTTTAAATGCATGAATTCTGCAAGATTGGGAACAAGTCTTACTTTTTGGAATGAATTTTATTTTTTATTCAAGTTTTATTCTTTAGAACAAAGTTTTTTTTTTGCTAATAAAATCTTTGAGATGGAGACAGTTGAAATTCTACATTTACTTACTCAAATACGAATAAATCCTTTCTTGGTAAGTATCTCGCTTTTTTTAACATATGTATTATTACAAATCCAAATGATTCTCAGTATACTAAATATCATACTTCATTCCCTATAAAACGAATTTATTAATTTACCAGGTAAATTATTCTAAATTATGAGTTAATTTTATTTTTTAGAATAATAAATTTTATATCTATATCAAATTCATAATCTTTTTTAATTGCATAAATTTGTCATAATTTTAAAAAATGTTAATATCAAGAACATTAAAATCTAATATTTATAAGTTGAATTCAGCATTTTTTAAATACTTGAATTATTCATAATTAAAAATGAGTAGTTTTTTATTGAATTTTATATTCGAATAAATAGTTTGATATAATATTATATTCTGAAGTCATGTTTAAATGATTTTTTAAATAATCAGATTATTTAGAATAACAAAAAAGTCATATTAATAATGTTTAATTTCGAATTCTGAAATTTGATTGAGTTTCATTTGAAACAATAAATGTAATTTAAAATATTTTAATAAAATAATTTACAATTTTGTATAAATTCTTAAAATAAAAAATGGTTATAAAGAAACTTCTAAACACAATTTTTAGAAGCACAATTTATCAAAACCTGTTTATGACGTTTTTATTGTAAGTAACTGATACCTTTATTTTTTAAAAAATCATTGAAATTCAAATAAGAATCTTCCACACAAATAAAATCAGAACATTGAAACTCAAAGATTTGTGAGATTATTAAGTTTCACTATAAATATAGAATCGAACATACATGAAAATCTATGAAAAATTCCAATTTCACGTTATGATAAATCACGAATTCTTTTTGATAAAGAAAATTTAATATGCTTGTCAATTATATAATGAATTTAATAAAGTTAAATACCAGCCATTAACAGTTAAAAACAATACAATATAGTAAATGTTTATTGAAGCATTGTCTTTATTTCTTTTTACAAAATGCATGCATTTAAAAGGAAGGCAACTGAGTATTTTAAAATAACGAATTTAAATTTTGATTCGTTTCGTCTAGATACATATCTAGATGAAATTTTTACATCTTATCTAACAAAGTGTTTTATAGAATAACTTTTAATTGCAGTGAACTTACAATAATTTGCCATTTGCAAAAATCACACAAAATAAAAATTAAACTTTACATGTTGTTTGTTTGTTATGGCACTTGCCAATGACAAGCCCACTGTTACGAAGACAGCGATTTAAGCCTGAGGGGAACGTCTCTTATTTTTTATAGCAGCGCCAATTAGGGCCAAGAGTACGACTTCGCCACTCACGCATCACTCATTCTCTTGCACAACCCCTTTTTACAGGAGGGTACATTCACACATCTCACAGATAGAACAACAGAAGAACAACCATGCCCAAACCGGGACTCGAACCCGGGACGCCCAGATCACGGGGAAGACGCGCTACCCCTATGCCAGGACGCCGGCAAACTTTACATGTAAATTCCCATTACCTTTTTTGGCGCAGTATGGTCAAAATCATGGCTCTTGCGCCATAAAACCTCAAACAAACAAACAAACAAACATTCCCATTACCTTTTTAAATGCACATTTACCTATTTAAAAAATTTGTGATTCTTTATAAAAGATTTCTACATCTTATTGAACATGGATATAAAAATAATTATGTTCAATAATTATAATCATAATTATAAAAGATTTCTAAGGAATTTTTGAACATAATTATAAAAATGTGGCACTGTGTCCTTAACTCAATATATTGATTAGAAAATATAACTTTAAATCCATTTATTATATTATTATACTAGATGCATCTGTACTTTAGATTTCCCTCAAAGTGCCATACCTAAAAATAAAAAATGCAATTCTTATTTTTAAGCGAAACTTACGTGATCTGATTTTATTTTTTTTTTATTTTTTAGTTAAGATCAGGATTATAATGAAATATTTCCCTTTTTAACTATCAAATATATGTAAAAATTAACTTGTAAAAATTTTTCAACATAAATTTTACATTAATTTGCTATGCCATTAATAATTTTCTTTAATACCTCATGTTTTTATTACATTTTAAAATAATTCACCAAAGCACATAGGAGTAATATAAATTATATATCATTAAGTAAAAAAAACACAACATTTTAATAGCTAGCGTAATTATTTCAAATAGGTGAAAATTCGAATTCTTTTTTTAATAGTTTGCATTCATTTAATTAAATATATTTATACTATTTTATACTTTTCTTTCAGATATGTTATGGAGCGAAATATACATGTCACTTTAAACGTTATTTTCAACCCTTTCTTTATCCTACATTGCATATTTATTCACGTTTGCAGCATTGTCATTCGTATTTTTTTTTCTATAAATAACTGAATGATTTAAAAATGATTTATAAAATTATTGCCAACTAGATTTGTTTACTTGAATACAGAAAGTTTTATCAAAGAAATTTAAACTACTCAATTAACAATTTATTTACATTTTTAAATAAAATTTAAGATCAAAAATAAATATTTAATAATTTTTTTTTGCGCATGAACATTCTTTTATATATATATATATATATATACAACTTTTGCAGAAAATATATTGAAATTCTTGCATTGAAGGGTTAGGAAAAAAGAACGATAAAATTCTAAATGCTCATATATACCTAATTAAGAACATCATTTTTAGACAAGAAAATGCATATTTACAAAAAGATGCACACAATTTATTTAACAGAGCAGCAATGGTTCTATTTGCATTCCACAACTATCGAACGAAAACGTTTACTACACACGCTACTATATAAAGAAGAAAAATCTTTCACTCTTACTCACCTGTCCCGGCCAATCCCGCTCATGCCGACGTCCGGGTCTCGATCCAGGATGTGGTAGGTACTTCTGAAGGGTGCTCTGGTTGCAGATCGACTTCTGTGCACCATCCCCCTACCGTCCATCATCGGATCGTCAGCTATTCCATAATAGGGATCGGCTGCGAAACCACTGCTACTATATGAATGTGGCATAGCCATGCCCGGGTCTGCTAGAGTTGGCAGAGTCAGCGGACTGCTGTTGCTCGATCTGCTCACGCCAAAGTGCCTTCCCTTGCGGGACGGTGAAGTAGAGGGACGGCCCGACACGGGGCTGGCTCGGGCTGAAGGAGGCTGGGATATGGAAGCAGACGGGTAAATTTTGGTGGTGACCGGTGGACTGCTCTGGGGCATGCCGAAGCCACCCGTCATGTCTAGTCGGCGGGTCGGCTTGGGAGATCGAGCCACGGGTGGCCCACCTGTCAGGCCCGGCCCGTACATATCCCTGGTAGACATGGCTGGAAGGATTTACAGACGATTTTTTCACTCTCTGTAGGCACCTGGCAGCGTGAGACGTTATGCACTCTTGATCATGATTTTACTGAAAAAACATTCCTTAATCGTGTTCGGTGAAATTTGGATAGAGTACACCAAGCAATAAATTTTCTACCACATCGATTTAGTGTGGGATCTGAAATGTGTTGCATGCTTCGTGGAGTTGGGTCATATTGAAATGCTGGAAATACGTGTACAAGTTTCGTTTGCTTATTTAATGTCGCTGTTTCAGTTCGAAAAGAGAATTTTCAGTGTCAAATATTTTACATATATTCTTATTAGTATGAAGAAATTCTAGGTTGAATTGTTTTTTCAAATCTCATATACATATATATACAAACAAACCCCCACTAATTAATAAACAACATCTATAAATACATACAAAAACTCTACACACAGCTCCACACGTTTCCAATTCACGACTAGAATCTAAATTAAAGTTTTCTAAAAAAAACTCACTCCACTCATGAATTCTTCACACACCAAAATTCCTATTCTATCAGTTAATATCTAATCAACAAGAAATGATAATATTAATCAATAACCAACAACCGGTTTCGTGTTTCTTCTCTTAAGTGCACACTTTCGTTCATAAATCACACTCTCGTAGCCGGTCACTTATTGCTATAAGAAGAACAAGCTTTAGAACTTTCGATCAATGACTATGATTTCCACCAAAACGATTCTAGTAGTGTATTTTTTTGAAGCTCTTTAAAGCTCATCACCTGCGCTTCTTGTAATTTTTTTTCCTCCTAGGCCCCTTCTCAGCGATCACGCTTCGAACCACTACTGCTATACACCGATGGAAACTGAGTGGTGCATTTTTTCCACCACCACCACAAAACGCCTCACACGCCCTTTGGAGCTCCCATGCTTTCACCTCCAGGACAGTTTAATGAAATTGGAACTCTATAGTAAGAGGACTCACTACCATCGCCGAGAGAGTAGGTGCGGTGGGCTAGCACAGCGCAAGCGCGTATCATCGATTTTGTATCGTTGCGTAATTTTGGAGCGCGTAGGACTAGAGAACGGATTATGGTAATCCCGTCGTTGATGAAAATTCCCTCGCGTATCCCCTCGCTGGAATTCCCTGGGGAGGTATTAAGGACCGAAGCACGTTTCGTGCACAGATTTTTATTTTACAGAAAATAGTGCCCCTGACGGAGTTGAGATGTTCGCTTTCTTCTTCTGTCCGTGCGTAGACATTTCGCATTCTTCCGGGCGCAGCACCGATCGAACATTGTGATCGACGCTGCCAGCTGAACACGATATCCAAAGGCGGGAAAACGATGACGTCAGAGACAAGTTGTCTTTTAGTTTTTTCTTTATTATTACTTTTTCTTTCTTTTTATTTTTATTTCATAAAGAACATGCGCGCAGGCAGCAGAAAGATAGGCCAAATAGGCCGAGAAATATTGTGCGGACATTGAACTTTGCAAACAAGAGCAGAAATTGGCACGAGAACTTATTTCGGTGTCTTGTTTTCATATCAACATTGAGCTTTTTAAAATAATTTTATCATACATGTGCATCCTATTTAATTAAAAATTGCTCTGTTCAATAAAAAAAGGGAGCTTTTTGAGTGTTTTATTATTTTAATAATTAGATTTATTGTAATAAAGTGATATTCAGATCCAAAATACTAGTACTTCTTAAATCTAACGATTTTTAAACTCAAAATTTCAAATCACGCCTAGTGAACTTTATCTACAAAATTTTGAACAATAAAATACCTTCAAAACCTGAATGCTAAATTAAATTAATTGGAATAATGAAATTCGAAAAATTAGCATTAAGTTTCTTAATGTCATAAGTTTATTTTCTAAACCATCAAAATTATATTTTATTCATAGTAGCATAGAATTAAGTATAATTGCCTTCACAGTATCAGTTATTTTAAAATAGAAGTTTTATACACTTTGAGACAAAAAGTGCATTCAATATAATTCGAGAAATTTCTTAAAAATTCAGGCTTTAAATTTTTTTTTAAATTCATTTTACTCTCTGATCAATATATTTTTTTTTAATTCTTGGACATAAAAGTATTTTAATTTTTCCAAAAAAAAGGTCAAAATCTGCAACATGATTCAGAATTTTTTCTCAAAATAATAAAATTAATTTTTAGATTCTAAAAATTACTTCTTTAAAGAAATTTTTGCAGCATTATTTTATTACATTTGGTTAATTGAATATAAAATAGCACACAAAAAAGTGTGATAACCTTATTCCATCAGTCTGTGACAACTAAAAATTAAATATTACTTTAATTTTTTTAAACTCATTTTACTTATAAGATAATAAAAAAATTCTTTAGATAAGAAAAAGAATCTCATTTACTTTAGATAAGGGGAAAAAATGTCTTTACCATCAAAACATTCCGGAAACCTTTGCTTTCCTCGAATAGTCAATTTATATGCTATCGAACTCTTAATACGACCATAATCAGCATGCACTAAGAATCCCTGTAAATCTTTTTATCTAGAGATGACACTAAATGGCAAGAAAGCAGCATTTTCATTTAACACATGTTAAAATGATATATATACATATATACTTTCACATTAATTATTCATTTTTATTTATTGTGCTTATCAATTTGAAATAATAATTTAATTTTTAATAAAATTTATTCATCTTATAAAGATATGGAAAACACAAATTTTTAAAAACTTAAATATGTTTCATTCTAATGTTTGTTTTCCTGTAATATTTTTTTTTAATTCTATTCAACATGTTTGAATATATTTTAATCTGCAACGCACATTTATTTGAAGAAATAAAATTTTAACCAGTGGAAGTGGTCTCCCTAAAACTTTCTCGTATACACTCTAATAAACTTGCCACGCCAGATAACGCCTTTCATGACTTTGGCGTACAATCATTATGAAATATTAACATTTGGCGTTAATTTAGTATTTTTACTGAATCTATCATTGTCATCTTTGGCGAGTTTTTTTGGCGATTAAGCCTTGGCATACAGTTAATAGTATTCGAAAATCCCATTTGCGTTTTAGACACGTTTTTCTCAATCTATTGATACAAAAATTTAACATAAAACTTCATTTGTTGTCACAAAACCCCCGTACCAAATTGTACATATTTTAAATCATTATCTTTTTGAATTATCACGTTAACATGTTTCTGAATGTACAGACAGACATACTTTCAAATAGCTGTTAGTTTTGTCTCAAACTTTAACAGATATCTAAACTACAGATCTTAAATCTATGCACTGAATCGTATCGATCTAGTTCTCTTCGTTCTGTAGTTATATTCGTTTGTTTTCGTGTTGACATATATTCAAACAGCCGAACAGACGGACTTCACATGAGCAGATTTTAGACAAAATCTGAGAAAAATCTGCAGATTTCGTGTAAAGACATACCAAATTTCAGACTCCTAGCTCAAAGCGTTTTTTATTTAATTTTGTCACAGACGGACAAACATTTTCTGAAAATGCATTTTTCGAACTCTTAGAGATTCATCAAATATCTCGAGTTCAAATTTTTTGACGATTACTATACTTTCTATTTACTATGTATACGAGAAAGTAAAATAAGCGTGAGCTTTCTATTTTATGATTTATATTAGATTGTAAAAATACTTGGAGATCTCTATTTTGTTCATGCTAATTCGCTTCTGAAAATGGCCATAGTAAAATAAATAGGCAACTATAACATTAGTTCATATTAAGCGGTTCACAGAATCAAAGAATTAATTACAAAAATCAATGTATATTATTCAAATTGTACATATATTTATATTAGAGGCCTCTTAAAGGCAGTTAATTCCTTATTTTTCATTAATTTTATTAATTACACTATGAAAGAAAATTATTACTAATAGAATTTGCTAAATTGAGAAAGAATCGATTCTGTAAGAGAAAAAATGAAGATAAAAAAACTGATGGTATAAGTGAATTAATTTTATAAATGAATACATTCACGGATAAATATATACTTGAGGGCATAATATATCTATTATGCTACTGTATGCGGATGCATAAATTAAGGTAGGTTATTCCGTATTTTACGAAATGGTAACTGATTTCTCAGATAAATCATTCATCTTTTATCCATGACTATTATAAATATAAGCTTAAAAAGTAATAAAAACTTCGAAATTAAAATAAAAGGGGATTAAAACGAAACTTAGTTTCTTGAAGTTTATATTTTGATCTTTATTATATTTTTGAAACTTGCTTTTAATTATATAACAGTGATAATGTGCACACAGGAAAAACTGCATTTAATCCCTCAGCAATGCCTCGTGAGTGTAAATCGAATAAATAAAACAACAAAAAATTGCTATAAGAAATATTAAAAATATTTTTAAATTGTAATGAAATTAGAGAAAAACTCTGAAAATTAAAACTAGTGTTATTTTTTTTAAAGTCTTATTCCTTTCATTTGAATGTATTAATTAAAATTAGTCTTTCTTTGGTAATATGCTCTTAAATAGTTGAGGAACTTAAAAAATAGCAACGTGTTAAATTTGAATCCAGATTTGATAATTTCATGTTAAATATGGCAATTTACAGAAACAGTATATGAGCATATAAACAATATCATGTTAAAATAATGTAATAGTATTAAGATTTCCAAAAGATAAGCTTTTAAAAAAATTCTAATCTATAACATCAAATTATTCCAGAGTAAGTTGGAACATATAGATAAACATTGGAACGAACATATAAACAGTCTATCTTTTAGATTTGCACAAAAATTAAAATAAAAAGAAATATTCCAACTGTAACTCATTTAACTTTTTTATTTTTTAATTATCGTTTACACATGTACATTGAAAGAAAGACGAACTTTTCTTCATATAAATCGTTTTAAATTTGACCTATATAAATAATCATACAGAATTTATCAGTATTTTTAACTAATTGTGTTGAAAGACAGAAAAATATAATCTCAGAAATAGTTTTTACGTAATGAAATCTAAAACATTTCAATTCAATTAAATCTCAAGAACAAACTTTTTGAAACTTAAATACGTTCTTGTAAAGTTCGTCTGCATCTAAAAAATGATAACCTCATTTTTTAGATAACACCTAATTTTGGCGTATTGAATATTTCATAATTTGCTTACTGCTGCTGCTGCAATTTCTAGATAGTTTGATAATATAATTTGCAATGTGCTTTTTTTTTTCATCTGCAAAACAAGCATTCATTTAGGTTATAATTATTTCATTTTTGTTATGTGCGTTTAAGAATTAAATTTCCATTCCAATTTAAAACTTATAAAATATTCATAACATTTGACTTCACAATTTTTTAAAATCTCCAATCAAAATGTTCACCATTTGATTAGAAAACTTTTATGTATGTTTATGCTTTTATCAATATAGTAATAATGTTAAGAATAATTGAAAGAATCAATATCTTACCAATTAAATTTTGTGAAAAGTAATGAAAGAGCAAAATTTGAAAATTGACCAGCTAATTCAGTTCAACAATAAAATAGCAACCTACGGTTTTTACCCATCAAACTGGCAAATAATTTGATTAACTTTAGCTAAAAACGTCTGAATTTTAATAAAATTTTATTGGATTTTTTTAGTAACAAAGAAAAACGGAACAGAAATATCATTCTAAAGGACCTTTTAAATTTTACCATGGAGTATATAATATATACGAGTCAAATGGTTAAAAACAGAACTCCAGAAGCAACAAAGCAATTCGAAAAAAATACCCTCTGAATTTGCACGAATAAGAAATAATAAAATTAAATTCTTATTCACGAATTCTTATTCGCTTATTATTCACGAATAAAATTCTTATCATAACAACAAGACGAAACGCCAAAAGCAAATCGAGTTAAAATTTTTATAGTACTTAATGTAAGTAAAAAAAATGAACGGAACGGGAACTTCAAGACTAGCGTTTGCTCTCAAGTAGACTTTTTTAAAATCTTGATAAACAAGATTGGCGAAAGCTTTTTGTTCCTTAATTCGATTAATGTCCTCTGCAGAAATAAGGAAATATTTGTTAAAATCACGCCTTTCGTGAAGAATAGTATAGTGAATAAAATAGTAGACTCAATGTATAAAAGAGTATTAATTTCACACACATGAATACTAATTATATACAGAAAAGAATGTTCTACCATTCAATCATTTGCATCAGATATCTATTGATTTCTTTATGTATTCATTCACAATAAAATTTACAGAATTTGTTAATAAAAAATTTAATCTAATTTAGTGTACTACTTTAAATCTAGAATATATATTAAAATGGGTTCGGCTTTACATGAAATAAAGTATAAAAAAAGTAAAAAAAAACTGAATAGCTTTTAGCTTCAAAAGAATTTTAAGTAAGATGCTCATATATTGATTGTTACTTAATAGAAGTTTACGAAAGTATGGAATAATGTTATTTCAGCAATTTTTTTAATAAAAAAAACTTTAACTAATTTCTTTTTAACAAATAACGATTTTTTACGATATACCAAATTTTACGTCATTGCAGTTTTTTAATAGATAAATTTAACTTAAACATTTTCATTCTTCTAGTCTTTACTTGTCTTTTTCAAACTTAAGAGTAACTATTAACCAGCTACTCCAATCTGCTGGAAGGCACACGGAAAAATCTGAATGACCCGACCGCCTCAACAGCAACACTGGTGGGTTCTGTGGTTGAGTCCTAAGCTCCAACACCGGCCACGAGACAACCCTTCCCTTGGAAAGTACGTCCCGTCATCGATGGGAGGAAAACTTAAAACTCATTTCAATAGTAGTTACTATTATAATATTTGATAAAAATGTATAGATAGATGGCGTAGGTAAAAATGTATAAATAGATTTAGCAATACATTGTGAGTATGGAAAAGACACTTAAGAAGAATATGGACAAAACAGTGTAAGGAAAATATATATAAAAAAAGAAACAATCATTTTAAAGTAATTCAATTTTCTAAAATAAGAATTCGAAAGTAGAATCAACAAAACTAATATAATTGCCGCGACGCGCGAGGAATTGGTATGTTTTAACAAAGATCTCAGACATTTTATGCGCATCTCCAGCAGTTGACAGAAAGATTGCTTACCAGACTTTTCATCGAACTGAAGTAAACCTGCATGTAACTCATTCTCGCAAGTGACCACTGGTAGGTTGCTTACTACACTTTTCATTGAACTGAAATGAAGCTTCATATATTTCGCTCGTATAGGAGCTCTCTGGCAGATTGCTTATCAGACTTTTCACCGAGCTGAAATGAAGCTTCATATATCTAGCTCTTACAAACGACCACTGGCAGACTGCCTAGTAGACATTTTATCGAAAGTTGAAATTAACTCCATATATATCGCTCTTACAAGTGGCCACTAACAGGTTGTCTTCTAGATTTTTCATCGAATCGAAATGAACATTCATGTATTTTGATTTTAACGTGTACCCAAAAGAAAAGAAAATCCATGCATATCAAAATTGGTAGTCATTATGACTAATGCTAAGTCCACCCTGATCTAATGGAGATTGTAAATAATATCGAGGTTTTCTTACTTTTATTGTGTTATAACAACAATTATGTGAGAACTGCGGAGGGAATATAAAAAAAAAATTCCACCATTTAATGTTGGTACAATAATTTGAGTATTCTATACTCAAGTATTCTTCTATTGTAATATGATAACTTCAAGTCATTTAACCTTCTGGGGAGAAAGTGCTTCCTTGTATCGCTCTGAATAGCTGTATAACATAATAGCCAAAACAATAATGAGAAATTTTTCTACAGACGATTTCTGAACATACTCAGAATGCATTCCGAATGCATACAAATACTTAGCATGCATTCCGAAGTTGAGAACCTTACGAATATATCTAGTATTCTAATTAGATGATACATAAGATTTCAGCAATTATTACTAATTGAATCTGTATAAGGATCTAAAATATACCTATGATATTTATCTGAATCCAACTCATTTTTCTGAATCTATTTAGTGAGTTTTTTTTTAACTAAATATCTTTGATTTATGTAGAGATTTAAATATTAAAAAATATGTGTCTCGGTGCACAAATTAATCACATCATTCATACACAAATATCTAAAAGTAGCATCATTATTGATTGACTCCTCAGCAATTTCTATTACACTAATGGACATTTACAAGCAAGCATTTCACAATAAAATTAGCTCGTTTTTATTATTTTTACTGTCTTTACTTTTTTAACAATTAAAAAAATAATTATTGAGTGTTTGTATTTGAAAGGCATTGGTACCTTCCATAAATTTGAATCCCCTCCCTACAGTTTTAAGTTGATAATGTTTAAGGACTTGTATGCTATCCTTACATTGCAACATTCATATTGCAAAAATAACTCAAATCTCTCCACGAAATCGACCATTTGACGTGTGGCGAAAGCTTATAAGCCAGTTAACAACTGCGCTACACGAGCAATTGCGTTTGTATTGTGGTCATGATACTCGGCTGCGAACCACAAGGTATCAGGTTCTATCCTCGCTCGTCACATATCACCACAGACGTAAAGTTGGTAAATTTTGCAAAGTAGTTTTATCTTGAAGTACCCTCTATTAAAGGATTCACTAAAATTTTAATTTGATTATTATTTCAATAATCATTTAAATTTTAACATTTTTCTGCAATAGATTTAATGAATAATATTGAAAAAAAATTATTTTTACAATACGTTAATATTCTAAGGTTATAAGTGATATAAATTATATTTCCAAACATTTTTTTTTTCTAATTTTAATAAATTTATGTAAACTTTTAAATTTTTTAATGTTTTTATTTGCTGGTTTTATATTTACATTCTTGTGGTGATATTAACTTAATTTTTGTATGCTATCATTGCTATATAATTAAGAACAAACTAAAGGTAGATTAATCAAATTTAAATCATTTTCTTACGTAATTTCAAACTAGAAGTTTTTATCTCCTTTTTTTTTCATTTCAGATTTTTTTTTGTTAGTCTATGCGTAGAGTTTTTTACGATTTAATTAATACAGACATTTATTATTTTTTTTCGGTTTATCATTTTAATCATCATTTATTTTCAGTAATAACAGTTTTACTACTTTGGGAAGCTTCACTAAATATTTAAAACTCTTGGATTACCTTTTGGGATTAACCTGATTTTCATTTAGTCTGTATCTTGTTTAAGAATCTAGGAAAATCCACATTTGTTCATTCATGAAAGAGCTTTATGATTAGAATGATTTATACAGAAGGATTTTTAGGTAATGATATAGAAAAGCCTTTATTTTAAACACTTTGGAGAACAAATAAAAATTTCAATTAAGACATTATCCTTCTTTAAGGTATGTGACTACATCAGGATGAATTTTTTTGAAAAATATTATAAATTATTCATATATTTTTTTAATTTTTATCTATACTCTATACTTATATATAAAGCTCAATGTGTGTGTGTGTGTGTTGGCGCTCTACAGAAAAAATCATTTGACCTACAGCTACCAAATTTGGTACGTGTATACCTTGGAGGTCGGGAATGTGCACCTGGGGTCTCTTTTTTTGAAATTTTAATTAGAATTTTAATTATTAATTAAAAACTAATTTTCCCGCCAAAAAATCATTTCATTTTCCCCGCCGCCAAATGAGTAAAGCTTCATTTTTTTTCCCCAACAGCAATGAGACTAGGGCTAACATTTTTCGGCCAATTATTTCAAACGATTCTGTTTATTTTCTTAACGTTTTATGCATTTGAAATTAAACATTGTTAATTAATCGATTTTTCAGATTCATTCTGAAGTACCTTTGAATTAAAATAAAACAGATTAAAGGAAATTAAAAATTTCTAATCTACGTAACGTTACCCAACTGGCGTAGAAAAATTCAAGCATTTGCGTTACCGTAACTGGCGTTGAAAATTCACGCATGCGCATTGTATTCCGATTGCTTACATTTCAACGAAAGCGGTCTCGATTTAAATTATTTTTAGGTTAGTTGTACGCTTTTGTAATTAAATTGTATTTATGTCAGTTTAAGTTCATCGTTTTTTAAGTAATTTTTATACCTGTTTTCGACCGATTATTTTAAACGATTCTGTTTATTTTCTTAGTGTTTGATGCATTTAAAATTAAACATTGTTAATTAATATACCTGCTCAAGATGAATCTGAAAAAATTTTGTTGGCAAATTCTTGAGATATTACATGAATTAAGAAAGATATTCTTTAGTGCCCATAAGGTTTAAATGCTCAGTGACTCTGTTTTCAATAATCATATTACAAAAAAAATGCTTTGTTTCATTAAAAAAATTCTTATATTAATTGCAGATTAATCATTTCCACTTTAATTTAAAGCATAAATTATACGGAACCTAACAGAAAATTGGAGAGATAAAGATTACGTTATGACTGATGGCTTTTATAATATTCTGAGTGAATTGAAATTTGAAGTTTTAAAATATTTTAATGAAGTAGCTATTAAAGTAGGAATTACATAAAATAGTTAATTATTAAAATTTTAATGAGCATTAAGATTGGCGAACCGGCTTGTCGCCAAAGGCGGCTAGTATACAATAAATTGAGAATATATCTATGAAACAAAATTATATCTGTTAAAAGCTTCAAAAAGTTTTGAAAATTAAAAGAACTGTGGGATTTTCCTGGATGGAGAAGAAGATAAAAAAAGATGCATAAAGCATACATCTTTCAGTTTAAAAGTTCGTAAAATGAATTGTTCAAATGTTTGGCGATAAAACGTATTATTCAGCTCCCAAGCTAAAAAAAAATAAGTTTATTTCTATCCAAACATTAGGATTCAACTGATAAATGATGAGGCATTTTCAATGTTTCACATTGTGAAACGTCAAAACAATTGTAAAATTTTAATAAAAAATAATAATAAACTTTTTTTTAAAAAAATTGAAGTTTTTTTTTTATTAATTTTCATTTTAGGAAATATTATGGCACAAAAATCCTTTTTACAATACTTTACGATCCAAAATTTATCTTTATAATTATGAAGATATAGTTGCCATTCATTTTTTCTAAATTTCCTCATTTCCAATATTTAGTCGCCTTTCAATGTTAAAAAAATATTCTTATGTGGAATTTTCTCTATTTCTTTTAATTTTAAAGCTAAAAATCGAAAAGTTTTCATTTTTATTATGAATATTAACCGCCTTTGGGGACCATCTGGTTCGCCAAGATTAATGCTCGCTAACATTTTCGATTAAATATTCTATGTAATTTGGTCTCTTAATAATTTCTTCACCAAAATATTTTTCATCTTCCAATTTTGATGTCATATAATTTATATCATTATAAAAGCCTTACGATACTCTGTCCATTGTAATATGCATCTTTCTAATTTTCAGACGTACTTAAAATTGAATCGGAAGTGATAAAACTTCAATAAATTCTTAACTTATTTACTGAAATCAAACATTTTTTTAAAGAATATATGACTAAAGAAAATTAAATTTTTCAGCATTGAACAGACTACAAAAGTCTTAGGTTACCACAGTATGTTTTTTTATGCAATATTTCAAAGAATTGCTCAGTAATAAATCCTTTGATTCATCATAAAATGCAGTTTTCAGTTTTACTTTCAAAAATATTTAAACACGGAAAATAAAATTTTATTTTATTTCAATCAATAAATATGCTTGTGAAAACAATTATGAAGACTAAATTTTATACAATTCTTCGATCCTTTGAATCACATTCAGCAAAATAATTTTAACAGTTTAAGGTTTCAGTTTTCTTTAATTAAATAAGTTCAAGTAAAAAATCTTTGAATATCATAACTTTTAGGAAATCAACATTTTCATTATGTTGGGTCAATCAGCCTTAGGAAAGTTCTATGCGCTATTTGGTACATTTTCTTCAAGACGGTCAATGGATAGGTCTAAAATCACGCGTTTTTATAGAATACAGATGCTAAAATTTCATAATTTAATGTGTTTTGGTCGCAAAAGAGCAGAGCTTTTTCTGTTTTGATAACTTACAATAACGTTGTAAATATTTATATTGCACTTGATGATGAAGTGGGACAAAAAAAAGAAAGCTTCAACATCAAATTGTCTACAAATCATTTAAAACAATATCATTTGTTAATTTTACTTTTAAACATCCCGGTTGTCGCAAAACTAACGAATAGCTTCGGGTTTATTTACATTTTTCGAAAAATAAAATTTTTTCTTCCCTCGGCTGCAATTATCTGAATAGCTAAGCAATACACGTGTTAATGTTTCATTGTTTTTTAAATAGTAATGGGGCGTTCAGTGATATCAAGTGAAGAAAAAAATGCGAAGAAAGGCCGAGCAAGAATCTACCAATTTGAAAAGAAAAGCTGATCGTGAGGCTGCTACATTGGCGGCAAAACGTGAAAAATTGAATCAATATTTAGGTATTGGTGATATGAGCAAAGAATGTTCTTATTGTGGGTTGAGTTTTGAATCGGAAGTAAGCCTATAAGAAAATATATGTTGCCATCATGGAATGATAAAGCTTCCAATATTGAGTGAACAGCCAGTTGCATTTAAAACCTTGCTACCTGGAATGGACGAAACAGGTACTGATTTTCGTCAGAACATACGAATTTAAAATAACTTGTTTCTTTTGCTTCATTAAATGCAACTAAAGCTGATATTAAAGGGAGAATACGACTCCGTGAGAATTTTTATTGAGGCTAAATTTTTAAAAAAAATAATCCTACATCTCTGTAAACTAAAAACATGATACCTCAATTTTGCAAAAATTTTATGATGCAAACCAAACTTTTGAAATTTGAAATTGTTTATTAAAAATAAAAGTCGTATTGAGCCAATTCAACCGTATGGAGTCGTATTCAACCAATTCATAATCAGAATCAGTATGCCAAAAAGTTTATAAGTCTCTATGAAATTTAAATAAAATTTTGTTAAAAATATTATAATAAAAATAATGTAGAGCTGGAATAAAAATTCAAGTTAAAGTAGGTAGCATTAAAAATATTGTTTTTAAAGGTGCTCTTAGTTAATAAAAATTAAGCAATATGAAATATTATAATAGTAAGTATTTCTTAAAGGTTATTTAAAGTAAGATAAAAGCTCAAAAAGGTAAGTATTTCTTAAATTAAAAAATAAATTATTTAATTTAATCCCTCCGGAAACTCAACTAACCTGAGAATATGCATGATTAAAGGACAACATCAGGGTTGGCGAGTGAAAACGAGCAGGGGGCGAAACTTCCTAGTTAATAATATAAATATTCTAAAAGATCACAAAATGTTTTTTCTTTTATAAATATCATGCTTTAAATGTACTATCATAAATTATATCATATATTAAGAAAATATCATGCTTTATATTTATTTCATTTCATACAGTCACGTGTAAAAAATTACATTTCTATGCTAAGTTTACAGTAATTATTAATCTAATCTCATCAAGTGATTATTTTTTTCTTCCAAATTTTTATGCTACAACAACAAAAAAAAGATGCTCCTTCTAATTCCTTTGTCACTGTTTATTATTTTCTCTAGGTTTTGGTGATATTATATCAACCCTGCACTTTGCATCAGGTACACAAAATTGAGAAACCTAAGAATATCAGGATCCTGTGATAATATATTAAATACTATATTGATCTAATACAAAGTATTAAATTGACAAATCCAAATTCTCCACCCTGCTGCTAATATGTGTGATCTTTCGTTATAACTAAAGAAAATTTATACAGCATTATTTTTCCCTCCCATGTAACGACGTACATGCCACTGAAGAATCCCTGATTTTGCCTATGCTAACGATATCAACATAGCTTTTCCTTTCTCTTCTTCTCGTTCACCTGTCAATCACTGTCAAAACCTAGAACACCGGCACATCGTCATCAGTACTTCTTCTGAAGAAATAAAATCCTGATATCTGTTATCAGTCTCAGCGCGCTTGCAAGAATCAATATCCACTGAGTCCCCAGTTTCATTCCAACAGAAAAGAATTAATTACCGGCTGTATCAGTCTTGGTATTAATCTACACCTGATACAGCAAATTTGGATATCAACTGAACCTTAATTTTATCAGAATATATTGAAGTACTCTGTATAATGCCATTCATGTTTTTTCTTTGTTTGAAGTAAAAATCATTTAGGTATATGACATTATTGTAATAGGGTTAATTAAACTATTTAAATATTTGAATAATTTGTTTTTCATTACTCTTTTCCTGTAATAAATTAAATTATCCATACAAATCATGCCTTTAATATCCAACTGTTTAATATATTTCTGGCTAAACTTATTTTAATACAATGTAAACGGTCTTTTCAAACGTTAGAAGATTTGAAGGGCCATTATGTTACTCGGCATAGTGTTGTACTACCATTCTATTGCGCCGTTATCTTTGTGAAGGAAATCGTATCTCTTCTGACAAGTTGGTAAGGAACTAAATGACCCCTCTTTGTCCTTCTGTTAATTAATTTTAAGATCCACAAAAATGCTTCACTAAGGTGCATTGTTCTCCCACCATCATCCATCTTCAAAGATGCCCAACAGTTACCCAAATCATTAACCGTTGAATAAAGGGTTAATCACTTTTTTCAAGGATTCAAATATATAAGAGAAATTTTTATTAAGTGAATTATATCTAACCCTTTTCTTTTAATCATCAACAAATTTTGATGGCTTTTAGATTCGTTTTAGGTTTTCAGAAATGAAGAACTCCAATGAAATTTAATGGTAAGCCAATGCTTGTTATCAAACATATTCTTTTTAATGGATTCTATTCATTAACAAATCACCGATATATCACAATTGGAAACAAAATTCTGTTATGTTGCTATACATAAATACTATGAGAAATTCAACAATATTTTTGTTTTATCTTTAAGTCTCAGAACGAATTGTCTAAATTCCTATAAAACTCAATTGCAAATTAAAGATTGTTTAATAATCATCTATATCTATACTTATAATAAAGCTCAATGTGTGTGTGTGTGTGTGTGTGTGTGTGTGTGTATTGGCGCTCTACAGGCCAGACCGTTTGACATACAGCTACCAAATTTGGTACATGTATACCTTGGAGGTTAGGAATGTGCACTTGGGGTTTCTTTTTTCGAATTTTTAATTAGAATTTTAATTATTAATTAAAAACTAACTTTCCCGCCAAAAAAATCTTCCATTATCCCCAGCGCCAAACGAGAAAGGCTTCAGTTTTTTTTTCTCCCAACAGTAATGAGGCTAGGGTTAAAATTTTTCGGCGGATTATTTCAATCGGTTCTGTTTATTTTCTTAATGTTTCATGCATTTAAAATTAAACATTGTTAATGAATCAATCTTTCAGATTCATTCTGAAGTACTTTTGAATCAAAATAAAACAGAATAAAGGAAATTAAAAATTTCTAATCCGCATAGCGTTACCCCAATTGGCGTAGAAAAAATCACGTATTTGCGTTACGTAACCGGCGAAGAAAATTCACGCATGCGCATTCTGTTCCGATTGCTGCCATGACAACGTTATCAATGGATGATTTAAATTATTTTTGGGTTAGTTGCATGCTTTTGTAAGTAAATTGTATTTATGTTAGTTATATATTTTTTGTATATGCTTATAGTTTTAAGTACATCATTTTTTAAGTAGTTTTTTTAAAACCTGTATTCAACCGTTTATTTTAAATGATTCGTTTTATTTTCTTAGTGTTTGATGCATTTAAATTTAAACATTGTTAATGAATCGATCTGCTCATAATGAATCTAAGAAAATTTTGTTGACCAACTCTTGAGATATTACATAAATTTAAAAAGATATTCTTTAGTGCCCATAAAGTTTAAACGCTGAGTGACTCTATTTTCAGTAATCAGATTATAAAAAAATACTTTGTTTCAGTAAAAAATATTATTATATTAATTGAAGATAAATTCTTTCCACTTTAATTTAAAGCATAAATTCTACGGGTGCTAACAGAAAATGAGAGAGATACATATTACGTTATGACTGAAGGCCTTTATAATATTATGAATGAATTATATGATAATCAAAATTTGAAGTTTTAAAATATTTTGATGAAGAAGCTATTAAAGTAGAAATTGCATAAAATATTTAATTATTAAAATTTTAACGAACATTAAGATTGGCGAACCGGCTGGTCGCCAAAGGCGGCTAGTACTTATAATAAAGCTCAATGTGTGTGTGTGTGTGTGTTGGCGCTCTACAGGCAAGGTCATTTGACATACAGCTATCAAATTTGGTACATGTATACCTTCGAGGTCGGGAATGTGCACCTGGGGTCCATTTTTTTAAAAATTTTAATTAGAATTTTAATTATTAATTAAAAACTAACTTTCCCGCCAAAAAGTCTTCCATTTTCCCCACCGCCAACTTTTTCGCCAAAAAAATCTTCCATTTTTCCTACCGCCAAATGAGTAAGAGTTCAGTTTTTTTTTTTTTTTTTTTCTCCCAACAGAAATGAGGCCAGGGTTAACGTTTTTCGGCGGATTATTTCAAACGATTCTGTTTATTTTCTTAATGTTTTATGCATTTAAAATTAAAGATTGTTAATTAATCCATGTTTCAGATTCATTCTGAAGTACTTTTGAATTAAAATAACACAGAATAAAGGAAATTAAAAATGTATAATCTGCATAGCGTTACCCCAACTGGCGTAGAAAAATTCACGCATTTGCGTTACCGTAATTGACGAAGAAAATTCACGCATGCGCATTCTGTTCCGATTGTTGCCATGACAACCATTATCAACGGACGATTTAAATTATTTTTAGGTTAGTTGCATGCTTTTGTAAGTAAATTGTATTTATGTTAGTTGTATTTTTTTTGTATATGCTTATAGTTTTAAGTACATCGTTTTTTAAGTAGTTTTTTTTTAACCTATTTTCAATGATTTAAATTATTTTTAGGTTAGTTGCATGCTTTTGTAATTAAATTGTATTTATGTTAGTTATATATATTTTTTGTATATATTTATAGCTTTAAGTACATCGTTTTTTAAGTTGTTTTTTTACACCTGTTTTCGACCGATTATTTTAACGATTCATTTTATTTTCTTAGTGTTTGATGCAATTAAAATTAAACATTGTTAATGAATCGATCTGTTCATGATGAATCTGAGAAAATTTTGTTGACAAATTCTTGAGATAATACATAAATTAAGAAAGATATTCTTTAGTGCCCATAAAGTTTAAACGCTCTGTGACTCTATTATCAGTAATCATATTATTAAAAAAAATGCTTTGTTTCAGTAAAAAATATTATTATATTAATTGCAGATTAATCATTTACACTTTAATTTAATGTAAAGCATAAATTCTACGGGAGCTAACAGAAAATTAGAGAGATACAGATTACGTTATGACTGAAGATCTTTATAATATTATGAATGAATTGAAATTTGAAATTTTGAAATATTTTAATGAAGAAGCTATTAAAGTAGGAATCACATAAAATATTTAACTATTAAAATTTTAACGAGCATTAAGATTGGCGAACCGGCTGGTCGCCAAAGGCGGCTAGTCTTTAAATAAATTGTTAGTTAATCGATCAAAACGAATATTGAATTAGAGTGAATGGTTTCTTTAATTGCATTAAATTTGAAAACAATAAATAAATAAGCTATATGTATATGCTAGAAATTACACAATAATAATCTATTTATTTTTCGGTTTCTAAAAAAATTTAATGCTTAAATCTCTAATCTAAGATAACCAGATTAAAGATTGACAAATAATTAGGATAACGAATATCATCTTACAACTAATTCTGTTCGGCAACTGATATTATTTTTAAAAACAGAATTTTGTTTGAGAGAAATAAATTAAATAAACACTCAGAAATTAAATAATATTTGATTTATTTTTAAGTTTCCAGAAATTTCTTTAAAAAATTTCATAAAATTCAATGGAGTGTCCAAAAAGAGTTAACAAATTATTCGAATAACGAATTTTGCCTTAGATCGAATTAGGTTCGTTAGCAAAAAATAAATTTGAAAACATAATTCTTCTTGAGAGAAATAAATAAACATTTCTAGGAATTATATATAAATAAGGAAAACAGAGAAAATCCGAAAATGGATATGAAACAGAACTCGAAGGGGAATAAATTTAAAAAATTATGAATTAAATAATCAATATTCAGAAACAACTATCAAACCTACGGTCCAGTTGGTCAAAAAGGCAAATTTTCATTTCAAAATATTTACAAAAGTAAGGAATCAATAGCACATGATTTTCTCAAAGACAATTTTAAAAAAATATCGTCCATAACAAATTTAAAGTTATATAGAACAACAAATATGAGAATAAAGCCAGTATTTTATTATAAATGTACCTCACTTGCATATTTCAGTAACCATTTCTTTAATGGTCAGTGGATCTTTGTGGCATATCTCGGATACATTACTGCCTCTTTGTTTGTTTGCAGATTTTTCATTGACATGACTCATTTGGAGTTTCCAAGTTTGCTTTTAGTCATCAGCCACATTAGTGGAAGAAATAGCTTCATTTTGCTTATAAGATTCAGATATGTAAGAAATTTTCAGACTTGGGAGCTCATTTTGTCCTCAGATGATTATTTATCGGCAATTCTGCAGCTTTGCCAGATATTTTCTTTGTGGATTCTTTTGACACTAGCTTTTTTCTTTGACTTGATCGTTTATCACAATCACTTTTTTGCTTATAACTTCTTTTTTTTTCTGAATAAGCAGAAAAAAACGAAAAATTGAAAAGTAGAAAACCTCACATCGGTAAAAGAATCACATTTCTATATATAATAATTAATTATTTTTCGGTTTTCCTAAAAGAAAGTATTTTAAAATCCCAAAACAATAAGGGAAATCGTTTGACGTTTATTAAATAATTCTAAAATGATGAATACCGTCTTGAAACGAATTATTTTCGTTAATAAGTAGTAAATTTGTAATCAGAATTCAATTAGAAAGATATAAAAAGCGATATAGAGAAAGCGATGATTGTTTAATTCATTTTAAACTGATATAATTATTAAATACAAAATTAAATTATTCATTCTTAAATCTCCAGAATTGTTCAATTAAAATCCGTAAAATTCAAAGGTAAATGAACGATGGGTAAAAGCATTATACCTGTAGTAAATTTGTAATCAGAATTCTGTCAGAAAGATATAAAAAGCGATACAGAGAAAGCGATGATTGTTTAATTCATTTTAAAACTGATTAAATACAAAATTAAATTATTCATTCTTAAATCTCCAGAATTGTTCAATTAAAATCCGTAAAATTCAAAAGTAAATGGACGATTGGTAAAAGTATTAAACCTGTAGTAAATTTGTAATCAGATTTCTGTTAGAAAGATATAAAAAGCGATACAGAGAAAGCGATGATTATTTAATTCATTTTAAATTGATTTAATTATTAAATACAAAATTAAATTATTTATTCTTAAGTCTTCAGAACTGTTCAATCAAAATCCCTAAAATACAAAGGTAAATGAACGATTGGTAAAAGCATTATACCTGTAGTAAATTTGTAATCAGACTTCTGTTAGAAAGATATAAAAAGCGATATAGAGAAAGCGATGATTGTCTCATTCATTTTAAACTGATATAATTATTAAATACAAAATTAAATGATTTATTCTTAAGTCTTCAGAACTGTTCAATCAAAATCCGTAAAATTCAAAGGTAAATGGGCGATTGGTAAAAGCATTATACCTGTAGTAAATTTGTAATCAGAATTCTATTAGAAAGATATAAAAAGCGATGATTGTTTAGTTCATTTTAAACTGACATGACTATTAAATACAAAATTAAATTGTTTATTCTTAAGTCTCCAGAACTGTTCAATCAAAATCCGTAAAATTCAAAGGTAAATGGATGATTGGTAAAAGCATTATACCTCACATTTTCTTTGCAAGGATATTATTCATTAACCGCTTATCCGAAATATTAAATCAAATATCCATAATTTTATGAAAATTCCCAAAACTTCTAAGCCAAAATTATAATCAATTAACCAATAATTCCAACACGAATAATATCCTAACGAATATAATCTTAATAATGAATAACATTCGTTAACCTGTCACAAAAAATATTAAATCAAATTGCCGTAAATTAATCAAAACTCCACAAAATTTTAAGGTAAATGGATGATGAAGTTTCCAATAATGAGCATCGTCTTTGTATGGATACATTTTTATTAATTGATCACCTTGATTATTAAAATTGAAAACAGAATATTCTGTTGAGAAATATAGTAGCATTATCGGTGCAACACCTTCACTTCAAAAGGATCTATTTTATCTTTTGCAATCATACTTCAATCTAGATTCATGCTACAATGAATTTCAGTGTCCCAGCTCCCCTCGTACTAATTACAAACCACTAACGGAATGATTGCCGTCTGTAGCAGCACTTGAAGCCGCCTTAAAAATATACAGCAGCTTCAGTAAATGGATTCCTTCCGAATAACAACAGACTTAATGCGGTAGTAAATTGCATGCTAATCAGGCCAGTTCCATTGAGAGTGGCTAAGTAATCCTCTCACGGCCACAATTAACATTTCTCTTGCCGCAAACCCGTCAATGGATTTGCCCTTAAATTGACTCCCAGGAATCGAAGGATTTCGAGATGAAAATGATTAGAGGATGCTTTGCAGAAGGCAAAATAATCAAATTTCGTACTCAATGTTCGCAAATATTAAAGATATTGTCTAAAATTTACATAATTTTCACCACTTTTACTTTATTTGAATGTTTCTTGTTTGTAGTGATTAAATTTTGTAGTCTATTTTTTTCAATAACTTTTTGACGTATTGAGAATTAAAATTTTGGATGAGATTACGTTATTTAAAAATTTTCATTAATGTAATTAAAATTTGATTCACGATAGTGGCGACATCTAACAGTATATTTGAGAAACAGCAAATATTAAAATTTAAAAAAAAATAAAGTAAAATTTTGCTGACTAGTGCATTAATAAGAGTGTGGTTTTAAAAATTTTAAATTATTTTTTATTTAGATTAGTTTCTCCTTTATAGCAAATATAAAATAATTTTATAAAGAAAGTTTTTTTTTAAGATTAGCTTTAAAATTGTTCAGAAAAATGTAATTTGAAATGCTTTTATTTAACTTTATTCATTTCATGTTTGTAAGGATGAAATTTTGTAATTGAGTTTCACTCACTTTCTGGGGGTATTAAAGCACTAAAAATTTATACTTTTATATGTTTATGATGAAAAAAAAAACAGTATTTTAATAATTTCATGACTTAATGGTCTGTTAATAGATTTATTGTAATTAATCAAGATACCATATAAAAAGCGTCACAAAGTAGCAAATCTGAGAAAGCATTCAAAACCTATAACCTATATAATTATATAAAATGAACCGCGTGACCAATATATTAAAAACATACATATTTTAATACTATTTCAGAAATATTGTGACCGACCCTTCTGTTGATCGTGATAAAATTACTTGGCAAGTCATTGTTTGTTTATAAAAATATTAATATTAAATATTATATTTTTAAAAGAAATATTAAATTATTGTTTATATACTATAGTTTGTTTATAAAAATATTAATACTGAATATATTAATATTTAATATTGAATAGTTAATAAGTAAAATACACCACCATCTCTACTAATAATAAAGATGTACGTGCGTGTGTGTGTGTGTGCGCGCGTGCGTGCGTGCGTGTGTGTTTGTGTGTTGCACTATATAGTTTACATATGACTCCGGCTTACTTTGACAAATGTACTTTGAAGGATAGAAATAGGTATATCCAAGCGGTTTCTTTTTGAAATTTAAGTGATTAAAAATTGAACAATTTTTTTGTATTTTCCTTGTTAAATTCCAAATCTACGAAAATGGTTTTTATAACATTTTTTCAAAGATTGTCTTTTTATGATATTAGTTTATTTGTCGAGATTTTTTTTATGTGTTTTAACAAATTTTGAATAATTTTTACGCAATTTTCAACAATATATTTAATGGTTGAAATGACTCTCGAACCATTTCCAGTGCTGTTCCAAATATTTTATACTCTGATTTCCTGTAACTACTGAAAATTTAAGAAGAAGGACTCTTTTTATATTCTGTGCAATTCACATATTAAGTAAGATATAGCGAAAAACAACATGCAGTTATATTACATGGATAGTTATGTCTTTACTGACCACTATATTATGGGAATAAAAATTTTATAAACATAACAATGCAAAACTATTAAAGTAACGTAGCTTTATTATCTCTCATTTTTCTCAAACTGCTTGAACATTTGTTGAAATTTTTTTTCTTTCATTGGAGATTTCGATAGAGAATAAATTTCAGGTTCAAATTAGTTGTCGTCGTATTACTCGAGTTTTACTGATGAAAAAATGAAAATAATTTCTTTTTAAGCAAAGGCGGAAATTTCAACTAATGGCAAAATAAAACTTCGATAGTAAAAATAATAATCACCAATTCACATCTAATAAATTCAAGATTAGAAAAGAAAAGACACTTCGTTGACTGTATTTTACTTTCTCAAATAAAAATTATACAAAAAAAAAACCAATTATAATCGGAAAGAACTTCATACTAGAGATTTTTTCAAATCTCCATGTTTCAGATCTCCTGGAGTCTGAAAAACACATTGGAATTATGATTGTCAGCTGTTTTTTCAGTTTCCGAACAAAATATCTCAAAAATGTTTTGAACTAGAGAAAGGAAATTTGACCTTTATACATTTGCAGATTTCTATTAAAATTCGGACGAAATCACTTCAAAGAAAGTCTGGCAGTCTGAATGCATGTTAACACATACGTACAAAAAGAGGAAAGCTCTATAGATAAACATTTATATAGATTTGACATCTACAATTTAGATATGAATTATGCTGGGAACCAAATCATTCAAGATATTGACCATCTCTCAGTCTGTACTTTATTTACATACTAGCCGCCTTTGGCAAGAAGCCGATTCGCCAATCTTAATGCTCGTTAAAATTTTGATAATTAAATATTTTATGTATTTCCTACTTTAATAGCTTCTTCATCAAAATATTTTAAAAGTTCAAATTTTGATAATCATATAATTCACTCATAATATTATAAAGGTCTTCAGTCATAACGTAATATGTATCACTCTAATTTTTTGTTAGCTCCCGTAGAATTTATGCTTTAAATTAAAATGGAAAGGATTAATCTGCAATTAATATAATACAAAGCATACAACTAACCTAAAAATAATTTAAATCAAGTCCGCATCCGTTTAAAATAGTTGTCAACAAACAGAACACAATGCGCATGCATGAATTTTCAACTCAGTTGGTAACGCAAATGCGTGAATTTTTCTACGCCAGTTGGGGTAATGCTATGCAGATTAGAAATTCTTAATTTTCTTTATTCTGTTTTATTTTACTTCAAAAGTACTTCAGAATGAATCTGAAAGGTCGATTAATTAACAATGTTTAATTTTAAATGCTTCAAACATTAAGAAAATAAACAGAATCGTTTGAAATAATTGATCGAAAAATATTAAGCCTAACCTTATTAGCGTAGGAAAAAAAACTGAAGCCTTACTCATTTGGCGGTGGGGAAATGAAAATTTTTTTGGTGGGAAAGTTAGTTTTTAATTAATAATTAAAATTCTAATTAAAAATTTTAAAAAAAGGACCTCAGATGCACATTCCCGACTTTCAAGGTATACATTTACCAAATTTGATAACTGTAGGTCTGGCCTGTTGAGCGCCAACACACACACACATTGAGCTTTATATAAGTATAGATAAGTACGATAATTCAAAAACGTGTAACTTAGGTAAATTAAATTTGTTTCACAATTTTAACATCAAATTTTGAACCGCTTTCGCCAAAGGATCGACCGTCTACCGATCTCTTCTTCCACAAAAATATTAATGTTATAACTCGAAAATGCAACGATTTAAAAATATGAAAAATGGTATGTGAATTTTCGATTACAGTTGTAATTCAAATTTTGACGTAACAATCCAACATCTTTTCTGTACCATCCAGGGAAGCGAGAACCTGCGTACTTATATAGTATATTCTAATCTGCATACAAGTAGTAACTTCTGGCGAGATTCCAATGAATTAAGGGACTTGAAAAATTACTCACTAACCCAATTAAATTTATCATTTAGGATACACAATACCACCATATTTGATTGATATAAGCAATCTAGTAAGAAAAGCGATGTCTTTTAATTTTTAGCTTTACGAATGACCTAAAATAAATTCGAATTATGATATTTTAATATTAATTCTAATAAAAAAATCAGAGAACAAGATAAAAATTCGAATTAAAAACGGTCAAATTCTCAAGTTTCACTTTGTACCATTCCTGTGAAACGTTTTCATTTCATATTTAAATTGCAATTTTAAAATACCCAAAATCATATTCGACCATTAGCAAATTCATCATTTGAAAATGCCAAAGGGCTCAGAGATATTTCTTTTCATTTGATGATAACTTTCATTTACAAATTTAATTACAGCGCAGAAAAATTTCCGATTTGTCCACCTACGAGTTAAAAATGTTTACTCTAATTGCTGTCTTCCATGTTGTAACATTTTTATACAGTAAGGACTTAATTAACAAATATAGATACTCCGTATTACCATTTTTTATAAAGATCCCCCCCCCCTTTTAAAAACCTTTTTTCCAATGATGTTTCATATTCGTTATCGCACTCATCTATTTTCTTATTTTTTTTTTCTTTCATGTTTATTTAAAATATTCATAAGGATTTGTTGAGAACTGTTTGTTGGAAAACATCCCACGTTCAAATAATATCGGATTTCAGCGGGATTCCACCCACGCCAGTTTTAACCACCCACTCACAAAGCACATAAAAGAATTTTTATTTTGAATATGATACAAATAGTTACTTTGATCTTGTTTGACATATAGATGAAAATTTTATGCCCAACAATACTTCTAAAAATTTGGTTATAGTGAGTCTGATCCCAAAGCTTACGGGGAATTCTCTGGCGAAGGAAAAAAATTTTTAAAGCATTATATTTTAAAATTCAATACTCCGATTTCTATTATTATTTGAAATAAATAGGCAGTGTATAGTTTATTTTTGGTACTTATAAAATGGTCGTGGTTACTAGTGGTAAGGTATCAGCTTCAGGACCGAAGAACATCAAGTTTGAAACCTGTATATGCAAGTCTGATGATGTGCAAATCTGTGCAAGCAAGTCCTTTGAAGTCTATCGAAGTCTAAAGACTTAAAAGTCCACTAAAGAGCCTGTTATGTATACAAGTTTAATGCACATTGAATTGGATGTCATTGGCCAAATGCCCTTCTATTGGTGTATTGAGAAAATTTGGATAGGGAAGGGTCGACCTAGGTGTCACCCTCGTCATCTGACCAAGATTCAAAATTACGAAGTCCATCAAAAAATAGTCCCATTCCAAACGGAAAGGTAATATAACTAAATTAAACTCCACTGAAAAAATATATACGTGTGGAAAAATTAATGTCAATGAGACAAAAGGAGAAAATCGATTTTGTTTGTCTGGAGAAAAGAATAAGAAACATTCACTACCCTTCTGTCACTATCTCCTCCAATTTCCTACGTGTTAAACCTGTGAGGATGCAAGAGGATTAAAGAAAATGTAACTGAGGAGAACTTTCCTAAAAAGTGCTAGAAACATAGGTTTAAAAGCATTCTTAGGAGTTGAAGAACGCGTTTTTAACCCTTAACTTCTAAGCGATTGTAGTTGTTAAAAATCGTGCCGTTGAGGAGATATTTCGCCTATTAAGTTACTTACCGTAGTGAAGGAGAAATTAAAATGTCAAGTCTACTCGATATATACTTCCTACGAGTTATATGGCCCATTTATGAGATCGGCTGAGCGGTATTTTTAAGTTCGTTTTATTCTCTCTCGGGTGGCAGGCATGATTATTTACAAGAAGGCCTGGACAAGGCACGTCCGCCACAGCACGTTGCAAAAGCAGAAGTCGGGAAGAAGAGCGAAATAAATTATCCCTCGTCTTATATAACATGAGATATGGATAGGGAAAATATTTTTTTACAGTGCTAATATATTATTAAGATTCTGATAGGGAATTCTGATGCATGTCCATCACAAGTAAGGGAAACACATTGATCTTTGAAAAAGAATGTGCTTATTGGACATTTTTCTAGCCCTTCACGCGGAGCGTGAGGAAGTGCAAATGTAAGCATTTTTACAAAGCTTCTCTTGAATTAATTAAGTAGAAAAAGTGGAATTGGATCAAGAAATAAGAGAATGAACTTATTATGGGCTAAATTAAGATAAAACCTTGGAAATTAATTAAATTGAAATTAGAGTTTAAAATATCATTACATATATATATATATATATATATATATATATATATATATATATATATAGAGAGAGAGAGAGAGAGAGAGAGAGAGAGAGAGAGAGATAGAAAAGGAAAGAAGATAGAAATGGAAAGAAGACGGGAAGACCTAAAGAAAAAGAAGACGAGTAGGAATAAAGAAATAGCTCCTCGCGATGAAAGAATACTTGCTCACCAAATTAGAAAGAACAGTCTAATTGCTACCAAGGCAGTATATATATATATATATGCCAAAAGGATGAGCTTTCCATTATGCTGACTGGGGCTTTTAAATGGCCATAGGAATACCTGTACATTATTTGCAACAAACCAATTTTGAACAATTGGCGGTATGAATAGAAGCTCCATTTTGTTGAAGCAACTACTCTTCTCCTCCTAATTCAAAACCATACAGAAAATGCTCAGAATTTAGTGCCTAAATATAATCTGTATGCTTCTATCTAACATTAAGAAAGACCAGACTTGCTCTTCACTCATATCCAACTGCTAAGCAGACCATCCAACTTCTTTTCCTCATTGAAGTTGAATGAAATTCTTCGTTATCTTTCAGATAATGCGGGTAATTTTGTAAATAGTCCAGCTTAAATGTCTCGACCATTTAAGTTTAATTTCTTCTTATATGAAAATATTATAGGAGTCCATTCTTGGTATGACATGTATTTCTTAGCTCAAGATAAAGGATTATCAGCATAGTTTGATTCCATTTTGGATAATGTTTCCGTTTTTAAAAAAAATTGGGGGTTTTTTTATATATATTTTTACGTTATTGTGAACTATTTTCCTTCACACATAAATAAATCCTGCTTGATTTTGAGCCTTGGTAGCAATTAGACTGTTCTTTCTAATTTGGTGAGCAAGTATTCTTTCATCGCGAGGAGCTATTTCTTTATTCCTACTCGTCTTCTTTTTTTTTTAGGTCTTCCCGTCTTCTTTCCATTTCTATCTGGAACTCTGCTGAAGTTAGAGATTGTATTGGGACTGAAGTGTATTTTACAAGTAATCCCTTTACCATCACTTTTATATTCAAAAATCTGATCTTTTTGAAAATCATTTAAGGGTAATCGTGTAGGTGTAAAAAAAAATTTATTTACACCTTGGAAATCATACATTATTTCTTTTTCTTAACATTCGTGTTAGATATTTAATTTTAAGTGAAATATTTGCTAAACAAAATCTGCATAAGAATCTGATAGTCAGGATAAAAATATAAAACATAATTTACGAAAAACCACTGTCTTTCTTCTTTTACGCTGTATATTACGGGATCAAGTTATCTCCACTTCAATGGAAGAACACAGCAAAAGGACCTGCTCCTATCCGGTTCCGACCGGACAACAGCAGTAAATATGTCTACTTCAGTTGCCCATTAGAACTTCAATCTCATTTTTCGGCATCCTGCTGTCGTAGCGACAATCATTCAGATTACCTCGGCTGCTTGGACGGGCAAGGGTAACTCCTTTTTGATCTTAATACAAGTGAATGTGATAATATTTCGAATATATATTAACAATTTTAAATGAGTAAAAGATTTAATTTATCTTTAATTTAGGATTTTATATAAAATAAACTTTTTTAAAAAACAATTAAAACTTAAGCATTGAATTAAGGCTTTAATTACATAACAAACAAATCCTAATTCCATCTATATGGGCTTCTAAAAATAAACAATAGATAGTCAATCAAATCTATGTTATCTTCATTCCTTTCAATAAATCTTTCTCAGAAAATTCTGGAAACATAAATCTATATGTCAATGTTGCCTTCAGATATCTGTTTTGTTTTCGTTTTAATAAAATCTGATAAAAATAAAGTTATCAAGACATACGTTGGAGTGTGTTTACTTGAGTCCAGCTAGAAACGTAAGAGCAGTATTTCGACTGCCATAATATTTCTTGTCAAAATTTTAAAAAGCAGGGAAATGCATTTCTTTAGCCTTATGCAGGGAACATAAATATACTATGAAATGGAGCAGGCGTTTCAGTTATTTTTACAGATTTTTATGTATTTGCTTTCAGAAGATTCATGGAAAGAAATGTATATTTCAAAAAAAAATAATAATCTTCAGTATGTATAGCACTTTGATGTATTTCCGCAACAAATATTTCTTATGCTAGTTTTAAACAATAAATTTCATCCGCACAGCTAGACTTTAGAGAATGTTTTTCAACAAAAGTTCAGGATTTTAAGAAACCCTAGTAGAGATTCTATCAGTAGAGATCTCAGTCAATATCAGTTTATACGATTCTTCCGTAAATACTAATTTGTAAGCAGGGTGATTTAAAATACTACTGACAAACTTTAAAAGAGAGCCAGGCATTTATATGGATATGAATTCTCTACAGGTGCTATTATTTGTCCAAAAGCGACATTAGTCATCATTATTCAAATAAAAAACATAATCATCATTAATTCCAGTTAAACGGATACCGAAAGTACCATGATATTATACGCAGTTACTGAGGAGACATGCATGTATTTAGATTAAGAGGCAGAAAACAAGCACATTTTTAATGTAAGATCTCCAAATGGTGTAGTTTATTTTGAGGTACCCGCCATTGGCGACCATCTGATTTCTCCCGGAATATTGGTTATGCTTATTTTCAATTAAATCTCTTATGCATACCTTAATATTCGTAAAATCTTTTTAAGTATCAATAGTGAGAGAAATTAGAGTCATGTTAAATTGATAACATTACACTTATTCTGCTTACTATGTATGTGAACTATCCTAATAGAGTCAAATTCCATGATATCATATTTTTAAAAGTAATTGTCTGGTTCTCCTGTCTTTTACTTTGCGATTATGTAATTTCACGTTCTTTTTCGTTATGTAAACTACACAAATATTACAGAGAATTCTTCTGTCTTAACTTTCAACTACTGAAAAAAATCTTCCGATTAAATACTGCTACAAACCTGCAATGTTGCTTCTCAGCACGGCTAGTTCAATCACCGAAAAGACCATTTTACGATCATCCTTGTTGATGCTGATAGAGTGCCGCGGCAGTAATCTCAGAGCTTGGCGACAAAATAGATATTACTGTAAACTTTCAGAATTTTAGCAATTCAGCCAATAGGAATCAAGATACGCCTGATTGGTCCTGAACTTTCTCTGCCCGCCTCCAGGGAACTATAAAAGACCTGCAGTCTCAAGTCTTATATTGAGTCGTAGTCGTAAAACGAGTCTGGCGTTTATTGTAGAAGCAGCATCGTGTCGTGTGCGGAGTAAGAAGTCGGCAGTTGGATACAGCTAAAGCGAGGAGACAGTGGAGAATTGCAGACGTTTGGAGAGGCCGTAGAGTGAAATTACATGAATTCTCTTCTTCTGCTGAATTCTGCCTGGCAGCTTTGTGCGCTGTGGTTGTTATTGCTACCGATTACTACTTGTGGGATACTGTTGTTGAAGTGTGCTGCTGTGTGTTGTCTGTGTTCGTATCGGTTGTATATTTATTGTCTTCGAGTTAATAAAAGTCGTCGTCTAAAGGACTGTTTATTTCATTGACCAACAAAGAACCCGATGGATGGAAGTAATATCCTTAACAATATTGATGAAACTATGATAACGGTTTGAATTTAGGGGCAACAATACAATCTATTATTGAAATTTAAGACAAAAATATTTTTAAAAATGGCCAAATTTCAAAACAAAGTTCCAAGACTATTAAATTTGTATTATTAAAAAGGTAATTTTTAGATAATTTTGGAAAGGCCTAAGTTCGAACTTGCACATGCCTTAATTTAAATTAAATTCTCAAATTATCATCAAAAAGAGAAAGAAAACACATTTTGAAACCAGGTCAACAGCAAGATATAAAAACGCTTTTATTCGGGAAATAAAAATTTTAATGAAATCGTAATAACAATTAAAAAATGATATTCTTTTTATATACATAAAAGTTAATTCGACCCTTGGTAATTCGACATTGCACCAATTAGGATTCTCTTATTTAAAAACGCAAATGAAAGAAAATGGACCCCGCTTGAGGAATTAAGTAATTTTAGGCAATGAATTTCTCAACCAACAATAAGAATGTTAATTATATTTTATATTATTTATTATATATTAGCTAGCCTTTTTCGGCGACCAGCTGTTCTCTCATCGTTTCAATAGCATTAATTTAGTAATGTCAAACAACCTTGATGAATTTGATCTTATAATACCAAATTAAAGTATTACTTTTTAATGATACATACACAATAAAAATAATTAGCTGTGATTCCTACGTGATGAAATTAATTGGCAAATCCATCTACTTGATAAAATTGAGTATTGTGTTAAGGTTTTATTTTACGATGTCTCTCAAAAATGGAAGTCAGTGGAGAGAGAGAGACCACTCAACCATTTAGGGCGTTTACAGACATTATGAGTGTTTTAATAAAATAAAAACTAGCGAAATCGATAACGTGGTTACAGGGGGGTTTTGTCTGAACAATGACAGAAATAACGAGCGATGTTTTTTTCGTACATAGAAAATTATTCGAGTTTGTTTCGTTATGTTTTTTTTTCCACTTGAGAAACGCTTACTTTTAATAGTTGTAAATATTTTCGGCACTACGTTCAAATAAAATGATACCACTTGCTGGCTAGGATTGAAGCTGCATTGACATAATGGTAAAGTCTTAATTTCGAAGTCAGGGGCTTTGAGTTCGATACCTGATTCCTCTAAATATCCCCTATTAATCTAAATATACCGGATTACTCCACTCCAAAATTTACGTCCTGAGACAAACATGCTCCTATTGGTGTGGAGTGAAAGTTTGCAAAGAAGATGCCAGTTCAGCTGCTCCACCGTCATCTGCGAAAAATTCAAAATTACGTGGTTTTCTTAAAGTAGTCCTCTTTTTAGCTCCAAAGGGAATTTAACATAATTAACACTAATTGTTTGGATGAAAATATTTTTCAATGCTAAGAAATAATTTATAATAATAGTTAGTCATTTCACAATGCGTGTATTTGGTCTTTTTAAAGTTAATTGAAAATGTTCGCTGCCTATGGGGCTTACGACAGATCAATAAATATTTTCGAAATTCGTAACTTGATCTCAAGCTGAAAAAAATCTGAATCTGATTAAGCTCATATTTGAGCTCGATGGAGGGTGTGATGTCAATTAAGATCATGATAACATCTTTGTCAGTTAGCGATGGCTTGCTTGATTTTAAGCACGATTTTTATTTCTTCTTACACGAATTATAAAGTCTTTCAATCGCCAAAAAAAAAATTTTGATGAATTTCCACGTTTTAGACTTTTTTTTTCCGAAAATACATTTGTTAAAATTATGTATCTTTCTTTCCCTTTGAATACGATAACTCAAAGACACAATGCATATGATGAATGAAATTTAATATGTGTCTTATTACCAATTTTTTTAAAAAATTATTTTTAAATTTTAAATAATTTTTACTCGAGAGTCACTGAATCATGTTTCCTTGAAAGGGATCCATAATTAGATGCTACGTTATAACATTTCGCTATAATATTCAAGACTTAAAACTTTTTATAGAGATAAAAAAAAAGTGCTTTTGGAAGTTGGGAGAGGGGCTTCAGAAATTATATTGCCAATAAACCCATAAAAGATTTTATCCTCTCCTTATTAATTTAAATTGGAGAATACTACCATTGGACACCGACGTCCTGGCCTAGGGATAGCGCGTCTTCCCAGTGATCTGGGCGTTCCGGGTTCGAGTCATGGTTCGGGCATGGTTGCTCTCTTCCTTGTGTTCTCTCTGTGAGGTGCGTGAATGTGTCCCCCTGTAAAAAAGTGTTGTGCAAGCAAGTGTGTGTGTGCTATCTTCATTTGAGCTAGAAGTCAGACTTCTGCCCTCCGGTGTCTTTACCCTCAACAGCTATTGCGCAAAATTTAACTTAAAATAGTCACACAACAACAAAAAAAAACATTGGATAACACTAATCAATTAATATAAGCTCAATCGCTTATCTTTAAAAATTACCATTCGATGCTTACAATTTATTACATTTCCAATAATATTTCAATAATTTTGCAGATTTTGAATTATATTCCTTATGCATTTTATCTCAGCCTATATTAAACTAAGTGCGCAACACTTGACCAGAGAGCTGGGTATGGTTGAGTGGACAATGAATCATACAATTCCCCGGTGATTTAGGAAACTGCTTAAAATAGGTTGACTGACTGAGAAAGAAGGAGAACAAAGCTATCTATCAGAAACTGACGTCCATCTAAGTGCCGATAAAACTTGATCCCTAAATAAGAAAGATTGACCAGTGGTCAGGAGGTCTATCAAAATGGAAAGGGTGATTTCTTCCTTAATAAATCAGCCTTACTAAATTGCATTTGAAAACGCTTTTTGAAAATATAAGAAATAAAATAACTACTCTAATATAGATATTCTCATTCAATTTTATAAATAATTTTGAAATTTTACTAAATATTTTATATATATTTCGAATGTTATTTGTTAATTTGACGATCACTGGCGGTGTCTGCAAAAAATATTTGGGTAATAAATATAGAAATAATATCTACCTAAGGGACACTGTAAAGAACCTATTTAAATCGCTATTATTTATAATGACTTTCATTTGACTCCTCAATTTGTAATCATTTCAATATTTTAAAGCATCCAATTAATAATTTTCTCAAACTTCTTTCAGAATTAAATTTTTTCAATGCTTTTCACTTTCTCGTATACGTATTATAGAGAAAGCACAGTAATCGACAAAAAAATTCGGACTCAAGATTTTGACGAATTCCCACGTTTTAGACCTTCATGAGTTCGAAAAACTTATTTTTGGAAAATGTCCGTCTGTTTGTACCAAAAATAATTCAAAAACGCCTTGAGCTAGACAGATGAAATTTGGTATATGGCCTTTACACCGAATTTGTAGATTTCTATCAAATTTTGAACAAAATCTGTTCAGAGGAAGTTTGTCTGTCCGGCTGTTCGAATATAAGTTAGCCCGATAATTACAAAACAAAGAGTGCTAGACAAATAAAATTCGAACACACAGATTTAATATCTTTAGTACAGAGAAATACCAAATTTTGAGCGAAATTCAACAAGGGGTTGATCGTCTGTCGGTCTGTACTTCAGCATGTAAATTCAACAAGTAAATGTGATAACTCAAAAACACAACGGCTGAAATATATCAAATTTGGTTAATGAATTTGAGACTACAAGTGTAATTTTGAGTTAAATTTTTGTTGTTGTTTCTGATGGCACTTGTCATAGACACGCCCGCTGACTAAGTTAGTGAATTTAAGCCGAAATTTTGTCGTCTCTTGTTTTGCAGTCGCGCCGTTTAGGAACAAGAGTACGACTTAGCTACTCACGCGTCACAGCCATTTTTACGGGACCCTTTTTTACTTCATTCACGCATCTCATTCATTCAACCACAGATCGTAATTTAGACCTGAACCAGAGAACGATCATCTCTGATCCAGTATCCTCAGTGGTATTACTCTCGACAAGAAGGACTTCGTGACCACGACAGATTGATATGTGTGCCAACCGCCACCACACACTGAGAGTCTTCGGCTGGCGGGTTCGAACTCACAACCCAACGGATACGAATCCAACGCCCTACCAACCAGGCCATCCCGGCCTGTCATATAACTGTTTCAATCGGTAAAGAAAACCATATTTAAAACTCAAATTCGATTTTTTTTTTATATGCATGCCAGGGATTAATCGTCAAATAATTCCCCAAAGATCACACGATAGTTTTGTTAAAAATGCTAAATTCGGACCACAGGTTAATGTTTCTTTACGATTGTACGCCAATACGTTCTCTGGAATAACATTTTTATTAGAGTTTTAACAAGCTTCCAGTACGGTGATTGATTCTCTCTTCCCTAGCATGTAATATAATTGCCGTGGGGCTTGTTACTTCCATTCCGAATGATAGGACATACCTTGTACGGGAGGAATTGTAGTGTGATTGGGGATTGCCATGAGGAATTAATCATAATTTAAGCCAGACAGCTGTCGTGACGGTGATGATTATTCAATTTACTGTGTAAATTACATCATACATAAATAAAATTTGTTCCAAATGCTCTAGACGATAATCCGTTGTGCCTACAGTTATAAAATATGGAGACTAGATAATAAGTAACAGCTGCTCGCTAAGGAAGGATTTTTCAAAATTTTAATTAAATTCTTAATTAATTAAAAATATAATTAAATTTTTACGACTCCTCAACAATTTTGATGTGCATTATTGAATAAAAAATCCTTCCATACCACTTTTTTATTCCCATTTATTTATTAATTAATAAACGCCTTTGGTGACCAGATGGTTCAACCAGGATTCTATCATATTCAGAATAAGGAATTATGAAATTTATTAGAATAAAAGAAAATAATAAAAAAGTTTAAAAGTTTTTAATCATTATTTTTCATAGTCAAAACTCTTATCGCACAAAAATCCTTTTTATAGCATTTTATCCAAAATTTATCTTTGCAATGACAATTATTTAGGCGTCTTTCATTTTTTTCCTAATTTCATTATTTTCAACATTTAGTCGTCTTCCAATATTAAAAAATATTCTTATGCGTGATTTTCTATATTGTTTTTCATTCTTGCGATGAAAATTAAGAAGTTTTCATTTTAATTATAAATACTAGCAGCCTTTGGCGACCAGCTAGTTTGCCAGGATTGATGCTCGCTAAAATTTTTAATTAAATATTTTATGTAACTTAATAACTTTTTTTAGCAAAATATTTTTGAGCTTCAAATTTTGATTGTTACATCACTTATAATATTACGGAAGCCTTGCCTATAGAAGCTGTCCTGTTCATTTTACTATATATCTCTTTAATTTACTATCAATTCCCATGAAATTTGATTTGTGAATTGAAGCGGAAGTGATTAAACTTCAATTAATATAAAATGTTTTTTTTTTTGAAAATTCTATATTTATATAAAAATATGGTTTTTTTAAAAATATGAATATAGAAAACAGAGTCGTTCAGCATTGAAATTTTTTATGTACTACATAATACTTTTTTATGATTTGTGCAATATCTCAAAGCATTATTCAATAAAGATTTCTGATTCATCATAAAAATCAGTATTTAGTTTTACATTCAGAAGGATTTAAAAGGCGCAAATAAAAATATTGTATTTTGTTTCAGTCAATAATTGTACTTTTGAAAACATTATGAAGTCTATATTTTATATAGTCAATTGTCCTACGTAATGATATTGAGTGAAATATTCTTGACTTTTAGATCAAAATATTTTCTATCTTTTGCCACTAAATGTAGTCTACTTATGATTTATTACTATAAATATTACTATTTTACGATAATCAACAGTTTATGATTTTTAGGCTAATCAGCCTTAGGAAAATTCTGGACGTTATTTGGCCTATAATCTTTGAACTTGGCAATAGAGTGATCTAAAATCTGTAGCTTTTACAGTATATTAATCTTCAAATTTTCATAACTCACTCAGTTTTAGTCCCAATAAAGTGGACCTTCCTTTTTATTTACTAAATATGACTTAAAGAACCGAAGAGCTTTATAAAAATATAAAATTCCTAATTCATCAGAACATTTATTGACACAAACTGTATAAAATTATTTACTTCATTCAGATGATTTTTTCCTATGTGATCTGTACTCCTTATACAAACTGATTAGATATCAGGTGTTGGGGTTCAATTAGAGTAGACATCATATAGTATACTATATATAAACCACGTTTGGCTGAGCTACAATACAATATAGACATTTTAAAATTTCACATAAACCTTTTTCTTGCACTTATCTTTTTAGAAAATATGATATTTCATTTCTTCCAGGCACGTGCTGAAAATGACTTTTTTTTCTTCTTCTTAATTTATGCCGGGTTTACATTCGGCCAGCAGGCAGCGTATGCGTAGAAAGGCTGAAAAATGCTGTTCGGTCGATGGCAAGTAATTTTTCCGATGGGACAACAATATGCCGTGTATTGTATTTTTTTCTTACTGCGCATACATTTGTAGAATTTGGCAAGTTTTTTTGGCATGAAAAAATTCATCATTTATCATAGATTAATTCCGACATTTTTTGCTTTTTCTTCTTTCTGATGCAAAGGTGTTTTTTTTTTCATTTTATTTGCCTTTTTTTTTATAATTTTCTAAAATTAGGTATGTTGACTTTTTTTAAAAACATTTACCTTGTTTCTTTGTGTAAATATCCTTTTCATAAATACGCAATGAAAAAGAAAATTTTACGACGCCAAAACGGCAATTTCTAGACAAGTATGGAACGCCTGATTCTTATCTTATGAAATTGTGGCAAACAAAAATCAGTCCCTCTCTACGCATGCGCTGCCTACTTACTGGCCGTCTTAATTGCATTAAGAGTTGCATTAATTTACATTAAGAGTTAATTTAATATTTTAATATGAGTTTTTGTCAACGTGATAAAATAGCAGCACACTGATAAAAACTATTTTTCCCCATGCATGAGTAAAAGATTAAATTTTATTTTTGTCTGAAATAAATTTTGAAAAATAAGCTTAAATTTTTTTTTAAAAATGGTTTTAAAATGGGCACTTAATTTATATGTTTAAAAAAATATAGTTCAAAAGTTAATTTTTTTTAATTTTACGATGATGTAAAAATGTTGTACAGTAATATTTCTAATAAATCGAAATTTCGCTTAATTTTTAAATAATTAAAATTTCAAAGAAAAAAAAATCGCTCCGAGGTGCACAAGCCCACCTCCTAAAAACAACTCCTCCACCTCCTAGACAGTCTAGATCGTTTGATCTAAAGCTACTAAACTATACAGGGACCAAGTTTAGTAGCTTTAGATCAAACGATCTAGACTGTCTACACACATACATCTAGGGATTGCAATACCGGTATACCGAATACCGGTATTTTGAGCCATTTGTACAATTTTGTAATACCGGTATTCACAAGTTTAAATACCGGTTTTTCGGTATTTACTAGAAATTTTTTTAAATTGTCTCCACTATATGTTCAGGTATCGCGAACATAGCAAAACAGTATACGTTTTTTTATGTCTCCATAAATGGCAAAATGAATCAGCTAATTAATTGCTTATATCTCAATTAGCGAAAAATGAATTATCCCTGAAAGAAAATATTGTATCCATAACGACTGATGGAGCAACAATTATGAAAAAAGTTGGAAAGTTGATTGGTGCAAATCAGAAGCTGTGCTATGCACATGGAATTCAATTAGGAGTAATAGATGTATTATACCAAAAAAATAAAGAACAGACGAATCCAAAAACTGTGGATATAGAAATTTCGGATTCCAACTTTGAAAAGAGTGAGAGTGATACTGACAATGAAGATAATGATAATGTAATTGGTGATGGAGATATTGCTAATGAGGATGAAATATTAACCTATCAAGAATTTCTTCCTATAATTTATAAAGCTCGAAAAATTGTTAAGATATTTAAACATTCCCCTATAAAAAGGATATATTACTAAAATATATACTAACAGAAAATAAAACAGAATATATGTTAATATTAGATTCTAAAACACGTTGGAACAGTTTACTCCTAATGATGGAACGATTTTTGAAACTGAGAAATCCAATCCAAAAAGCAATAATCGATTTAAACCTGTAAATTAATTTTTCAGATAGTGAATTCGACTTAATATCCAGAACTATATCAGCTGTACTTCCAATAAAACTGACTATTGAGGCATTATGTCGGAGAGATTCTAATTTATTAACAGCTAATGCAACAATAAATTTCATATTTCAGTCACTGAAAGAACAGCACACATCACTATCTGAAGAATACTATATATTACATTGAAAAATCGCATAGAAGAAAGGCATACCGAAATAGAAAATGCCTTTTGGTATTTACATAATTATAATGATTTTAAAAATTAAAATGAAAAAGAAGAAAAGAAAATAACCAATTCAAATCTGATTAAATTTACAGTTAATTTTCTTAAAATTTTTTACCCACAAACCTATCCACATTGACAAGAATTCGGTTCAATTATAGAAGATTATGATGTCACTACTGTCGATAGTGAAAAGGAATTGTCTCTTAAACAAAAATTAGAATTAGCGATAAATAAAAAAAAAATTCAACGAACCAAAATACAATACAGAAATCAGCTATAATTAAAACCATCCGACGAGAAATCGATTTATTTGAAGATGAGGGATTTAGAAGTAAATACTTGGAAAAAGTATATCACGCATTGCTAGCAGTATCGCCTACTAGCGTAGATGCCGAAAGAGTGTTTTCGACAGCTGTTAATTTTTACACAAAATTACTTTTCAGGCTTAATGACAGTACAATTGATGCATTATGTTTTTTAAGATCACATTTCAAAAATTTGTAATAGTACCACGGACTGAATAGTGACATTTACATTTTTTTGTGATTTAAATAAATAAGATGCTCCTTTATTTTTTTGTGATTATATACTGTTATAATTTATAAGTTACGAATTATTTTTTGTGATATTTACACTCTTTAACAAAACTGGCAAATAAAACAAAGAAACACCTGTGTTTTCTTTCTTTTTATAAAATTTCTAATACCAGTATTAAAACCGGTATCCCGGTATAAAGATTTAAAAAATACTGAATACCGGTATTGAAATTTTGGTCCGGTATTGCAATCCCTACATACATCCTTTCATGTTTATTATATGAAACTTTACTTTTTTATATTAATTTTATTTCTGTACGATCTTTTCTTTTCTTTTAATAATTTCTTCATAATGTTTCAGAAATATTTTACAAAAGTATTTTTAATTGTTTTAATTTTTGCATTTATAAGCGCTCGAGCTGATACGATATTAAATACAATTTTTTTTTGTATGCACGTTATCGATGCTATAATTAACTTTTTCTAAATCATTGTCAGTTCTGTTATAAGCTATTTTAATGCTCTCAAAATTCAAAACAAATGCTTAAATGCAAATTAAACTCATGTTATAAAATAGGTATGACAATAACTCAAAATTATAAAAGCCGCTCCAAAATAACTCTTGTCGGAACTTTTACTTAACTAATAAAATTTACCAAAAATAAACTAGAAAAGATATATTTAAGGAAGGAAAAAAAAGAGAAAATTTATAAATCTGATTTTTACGCCAAGGGTGACTAAATAATTAAACTATCACCTCTGGCAACCAGCTGGTTTGATGGGAATATTGATTGTATTTAATTTCAGATAAATCGCTTAGATATAACTTAATGTGCATGATTTTGCCATAATATCAGACATTAAAGCCTTGTTATTCTCATTGTTTTACTTAAGTTCTGTTTGTTATGTACATGAACTTTTCTAATAGAGATAGGTTTATAACATCATAGCACTATTAAAATCTTAAATATCCGGTTTATCTATTATCTAAATTTCGTGGTATAGAAACTTTTCTTTTTTATTCGTCTTGAAAGTTACAAAAAAGTTAAGCTACTTTAGCTTTCAACAATCGAAGAAAATCGCGCAATTAAAGGGGTTTGAATTTCAGTGGAAAACAATGTTATAGTTTCCAACAACATTGTAATAACTTGCTGTTGGAAATTATACGAATTTGTAATAATATTTCCGCACAAAATAGGTCTCATGGTAAGGAAGAAAGTTTTACAGATATAGGGTGGACTTCTAAATGGATGTCCAATCAGCTCCTTCCCCCTGAAATGAATAACATAGAATGTTTGAGAATCTTGACAATTGCTACATTAGGATTCGAACTCCGCCGTTTGTTCTAAAACAGTAGATCCTTATAATTGGATCTATGACAATGTAGTGGTACATGTATGACAAGTTAAGAACCCCTATGCTTGGACTTAGTGAGATAAAATCCAATCAGTCACCTTTTTAAGTATCAATGATGACAAAATTTCCGAGTGTGTCTATGAAACAGCGTTCCCTGCCTTCCCTTGTCTATTTTCATGAACATTCAAATCAATGATGCCAAAATCTAATAACGAAAAATATTTTAAATAAAAGAGAATAAAAATATTTGCTTCAGTAATGATTTTAATCTTGAAATTGTAAATTCTTCTTTCCCATACTCATATACTAATTTTTCAAAAGGAAAAAAATTCTTTAGAAATCTTATTTTAAAAACAGACTGCTGCCCTAAGTGTGAAATATATGAACAGACGGGGAAAAAAACGATTTAAAAATGTCAAGTGAAAGCGGGTTCTTCCCTTTGTAATTAAGTTAAGAATTCCTTGAAATTAAGAGAATGGATTTTAATGCATTTTTCCTCTTTCATTTAAGACCAAACTGATCTAAAGTATTTTCATTTTACTTCACTGGATATTATTTTATTTTCGTTGCCATTACGTTATTCCTTATTTCAAATAATAAAAAAAAACATAAAGAATAAATACATTTTATAAATTACCTTTTTAGTTTCCCGATTTATTTATTCTATATTTATTTCGTTTTCATTATGAAGAATGCAACTATACGAATTCAGCATTTTCTAACAAGCTGAGTGGCAATAAATAATTTTTACATGTAAATATTCAATTTTGAAATGGTACTATAATATAAAATTCGATGTGCGTCGGCAAAATATTTATTTACCTGAGAGTTTAATGTATATTTCATCTGAAAGAATAAAGAGGGGATTAAAAAGTGAATAGGATGAATTTAGTTTCAAAACAATTGGACGATTCATAAGATGGATATTTTTTAATAATTAACAAATATACTCGCATATAAATATTGAAATATCATCATGAGACTAAAATAAAAAGCATTACAATTGCTAAACCCAACCCATTAAAATAAATCCTTTTTTTTATTTATTTACAAATCAGAAATTAGACTATCCATTTGCCGCCTTTTAAATAAATCTCAAAAACTTTTTAATGATTTTTGATACCCCTTTTTGTAATAATTAATCAGTATACATTAGAAATTCCTCTGGAAATATCATGGCAAAAAAAGTAATTCAAGTGATTAAGTAATAAAATTTTTCAAAAAAATGGACCGTAATGGACTTATCTACTAATAATAACATTTTATTTATCAAGATAAATTATAACGAACTAATAAACTTCGAACAAATATAACATTAAAACTTATTATTTAATAGGATCTGACAAGAGGAAAGTAACATAATAGTAATGCGGATAATTAATAATTCAATATACTTTGAATAAGTAATTAGTTTTACTTTAATTTATTAAATAATGATTTTAATAAATCAATGCGAACACATACATTGCAATCTGACACAAAAAGTTTCTTCTGCTTTTTTTATACGTATAAATTTATCAAATATGCACTTTTTTTTATCAGGCACACAAATATGCAATTTTTTAGTATAATATAAAAAATATATATTATTACATTATATTTAATATATTTACTTTTAGTTTAATATATGACAACTGAATAAAACGGTATAATAGCGAAAGCCAATCCCAAATTTGAATTATTAAACTATCAAATTCACTTTCCTCAATACTGACAATGTAACTTAATTTATAATTGATTAAACAAGAATTTTACCTCTTTCAAATTCTTTTCGTCAATTTCCAGTTCAAGATCAGTCTAATCCGTCTTTTTTAAAATGCTTATCATTCCAGACAACAAAAATAATCTCTGGTCATAAATGTAAACTGGTAAGATTTGAACGCAACAAATGCGAAACTACAGAATTTTCATATTTTCTTTGCTCATTTTCTTAGGACGAATTCGTATACTTTTTTTTCCGATAGCATTCTATAACTATCTGTCGGTACCAATTATATTCTCAAACAGAAGATTTCTAAATCCCCCACCATACCTAGAGCGAATTTTCTGAAAACGATTTTGTTCGATTTAAACATCTGCTCTTCAGAACAATATCTGGAAAGCGAAGTAGTGAATAAATAAACAAGAGATCGCTGGACACGTGTATCCTCCAAACTAAACCATAATCTTACCAAGCAAATTTATGAATGCCTTTTGATTCATTTTTTCCTTCTACGATTCCGTAAAACCTCTATGAGAAATGAAAATATACCCACAGGGATTTGTATACTTTTCCATTATGCCACACTTTTTTTTTTTTGTATTTTTGTTATTTTGTCTATACCGAACAATATAAATGTTTAATCAAATGAGCTTATATTTTAATCAAAGTAAATCTATTTTAGAAGACTAAGGTTTAAATTAATAATGTTTCTGATATTTTTATTAGCAGAATCATTAATATTTTGCGTTGATTCAATTGAAAACTATCCAGTGTAGTCACAGTGCCATATTCAATTCGTTTAGACAGTTTACATTTATAAAAAAAAGGAAATATAAATTTTAATTGAATAGAGCCATGCAAATTATGTTGTTCTAGAGATAAAATGGAAAGCTTCCTTGGTTTTCATTACTTGTTCTGATTTAAAAAAACAAAAAAACTCTAATCTTTTTTTTTCTTTCTTCTTTTTTTTCTCCTCTCTCTTTTTCTTTTTTTCCCCACTCTTCTTATTTTTTTTTTCTTCGCTTCTTCTTTTTGCTTTTAAACGAAGAGTTTATAGCAATAATTAGAAAGACAAATTCTAACAAGTTTTTTACTCAATTTTTACTATGCTCAAAATATAATTACTTAATTTTACTGAAAATCCTAATTAGATAATGATATGTTAATGCAATGATAGCATGTGCAAGCTTTGCTATCAAGGCTATAAAGGACCGAAGTCTTGGATAAATTGGAAGAGTACTTGTTCTCTCTCTCCTTGTTCTTTTAGTTTTCTATTTTTTTCCCCTCAATTCCTACTGGAAGTTTTTTTAAAAACTGGTCTCTTAATTTTAAAAGAATTTAAAAAAAAAATATATAAAAATTTTTCAAAGGAAGCAGATGTAAAATAATCATATTAAATGTATAAAAGAAATTGATAACAACTTCAAACAACAAAAGTGTTTTCACTATAAAATATCCTTCTCTTATATAGATTTTAATTAAATTTTTGGGCTTTATAAGATATTTCATAAAAACTGCTTCTTTCTGTTGTTACATAAGCCTGATTAATTTTTATTGTTTTATACAAGGAAGAATTTTTAGCTTAGGTCTCTGAAATCATTTTCATGCCACACAAATGCTTTTTAAAACGGAACAAACTGTCCTGAATTAATCAGATACCTCCAGGAATTCTATTTCCAAACAGCCACTAAACGCCCAAGTACGAGTGTTTCGCAGTCTAGATTCAACGCGCACGAGGCCAGAAGGGGATATAAATAGTTAGTGGACCTCAGATAATTTATGAAGCCCTTCTTTTTAATATTAGGTTAGTTTAATTTAAAGTTTTTAATTCATTATCTCGTTAATTGTTTTTTTAGTGTATTTATATTTTAATAACACTGCGAAAACATAATACTTTAATTTATTTTTTTAATAGGTATGTCTTGTAAAAAATGACTAACATCAATAAAATTAATTAAAATAATTATTAGTTAATGATTTTGTATATACAAAGCAAGGAAATAATCAGATAACAAAAAATTATAAAGGAACAAATTTTAAACAAATATAATATTAAAAATTATTTTACAAGTGCTGTCAGCTGTAATATAGCATAGCCCGTTAATGTATAATTGATTCATGGGTTACCGCATGAGTCATCTGTGGTTCAACCTACTATCGAATCAAATTATCCAACTCAGAGGTTAAAACGGTATCGAACGTATTAATGTTTCAATATATTATTAAACATTAATACGTCATCATTAATTAAAATATAAATAACTAATCAATAATTTATATTTTAATTAATAATTTTAGTAATTTTTATATACACTGTAATCTTTATATTTTATAAACAAAATGTTTTTCTTACAAATTTATTTATTTGACAACTAAACGAATATCATTTTTAATCTACCTGCATGTCCCCCCCCTTTCGAATCAGTGGCTTTAGAGTTAGACAGTTGCCTAATTATATTTAATATATATATATATATATATATATATATCAAATGTTGGATTGAGTAGCGGATTTCCAATTAGGCAATTGTCTATATATATATATATATATATATATATATATATATATATATATATATATATATATATATATATATATATATATATATATATATATATATATATATATATATATATATATATATATATAATTTAAGAGCAACATGGCAAATTCCATTCATCTAACTCATTAAGCGTTGTTGTTTTTTTATGTTATCGTGTACACATGCACATAGAAATGGTTTGAAAAATCGTTTATTCGGATTCAAAGAGGTTTAAAATCCTAGATTCCTTTAAATATTGAAATCAAATTTATTGGCAGTTTTTCTGTAAAAACTAATTTGCAAAAATAAAAAAAATATATAAATAAAACTTAAAATTTAAAACAGTTTTTTTCTCCCTATCAAAACATTATCGCTACATTATGTCTTTTTTTTTTTTTTTTTGACAACTTCAGCGACATTTAATGATTATTTGACATATACCTCCCGCCCAAATGTCACAACAAGATGATCAAAATAACTTTTCCAGCTTTAAGTAAAAGAAAAAAAAAAACCCATCTGCTTTATGCTCTTTGCGAGTGGGCGAGGAAAATTACCGTAGGTAGATTCCTGTGCTTCTGTGTTGCAATCTACTGCCTCCTTCGAGCGTGGGATGTTTTCAGCAAATACCTGAATGCATAATAAATTCTAAAAAAGTTTTAGTACAAAAAATATATTATAAAGAAAATGGATATTTTCAATACTGTATATGCAGCAACATTTAGCGAAAAAAAAATGTGCTTTCACTTAATTATTTGCAAGCCGGAAAAAAAAAAAAAAAAAGGATTTCAAAGACTTTTAACTTTAATCTAAGATGTGTTTACAAAAATGTATAAGATGTTTGTTTCTCGAAAGATTGCAACGAAGGAGGTAGCAGTCAAGTAAACAAATGCGCTTTGCAGGAAGGAAAATCGTAAAATTGTCAGTAGTATATTTAATTTCGTATCAGACACTCAGCACCATTTTTTTAATACATGTACAGTTAGACCGCGCACATAAATCCTCGGCATTTGATTAATTAAATTCTGTAGGAATTTCGACAAATGCGAAGTCAAGTAACATTGCAGGAATCGGGAAATTAATTCGTTAAAAAGAAATTATATTTCGTAATATGGAGAGAAAATAACATCTAAAAGTCGTTTAATCGAGAACCTACAGAAAATTCAATTGATTTGAAAAGTTCATTAAATGGAAATGGTTTGAATGGAAAATGAACTGCATTAGCTACTTTAATAAAACTATCTATCAATAAAAAGAAATGAAATATAAACGAGTGAAATGTGTATATTTGTGTGCGTGTGTGTAATATAACTTTGCAGATGCGTGGCAGAGAAGACACTTTTGGAATAAAATTCGATTAATCTTCGTATAGGAAGGGCATAGTTTGTACACAGAAGGGCACGATAAAACGAGGCATCTATCTACATCGCAATATAAAAACAACTACGAGAAATTTTTCCCTTGGTGATTTTATTAAGAAATTTTTTTAAGGAAACATGACATGTGCCGATTAATTCAATGCATTCTTAGGTACCTTTGAAGTAATGCCATAGAATGTATGCCGTGTTAGGGATTTTTATCTCTTCACTTGCAGTGTGAGAATCAAAGTTTGGATGGATACAGGGGTGTTTGTGGGACCCCAAAAAATCCCCTGAAACTTTTACAGACTTACTACCGACATTTTGGAGTTTCGAGAAGGGGGGGGGGGGAGAAATGAAAAATTACGATTATGAAGTATTGAATGACCTAATTATAAAAGTTCAATGAATTACTTTTTTTGAAAAATTAATAACCATTAATTTTGCAAAATTAAGACCTTTGAACCCAGGTCACGTGATCGCACATCTGGTCGAACGAAGTCTCTCCCTTTTTTTTCTGCCGCGCCTACTTGCCGAAAAGAATCCAGAACAGAATGTCCGAGAACCGGGGGAATGAGTCATAACTCGCAATAAGAAAAGAACAAAAAAGAAGTTTTTTCCCCCTTTTCACGCATTATCACTGCCTTTGGAGAAAGAAAGGAAAAGTTTTCACCACACACACTGACCTTGCGTTTTCTGCTTTCAAAGCAAACAAAATTACCCAGATCAAAATAAATAATTCATTATTATTCCTACTTCCTTTTGAATGACGATCCCCGGAATTTCCGGGTATCGAAGTTCAAAATCCCCGGAATTCCGGGGTTTCCCCGGAGCACAAACACCCCTGTGGATATTTTGGCACAAGAGCCATATTTGGCTAAACTGCACTATGCATAAAAAGTAAGAATTATCAAATACACGGGGAGAAAAATAGCTTTCATAAAATTTCAAAAAAAAAAAAAAAAAAAATGGATGGTGTGTTTTATTTATCAAGTCACGCAGGGTTACAGAATGAGGAATTAAAAAAGTTCTGAAGATGGGAATTGAAAGGACATTCGATCAGAATGTCGTTAACAGTAAAATTAGTATGGGGACATACGAGCGCGCTTTCTCCAAAAATGAGGTGCCTATGAGTGAAACGTGTATGTCCTATACGGAGACGAGTCAATTTGACGTCGATCTCTCGTATAGGAAAGGCGGGCTACAATCCAACTGAAGGTTTGATTGAATATAATTTATTATGGATCTGCAGATCTCTGGAAAATCTTATGGCTCTTCTGATCTAATTAATGATCCAGTAAAAAAAAAGATGTCTAATTAATGATTTCTTTGCATCGCCACAAAAGAGTGAGAATCAAAGAGTTAACAATTTTTTAGAGCGCGTGTTAGAAATAATTAAATCAAAAAGTGAGTTTGGGATCAGGAAATAAGAGAACATGTTAGAATAAAGAAACATGGGCTAATATAAGATAAAAAAATAGGAAATTAATTAATTTTAAATTAAATTAAGAAATACCATTACATACACACATATATTTAAAAGTATGAAAATCAAACTTGTAGCCAAATATTTATTTCATATGAAAGCTTATAACTTCTAGATATGTTAGCAAGTCACTTATCTCCCTACCACCATCTCCATTTAGGAGAAATATCTCAAAACATAGCATTTTCTATGAGAGAAAACTTTTATTCAGTAACAAATTCAACTCGTATAGTGATTTCACTAATTTGTTTTTTTTTTTTTCTATGAAAGCTCTTTGGATGCCTCATCAATGATTATCTACCCCCTGCTATTATCCTATAGTTTCAAGAGATATTGCATTATAAAACATTAGCAGAGTCCCCAACTTCAACACAATGAACTATTTCTCATTCTGGAAGCAAAGCTAACTAATCAGAAGCTTATTGTTAAACTTTTTTGTTGTTGATGATGTTGTTATAAGGTATAGTTCATTGACCTGACTAAATTAATACTAGTTCTATGACCAACGAACAGCTGATTGCAGAAGACCAATAATTTGACAACTAAAATAATTAAATTTTAGTGCAAATACGAATTTTTTAACTTAGCTAAAATATTTATACCAGTACTTTTTGATTATCTATGACGTTAATTTTTAGTCTATAAAACATGTTCATATCCATTAATACATAGATATGGCAATGCAATTGCATCATTTTAATTCCTCGCAGACTGAAATGGATATACCTCTGAAAAAGATTTCTTAAAACACCTGAAGTATTTACCAATCAACTTTTTCATGTATCGATTATTCTTCAGTAGCATTGAATGCATCAAGGCTTAGAGAGCAAGCAAAATTTCTAAGTCTGCAACTTGATTTTTTCATCTATCAAAAACTTTTTTAAATCTAATTTTAATCACAAAACAGCAAAACCAATTTCCATTTAACTAAATCTTTGCACATATTGAGTCACCACATCTATATACATACAAATAAATAGGTAAGGCAGATCACCCACAGTCGAATTTAGTCAAAATTTTATTACATATTCAATTTTCTGATAATAAATGATAAATGATGATGATAAAAATATGTGCCTCTATCTAGTTCTTTGTACTTCTGAATTATTGCATTCATATGAATACAAATAGAAAGACTTCTCTTTGATGGAAATCTACAAATTTGGAGTTAGAATCTCATACCAAATTTACCTCTAGTTCAATGTGTTCTTGAATTATCTTAATTGTATACAAACATAATTCCAAAAATGAGCATTTCCAACACAGGAAAATATGAAGGCTGATTAAAATCTCGAGTTCAAATTTTTTTGATGATTACAAAATTTTATCTTCATTTATACTTTATGCACAAGGAAAAAAAAAGCCAATTCTCTTTTGTATTTGATATTTATTAATTTTATTTAATCACACAGCCTCCTTAGAAAAACTCAAGACAGTATTAAAAGAAATACATTTGTGAGATAAATACATAGTGAGCAAAACTGAAATTACTGATACCTGAATTTACAACGATAAATATGTTTGTAATACTTGTACGTAGAATGTACATGTCATTAAACTTTGCACTTGCTTTTATTACTTCTAGCTTATTTACTCAAAATGTCTTTATTTTTTTTTTAATTGTGTCAGTGTTTATTTATCGATGAATATATAACTGAAAGTAATTATTACATTCGTTTTATGTAAGATAGCTGGTTTTGAATTTGTATTTAACGTTGGTAAGACTGGCAGATTTCCAATTACATATCTGCTTAGAGTCATTGGGGTTGGAAGAGTCACAGGTAGATCAACTCAAAAAATTTATTTTTCTTGTTAATAAATAAATAAGTTTGTAAAAATTACAAAATCTATAAATGATAAAATATTAGGATAATGATATTTTATCATATATACTCAGTCAGGTTCCTATATGTTTGGTTGCACTCACTGGTTTTCAGAATATTTATAAAAATGAACAATTCTCTTTACAATATTATGTACAAAAAAAGGGATAAAGAGAATCAGGTCATAAAATAAATACACATTCAGAAAGTTATTAAAAGAAAAAAATATTATTAAAATAAATCATTAATATGTTAAAAATGTACTGAAATGTTAAATTAAATAGACCATTTTATTACAAGAACTTCATAATGTAAACTGCCTGCCTAATGCCAAAGAACATCTAAATCCTCCACTGCTAATAAAATTAATGTAATTATATACAAAGCAATATTAAATCTATCTGTTGCATTATTTCACGATTTTAAAATAAATTTATGAGTTTAATAACAGAAAAATAAGATTATTAATGTATTAAAGCGCCAACAGTATTCCAGAAGCTGCTCAAAAAGATCTTTTCCCATTACTGCTAACAATTCGGAAGTAAATCTATGAAGCCTTATTTCAAACATCAGTCAAAAGAAAATGGTTCTAATTGAATTTCTTAAATTATGAATTCAGTCCCCCACGACAATAATGAAAATCTACTAATGTACGATATTCCAATACCAAATTTCTAAGATATTTTAGGTAAATCAAGAAAATTGAGAATTGCATAACAATGCCTGATCTGAAATGCTTCCCAAGCAACATCAAAGGATTGAGTTCTTTCTCAAATTACAACCTTTAACTGAGTATTAATCCTTAAAGTGGTACATAAATATAAATGATAATTTTAAATCTTTATATTATTTAAACTTTTATATTAAATTTATATATTCTTTTATATTTGATTTGTGATATATATATATATATATATATAATATTGCCCCTTTTATATATATAAATATTGTAATCAAATTTCCCATAACACTCAGTTGATGCAAAATATATTTATAGGTTAGTTACCTTTGCTCTCAAATTATTATAATCGATATAATTGTCATACAATAAATTGATGATGTTATTGATATAATTGTCATACAATGCCATATTTCACTAATGACTCCAGTTAGTACATCAAAATTTGTTTAGGCATATAATGTTTTTTAACATATGACAATTTGTTATTTAAGGCGACAACATAATATTGTACTTCTGATCTCATCCAAAAGATTTGATTAGGAACTAATAAGACCAAGGTATTAGCATATTTAAAGGTTTCTTCTAACTATTGCTAATTATATTTGGCATTACCAAGAAATCTACAAGCGACTACATCATCAGTAAATAAGGTCATATGTACTTCTATCTGACTTAAAAATACGGAAAGAATTACAAAATATTAAACATTAGATTTTCACTTTTTAACTGTGGTGCTGTGTGGGTTCATGCACCAAATTACCGTAATCTTATAATTTAAATTTATAAATGTTATAATTTGAAACAAAAAGACAGAAAATCCACAATGTTCTATGTTTGCCTTAAAATGAACTTAAATGTTTAGTTAAATCGATATAACAACATTTTTGTATAATCAAAATCAAAGTATGTTTTCCAAGCATCAATTATTAATAAAATTATCCCTCCAAGCATATTTGTCTTATTTGGTTTCTAAAGCACAGAAAGAAAAAAAAAGAAGTAGGACAAATTTTAAAATTTTCAAAAAATTCAAACACACAAATATAAAAATCATGTTTAATCTGCTTTTATGACTATTAAAATACATTTGACAAAAAAATAAGTTAATGCAAATATTATGGGAATTTCAAAACAGAATATTTTATCAACATGTTTTGAAATAAAAGTAAAGCCCTTTTAGATAACAGAATATGTTTATTTACAAAATGTTTGTTATATGCAAAAAGAAATTTACACTTATACATAAATTTCAGAATTAATTTAAAAGAAGAATCCTTTCATTCTTCTTCCCATTCCTTGCCTATCATAGAGAATGTTGAACTTATTTACATACTGCAAAAAAATAGAAGGAAACATGTTAGATATAAATTTTGAATTAAAACAAAAGAAACTGGCTTCAAATGATGAAAACTGATGCTTTACCTGATTTATTGTATTACATCCTTTAGTGAGAGTTCCAAGATAAGTCATGAGCCCAACATCATTACATTGCTAAAATAAAAACAAAACAGAAGTTTTTACATGAGCATAAGAGAGAAATATATACAAGATATATTTTTTAAAAATTAATGTCTATGTAATTTAATATATATGTAATTTAATGAAATGCATTTGCATGTTTCCAGTACATATTATATACCTACTGTTTACTTAAAAAAATTTATCAGAATAAATATTAGAAGAAAGCTGTGGATCCTATTATAATAAAGCAATTAAGATATAAAATATGTTTTGTAGTTTAATATTAGAAAACAGGTAGGGCATGTCAAAGACTCTTTAATAATATGTCTGTATTAACAGTAACTATAAGGAAACTTTCTTTTCCTTCAAGTATATCTTTATTCAACAAAACTTTTATAGTCTAATATTGATTTACAAAGATAAAAAATTCTTCAGAATGCATATTGAAACATATTTTCAGAAGCTATTGATTGATTTTTAATCAATCTGCTTTAATTTCAATAACCTGCTTAAAGGAATCCAAAATACCACTGCCCTTTCACCCATCAGATGAGTTTTATAATTACTCTACAACTAGAGACAGGCTTGTTCAGTAACAATGCTGGATAAAAAGCCTTCATTTCAATTATAAATATTCTATATTGTTTCAATTTAAAATATTAATATATTTATTCGATTATAATACAATTCTTTATTGATAAGGCTGAAAAGTCTGAATATAATGGAAATTTGCATTCATGCAAAAATGAATTTTTTTAAAGATTGCTTTCAAAATACAGCATTTTAACATTAAGTGGAGAAAAAATATCTGAGCAAGACTAATTAATTAATATATATATATATATATGATAAGCAGGTTGAAAAATGACATAAAAATACTCATAATTTACTAATTAAATGGATTTGAAATTAAAAGTATTGAAATATGAAACAAAATCAAACTACTTAAAACAGACAACAAAACAAATTAAAACAATTTTAAAAGGCAGTGTTTAAAAAATAAATTATTATATCACAAATAAAAAAAAATTAAAAAAAAAACTGTGTGCACAATGAAATAAAAGCAGAAGTGAAAATTACAGTTCAGTATAAAATCTTAAAGTGATTTTTTTTAATTCATAACTTTAACATTGAAAGAATATCAAATATGCAATTGAATAATTTGATGAAACAAAGAAAAACATTTGAATTTCTTACAACAATAAATTAAGTGCTAAATTAAATGTAAAAATGTATAAATTAAGTGCTAAATTAATTTTGAAAAATTTACTGAATTGAAGAAAAATTGTATTAAAATGAAATTGGGTGCAGTCAAAAGGTGTAAAAATACTTTTAGAAGATGAATTGGTAGAACAAAAACATGCTTAATTTTTATTTAACTTATATTTTAATTGACTTTGTAAAGTGACAACAATATTTCTGATCTTGAAGAGCCCATGAGCCAAATTTATCGACAGTGACTGAATAATGATATACAAACAAACATTCATCTGATATATATATATAAATATGTAGAAAGAGACAAACAAAGAGATAATGTACTTAGTAGGAATACTTAGATGAAATTTCAATATAATGTTTAATAAGATGTTGTTGGAATTCCTGGCTTAACCATAATATGATGTAACTTTTGTGCATGTGAGCTGGTGACATCAGGAAAAAATCCCGTGATCCCACTGTAAATGATGTAAGTTTCAGTTTCATTTCAGTTTTGGTTGATGAAGTGTGTAAGAACGGAACCAGAGATGATCGTGTGCTATATAAAGAATTCGTGCACATAAAATGAAATATGTAAATATTTGTATATAATTATCTGTGCCTGTGTCCTCGTCCACCAAATAAAAAAAAAGAATGCTTGGATTAATGGTTTCAATGTTTATGTGATCTGATTCCTGTTGGAATACCTCGATTCCTCTGATTTAGAAGTTCCTGGAAAGACAGGTAAGAGTGAATTTTCTCTTACATTTTGAATTTGCGGCCTAGAAATCCCAAAAGACATTATACTTTTCTGGTAATTGTGTGATATAAAAATCATACAAACAAAATGAATCCTGACAGATCATGCTTTTCATTTTCACATGTTGTATTACTTCAAACAACAAAAAGTTCTTATTTTTATATTACAACTACTAAATAAAAAAACAGTTTAATGTGCATTCATTCCTGATCATGAACAAACAGAAAGATTAAATCAAATAAGTGTTACAAAATAAAGTAATAAATACAGGTTTGGAATAATGTAAAAAAAGTTGAAACTCTAAAAAAAGAGAATTAAAGAATGCCCAATGGGCCAGCAACTATTGATGCATATATTTCAGTATATCCATTTAAGCATTATATTGATATCAAATATGCACTGCTAATAAAAGAAAACAGATGATCAGATAAAAATTTAAAAAAATCTTCAAGAAATACTCAGAACAGAATCAGATATTCATTGGACTACAGAATATGCAAATTAAAACTATATTTCATACAAAATTAATACTGGATAATAATTTTAAAATAAAAAATTATTTAATGCATTTGATAAAGTTTTTTTTCTCTCCCCCCCCCTACAAAATGTATATTAAACTACAATACTGTGCTAGATTAATAAAATAATCAAGAAAACAATATATACACAAGTTCTAGAAAAATTACAAGGTATAATAATTGAAATGTATTTATATTACAATTTTATAATTGAAAGATAATTCAAACATCACTAGACACCTCAAAAATCATTTTAAAATATTAATGAATAAAGAGTAAGACAAAAATTAAAAACTCACATTAAAATATTCTTGTCTAAATGTTTCAGTGGAAATGACAGGTAACCTATGACACAGACTGTATGCTTCTCTTAAAATTTCATGGTTAGGAGCCACTTTTCCCTGTTTTACTGCACGTACATAATCTAGTATAAGATGTACTCTGCTGTGCAGCATTTTAATGGCACTATGTTGAGCTTGCAACTGTTCAGCAACTAGAGTCAAGAAAGTAATTATAAACAAAAGCATCCTGAGGTAATAATGAGTGTAGATATATTCATGAAAAGATATATAGATTTATTGAAAAAAGAAAAAAATTACAAAACTATCTGGAAATAAAGCAACCATAGATTAATATTCCATCATCTACTACTCTCAATTATCGTAACATGATAGTTTTTATTCTAATACAATTGCAATAAAGCATTGTTTCTAAGAAAATTAATGAAGTTAGTAAAAACCTATTTAAAAAATTATGCATCCCAATTTAAAACAGATTCCTAAGAAATTGTCTTAACCCTCTAAGCATGGAATTATTTTTAAACTTATAGCTTTCATATTAAAAAAGAATCTTTTAAAATAAATAAATTTTTTTTCATCTTATTAAATCTTATGGATAAATTTAATTAAATGAAATTTATCCATGATATATATATATATATATATATATATAATTATTAGCTTTAGAACTGGACATGAAAAATAGGATAAAGCAAATTATGTTGCTTTGTCAATTAATAAATTTCAAAACAACCAATATATTCGAAGTGAAATAAGTTTTAAATATCAATAATTGAAATTATGCATGAGAAAATTCAATATTTAAGCGAAACTGTTAAATTTCGTAGATCTTTTTCTATTTCATTAATATGTAAAGATATATGTATTATATTATTCACTGATAGCTGACAATGGGGAATACTCAAGTTATGATGATCTTTAATTCAGATTTGTCAAATTGTCATTTAAAAATAATTATACTTAGACAATTGTATTATAGTGTATATCTATTAAATATAGTGACTAATAGAGGATTGAAAAAGGTAACGGATATGCTAAAATGAGTATTACAACAATTTTTAATCGTATGAATAAAAACTCATATTCAATCTTTAATAGGGCAAAAAAGAGAGCAGTAGATTTAAATTACAAAACTTGAAAGTAAAAATACCTCATAAAATTTTTTCCAACAGTTCAATAAGCCTACATAAAATAGGAGAATTTTAACATATTAAATGCTGCTTTTTAGACATGCATTAGAAGAAACAGCCAATATGTTTTTTGTTTTGTTTTTTTCTTTTTGAATAGATTTATCCAATTCACATATTCATTTATAAGCAAATTAATTGCATTCACTTAAAATGCTGAAATCATTTACTATTTAAAGTGTAATTTAAAAAAAAACATTATAGAAAATATAAAACTATTATAGAAAAATTATAGAAAATAAACAACTCTAGTTAAATTATGTTAAATTTATTCTTTTAAAAATAAATATATTTCAATACTTGTTTTATTATTTTTAGACATACCTAATGAACTTTCACCAGATTCATTTGTTGACATTCTTGCCATGTGATCTAACCCAATGCGCTCAGCTTCTTCTGTAGCCAAAGTATATATTAATTCAACAAATAACATGGTAGCCTGAAAAAAAATTAAGCATTTGTTAATAAAATTAATTACTCATTTTAAATACAGGATTATTAAAATAAAGAACAGCAATTTAAAATTCTGTACAAGATTTTAAAGAAAAAGGTATATTTTACAATAGTACAATAAAAACCATGGTTAATCTTACAAGGTTTAACAGAAACATCTTTTATCTGAAGTACCTCTGAAATTGCAAATGAAAAAACATGTATCATATTATACAAGAATAATCCCAAAGCTTTATGATAGGCTTCATGAAAATGACTCAGAAAGCTTTGAAAACTTGGCAATACAAGTAAAAAAGAATTTTTAGACGTGAAAATATGGAAATGTGCAAAATGGATAAATTCATGAATCAAGAAATAGTATAAAAAGTGTTACGTTCAAATGGTAAATTGATTGTAAAGCCAGAAAAAAAAAAAAAAAAAAAACTAAGTATATGCTAACAATTGTTTTAAAGCACTAGAAATACAAGAAAACAAACTCTTAATTTAGTAAAGACAGACTCTTGTTGTACACATTATAACCTACTTATGATTATCATTTTAACAAGGCAAATAGGGTCCCTCCCCCAACAAAGTCGTAGTAAATGAGAGGTTCTAAATATTTATCAGATTTATAATTAGAATTACTCTTTATTCTTGATTCTTCATATGATTACATTATAGATTAAAAAAGAAATATTTTGCATTCAAATATGAGATTTGGGTGTAGATGCATCACTGCTGCTATCGGAGAAACTAATACAATTTTTACTATAACCATAATTTGAGCTTTCATCATTGAAATTTCCACTCCATCTTGAATGCTTTGTTCTCATGGGATTAATTTTTTACTTGTAGTCAGTCTTAGTGCCAAACCCTCTCCTGTACCTCTGATTTTTGCATGATTTGATGTACTTAGTTCCAATAATTTTTGCTCTTTTATCTTCCAATTGATCCTCTCTTGAATAGAAAGCACAAATGATCACATTTTATAATCTTCTGTCCCAGTTATAAAAGAGTAAGAAGATGGTGGTAGATACCCATTTTTCCCAGGGGCAAAGATTCTCTTCCATTAACTCTCTATTTCTTATGTTTCTCAATGGGGAACATCAAATAATCCGTTTGACACTATTCACAAATAATCACCATACAGTGATTGAATACTAATTACACTAAAGTATACTATATATTACTACTTCCATCTTAAAGCAACTCGGAAACTCCAGTACATTTGTTGCTACTTCAGGTTGCTCTATGATCTGTTGAAGAATGTAGTTAGTTAATGCAGCTGATAGCCTTCTAATGAAAAGCTGATGAGAATATTGGGAGGGATGCAAGAAACAAAACAGAATAAAAAGAAAATTATTGAGTTTCTTACTTAATAATTCACATGCTACAAAATTACTAAGTATATATTGATGCACTTATTTCAATTTTAAAAATAAAATTTTCATAAAGAGTATAAGTGTATCCTACAAAGAGAACTTTTCAGAATTACATATTGAAATTATATACAAAATAACAATGCAAGGTTTACCCCCCCCCAAATTTTTTTTATATCCAAAATGGTTCTCCCTACTTCTTTAGCTAAATTAACTCAGATTATAGACTGATTATGCTTTTTCTACACTAAATTATGCAAAAAAAAAAAAAAAAAAAAATGTAAATCTTTTTCTGTTATGCTGATTATTTTTTATCATATACTTTAAATTTATTTTTAAAAACAAGTAAGCACAAATAAACAAAACAAAAAAATACAGAAGAATGTGATAAAAAAAAAAGAAGCCAAAGAAAATTTGGTAAAATAAGTTATTTGCAAAATTGGAAATCAATATCTTTCTTGATTAATGCACAGTTTGTAAAACATTTATCTAAAATATTAAGTCAATATTAATGAAACATCTTACCTCACCACTCACTAAGTCAATCACAGATTCATAAATGGATACAGGTAGCTAAAAGCAAGAAATTAAAAAGTCATTATTGTTAAATGACATAACAAAACATGAATAATTAATTTATCTTTAAAATCAAAAAACATTTAAAAAATATTTCTATTCTTGTTTATTATTCTATTATATCAAAATACATTGAAAACTATGAATTCCATAACTTTTTATTCATTAAGAACAATTTTTACATAACTAAAACAAATGGCCAGATTTTATTTGAAAAAAGCAGTTACTGATGCTATCACCATGCATAGTTCTATAAGCTAAAACTAACGCAAAAACTAACCAAGGAAAAAATAATTTAAACAGAAAAAATATATAAATGAAGCAGAGTGAAAAAAAAAAAAACTATCCTAATATTTAACCCATTGCTGTCATACCATTCAAAGAAACTGAAAATCTGATTTAAAGTAATTTGAAGTATGCACTCAAGACTCATTTGAAAAACAACAGTTTAATAATTGTGATTGCAATGACAAAAATTTCAAAAGGAAATACCTGCTTTTTTTAATGAAATGTGATCTCAACCATTTCATATGCATACTGAAATCTGTAGGAAAAAATAAACTACGAGCAGGTATACTGATTTCTTGATTCAGCATAGGGGACTGTCATTTTTGACATTGCTGCACCAAGTAACAGAAAAAAAGTGTGGTGATGGTGCGAAGAGCTTGCTGCACACCTTTGCTTTCTTGTACTCTGACAACAAACCACTGACAGGAAAATATAGGGAAATTGTAAAGATTTATTATCTGAATGGACAAAATGGCACAGAGGCATTGCATGTCTACTGCAGAAACCATAGGCAGTGCTGTGGCCATGTACTAAAACTTATTCAAGATTTAAAACACAAATTTACAAGAATTAGTTACACTTCAATTTCGGCCAGAAAGACTTTTCCATTTGTGTCCAGGCTGATACAGATGATAATTATGAAACAATAAGGGAAGTTTCTTTCAAGTGCATATAATGTTTCACACATTTTGTCCACATGTTTCAGTATTAAGTTTCTGTGTTGTATTCTTCACATGTTTTAGTATTGACTCCTGAGTGTCCAGATGTTCCAAGTAGATAATAATCAACTATAGCTTGATTTTGCTAATGAATTCCTCATTCGATATGATGACAATAACAGTTGGCCTTTACTGATTCTGCGAACAGACAAGGCTGATTTCTAGTTGACCAGTAATGTTAATTTGAAGAACTAAGAGCATTAGATAAGCAATAATCCTCATGATGTAACTATATTTCCCAATATGAAGTAAAAGCGACTGTATGGTACAACCTTTACAACAAGCACCTTCAATTTCAGATTTCAATTTTTTTAAAGGTTTATTTGTGAAAATATATAAACCTATACAGTAATAAGAACTTGTTACCTAGAAGTGCTGACTAATTCATGCAGTTTCTGAATTGCTACAGTGAAATGTTCTATCTGACATCATATGGATGCAAGATGGTGAATATAGAGTTTCCAAAAATGTTTCTTAATACAACAGTTTCATGACAATCTCCCATCATTTCACATCTCTATATCTATCAAGGTCCCCCAAATCCACTTCCATGGATTTCTGAATATGGGGATACCTGAAATCCAAAATGTATGCATTTAATCTGCAAACTGCATCTGATTTGAAAAATGCAATCAGACGTCAGGTTCAAAACATGCTGAAATAATATCCACTATAAGCAAAGTGTATTCTTATATGAAGGAGGTTCACACGGAAAATTTGTGGAACACTTTAAAATTTACTTTTTGTTATTTTTCTGTTCTAAGTGGTTGTTTCTTCTTTTGTTTTTAATCTATCTAGTGCCAACAATTTTCCTGCTACAGGTAAAATTCCAATGCACACATTTCATTTTCATCAAGATCATATTTGAAAAAAAAAAAGTGAGTGGTGCCATTTGAAATTTTGTCACTGTAACTGTAGTCTTCCCAATGATTCTTGAGTGCATACCTCAAAATAATTAAACCAATTTTTTTTAATGGTATAATAGCAGTCTGGTATATTACATCTGGGTAGTTTTTTTTATAACCACTCTATTATAATTAATTTGAGATCATTAATTCACAAATATCTTGTGTAGTGAAGTAGAGCAGATTTTTGACTATTACTTTTTTTTTAATTGCCACAGCAAAATGTGGAAACATTTTTTAAAGACTAATCAGTAAGATTTTTTCAAAAATTAAAAGTCAATTTTTTTATTCTTTTATCTTGAATATAATTTTTCATGTTAGAATATATAATTATTACATGAAAGTAACTTACATTTAAATAATATTTGTTATAATTAAACTTACATTTGTTTGTAGTTTTGTTTAGTGAATTTAGTGTACTGTTATTGTTTTTTGAAAAGTGTATACACATTCTTACTGTATACTATTTGTGATTTTAAATTTATTGCAATCAAGTTAAAATCATTATAAATTTATTTAAAAATTTATTGATATTTTTATCCCTCAATCTTCCTTCTCTAGAATAACTTTTTGAAAAATATAGTCAGGCACAGAAATAACACTTTTTTTAATTACTAATCTATGCTAAGAGATAACAAAATATGGAAAAGGCTAACTTTTATTATGTAAAAATTTGTTTTTAATGATATGGATGAAGTAAGAATATATATAAAATATATTTTATCCCGCATTTTTTTAAAATCTATTTTTCTCTCCTGCCACATTTTACCAAATAGTTTGGCATCTACTATATAAGCAAATATGCAAGATACAATTCCTTACAAAATTTAGCTTTCAAATTTTTAAAGAATTGTCTTACATAATATGAATGTGGTAACTTCCAAAACTGTAAACTTTTCTAAAATGTTAATTTTTGGAAAATAACATTTTATCAATATGTTTCCATATTAAACATCATCTTTAATTATATGTGAATACACCAATTAACATTAGTATTAAATCACCTTGCAATTGTATTTCAGTAACCTTTTAAGAGACTAAATTTCAGTTTGCATTCCAAGCTTTTTTTTCTTTTTTTTTTCTAATAGTTAACTTACTTCAGTATGCCTTCCTAGAGGATTAAGCTTTAGAAACACTGGACTTTCATAAATTTCACATATCTATAAAAAGAAAAAATTATAAGTAAACTACCTTAAATGTCCATCTATAGAAATAACAATAAATAATGTAAAGAAAAAATAAATAGTAGGAGTTAAAGACAGGCTAAAATTCCTACCTGTTTATGCACTTTAATGTCGGATTCATTAACAGAATCACCAGTAGTATACCAGCCAATTAGATCCAAATCACTAAAAACTTGTTTAACTGAAAAAAATAAGCATGATTTACTAATTATGTTGATTCAATTAATATAAGAAAAATTAACTGACCAAATATAAAATTGAGACAAATTTTTAGTCCATACACTTTTTTAATATTATTAGTGACTTAATCTATGCAGGTAATAGAAATTTACAAAGCACCCCAGTCATTCGCAGTCAATAGCAACTATTCATAATGATGCCCTGTCATTGGTTTAAATACATAAGTATGAATAACTTTGTTAATTTATTCAGACATTTTATATTATTTAACGTTAATTCTTTTATTTAGTAAATAATGTGGATTCCAAAAAGAAAAACTTAATTGTATTTGCTGCTAAGTTAGCTACTTTCAAGAATAACTATTTCATGAACTGCAACTAAGAAAAATTTGCAGATATTAATGCACTTTAAATGCCCAACAATTCTTGAATGAATGCTTATCTTATGCATGATTTTATAATTTAATGTCAATTAAATAAACAATAAAATAAGCTTAATAAAAAAAATTAATACTGAATTGATTTTGTGAACATAGCTAATTAACAATACATCCATTTCTAAATTTATTATTTTTTTGCAATTCTTTTTTAAAACTCGAAATTATTAAAATGAATTACTATATAGAGAATACTTTCTTAAACATCTTGTAATCAAAGAATTAAAAAATAAGCAATAATTAATTAATTATGACTGAAATTAATTATTAATTAATTATGACTAACATTTTAAATATAAAATAGTTTTTGTACAATCTTTAATGAAATACTGTATATCAAAATGATTTATTAAATAATTCTTAATTACAAAAAAAATAATAATAAAATAAAATTTTAAAAAAAGTAGGAAGACAAATTTTTTACAATCACAATATTTTTTAATACAGCTCCATTTGGTGTGAAACAAAAATTTAATAAATGCTAGTTCCAAAAGAATGGATAGGTCCATTATTTAAAATCATAAAAAAGGAACTTTAAAACCAAACTCCACAATAGAAAAAAATGATAAGGCTAAAATCTAAAGTAAGATGCAATTAAATTTCTATAACAATAGTTATTTTTAATACAGAATAACAAAGAAAATGAGTTTGCTTAAATAATATTAAATAAAATTAATAAATTATATTGCTTAATTAATTAATTATTAAATAAAATTGCTTAAATAATATTAAAGACAATTTATAAACTTCATATATCAAATGAAAAGAATAAATAAGACACATTAAAATAATATATTCTGTAATAATTTACAGTAAGTAATTGGATAATAAATATTTTTTAATCAAAATAAAAGTTCTCTAATTAAATCATTAATTAATCATAATTTATGAGAAAATTTCATTTATTTTCCTGACTCTTCAAAACCAAAAGAGTCAAATAAAAAATCAACTTCTTATTACTTATTAGCAAGAAATGACAATACATACATATAGACAGATTAATTTTTTTATCAATAATATCCCGCCTTTTTGTGTGACATAACTCTAAGGATTGATCGAATATATTTTACCATAAAAATACATGGTATCATGTACTTCTAAAGATGTGTTTTTACATAACTATACAATAGCTAAACAGGTAAAAAAGAAAAGAAATTGCTTTCTTATAAATGATGAGGTGTTTATTATTCAAAAATATGTTGATTTCCCAAATATAAAAATCGTTAAAGAAAGAGCTTGTTCACCAACTTATTTATAATTTGGAATATTTATTTACCAGTCATCTGTTGCATTTAAATTGATTATATTTCAAGCATATATAATCATATAAGCAAAGTATTATTCTATAGGAAAAGATTAAGAAATAAATTTCAACAGTACAAAAATAGGCATGGATAGGCAATGTACTTACATTGCTGCTCTTTTGTAGTATAATAGTCCTTGTCAATAACAATGTCCCCTTCAATTCTATCAAAAACCAACTCAAATGAGTTCATGATTTCTATATTTCGCCCTTCCTGTTTTCCAATGAGAGCTCCAATAACTTGAAGAAAAATAGGTTATTAGTACACACAATAATAATAAAAAAAAATTAATAAAATAATTTAAATAATACATTTTTGACACTTTTCTAGTTAGCTTTATAGAAATTAAAAGGATTATCTAATAGCAATTTGCAATAAAGAATTCAATTATTTGCCTTTAAAACATAAAAATAATTACAACAGGTACACATTTTGGCAATTTTCAAATAAATGTGAGTGGACTTATGGTGGCACTGTTATCAAGCCATTCTTTCATTTACCATTTTAGTTTAAAATTTATTTTTTTATGTAAAGTAGTAGCATCATTACCATATTATGATTAAAATTTTGATCAGCATGATGAGATAACTTCTTGATATCTATTCAAATGCATGTTAAGTTGCACAGATAAGGTATGATAAATTAATACAAATCTTATCTTCAGTACCCATATGAGTCATATAATCATCAAAAACTAATGCGAAAATATTAATTTTTTTTAAAAATAAAATTACTTCAATTTTTTTTTTAATGTGCAGGTAAAATACAAATATAAAAACATACGTTAAATTTTTCGTATTTGAATCAGCAACTGATATAATAAATATCTTAATAATATAAATTATCAATTTCTTTACCTTGTTGAGGAGTTCCTTCTTGAGCTTTTACACGAGTCCAATGCTCAGAGATATTCATTATAACAAGAGGATGCAGAGATATAGTGACACTCCCAGTTGTACCAGGTGCTGCCAAAACATTTTTAGGGATGGCCTCATCTACTTCCATAGACATTTTGTTATCTATTAATAAACATAAATAAAATATAAATAATTAGAAATTTAGATTACTTACACAACTTAAAGAGTATATATGTAAATTTACCGTCACTAAATTTATAAATTACTCCATTGTAACTTAGTTTGTCAAAATAAGAAAAATCTTTAAAATCAGATGTTAACAAATTGTTACAATTACCATCAACAAGAATTGAAAGGTGTGCATGTAGAAAATAACAGCTCAATTATTGATTGCAAATTTTAATATTTCTGCAAAAGTCAGAAATATTTCTTAATAACTTCTATAATTGTAGTTAAGAGTGTAGAAACCTGTTGTCACTGTACCTGTTCCATCAAATCAAGTGGAAACTAACACTATAAGAAACCCACACTGCTTACATAATAGTAAAATGTTTAATGTAATGATTGTTTAATATCCTTATCTAAGTTTTTATTTGTATTTGGTTCATATTATGTATATTCAAATTTGTCAAATTATTAATTATTTATATTAATTAAAATTCTTATTTTATACATCTCACAATTATTTAATGCACTCTGTATTTAACGTTTCCATTTTTATTCTTAATTTCTTCTTATTCATCCACCTTTTTATTCTTAATTTCTTCTTATTCATCCACATTTTTATTCTTAATTACTTATTAATACATTTAGGTAAGCACTATATATGCTTAGAATTCATTTTCTAAATATTTATTTTTTGAATTTTAATTTATATATTTTTACTTTATCGCATAAGAAGTATAGAGAAAGTATTGTATTATTCATTGAAAAAATTCAAATCCGAGATTTTGATGAAATTCTGTGTTTCAGACTTACCCAAGTTTTTTTGAGGAAAAAAACAAAAGCATTTTTGACATTATGTTTGTCTCTGAACATGATAACTCAAAAATGCTTCAAGATAGATGGCTGAAATTTGGTATATAAAATTGTAATCAAATCTATAGATTTTTATTAAATCTTAAATGAAATATGTTCACAGGAAGTCTGTCTGCCTGTTCATGTAATAGTGAAATCAGTAACTACAAAATGGAAAAAAACTAAGTACATAGATCCAGCATCCAAAATATAGAAACTTATCAAATTTTGTACTAAATTCGTCAAACAGTTGATAATCTGTTCTTTCTCATGCCTGTAAACATAACTCATTAGAAAGAGGATGCTGTTGAACTAGACTCAGTTTTGAATTATACAAACTTTATAGGCAACCACAGTTAAAACTGCTTATTGAGGTTAAGATGTTAAGATGGCTTGGCCATATCTGAAGAAGCAATGAAAACAGTGCCCTCAAAATATCCACTTTTAAAAATCCTATGGGATTCCGGGACAGAGGAAGACCTTCAACTAGATGGCTGGATGACATGGAAAGAGATCTGAGTAAGAACTGGAGGGGAGTTGCGTGGGATAGAAAGCACTGGAAAGTGTGCATGGTCGAGGCAGCCAAGGTCTGTTATGCTCATGAAGAAGAAGAAACATAACTCTTAAATACAATGACTTAAATCAATAAAATAAACTTGCAATTACAACTGTTTTTATCACATATTGGTGCCAATTGGCGGATAAAAAAGGCACTTAAAATGCATATTCTCCTGATAGTTTTAGCAAAAGATCTATACCAGGATCTATATTCCCTAACTACTGTTCAATGATGTCAAGCCAAATCACTTTAAGGGAATGAAGATCCTTCCTGAAGGGATAAGAACCCATATTTACTGCAAGAACTGCCCAGAAACTCAGTTCTCACTGAGACACATCTTCAAGTGTGCATCTATTACAACAGATATCTTAAAGCTTAGTTAATTACCACTGATGGATTCACTTTGGGAGATCTGTTACAGTCCTGAATTACCAAAGCTGGCGGCAGTGGTCCTCCAGACCTTTGACAATATATGAGACTTTCTTTCCTCACTTTTTGCATTTCCATGGATACAGCAACAACAACATTGATGTCATGCAAAGAATTTGCACCCTTACAACAAATCCACAATTTCATGGTAGGAAAGAGGGACAAAACCTTTATTGCAAGGAAGTTTCATGCGGACCACTCCCACTGGTTTAATATTGTAAATGTATTAAGAACTGACAGGTCTGAGAGCCTATACTGATTTGTTGTGTCAGAGTGGTTTCTATACAAATGTTTGTCAGTTAGTTACCTACATATCTATTACAGATTGATCAGATTTCTTTGTTACTGATTCTCATATGAGCACAACAGCTCTTTTTCTTTTTTTTAATCATAGGAGAAATTGCAACTCTTACTTCTTCCCCTCTCTTTAAATACTATATTTGCTCTCATTTTTTTCAATTGTTTGCTTTGAAGTTTAAATAAAGAAAAAAAAAAACTTTCTAATATCTATCTATTCCAAGCTTTTTTTCTTTTTCTTCCTAAAGTTATAGATTAATCAGAAAGCCTTTTTTTTTTTTTTAATTTTCATAAATGAATATCTGCCAAATCCTTTTTTAAAAATATCAAATAAACAAATTTTGTAGTATAATTTTAGGCCACAGCTCTACTGTTACATCTCAAATTATATAAATGGCATATGCCTGTTACTTTAACAACATTAAAATGCAAATAATTACACATATAACAATGAACACAATACATTTTTAATTTAAGATTGCTTTTTTTAAATGCAACATTTTAGTTATTACAAAACTGCACCCTTATTATTACATGATCAAAGTGTTAATATAATGCAAACATTATCAAAACACTAAAACAGCATACAGTTTGGAATATTATACACAATTACTTCTTTTATAATCAAAGAACCACATTCTGGATTTTACTAAAAAGGTAGTAATTCATTTTTGAGTAAAAACTGCAACTTATTGTTATGAGAGAGAAAAGGACATAATAATAGATATACCCAATGTCTGAGAATTAGTTCCTCTTCCCTACTATATGAATATTTAACAGAAATCTTTGAAGATTTTTAATTTTTCATTCTTAAGCAAAAAATATCCTAGACTTTTTTCCTCCTCTTCTCAAAAGACATACATTTTTAAAATAATTATAAGCAAGTACAAAATAATAAAGAACTTGAAAACAGGTTTTTTTAAAACTTAATGCTACAGATTTTTTTAACAATAAAAATATTATAACTTTTGCGGTTCTACATTTTTAAATCTATTTGAAAACAAACAAAAAAAAAAAAAAATCAGCCATATAAATAAATATTTTACTTTTCCTTTAAGAATCTACATAAATTGGTTTGAGGTTTAACTAATACAGTTCAATTTATAATGTTAAAATTCTAAATAAGTAAATGAGAATCACACAAAAAGATTGTTTGTTCTTGAAAACAATTTTAAGGAATAATAATAATAAAATAAAGAATATGACTATATTATCTTTGACTGAGGCATAAAGAATAAATTAATTGTAAGCAAGATAATCAAACATCATCTGTTAATATAAGCACTTGCAGATAAAAATGCCAGAAATTTAAATTTTTAAAAATTATTTTAGAAAAATGGTGAAATTTTTATTCATTATAATATATTAATAAAACTACTTTTCATTTATTTTTAAAAATAAGAATACTTTTTTTTAATTCAAAAATAATTAAACCAATTTAATTCAAAATTTATTTGCATAGCCAGAATTTAAATAATATCAAACAAGAAATCTAGACCCACCACAAGTTAATGAAACATCTTATGCATTTGCTTTTCTTTTTTATGGCAATTTAAAACTGCTGCTGGGGTAAGATTCAATCTTTCTTCTATACATAAAACAATTCATACAAATCTAACATAAAATAAAATTACATTCCACAAAACTGTAATAATTTAGCAAATATACTTCGAATATCACTGTCTTGCAAATACTGAGCAGGAGAAGTTTGAGTGGCTGCTTACATACAACAGATTTTAAATCTTTTCATCAAATAATCACAATAAATGCTTTAAAAAAGAAAAGAACAATGGTTTTCAAAAGGAAAAGAATAAACTCTTTAAAATTTTTATAAAATAATCTGATCACAGCTTTTGCTAGTACAAGGAGGCGATTCACCAAAAGGCTAAAAAGAAATTTCAAAAATGAGAAACAAAAGGACACGAGAAAGGAAAACATGAAAAAGTATGAATAAAATAGTCAATGTACAGAAAAAAATTATCAAAACTATTGGATTTTATATTATATAATTTTTAATGTATAAAAAGTAAAAAATCAATAGCATATAATTTTCTGAAAGGGGAAATTATAAGGAAACATAATATACAAGGCAAATTTAAATGTATATAGGAAAATAAATATGAGGAAAAAGCCAGTACTATAATATAAATATAACTCACTAGCACATTTTATTTAACATTTCTTTAGAACTCAATGGACCTTTGTGGCATATCTAGAATACATTATTGGTGTTTTGTTTTTATTTACAGACCTTTCATTAACAAGATTCGATTATTGTTTTTCATAGTTTACATTTGAATATCTATCACATTTGTACAAGATGCTTCATTTTGTGTACAAAATTTTTCAGGCTTGTAACTTTTTTTTCTTTTTTCAAATAAATATTTATCAGCAATTCGGCAGTTTTACCATTTATTTTCTATTTAATTTCCTTTGATACTAGCTTTTTTTATCTTGGCTAATTCCTTTTTATTATTATTATTGTTTCTCACACACACACCGCCAAGAACTTCTGCTCTGTAGTTCCTTGTGGCTGTATGTTTTGAGAGATGTTTACCTATATCTTAAGATAGTCTTTTTCATAAAACTGCAGATTTCCTTTGAGATATAAACTCATACTTGATTGTCTGAATGGTATCAAAGCTAGTCTACTTGTTTCAGAAGTAAAGACTAAATTCATGAAAATAAAACTTGAATAATTTAGGCCTATGAAAAGTGGTAAGCATGTACATTCTCTTCTTAACACTAGTGGAAACAATCTGAAATTTTCAACTTCCATCTGCCGGTTATCTACAGGTTCCTTTTGCTGTGACTGCCATAAACAGGCAGGAGATACTTGGGTATCTCCAAGTCACAAGCACAATTTTCTGCAACACTAATGGCATTAATCACTAGAACAGAAAAATCTGGTGATAATATATTTTATATTAAAATAATAAAAAGCCTTTATATTAGCAATCAAAATTCATCAGAAACATTAAATCTCATTGAAAATTTGAAGAAACAGCACATATTTGCAATATTGGTAGACTGAATCTTTTGAATTATTGTACTTGGTAATCAGTGAATCCTATTAATCTAACAAGAAGGCTTTATTTACTTTTCTGAAAATTGATTTTAAAATATAAATCTCATTATATGCTAAAAGGTAATCATAAAATTAATATCTTAATTTATAAATATATTTAATAACAACAACAGGATAAAATCGTTCATATGAATATACAGCTGATTAATAAGTACATAAAAAAGCAATTCTTACACTTATTAGATTAATAATATATAACTAATCACAGTTACAAAATCTTATTTTAGAATATAGTGGGAAATAAATATATAAATACTATGCACAAATGTGCAGAGTAAATGAGCAGTTTATAAACAGCCATGAACTTTCCCAACAAAGATATACAAAAAAAAAAAAAGCAAATGAAATATTTATTTTCAGAGGTTTTACTTATTTATCTTATCATAAAACATAATTCAACTCTATAAGAACAAAAAGAGAAAAATCAGTTCCTTGATTTCAGCATTATAATATCAAATAATTAAAATGAGTCAACATTAATCCTGATCAGTTATAAATTAAAATTTTCCATCTGTATAAATCCTCCAGTCATCTCAATCAGAATTTTATAGTTATATATGTTCTGGAAAGTCCATCTATCATATGACATTTTCAATAAGTACTATCATAATTTGTAAATCCTTCTTTTCTATTTTTTTTTCACTCAATTCAGGATTGGTAAAACAGAAATGGGTAATAAAATCTTATCTAGCCAAAAATTTCTAGTCAAACCTATCAAAATTCATTGAACTAATTAAAATAATAAAAAATTAAGAATAAAGATTAATTAATTACTTATCATATTAAAAATGTGAACAGATATATGGCATGATTTATCACAATAAATCTGATTCTCATTCATAATCTCAGGATTTATCTCTTATTTTCAATATCTTATATAAGCTGTATTAACAACCAACAGGTTTAATAATATAATAATATTTGATGAAACACAAAAAAATTGCAGAATTTAATTAAAAGGCATTGTTAAAGAATGAAAAAAGTACTTTTTAAAAAAAAATTTGGGGGGGGGGGGAGATTACACAATAATTAAATATTAATCACTCAAAACATTTTTTTTAATTCTAAAATGCAGGTAAGAATTTATCTTATGTAATAATATTTTTACAAGTCATTGCAGAAAGACGCTAAAATTCTATATAATTTTTAATTACTTAAAAAAATTTAAAAATTGCTCTGAGGTTCACATTTCCGACCGTCAGAATATACTATAACTTTATTTTACATATCAAATTTGGCAAACAGGTATTAATCTCACTGAGATTTCTCAAAATCACACAACAGTAAATATATATATATATATATCTCGCAAATTATTTAGGTATGACATACTGAAAATATTACGTGTCAAATTTAACTGGATAACAGATCGTATATTGTGAAATTCACATAAGAAATCTTTGTTACTCAGTATATCTCAAAAATTCGCCGATTTCAGTTGACAGATTACGTAAATTGGGTGACTAAGTCATAAAAATAAACATCTGTCACATCAACTGTAGCTATAAAAATTAGTAGCAAAATAAAAATAAAGCAAATACAATAGCGAAATTTCGTTATCTCAAATTTTAATGACAATAAATAAAGACATTAAATCAGATACAGCATATTAAGACTATAAAATATTTCCATAAAATAGAATTATTGTAAATTTTAGAAAATAAGGAAATATTCTAGTTTTAAAACAATTTATTCGCTAATTATAACGTAGATACAACAATCAACTACAAGTTTCCATGATCAGTCGAATAACAATGTCATAATTAATATATCAGTACAAACTTCAAATTAGTCAGAATATATATTATGTAAGATCAACGTAAATAAAGCAAGATAAATAGAATAATTCTTAAAACATACCGGTTAAATGACACAAATTTAGATCGGCGATGCTGTAACTCAAAAAAGTGCAGACCTCCAATAACAGTTAAAAGCTGGTAGAATAACCGTGAAACATCGGAGATTAAAGAACAATAGATATGATGTTAGAATAATTAATATTAAATTGTTTTATAATGTTTTGAAAATTGTAAAAATACTATTTCCACAATAGAAAAAATGACAATATTTTGAATTTTTCAAAAAACTTGTCATGTGAAATTCTTAAAAATAATAATATATGTCATATAGAGCTTGTATTTTTTAACTGTCACCGCAGCAGCTTAAGTTTGTTTTTTTCACTGATTTGACATGTGGGATATTTGATTTGCGCTTTTGCTTACCAAGGTTCATTTTTGAAAAGCATGGTTGTTAGTTCTGTTCATTAAAGAGTCGCCCTGTATCTTTGTAAATAACAATTAGACTCATAATTTTAATAAAAAAATTCTGCATAAAAGACTTTGAATCGTAGAAATTGAAGGTGAGTGCGTATCTTTAAAAGCCTTAAAATAATTTTTCTGTTTTTATAAATAAAAAATTAGCGATGATGACTCTTTTGTTATTAATTTTAAAAAACAATATTTTATGTCCTTCAATTTTATAAATAATTTAATTAGCTTTATTTATTTGCAAATATTTAACGCAAGGAAATGCTTTTTAATTAATTATTTGATCTACGGTTGTAATAAATATTTATATTTCATTCATACTACAATCTGGTGCTCTAGTAGTAAGTGATTTATAATGAGCATTTTAGATAATTTATTTTATATATATATGTATGTAATGATATTTTAACTCTAATTTCAATTTAATTAATTTTCAAGATTTTATCTTAATTTAGCCCATAGTAACTTCATTCTAAAATATTCTCTTATTTCGTGATCCAATTCCACTGTCTCTACTTAATTAATTCAAGAGAAGCTTTGTTGAATCAGCTAAAATCTTAACTTTCCCACACTACGCATGAAGAGATAACATACCGCTGATCAAGCAAATTCTTTTTTAAAATCTCCCTGTGTTTCCCCTACCTTGTCCACCCGTGTAATGAAAATCCCTATTGAAATCTCATAATACATTAGCATTGTAAAGAAATATTTTCCATATCAAAATCATAGGTTATATAAGACCAGGGTTAAAATGTCCAAGGGCTTTTTCCTCATTCCGTTTCTGTGTCGCTCTGTGTGCTCATCGCTTGTACATATGCTTACTTCTTCAAACTGAAATAAAACGACGTCACAAAATTAAAAGTATCTTCATTGTCTTCAAACTGCATCATGCTTCACAACAAATAATATTACATATAATATGGAATTTAATGATTGTGTTTAGAATCTGCATTATCCGGGGGTGGTTTTCACTATTCATTATTTTCTGTAGACTGTCCGTATCTGGAATGATTTTGATAGTTCTGTATCTTTTGTAATTAATCTATTTTATGTTATATTACAGAATGCATTGTGCTGTATGTGACAACACTGAATTTACCCTAATAGAAGGTATCTATTGCTGTAATGAATGTAACAGCCAAGTTCTTGTAAGATATTTGTTTTTTATATCTTTCTTATTTGAGAGTAATGCTAATGTCTAATGAGAAAAAATTCTGACAATTATAATTATTTAATATTTTATTATTCTTACCAATTTTTGGTCTTTTATTTTTGTTACTTGTAAAGCACTTTTTTTAGCATATATACTTATGCAAAGGAAATTGGCAATAAAATTACATGATTGGTTGCTGAATTTAGAGAATTTTGTATTTCATTTCATTCTTACCAGATCAGCCAAAAAAATTTCCGAAAATTTTAGGGATTTTTTAGTAAAAAGAAAAATAAAAACAAGTCAGACAGTTAAGTATTAATCATCAAAGTTGATTGTTTGTATTTCTAATTTTATTTAATTCAAAGCTGGTAAAAAGGCGTGGCTGAAACTTCTTTGAGCGTTATCAAAATTAGATGCATTTTTAAATCTGTAGAATAAGGTTTTTAATAAATTGATATGATTATATAGCAAATTTTTATAAATACCTTTTTTGTGTTGTCAGTTTATTGCATGTTTTTAAAAAATTCAATCTGATAAGTTAATAAACTTTCATAGTGGAATTAAATTCCAAAATCAGCAGGAGTGGTCTTTGCTAGATTTTCTCATGTATTTCCTAACACAAGTATTGTTTACTTGCATGAAAATTGCAACTGAAGGGAAGGCCCACTATGAATAGTTTTTTTATTACCTTTGGAATTGGAGAATATTTCATTACAGAAGTGTTTGTACATAAACGAAAATACTTTTTTTCCTGTTTGGGCATACACTGATACAATATAGTGTGTGAGGTGCTCAAGATAAATAAAGCAATAATGCATCTTCATTACCTTATTTTTTACAAAATCAAGGCAAAATTTCAATAGGTGTGCAATTTTAGCTTCAAGGCTCTGTATCACTTTCTTAGTTATTTTGCAAATATATTGACCAACATGATTTGATTCAGAATTAAAGATAGATTTACAATTTTGATCATAAAACTATGTACGAAATTTTATGCGCACATTCACAATTTTATTTAGTTTTTCCATTTTATTTTAGTTATGGTATAAACATGCTTTTAAATAATCAGACATTCTGTCTGTGCATTTTATCCAAAACATATACAAATTGAGAGTATAGACTGTATCAAATTTCATGAATCTAACTCAAAACATTTTTAAGTTATAGTTTATAGTTAGACAGACAAAATTTCAACAATATATATTTAGGACTCAAGACATCTTGAAACATGGAGACATTCATCTAAATCTTGAGACCATTTTCTTTTTTTATAATTGCAATATTTTCTCTTAGTGTACAAGAAAATGAAAATAAATTGAATGTAGCAATGCAGTGGAACCTCGCTCAATGAGCATAATTTGTTTCTGAATCATACTCGTAAAGTGAAACTCTCATTAAACGAAACAATGAATGTAAAATAATACGATATATTCCACTTTGAATAAAAAAATACCTGAATGAATTTATAATAATATAATTTGTTATTTATAATGCATGCTTTTTTTTTACAGGAAAATTGACTAAAGTTTCTTTTTGGTTATGCGTTAAAATTCGATGAAAATGAGACACAGCATTTTTGTTAAATAAATTTGTAGCATGTGTAGAGTTTATTATTTTCTTTTTTACAACTTTTTTGCTGTCACATACAGTTCCATAAGATTTTCTGTTTTGTCAATGTTCTTCCCCCAACTCATTGATGACTTTACTATTCATCTGTAATTCTATAATCTTGACCAGAGATGCAATCTCGTTGAGTAAGGCTTAACAGGAACTTGTTAAAATTATTTGGAGTTGCATTCGGAAACCGTTTTGGGCCAAAGTATATATTCCAATATCAAACAATACTGTTACAAATTGAACACAGACTGATTCAATCCAATCTAATTCAGTATGTAATGTTATGGTATCTTCTTTCACTCATTCTGAAAATATTGCTCATTAAGGTAGTCACTTTTTTACATCTTGTTTTGCTAGTTATGGAAGGTTTCCCTTTAGCAAGGTTTGACTAAACTTCCTTCTCATATCTCTACTTTGAAGAGAAAAAAAATTGAAACTATCTACAAACTAGTTCTAAACATATACCAAGAGAAATAGGCATGATTCTGCATATGACATCACAATATCGCCTCATCACTCATTTTCTGAAGCAGTGCTTAGTAAATGAAACATTTTTTTTAATGTTTTTATTTTATTGTTATGTGAGTTGTTTGTTAAGGGAGGTTTGACATGTATTTTTATTAATAAGATTTTTCTTATATAGAAGACTGAAAAGATTAATGTTTGTATATATATTTATTTGTTTAAAAGTTATTTATATCTGATATCTAAGAATTTGAAATAGCAATGACTATTCACTTACATTCTGTTTGAAATATTATAGTCATCACTACATGAACAGAGTGACCAGGAAGGCTTTAGTCGACGGTCATTGCTCAGAACATCTCCAGGGGAAAAACAAGTCAAGGTTAAGCAGAAAAAATTAGTTTATGATGATTGGACAACACCTGAAGCATATACTTTAATACTTCGTAAGCAAGTCTCTGCTTTAATAAATCTTGGAGCTTCTAAACAATTAGAGGTAATAAAATGTTTTCAGCTTCGAAAGTTAATTTATAAGTAATGTTCAAAATTGAAGTAACAATGGAATGAAAACTTTTAATCAATATTATTTAAAATTAAATTATGCTTATTTAATTTTTTTTAGTGATTTAGGATATAAAGCAGAAAATATATGTTAGTTTCCTCTCTGTTACTAAATAACCTTCCTAAGTGGTGAGTAGGTGCAATCCAATTAGTGTGTAGTGTTAATCAAGATTGCTGAGTTTTGTTTATTACAAAGAGATAGAACCTAAGTTAAAAAAAAGACTGGTTTTTCTTATCAAGCACATAAATACCAAAAAGATGCTGATTAGTTCATGGCAATAAAAATTGGAATATGCAGGTAAATATGTTGTTGTAATAGCAATAATGGGGATGGATAATGCTATTTGCTTTATTGATATTTGATGGTTCAAAGTATGCTGGAAAAAGGAAAAAAGGGGCTTAGCTACAAACTCAAATAAAGACTCGAATCTCCTTTTAAAAAAATTATTTCTGCCATATTTGAGAGTCAGCACAATTTTTTTTCAAATCCTATAACTGTAATTAATATATAAAAATCTAATAAAATGATGGAATTATATATTTTGTCTGGGATGAAAATAGAAGAGGGATTCAATTATGTGTGTCCTTTAAAGCTGTTTTGTATTTGTGTATGTATATGTATGTGTGTGTAAAAGATATCTGTTGTTCTCATTTACAATATATATATATATATATATATATATATATATATATATATATATATATTCAAAAAGTATACTTTTTCTACCCTTGAATATTTTTTTAAATGTGTTATTTTTGTTTGTGATTAAATATTTAAAAATGTATGAAAACAGTTATTAAGTATTTAAAGCTGAAAACAATTCTGAATAATTTAATATTACTTCTAAATAATTTGCTACTGAAATTTTATGAATTTATATTTCATTTCTATTTTTTAAAATTCTGGTGTAATATTTCCATTTAAAGTTTAACTGCTTACATGCCAAAATTAGGAATAAAATCACTGGATATTTTCCATCTTTCTTGCTACAAAGTTATTTGCTTTTTTTTTAACATAATATATATATTAAAAAATGCATATTTGAACATTATGGTGATGCTAAAGTATTGACATATGATGTTCAGGATTTTATTTGACAGTTTTAATTTCTTCATAAATATTGTCATAAAGAAAAGTTGACTTTAAAATATAATTTGTTTTATTTCAAAATGTAAAATACCAGAAAAAAAAATTTCATATTCCTGCTCCAAAGATAAAGATCCTAATAAAGATTCATTCAAGAAAATAAAAGCCCATGTTTTCTACAAAAAGAATCTTCTGGGACATTTTAGTATAGATGATTTTATACTGTAAATCTTTAACAGTGTAAATTAAAAAAAAAATTAAATAAATGAGTAGAAAATTGTTGTCCATTTGCACCTAATTTTACAATTTCAAAATAAAGAAGAAGAGAAAACATAAGTGTAAGGGTTATATTTCTTTTAAACCTTTCAATACTGACCCGGCTCACCAGCCATATAAATTGTATCAAGGCAGGCTGGTGTCTTTTTCAAATGAGGGGTGTAGGATGTAAAACAAGTTATCACCAAGGATGTCCTCGCTTGCACCTATTGTATGACACAGAAATTGGTCTGCCAGTATAGAATTTTTATTGACGAATTAGCCGAGTCTGTAGTGAAAGAGTTAAATCTCACAATATTAAATGATTCATCTAAATTATTTAACTTTTAAATGTCTTTTTTAATTTAAATTTATTTTTAAAATTTTATTTTGGTTTCTTGAGTAAACATTGGGAAAAAATACTACAAAAATTGTTTTAAATATGATTTATGGTTAAGAAATAGTTTATTGCTAATTGCCAAAATTAAATTTTAGTTCAATAAAAAAAAGTTAACTGGGATAAAATGGACTTAAATGTCTTTCTTTTAAAGAAGCGACTTTTGATACAGTATGACAGCAAAATGAAAGATAGCATTCTCATTTGTATAAATAAAACAAAAAGGCCATGCAATCGCAAGTAAAAAGTATCGACTTATTTATTATTATTTTTTCATCAACACTCATGCATAGATTTAATACTATATTTAGTTTGTATCCTATTAGTAACAATAGGCAGTAGAGCTTCAATCTTTTTCTCATAGTAGTTTAAAAGAAAAAAAAATGGATATGTTGTTTAAAGCTAAAACTTTTTATTAAAAGTTAATGCTTGCCTATTTATAATTCTCAATTGTATATATTCTGCAAGATGAGCTACATTATGTTGAATACAACATATATTATGTTGTTTCCTAATTAAAGTTTTATTTGCTGTTCATTTATTATAACATGCTTAACATAACATTGTTATGTATAAAAATATATGCAATGTGTTCTTGCTAATAGGATCAACCATCACATTTCCACTAATGAGTTATATAAGAATAAATTGAGCTAATGTTTTGATCATAAATAAGAAAGATAACCGACCTTAAATTTAATCAATATGGTTTGTTATAAAAAATATTTGTATTGATTTTTTTTTATGACTGTATTAAGTCATAAGCTAATGAGAATTATTCTTTTATTTTCAGAATGTTGTGCTTCATATGTGGTGCCTATATTTACAAAAATGTCAAATTGCTTTTAGGATAGATTATATGGCTAAGAATAAAAATGAAGTTCCACGACTTGGTCTTTATGCTCCAATGAGGTATAATTTTTTTGTTATAGGTTTACATCATATTAAACTGTTTGCGAACTTCATTTAAATGAAAATCATTTTAGAGGTGTAATAATTTTATTTCTATTTAAAACAAAATAATAAAAAGATATTTGCAAAAGTAATAAAGTGTTATAAATTATTACTCTAAACTCATAGATTAATATCATAATTCTCATTAAGTTTATTTGATATAAACTGAACAAATGATGTCAAAAATGACTAGCTTATATTGTAATAAATTCATATATTATAAATCTCTAGAACTAATAATGCATCATATCAAATAACCATCAAAATTGTTAAGAGTCTTTTTGAAAATCATTGAGCCATGTGATGCTTTTCTTTATTTCTTGTGTTTCCTTCTTAAAGTGTTCAAATTATTTATTTCAACTTAATGTAATTTAAATTGAATTTTTTATAGAAATATTTTCTTTCATAAGTGAATAATTGTTTAAAATATATTTTCTTTCTCTCTATAGAGATAGAAAGGTTTTATATGGAAATAAAATGATAGAAAGAAAAGAAAGAAAGAAGAGGAAAAAAGCCATGCCCAAAAAGTCTCCCTCACAAATTAAGAAGGATGGAGAATCTGCTACTTCAGATGTAAGTTTTTCTCAAAAAGAAAAGTTTCCTCATAATTCCTTGACCTGAAAATAAATTTGGTTACTTCAATGTGGAGCTAACTATATATGTGAACTTATTTAAACAAAGGTGGCAAAAACATTTGGTAAAATCTCCCATCTTGTTTTCATTTATCTAAATGAAAACATGTTCTCTCTAATCATGCAATGTTATTATTTGTATTGATTATTTACTACAATGTCTACTTAAGATTATGTAATTCTGTTTTGTTTTTGTTTTTTAATTTAACTATTTTATTCTGCCTAACTGTTGCTAATGATAGTAAAATGAAGTCCAGGATATGAATTTAAAAAGTATCCATTGAATGTAGTTGTTTAAATTTTCTAAATCTTATTTTGTTAGACACTATATATTTCTTCATCATAAAATTTTGTTTTAAATCAAATGTCTTAAAGTTTTACAATGCATTTATAAAGATAAATACAGGTAGATGACATAAATAATATATTCTTTTTTTTTTTTTCAGCTTTTCAAAATGAACCTACTAAATATTACATGGTTGTGCACTATGACTGTACTTCCCTGCATTTAAATAATATGTTCCTTTTCCAACTTTTAACATGAACTCATCAATATTTAAATTTAAATCTTACTGCCATCCTCAAATATTGAAAAAATTTTCCCACCTTCTTCCATTTGCAATTGATTAAAGAACGTTACAAATATTTTTCACATGTTTATCCTTTTTTCCTTCTCTGCTTAAAAAAGTACTATGGAATATTGATACTAAAGATAGCGTATTATGAATTGATTCTTTCATTAAAACATATGCTTACTTTGAAAATATAAAATTAGTTATATGTATATTAATATTACAGTTAACAAAACATTCACAGTTAACATTCTCTACATTAAATAACCATTGTATGTAGACACCATCAATTCATTATTATGTTATTATTCTTGCTTAAATTAAAAAAATCATGTTGAAAATAATATATTGCTAATCTGAATTAATTTAATAAAATTATTTTATTTGTTAACCAGTTGATGGCGAACTTAATTTAAAGCATAGATTTTAGTAAATTTCTTTTAAATTATTTTTAAAACACCAATATTAAGATTAATGTGAAATAAAATAAAATTCCCAAAAATATGACATGGAGTATTTTTTTAAATAATATTGAGAAATAAATATAATTTTCAAAAACTTTTTTTTCATATATATATATTTTTTAAAATATCAAAAGTAAAGTTTATTTTTGAATTCCTTACATTACTTCAAATATAATTTAAAGTAAAAAAAGAAAGAAAGAAAATCGAAATGACTCGTTGATTTTAAAATCTGCTTAATGGTTAAGCAATTGAAAATTACTTATGAGTTTTGTGACCTTGTAGGCAAATCAATGAAATGCATTCAATTTAGCCTGAGAAGTTGAATTAATTTAATGTACTAAGTTAATCTGTCAAACTTTTTATGAACATATTGTTTAAATTTTTTAATATAACAACTGTCATTTAATGCACATATGGGCAGTAAAAAGAAAAATATAATTCAAGAATAAAATACTTAATGTGACAGTAAGCAGTTGTTTTGTAGTGCATGATGATATCAAAAAATTATGTATTTATAGAATTAAATGCGTGATAATGGGACATCTTAACATGGAGCATGAGAAAATTGAATCATTCATTGCTCTACCTTTTTATGGGCTTTCTAGATGTGATATAGTGCTTTTTTAATGAAACTACATTGTAGTTTTTATTTTTTTAATATTTCTTTTTTAATTAAAATTATAAGAAAAATCTTAATCTGATTCTTTATTCTGTATACATTTTGTTCAAAGAATTAATAATAGGAGTTTGCAGAAATATATCTGTATGAATATGCCTGTTCATTTTGGGAATTGTAGTATTCTGGTAGTAGAATTTCAGATTTGAGATTAGGGATATTAGTTCCATGTTCATCTTCACCATATTGTGAACCTATGCCTGATGTACTTGAATATTGGAATCTAATGTGTTTCTGTTAATGTGGTGTAACTGTTTGAAGAGAAGGATGCTGGATCAAATACTGTTCTTATCATCTGACTATGATTCAAAATTTCATATATGCCAAAATAGCCTTAAATGGCTTTAAATAGGACCTTAATCTGACCAAATTGAGCTAAATCATTGCTGTGATTTGCACTGCTCATTTGTTTTTGTTTTGTTTTTATTTTATTATTATTAAAGTTGCATATTCATCCAAACTCATGTTTTTTTTAAAAGTCATTATCATTTCATCAAAAGCAATTGTAGCTGATCCATAATATCAGCACTCTTTAAAATCATGTTCAATGCTTTTTTTTTTTTGAGAGTTTAATAAATAAAATTTAAAAAAAGGAGAAACTAAAAGATTATAGTAAATGAATAAGTGTTAGATAAACAAATCAGGTCTGGTCTTCAAAAAATAAAAACCATAGAAAGCATTACAATTTGTTCACAATACAATTTGGGAGTCAAAAATCAGAATCCTTCCATGGAGTCTGGAAATTTTTCATTTGTACTGGGCACAGACAAGGTTTCGTGTGTAGCCAACTGTGTGGTCCTCCTTTTATTTATTTATTTTTTTTTTTTTCCTTTCCTTCCACATAAGATTTGATTTTGCTGTTTTATTTTATTTTTCTTCACTTTTCCTCTGTAGCTATCATTTGGATGTAAATTTGCTTTCATTTCACTTCAATGAAACCTCATCTGTTTTAATAATTTTAATTAGAAATCACTTATCAAAAAATATATAAATTAATTTTTCAGATAATTAGAGCTATTAAAAGGTAAAGCTGCGTTTTAAAAATTTTACTATAATATAATTTTTTTGTGAAATGCTTTTTACAAGTCTGCTCATTTCTGAATTGATGAAAAATCATTATCTGTTATGTATATTAATTATAATAGCTTTTTGAGAAAATGTACAATCATGTGTTTCCAAAAGGATAAATAGAAGGCATCTAATCATCAATAATCAAATAGCAATTCAACATCGTAGCTGCATAATTATCACAAAAGAAATTTTTTTAATCTCCATAAAATGTTTTTGCAACAGAAATTTAACATTCTGTTGATTAACTTTTTTTTATTCCCTGCCCTTAGACATTTTAATCTCTTATAAAAAAATTTTGCTTCTTGATAAAATATTAATTTTCAGTATAATATGCCAGAACATTAAACTTCCAAACCTTTTACAGTAATAACTGTTGTCTTCTTTTTTTTTTTAATGTCCTATTTTCAAATGTTTGATACATTCCTTCTTATTTTTGCTATTTTAAACTAGATTAACTATTTTTTTGCTTATAATAAATATGTATTTTCAAGGCTGACAGTGAAATTTATAAAATTTCAAGTGAAGATGATGTTGAAAGTCAAAATGAAAATAAAGAAGATTTGCCTTGCTCAGAAAATATAAAACTTTCATCAGCTGCTCGAAAAACATTAGTAAGTTTTATTTATTCACTGGATGTACATAGTTTACAACTGTAGTGAAAGGTGTGATCACAATGATGTACTTTTTATTTATCTCAGAAGTAAAATAAAGGGTTTATGTAGTATTTATTTTAAATAATTTCATTTTTTTATTATTATTGTTATGAAGTATACACATATCTGCTTTATTGTCGCTTAATGGATTTAAGTTTTACTTAAGTTGACTTGAAAGTAATTGTTTATACTGATACATTTATATGAATTTTTTTAAACTAATTTCTGTTTGTTTAATCTTAACTTATATATTAGTTATTAATTTATTTTTTAGCTGAATTGCATTTTAAACATAGTTGTAATCAAGTTTAGTTTTTATAACTTCAAGATTAAATCTTCCATAAGTTCTTAACATTCTTTGACTATATTTATGAATTTGTCTTCCTAAAGAATTAAATTTAAGCAAAGGAAAAGTGTAGAATTAAAAAAATTTTATGTAAAAAAAAGAGTTGACACATTTTGATGAGATGGTACAGGATCCATGTGTTTCGTTTTTGGAAAAAAACTCAATTTTATTTTGCTGTTTTTGTTCCCTTAATAAAACAAAAAATTTCAGATTATTGTATGGAATTTTAATTATTTAAATTAAAATTAAGTGTAATTATTTCTAAACTACATTAATAATATTATTTCATTATTTTTGGGGTCCAAAATGTTAAAAAAAAAAAAAAAATCATGTTTATTTGCTTTTTTTTATGAACTCTGTGAGTCTTCCCCCTCCTCCATTACTTGCTTTAAAATAACAAGGATTTTTTTTTCTGTCTTTTTCTTTTTGTATAGTATTTCAATATGTTAGAAATTAAACTTCTTTTTCTTCCTGCTTGGATTCAGTGCACTATAATATAAAATATAACGACTTTAAATTCTTTCTTGTTATTAAGTAAAAAATAATATTTAGAGAACTCTTATATGCATATACTTAATTTTTTTTGTTCTAATTTTTAATAGGTGGTCATAAATAGAAAATAACAGAAAAAGCTTTCTATAATTAATTACTATATTATATATGAATCTCTCATCTTTTAAAACTTTCTTTTAAACTAAACATCTTTTAAACTAAAACTAAGCATTAAAAGGTTTCTTTCCTTTTTAAAGTTGTTATATTTAAAATTAGATTTATAAAATAATATTGCAACATATTATTTCTTTATGAATAATGAGCATGACAACAAATGTTTGGCATAGAATGTAAATGGCATGTTTCCCTTCTTTTTGTAGTACAATCAAATTATGTAACTTGTTGAAACTAGCGCATTTCAAAACTTGGTTGTAGTTGTTTGTTTTTTTTACTTTCTTGAATATGTAAGTTTTGAGTAACTACTTTTTTTTTTTAATATAGAAAACGACGAAAATACGTAAAAACAAGTACCGAGCTAAACAATTATCAGTTCATGAATTAGACCTTTCTAAATTATTGAGTTTTTGTCATTTGGGACTTATATATACCAAAGATCGTTTACTGTTGCCTGATCTTCTTAGGTAATGAGCAATCAATTGTTATTCATTTTTATTTTCTGAATTCTATTTTTGCTATTTAATATTTAAAAAGATCATTGACAAGTCTAACCCAATCAATATTTTTAGATTAGTGAATGAAAGGAAAGTACCATATTTATTTGCAACAGAGCATTTACCATCTTCAATGAAACTTATATATAGTGACACCAATGTTTTTAGAAAGGTATTTATTTATATGCATGTTTATTTTTTATTGCGTTATAGATATATATATATTATTATCTAAGTATTTTAGACAATAAAATGGAAAAAAAAAAAAAAAAAAAAAAAAACATCTGAGATAATAGACATGTGATTGATAATTTTTCACACAGTGTTATTTACTCTTTCTTGTATGTGTATATTCTTCTGTGTTATTGATATTACAAGTGTTTTTTAAGAATATATTGATTCTGAAAATTAGATTCAATAAAATATTCCATTATTTTCCAAGCAAATAAATAATTGCCTCTCTTGTGCTGGTCATATTATTCAACAAGATGCTTTTTTTTTCTATTCCTCTGCAGTAATAATGAATTTTAAAAGTTATTTTTGTAAATGCATTTGATTAAAAAGACAGAAAAAAAAGGAATCTGTATAATTTATAATCCTGTACTCATTTCATTTTGAAACCATTATCTTGCATATTAAATGATGTGGAAGGAAATGTTGTTGAATCAACTAAGATTATATCAGGAATTCTTTAACTATGATGAAACTAAATATGCATGTAGAATGCTAGAAGAATTTTATTGCAAATCTTTGCCGCAAGACTTTCTACAGAATAACTGCAAAACTCTTCTATTAAAGCGAGAGTTTAACCTTAATGCCATAGTTGCTTGCTTAAAGTATAACATTATTATTTAATCTAGTAGCTAAAATCTCTTGCCTTTTAAAATTGATATATCTATCTTTTCTTAGATATGATTTCTTTTTTAATAATCTATATGATTCTTTTAAATTTTATTTGCAATAAGAATCAGGTAAGCATTTTCCACCCTTCTTATTTAATTTGTATTGCTTTTTATGGACAAAGTCAATTATTGTCTGTTTGATTGCAATAACTTTGCATAATTTTTTATACCAAATTTTTTATTCAATTTATTGAAGCAAAGGAGAAGAACTTCAAGACAGTTTTTCTATTAACAGTTCAAGATTTCTGAAAAAAGTGTGGTAGATGGGTATTACAATGTATTTAGTTCTACTTTTAGCAACCAAATGAGTTTAGTTCACATTATGTTTGTACTTTACATATAAGGTGTTATACAGTGATTAGAGATTGCAATACCGGGATACCGAATACCGGTATTTTGAGCCATTTGTACAATTTCGTAATACCGGTATTCACAAGTTTAAATACCGGTTTTTCGGTATTTACTAGAAATTTTTAAAATTGTCTCCACTATATGTTCAGGTATCGCGAACATAGAAAAATAGTATACGCTTTTGTTTTTATGTCTCCCTAACGGGCGAAATTAATTAGCCAATTAATGGATTTAATCTAAATTAGCGAAACATGGATTATCCCTGAAAGAAAATAATGTACAACTGATGGGGAAACAATTATGAAAAAAGTTGGAAAGTTGATTGGTTGCAAAGTTTATTGAAATCAGCAGTTGTTCTATGCACATGGAATTCAATTAGGAGTAATAGATGTATTATATCAAAAAAATAAAGAACAGAAAAAAATAATAATCAGCAAATACTGTGGATATAGAAATTTCGGATTCCAACTTTGAAGAGAGTAAGAGTCAGCTCTACTTCCAATAAAATTGACTATTGAGGCATTATGTTGGAGAGATTCTAATTTATTAACAGCTAATTCAGCAATAAATTTCATGTTGCAGTCACTGAAAGAACAGTACACATCACTATCTGAAGAATTATATATTACATTGAAAAATCGCACAGAAGAAAGGCATATCGAAATAGAAAACGTCTTATGGTATTTACATAATTATAATGATTTTAAAAATGAAAAAGAAGAAAAGAATATAACCAATTCAAATCTGATTAAGTTTAGAGTAAATTTTCTTAAAATTTTTCACCCACAAACATATCCACATTCAGAAGAATTCGGTTCAATTATCGAAGATTATCACTTATGGTGTCGATAGTGAAAAGGAATTGTCTCTTGAACAAAAATTAGAATTAGCGATAAATGAAAAAATTTTAACGAACCAAAACACAATACAGAAATCAGCTACATACAAAACCATCCGACGAGAAATCGATTTGTTTAAAGAAGATGGATTTTGAGGTAAATACTTGCAAAAAGTATATTGCGCATTGCTAACAGTACCACCAACTAGCGTAGATGCCGAAAGAGCATTTTCGATAGATGGTAATTTTTACACAAAATTACTTTTCAGGCTTAATGACAGTACAATTGATGCCTTATGTTTTTTAAGATCACATTTCAAAAATTTGTAATAGTATCACAGACTGAATAATGATATTTACACTATTTTGTGATTTAAATAAATAAGATATTTCTTTACTTTTTTGTGATTATATACTGTTATAATTTATAAGTTACAAATTATTTTTTGTGATATTTACACTCTAACAAAATTGGCAAATAAAACAAAGAAACACATGTGTTTTCTTTCTTTTTCTAAAATTTCTAATACCGGTATTAAAACCGGTATCCCGGTATTAAGATTTAAAAAATACCGAATACCGGTATTGAAATTTTGGTCCGGTATTGCAATCCCTAACAGTGATGTATAAAAATAAATGTCTGTCTTTTCAGGACATATATTTGAGAAGTTCAGTTTTTGCATTTTTAATTAGATAATATGTTTAAATAATGCATTATGGAATTTTAATCATCTAAATGATAACACATTAAAAAAAAGAAAAACTTTATATTAAATCTTTTATATACATTTTTTTAATAGAAAAGGGCACCTGACCTATGGGAAGTTTCCAGCATGTCTGCTAAGCTAATTGATTTCCTAAAGCTTCCAAGATTTAAGCATTGTTCTCTGATGCCTATTGTTATACGTTTTGTTGCAGATCTGAATTTGCCAGGTATAATTTAAATATAATCCATGTTCAACTCCATAAAAATTCTTTAAAATAAACTTCTGTTCTAAAAACATTCTGCTCATTATTAACACAAAAAATAATTTATGTGTCAAATTTGATATATTATGCATTTAAAGATTAATATTTTTGTACATTCAACAAACTTTATTTTTAGTTTTGCAACAATTTTAATTTTTCCCATTGTTTTTAAGTGCTCATCTTTATTTTTAATAACATTTTGTTTGCATATTTTTTAATTACTTATATTAAGATGAAAATAGACATTAATATCCCTTATTGTTTAATTTATTAAAACATTTTAAGGTTTTATTCCCTTGCTGTGCTTAACAATGAAATCTGAAATGGTATCTGTGAAATGAAAACATTATTCAAAAAGATTATTTATATCTAAAAAGCTCCTTTCTGGATATCACCCTGCTTTCAAAATTGTTGTTTTTGGCAACTGGCAGAATTTCAATTGTAGGATTAGTGTTCCAGGTTTGTGACTTGGTTCTGTTGAAGATCTATCGTGTTCATGGACTTAGTGTATATCGAAGTTTGGTGAAGTGCCCACTCAGGTGCAGTTCCTGGCCATCGTTAAAATTACAATTATAATGATTCTCATGCAGCTTCAGGATGACAACTAATTAAATGCCCTCCTGAAAATAATGCATAAAAACATGTACATAGTGAATTATCAATTAGTTTGCATCATTCTGTGATTAGGAAAGATTAATTACCTTCTGAAGTTTTGATGATTTTAAAGTTTTTGCAAATATTCTTGAATTATTGAAGCCTGAGTAACCTTATGGTCTCATTATTTGGTTTTATTGGGCATTGCATGAATTCTAATTCTTATAGAGAGTGGAATATTAAATAGCTGTTTTAAATCGATTTTTTTTATATGTATGTTTAATAAAATTAATGGTTTACTGTCAGTTTCATTGTCCCATACCCAATTGGAAAATATAAACTATGTATTGTTTTATCTTGTTACAAAAAGGACAGCAAGAAGAAAGGCTAGTTTTGGAAGAAGGGTAATAATTTTTTTCTTACTGTAATTAATTGTCTTAATTTAGCTATATTGCTAATAAATAAAATTGTTTTGTAGGTACTATAATACCTGTCATCAAAAATATAATTGACAGTTGGAAAAATGGAGAGAGTGAGTGGTATGAGACTAAACTTATTGCTGGGAAGATGCTTTCCATGCCATTATATGAAGTTCAAGCAATGGCTGCTATCATTGTTGCTTTGAAACTTTTATTTGTATTAGATGGAAAATATGAAGTGTATGTATTGCTTTTTATTTTTGCATTAATTAAATAATATTTGTATATTTTATTTTATTTGTTAGTAGATAAATATAAATTTTCCATAACTTAATTGCATAATTTCTTTTAAAATGAAATTGCTTGAGAATAGTTTATGAAATAAAAAGAAAAAAACTTTTTTTTTTTTGTAGTATAATAAGATATTAGTCTTTGAACTAACATCTAAACATCTTAGTTATTGGTAAAAGTTTAATTTTTCTTTATCTAATTAATAAACTATTATGTGAATAGTTGTGATTTTTCGTCTGCAATAATTATAAAATGTATTTAATTTTGTAAAAAAAAAAGATATAAAATTGTTTACAACTATTTATAAGAACATTTTGATTAATAGACATGTAATGAACTATTAATAAAGTTCCTCTTTTAAGCTTTCATTGATCATTAATGATTAATAAGGCATGTTTTTGAAAACTCATTTTTTTTTTTTTTTTTTTTTTTTACGTTATTATTGAGTCTAAGTTGGAAGCTCTATGACAGGTAATATCTTTATACGATATTTTATGCTTGACTGATAATTGTTTGTTTATTTTTTAGAGAACATAGTGAAACTATGATGAAGCTTAATATTCTTCTCAAAAGTAAGATTCATGAAAACTTTTACCATTTTCTGATTAATTATTATTTTTTTCAATTGCTTATTTAGAATTTAGTTTATTATCTGAACACATATACTTAAATAGATATAAATAAGTACTAAAAGTCATATTTCATATCAAAAATTATATCTAATTCTTTTAGCTGTGCTTTTGTAGTAATAATAAGAAATATTTAAAATAATCATCCTTATTGATTTTTTTCTAAAAATCTTTTTCTGAATAAATTTTATTAAATAGCATTAATTCAAGTATGATTTGTATGATATAAAGGTATTTTTGAAATTAAGCTACATTTGTACAAGTATACAAGAAGCAACCATATACATTTACATTATTCTTGCACAATGATGTAGAAACTGGAGATAAGGGAAGAGTACAATAGGCCTGAGTGTTAATCTCATTGGATGCCATGAGGATAAAATATTAGTGCCCTTATGACTCTTTCTAAATAAAGAAAGCAAAAAAAGAAAAAAAAATCGTATGTTCTTATGAATGCAAAAGTTCTGTTGATATTCACGAATGGAATAAGATAACTGTGTTGCTGTTAACTTATCCATTAGATTATTTCAAAATGAATGCCATATTCCAAATTATTCTAGTTGAAACGTTCATGGTGTAATGCTCTTTTTTTTGCATGATAAACCTTTTAACATCTGTTATTCATCACAAATTGTACAAGGTGTAATTTAAATATAAAAATAGTAAGATATATACCAATAAAAAACTATTATGCCGTGAATGCTAAAAGGTCGCAATTAAAATATATCAAAATACTTAAGTGTAAAAGAAGATGAACGGGTATGTTGAAAGTTTATGGACCCTAATAAAACAATCACAAAGGATATGCTGAGTTCCAATAATTCCAGTCTTGAATCTAATGATGCATTCTCTCTATCTACTAGTATAAGTGTATCAAACTCAATGCTAGCATAAAAAGATCTATGTTTACGTAGACACAATAAAGCAAAAACTTCAAATGTTTTCTTCTAAAACTAGTTTTATTTTGATAACATACTATAGGGGCAAAACAAAGCCAATAGCAAATTAAAAATTTTATGGATTTGCCCCCCCCCCCTGTTTTAGGTGATATCTTATTCACAGTTAGTTTAAAAATGGGTCTGAGTGAATATCAATGCCTGGCTAGAAACTTATTTCTTTTCATAAATGAAAATAATATTTTTTAAACTACTGTACTAATGAATATTTCCAAATATGAAAATGTTACTTATGCTAGTTTTTAAATATTTTCAAAGCTAACAGAAAATTGTTTATAAAATTCATCATCCCAAGTTCTTGGAATTTTGCTTTCAAACATTAACTACATTACATTTTGCTTACCTTCATTTATATTTGTTTAGGTACCGATTTTATATCTACGAAGGATCTTTTCTATTTCTATGGGTTAATTATTAATAGTTAATCTCCTTTAGAAGCTTATCGATTTACTAGGAATTTAGGTAGTGTTTAATTTCATGATTGCATCAGCCAAGTATTTTAAACATCAAATTATAATAGATATTTAAATTGTGTTAATTCAATGGCCTGATACCAGTTTTTATTCCTAATGCAAACATGACACATTTCTGTAGAAACAAGGATTTCAATGTTCTTTCAAATCAAATTTTATTGTTTTTAAGACCAATTAATTTTCTTTTTATATTTTAGTTTTACAATACTTTTTTATATAAATTTATTCATTTTGTTCTTCACTTTTAATCATTATTTTACTTCTCAATGTTTAAGTTTGGTATAATTCATTATTTTATAATGTTCACCCCCCCCCCCTTGAAGCCTGTGTCATGTCTGCTAATCGAAGCAAGTTCCATGACATTATAGTGGCACTTAGAATATAACTGCCTGGATATTTAGTTTTTAATTACTTATTATTTTTCATAATTTTGTAATTCCATTTTCTTTTTACTGTTCTTCTAATGATAAGCATAATCGTTCTTTTTCAACTTTCAATAACAAAAAATAGTTTTAATTCATTTGTAATAATAAAATACATAAAGATTGTATAAAAAAAATGCAGAAATTTAGGGGGGTTGCACTACAGATAAATTGGTAGAATTGAAAAAACACATAGATGTATTGTGAAAATCAACTTTGTGTGCTGTAATATTTTTGGAAGATATTGTAGAAAAGTCATAAATCCTACTTAATTAATTTAAATTTGAAACAAATAATCATTTCTAAATGTACATTCTCACTTCTGACAGTATATTTATGCCAGCTTCTCTTGCCCAAGATCTAACTCTTTGCCCGTAGAAGCCTGTACACTTAGTCAAGAATTAATTAGGAAGAATTAAGATTAAAAATTAATGAGAAATTTTTTAAAGTTTCCAAACTCTTGTTAAAAATTTTACCGCATACTGATATGCTTGTTGAAGATGTTCACTATGAACTATGAGTTTGACACCCTTGCACTAAACATATCCTATAACATTTGCAATAGTTCTGTTGAGATATTTTTGATAATTTTCTCCACATTTTAGATTTGATAATTATCACTTTTTCAGACACATATTTGCATCTGAGCACTTGAACAACTACAATATGCTCATTGATGATATTGTAAGGTGACTTCATTTCTTTCCCACAAATTGGTTTGAAGAAGGAATTTTAAATATTGTAAAACATCTTGACAAGAGCATTAGTTTGAATTATGCTTTTGTCAAAAATAATGTATTGTTAGACTTTTCAAATGTGCATAATCTTTGAGCATCAATCATTGAATATTAACTATAATGGACAATTCAAATGGAACTTGTCATTTGAATTGTCCATACATTACAGCATTCATATATCAAATATTCAAAATTTAATGAGATGAATGTTGCATTTTTGATAATTATTTTTGCTTAAATTATTTCTTAAGAATATTAGAAAAAATATAACACAAATTCAAAGTGTGTGAAAGTAAATGTAGAAATGTTAAAATATTATTAAGTTATAGTTTTTTTTTTTTTTTTTTTTTTTTTTTAGGAAAAACTATGCTTACAGTATGGGTGTGAAGTACTTAATTTCTGTTATTCTTATAAAACTGAGTTTCATCACTAGTAATACCTTCAAAGTCTATATTTTTTTTAATTAGCAGAAATTTAACTTTTTTCATATAGCACATAAGTGTTTCAATCCATTTTTCATTAATATTCATGTATATTTTATTTGTTTCTACTTCTGCTTCTTGTTTTGTTTCATAATTTGTTATTTTTACAATTTTATTTGTATTTTTTATAGGTGAGAAACTATTTGTATGGAGTGAATGGAGAAAACAAATGTCATTAAGAGAATTTTTATTTATGAAAAGTGGAATTTCATATTCTGATTTGTAAATATTAAACTGCTTTTTTTTTTCTGTTATAATATTGAAGTTACATATGTGTTATTAGAAATGTTCAATATGTGTGTACATTTCCAATAAATAAAGGGTGAGGATATTAATATAAGTTATTTTATATTTATTTGATCACTTGATTTCCAAAAAGCATAATTTATTGAAATGAAGTGAATAACATCTAGCCTTCTGGTAATTTTTTTTTTAAATCTAACTGTACAAATGAGATTTTTTGTTTCAAATTAGAAGGAGAAATATTTGCTTCAAAAATGTCTCAAAGTACTTTACATACTGAAGAATTTTCAAAATAGGCATTTCTTTTCATGATTTTCCTGAAAGTAAATGCATAAAAGGTAATAAAAACAACTGGTATAAGGCAATAAAAACAACTGATAAACCTACTCTGTTTTAAAATGTGTTTATGTTCTTGACATAAGGCAAAAGGAATGAATTTTCCTGCTTTTAAAAATATTGATAAAAAGTATTATGGCTGCTGCTGCTATACTCCTCTTACATTTCTAGTTCGATTTAAGTTACCACAATGTACCATACATCATGATAATTTTTTTAAATCAGATTTTGTTAGAAAAAGTGTACAAGGAAGCATTGGAGTATGTTGCATACATTGATTACTTGGTGATTTTTAATTTTTGAATTTCTTAAATGAAAATTATTAACTGTAATTTAAGTGTGTGTTATGCAAGATAAAAAGAATCTTTTTGGTGGATTTTGAATCAACTATGAAGCTCCTAATGAATCACAATAATTGATTCACATCTTCTTTCAAAACAGCTATCAGAAAAGAAGAAAAAAAAAGCATGTTGTTCTGATATTCGCAACTGTATGGCGCCAGGTTGAAACACTATTGCTATGGGGAAAAAAAAAGAAGAAGAAAATATGCAAACTCACTCACTTGTTTCCTTTCCTTCAGTCCAAACATGCACGTTTTCTAAAGCATTTTATTCCTCACCCTGCATTATATTTATCATATATATTGAATGAGACAATGGAAATATTTTACAGGTGTTGGGATTTATAAATTTCTATGTTTTATTCCTGAAAAAAAAATCCTTTTATAGACATTTTTTTTTTATGGCCATCAAATCTATTTATTTCACTACGAAAATTTAATTTTTTAAAATTAGAGTTTGTAATTGCAGCAAATATTTTTTTTTTTTAATAAGGAATGATCTGTATTAAATAATTACCATCTGTTTAGTGTATGAATTCTATCAATAATTCATGTATTTCCTGAAAACTCCATTCTTATAATCTTGTAGAAAATAAAAGTTATCTTCAGATAAATTATTCTGCACTTATAGTTAATATTTGAATATTTTATTGTTATAATACAGTTTTTAATAAAACTCTCATTTTGTGTTTCAGTACCAATTTAGAAAAGATATGCCCAGAATTAATTGCAAAGTATTCAGTTTACAAGCCAAAACCACATGAAGATTCCGACAAAGGTGAGAATATTGAAGATACTGAATTCAGCACTTTGGAGGTCCCCCCCCCCCTCCCTCCTGAACTACGATAACCATTAGCACATGGGACTGTTGATAATGGAACAATCGGTTAAATAGACGAAATTTTCATTTTATTTGGATTTGTTTAAACTGCAGTGTTTCTTGTTTCCTTTTAGATAGGATTATTTGCTGCATATTAACTGTATCGTAAAGATAAATTTAGAAAAAGAAATATGCCAAAATAGATGCAATTTAAATGTTTTATAGGCTTAGTGGAAAAACAGTTTTGATAAAATAACTAGAACCATTTAAATGGATGAGGGCAGCGTTATTTACAAAATTGCATTATTGCTTCACAAGCAATAAATAGGAATTTACTTATACAGAACTTATTCAAATATTAATAATATACAAGATTTAAAGGACAAGAAAGAACGATATGTTCGTTTATATGTTATGTTTCTGAAACCTTGCAGTGGGTACAATTAGGAGAATCGATTAGTCCACATTTAAAAAGAATATCATTAACTGGAAGAGTTCTAGAAATTAGTCGAAAAATCAATACCTCATTTCGTCTAGACAAGTTGATTGTTTTTAAGTTAAAATTTTCCAGCCATCTGTAATTTTCATAGTATTTAGAATTTTCCATTCTTTGTTTTGCTTCAGTCGAACAGCTTTGTAACTTTCCGATCTGACATCTTCAGGCGAAATCCAGTCACAGATTATCGGGGATGTCAACGCCTGTTTGGCAGAGGAGTCTGCTCACTCGTTTTTTGCGATTCCCACATGGGCGGGAGTAAATACCAGTGTCAAAGAAGAACATAGTTTTAAAGCATCAAAAATGAACTGAGCTAGAAGAAGGGAACTCCTTCGGTGAATGAAACTTGAGGCTCCTTAGGGCCGTCAGGTTTGACTAACTATCCGTCAAAATTATATATCCTTAGATTCATTTATAAAGTTTTGAACAGCCAAGGCAAATCCCTCCTTTGAAAACACTGAATTTATATTATGTATTGTTCCCTTAATTATAGTATTCGTAGAACAATTGATGGCCGCTATTTTTGTTGAATGCTCATTCTTGGAAGCATCTGTGGCAAAAATTATTCTATCTGCAGGGATAGATGCTTTATACTCAGCATACAACAATCTGATGGTGTTGGGATCTAGACCTCTGTGTTGGAATCCCAATTCGTGAGTCTTTATATCGAAATTCTGATATTCTTCCCAATCGACTGAGACACTTGTCGATATGATTTTGTCAAGTGACAAGTTTTCACGAGAAAGCCTCCAATGTGACTCCACAAGGAAGCCTATTATAAATGTGGTTTGAAATAATGGAATTGACCTCGATAATAGATCTCGATACGTCTGGGAAATCGCAGGCAGAAAATTGATTGACAAAAATTGCCGTGTTTTTCCTCTCAATTTCATAGTAATCTCATTTGAAATCTTGTATAGAATTGGAAGAGGCGTCCAGCTGGGGAGTCGGAGAACGAAGTGAAGGATATCGTTCTGAATTCATTTCAGAGTTTCATACCCTACTTTATTTGTCATGCCAACCGTGTGGACACCAAATTCGATCGCTTGAGTGATACAAGCATTGCAAATTTTCAATAAATTAGATGCAGTCGTCGCCCACCTTTGAGCAGCCAGGGCCTTGATTACATTTAGTTTCTTAAAGGCTTTGTTTTTGAGTTGTTCAATATGCGAACGGAATGAGAAAACTGCAGCAAACTAAATGCCAAGAAAACGGATATTATTAGTGCAAGGGATATTACAGTCTCGAAAGAGGACTTAGAACTCTGCCGGCAATCTCCGAGAAGAAAGGTGAATTATTTTGTTCTTCTGTGGAGCAATATCCATGTGCCATTCCTTACACCAACCCTCTAATTTGGAGACACAGAATTTTAACCTATTTAATCCCCTCTATATTTGACTCCTCCACCTAGATGAAAATGTCAACCGCATAAATAAAACAAGTGACCTCACTGGGTAAAATATTATAAATATCACTCATGAAAATTGCAAAGAGTAATGGGGAAGAACGCTTCCCCGAGGGATGCCTCTTTCTTGCCTAAAAAGGGAAGAGGAGACCCCTCTCCAAGATACATATGCTTTACGGTCTTGCAAAAAATGCTCGATCCACAAAGCCAACTTACACTTTATACCGGATTGTAGAATCTTGAGTATCAGGCCATCATGCCAAATGTTATCATATGCAAGTTTTATGCCAAAGGAAAGGCTCTAGCTATCAAAATTTTGTTTAGCAGGATAAAAATTTTGTTTGACAGGATTTGTTAGCTTTCTAAAAGGCTGTCACTGCCTTTTTTTTTATGGTAAAAACCCAGCATGAAACGGGAGAAAGAATTTTTTATTTAAGTAAAATCGTAGAAGCCGATTCAATATTCGTTCGCCGTTCGGAAATCTTTTCTATGACAGATGTTAATGCTATGGGTCTATATGATGAGACCTCTGAAGGGCTTTTTCCAGGTTTCAAGATCTAACTTTGCTGTTCTCCAGAATTCATTACCCATAAGAACCCCAGTGAAAAATGGCGTCGAACACCAGTAAAACCAAAAAAGGAAAGCGTCTCTTTCTAAGTTTACTCGAACAAAAGAAGACCTCGAAAACAAAGTAATGATTACCATGACAACCACATCATGAAGAAAGAAATAAGTTGAAAAACCAAAAAAAAAAGTCACACCAAGGGATAATTTAAAAGCGAGAGCCAAGAATACACAATTTTCTTCCTTTACTTCCAGCTGCCTTTCTCAAAAATAACCTCCAGCCTCCTCTATTAGTATCAATTTCTATAAAAGTTCTGATTTTACAACAATCTACTGGCATCTTTATATAAAAAAAGGCGTTTTGTTATTATTTGTGCATTTACTTAAGTTTTCAATGCCCTGTTAAGTCTGGATCACCTTTAAAAAATCATGATTTACAAATAATTAAATCAAACTATAATTAAACTTAACTGCTAAAATATTAATTAAAAAAAACTTCAGTTAGGCAGTTTAGGTTTATTTCACTTTGCACAGAATTATGCTTATATTATTTGTGTATATAAATTATTGAGTTGTTTCCTGTATAGTTTGCGCAATTAAACTGTTATCGAACTTTTCGTTTAATTTCTTGTTTTCCTTTGCAACTATTGTATTACTTTCATTTTAATATAAAATATTAATAGCATAATAATAATGTAACTTTTTGGTGAGATAGATAATTACATATTATGCTTGTAATAAATTTGGAGTGAAAAATTCTGATTTTGAGTAATTGTCTTTTATTTTATTTTTCAGCTACACTTCGTTCAGCTAATTCTAAAAAAGCGATTGAAGCTATGCTTAGAGAGATAGTTGATTTTCACGATGCTCCTCCACACAAGCCATCGTCTTTTCCAATAAAATATCAACTTCATTATATGATGTCTGAATGGAAAAAATGGCACTGCTTCAAAGAAACTGAAGAAATAGACTTCTCTTTCATTTGCAAAGATTTTTCATCAAAACTGCTTTTTTACGACTTTGAGAATGATGATCCTGACACTGATGAATTGATTCGCCTTTTGCTTTCTTCTATTTATGAAACATCGGAAATATTTCTTTTGAAACATTCTGATTCATCTTGTAAAAAAGTTTTGTGCACTTCTTCTCAGTACTGGTTTAAAAATTTCTCAGCTAGAAATATCAAGTCTTATGAATTGATAGAACAGTGGCCAGAGCCATTTGTCTGGCTTCTACAAATGCTAAGCAAATATGTTCATGTGAATTGTACACATTTGTATGCAGAAATTCGGAATATTGAAAAGAAGTTATTTTTAGGTGTCAAAAAGGCATCCTCCAAAAAAATGTATAAATTGTGAAATATAAAAATGTAAATGTAAAAATTGAAAAATGGCAACATATTAAATTATTTATATTAAAAACTTATATTGTTTCATTATTGTGTGCTTCAGTTTGTTTCAAAATAACATATTCCATTTTTTGTAATTATGTTAATGAGTGGGAAAAAGAAATAAATGAATTTTAAATTTCCGCTTGCTCCAACAGTTTTAAAGGTTTACATATAATGTAGGAAAGTAAATGCAAATTTAATTGTGGCTACTTGTTCATTAGGACTGCAGAGCTCCTTCATCTTCTGAAATAATTTTAAAGGGAATGTTTTAATTATTTTATTTGGTAATCTTTCTATATTGTAAATTCAGTTAATTAATTTATTTTCTATTCAATTCTTATAGGTAAAATAATATTGTTGTAAAACTGTTGTACTGTTTTTTTTTTTTTGTGTGTGTGTGGTTAGTCTCTAATAAGAAAGAGAGATTTCTTGGTAATTTTAACGGGTACCAGATCATTAATCCCCTGCCTTGATGATCATTTGTTAACTATGGCAATAAAAATGAAAGTTCTGGAAAATGCAAGCATTTTGACTCTATCAGTATTAGGAACCGAAATCTGTCGCAATTAAGATTGCGTGTATTGCAATTATGTCACAGACAGCCTCGACGAAGCCTATAGTTTACAGATATCTGATATAATTTATGATAGATACATATGATTTATGATAGGCATTCACTACAAATCCAAAAAAATTTCTGGAAAACTCATTCCTTCTCATGAAATTAGGAGAGACTAAAGGAAATCAATCAATTAAATTCTCTGTCTGGAAAGTGGGCATGGTATAAAACCTAGATATCCATCATAGTGCTATTACTATTTTTAAATTAGTAGTTTACTGATTATTTGTGTTGAGAATTTTTACAAGTGTTTTTTATACACGTCGGCTGTATTTTGCTACTTATGCTTCGTGTTTTCTTATAAAATATTCTTTTTTATTACCAAGTTCCTTGAACTTCTTCCATCTTACACTCACTAGATTATTATCATAACAACATAAATGTTGAAATTGTACACCGAAGACACCTTGAAAGTATCAAAATTCCCTCACTTCTCAATAAGTAAGCGACACATCAGAAAGTGAAGAGAAACGTTTCTTCCCATTTGATGGGGACTAAGTTGTAAAATTTAAAGCCCAGATTTGGTGCAAGGCCAATTCTGTGTTCATTTTCTTAAGAAGTTTAACTTTGCTTTCTCGGTTTATTTTTCTAGCTCCTATTTGGTTCCGATTTAGATTTATATTATCCCGATGGAAATTCATGTACTTTAATACGCATTTGTTTCAACGAAAAGAAAGGATAAATCGATAATTTTCTAAAATGCAATAAAGGTAATTTCACTTTGAATGTTGAGTTATAGGAAAGCCATTTTTAATTGTATTTTAATTATATTCTGGATTAGATTATTGAGAGATTATTTTTGTAACACTGTTTCATTTTTGAACTGGCGAGCCAGAATCTGAATACATCGTGTGAAATGGAACTCAAGAAATAGATTGCTCCATACAAAGCGCATTAAAAATTGGTTTTTTAATCGGTGGTCTCATTTAAGACTCCCCGCAGCTTCAAGATGATGTTGATTGTTGTTGGATTGCGAGTCCACTTCAACAAAGTAACCACTTCGATCGATTCCTCTCGATTTTTTTAGGCGATCCAAATGTCATCCTTAACTTGCCTATATCGGAGGATATTACAAGGATGCTTTTTTTAATATGGATAAAAATAATTTTTGTACTATAATATTATAAATTCATATATTATTTTATTAAATTAATTATTATTATTTAAATTTATAATATATTTGTACTGTAATATTATAAGAAAATATGAAGTTAAATTTATTATACTTATAATAAATTTCATTGTATTCATTCATATTATTGCATGCTCGTAAATAATAGAATTCGAATGCGTTACTCGTTTTTTTTTTTTTTTTTTTTTTTTTAACTTTTTTGACAAGCAGTAGCAGTACTTAATAAAAAATAACACACCTACATTTCTGTAGTTATGGTAGATGCGTATATCTTATATTAATTAAAACAGCAGCTGATCCAATGTTCTTTCAAACTTCATTCAGACAACGAAAAGAGCTTCAATTTTTACATGAGTAAAACAATTGTATGCATATAGGTAGGACGATAATAGAATTTATATTATTCAAATTACCAGTTTTAAATGTTAAAATAAGTGCAATAGAATTTCTTTTAAAAAAAGGTAGCACATTTCTTAGGTAGGTTTCATAGAAAATATTTTACAAATTGGTATTGTGTGTAAGTACAGCAAAATGCAATGTTTGTGACTCTCAAAACTATATAGTTTTAGGAATTAAAGCAACTTAACTCTAAAATTAATATATTATTTCACAAATATAAATAATAATATACATAACATTAATAATCTCATTTTTAAAATTAAATATATAAATTCAAAATATATTTCTAAAAACCATAAAAAGTTTTAAAGATCATAATTTGTAAGAATCTCCTCCTCCCTTTGTGTATTTTACCCTTTAACAAGATAATCCAATAGCGACCCGCATGAAACTCATTCTATAAAAATTTTCATACATAATTTTCAAAAAAAAAATCCGTCTTCTGTTTCTTAATGGTTCAAATATACAATTTACAAATAAAAACAGTTTATAGCGGTATTAAAAATGATACTGTTATGGTTTATTTATTCATTAAGAATGTAAACATCAAGCTGAATCTATAAGACACTCTTATATAATTTCCGTAGCACATAAAATTAGTTTACACAAATTTAATATATAAGTTAAATAATTCCCACATATGGTTTTTGCAGACTATTAAGAACTCTTTAATAAATCCTATGAGTTAAATACGATATTAATTATATTTGTTGTTCCCATGCAGATTATTGAAAATTGAAAGTTACTAAAACCAAAATGATATATCAATTAATTTAATTCAGTTGAATTTAATAACAGAAAAGGAATACCATCTAAGAGATTCCTATCCCCCAAATATGCGATTTTATTATTATTAATAAATGATCATTATACAATTTTCTTCAATTATTTACTAAAAAAAGATAGAAGTTTTTCTTTACAGTTTATGCATAAAATGAGTTAAAAGGTTCCTGATGTCAATCATATTAAAACGCATTAAAACATCGTGTTATTTAACGGCATTTTTTCTATCAAAAGTTCAATCCTTTTGAGTTCCCATACATTTAGTTGAGGAAAGCACATATCAATCACTATTAGGGAATTCAAATTCCTGCAGGGAAAATCTGCAGAAAATGCATTAAATGTCCGAAAGCGACTCAAACCGACACCTCTGAAAGAAGGGTAGGAAGAAAAGAAAGGATGTCCGCAAGAGACAGGAAACATCAAAACAGACTTTCAAGCTCAGGTTAGCTATTCTTTCATCCCCTTCAATGAAGTCATAAAGAGAAAGGGAGAAATCTGTGAATGGGTTGAAACGTGATTAGATCAGTTATTCTTTGAATTACAGAATCATTGAAACCATTCGAAGCCACATATCATTGTCATTGGGGCTATTCACAGAAAGTGCTTATAAATGTGAAATGATTGCTTCTCAGTTTCGGCGATTTCTTGATTTTAGTGACTTCGCACTTGAAACCAGTATTCAATGAAGATAATTTCTAATTATCTATGAAGTGACAATATGTTGACATTCATACTGTGGCTCTATCTGTTGGCAGATTACAGAACTAAAGAGGACATGTTAAGGAAATGACACTTTTTTTATATAAATTCTTTCAGAAAATACTTTACTCCAATAAATAAATTAAACAGATGGTTTTGAAAAAAAAATCAAAATTAAAACTGTAGCTAAAATATATGAATTAAATCAATTCCAAGTTACTTAAATTAATAAATTAAATATTATTTATAAAAAATAAATTTTATTATTAGTAATAATTAATAATTTTTAATTAAAAGAGTGATTAAAATAACAGTTATTTGGAACAAATATTTAAAAATAACAATAGCAAGAATATTTGTTATTCAAAAAGTCGTGTATTATGCATCTCTAAAGTAGGGATGACGAATATTTTAAGAGCGGTTATTACGTAACCAATATTAAAAAGTCACAAATACCCGTGATCAATACTTTTCAAAGAGGGGTGTGATTGAAATCCTTTATACAATCTTACTGGTGATATTTCGATTACAGGTTTTGGATCACGATAGAAAGTAACAATCGATACGATATCACTGAAATTTACCGGAGCGGTGACTTCACTGGAAAGTAACAATCGATACTATCTGTCCAATGGAAGCTCTCGAACAGAAATCTGTGAATGGAAAGTGAACGGACCGGTTATTGGAATTATTGTATCATTGAATTGCATATCACTGAAATTTATCGGAGCGGTGACTTCACTGGAAAGTGTGAATTCGCATTTGATGATGCACTATTCCTTTTTAATTGTGACTTGACTTTGCACATATTCCGTTTACTGCTGGCGCCATCTGTTAGTAGAATATAGAACTAAAGTGAACACTTTAGAGAAATTACATATATATTTAATTCAAATTTTTCAGAAAATGGTTTCCTCCAATAAAGAAATTTAATAAAAAGTTTTGAAAAAAATCAAATTTAAGAAGTAATATGAAATAGATAAATTAATTCAATCACACGTTACTTAAATTAGTAAATTAAGTATAAATTACAATTAATAAATTTTATATTTAATATTAAGTAATAATTTTTAATTAATAATATGACTGAAATAACAGATATTTGGAACAAATATTTAAAAATAACAATAGCAAAATTATTTATTATTCAAAAAATCGTGGATTATGCATCTCTACTCTAAAGCCGCTTCCGACGAACTGTCTGCGCCTTGAGACCGATGCATTTGCCTTCTTTCCCCTCCGTAGTGATTCTCCAGGGTTCTTTGATGTCTGTTCATTTTCCGGATCAACGTCCATAGGTGTGTGTGTGGGGGGGGGCAACAATTCATTGAAGGGGGTTAGTTGGCAGATTTATGACTAAATCCGTAAGGCCACTGGTCGTCGGAACGCGGTTTAAAGACCTTAGAGCGGATTGATACTGTTACCGGCTCTTTCCTGGAAAATATCTTACAAGCTACATTGAATGATATGCGTTAATGAGTCATAATTTTTTCTGATATTAAAAAAATGTGACCACTGGAAGATGTTATTGACCTTTTTTTTTGTTTTTATTATTCTTTTTAGAAATGTTTATTATGCGTGCGCTGGAAGATTATCTGATGGATTATTTCCCCCTCAAATTTCTAATATTAAATTTAAAAAAATTAAAGCTTTCCTTTGTTAAATTATACTTTATAATTTTAAAGAAATGAGACTGAAATAAGAAGTTACTGCAACCATTCTGCCATTGAAGTATATATTTTCGTGACATAAGAAGGTACTTTTTCACTCAACGTTTTTGACATCGTAGCAACAACTCTTTCGCTCACGTCAGGGAGTAAATAATAATACAAACAACTGTTCCGGCACTTAATCGTGTCTCAATACAAATATGGATAATTAAAGAACCAAGGAATTATCCAGCCATGGATACTGAAGCTTTAATTAATGAAAAGTTACTCGCTTGGGATAGAGAAGTTGATCCTTTGGCTCCTCTTTCAGATAAACAATTAAAAGTTCTACAATTATTATCCGATTTACCAAATGAGAGACCTTTTCCTACAGACGTAAGTTTGAATCAAATGTTCTTGTTCTTTCAATCCAGATATATTGTGCGGTTATCATTGATATTTCTTTCTCACGTTTTACATTTCTGATCTAATTAAATTTGGTTTATTACATTTTTGAAACAAACGTTACCGATTCCGATTAAGTGCATATGTGAAAATAAGGTATTTTGTTATACAAGAAATTTGTTGTGTGCTTTTAGAATTATTAAAATAATTTTTGTTTCAGTAGCATTTAATCGCTATTTATATTGTCTAATATTAAAGGAATATTAGATTTTTTACAACATATTGTTTGTTTTAACAAGTGAAAACAACAAAACTCTGTAGATTTAGTAAACAATAAATAAAACTATAAAAATACATACTATTGATTAAAATGAAACTATTGATATGAAACTATTTATTTGCCCAGCATTATTTTATTTTAAAATTGTATTTATTTGACATTATTGATGAAATTGGTGAAAAAAAGAAACTGTAGATTAATTTAATTATATGTTTTAATACAAAAGTTTAAAATACATTATTAAGCGAAAAAAATTGTAATTCAATATTAGAGTTTATTAATTTGTCATGAATATATAATTTATTACTTTAAAGATTTTCTTCCAAAATGGATGTAATATTTTTTTAAAACTAAAGTCAATGACAGGGCTGATACTTGAGGTAAAGATTGTTCTTGAAATTTTTATATTGAAATTTCATAAAAACATGAAGTGAGAACCAGTTTATGTTTAAGCTCAAATCGAATATATATTCAACACATTTGTAACTATTAGTACTGATATTAATTATTTTTTAGATTAGGAACTTTATGAAATCTTGGATTTAGATAAATTAGTGGTAGTTCAAATATCCTCTCTTTGATATGGTTTGTAAGTTTGGAGCAGAGAGGCTAAGGTTTCTTTTTTGACAACTGATTATAATATTTTTTATATAATTATAGTATTTCTGATTTTATATTGTTATAGGCCATTATATGTTGAGTAGGGCATTAATGGAACTAAACTAAATCTAGGTAAAGTCTTAGATATTTTTTGAAATTTTTAAAAAAATTCTATTCAGGGTTTGGTGAGATAATAAAAGAAATCTATTAAGTTTTTTTAAATCTTAAAAAATAAAATTATCCTTCATTTCATTGTACAATCTACACACATTTATATATTTCTCTTTATAATAAATCTAGCCTTCATATTTAGGTTGATATATTGAATATCAACCTAAAAAAATTATAGTTTCTGTTTCCAAAGGATACCAAGTATCATAAGTTTATGTATGAGAAGTTGCAAGGTTAGTGGCTATTTCCAAGGTTCTCAATTTCCTGGTAGGCATACTAATATTATTAGCTTGAGTAATTCCCTCTACATTGGTGGAGTGTATTTCCTACGAGAGAGAAATTGTACTATTGCCAGTAATGGCTCATAGGATTCAATCTTAGTTTCTCATTTCTTGCTGCTACAATGACATTTATTCAACTACACAGGATGCTTTAGTAGTGTGTGGGTAACTTTGATGTAGTTTGAAGTTCCTTTGATATGTATATCATAATGATTAAGGAAGTTTAGCAATTTGTTAAAGTTTAGAAATTAAAGCTATCAAACATAGGACAATCAGATGTGACTACTTTCTTCTTCTTTTTTTTTTTTTTTTTTTCGTTGAATAGTTACCCAAAATTTTCACCTAAACTATGATGAAGAAATAATTCAGCAGGGTTATTCTCAAAAGTATAAAGTAAGTGTTGTTATAGGTTACTAATTATTGCCGAAACAGGTCTCAACACTGGCAGTCATGAAGATTGTCATGAAATTTATGCTTTTCCAGCATCTCATAATAATGACATTATATTCCATTTGATTGTTTCAGTTTTGGAAAAACTGAAATGTGGAATCAGACAGTTTGATGGGGCTCCTTCCACTTTAGAATGGGATTTTCTTTCATCATGGAATTTTTGTTATAGGGTCACTAGAAACTTTTGCAAACACCATTGCCAAACCATATAATGTTCTATTTTTAAAAACATTAAAACAAAATTTAGTTAATGAGCATTTAATTTTTGATGGTCTTGGAACTCTTCTTCAGATCATGGGACTGAAATGCTTTGAACCTACCACACACTCTGGATGGTCAGTCTTGCATGGAACTTGTAACTGCAAGTATATTTAATTTCAAGTGCTCATATGGTCTAACTTCAAAAACTACTTTCTGCTCCCTCAAGGTTTATGCTTACTGAGAAATCTAAAGCAAACTGTTTTCAAGATTATTATAAAGAAATCTTTCTGTGGATAGAATGTTGAAGGAAATTTTGATATATTTAAATGTATAATTTAATATGAGATAATTAACTTTCACAATAATAGTGATTCCCTTCTCTCCTTAATGTTTTTTTAAAAAAGTTGTTGATTTTTTTTTTCAGAAAATCAAGGCAGCGATTTTAGTAATTATTTCTTCTTTTTAGCTTCCAGTAGATGATGATATAGTTCTTTACCGTGAAGATCCTTCAAAAGAGCCGAGTGAAGGACTAAATTTGCTAAATTTCAACCCTGATGCCGAAAAAAAATACTCAAAAATTGAAAATGCTCAACAGGTAATCTTATTTTATATATTAAGAAATTTTTCATTTATATATATTTTTTGCATTTATATTATATTACTCAAATACTCAAAGAAAATACCCAAAAATTGAAAATGCACAACAAGCAATCTTATTTTATGTATTTAGTAATTTTTCATTTATATATATTTTTTGCATTTATATTATATTACTTATTATTTATGATATAATTTATCAGATAAACATTAGAATTGAAGAAACAAACTTTTAAGAAAAGACATCTGTTAAAAATTATGTTGGAATAGTTGAACGTAAATAGGATAATATGGATAGCTGTAAAATGAACCTTAGGTGACAAATTAAACTATTTTCTCACAAGAGATTGATTGTTTAATTGCTGATCAAGAAGCAGTTATAGCTAAGTTGCAAAGATGACCAATGAAAGTAATTTTATTTCAGCTCTTAAAAATATTAGATAGGATAAATATTATGATACACAAAAAACTTTAGGTACATAATTAACACATTGCCTTTATTGGAGGTTTTTTCTCTCAATATAACTTTGAAAATAATGTATGAATTTTAATTTCTAAAAATACATCACCTTTTAACATTTTTTTAATAGTTCAGGTATATGTAATTTTAGATTTTATAGAGGTTTTTTTTTTTTTTCATTTTTTGCACCCCTCCCCTTTAAATTAGGGCCTGCAATCATATGTATATTGACCATATGCTTGGAAACTGTATTTAGACAAATTTTTTAGTTAAGAAAGAGAACTGGTATAGATATCATGTATAAATTTTAAAAAATAAAGAAATAACATAAAATTTTGGGTTAAAGTGAAAAATATGAATATATAAGTAAATATATTGCCATTAAAGTATAAAATTTGTATTCTTTGAAACAAATTGTATCTTTTAAAATTGTTTTTCAAACCAATATAGTAATTAAAAATAAGTCTAAGGCACATTAGCTACTTGTGTATGATTTATGGTTGAAATTAATAAATATATAAATTTTAACATATTGAAATTGGTTATAAGGAAACAGACTCAATCATATTCTCAGTAGTGACAAATTATAATATCAATTATTTTGTATTATTACCCAACATTTTCAACAGTATATACTTTATTTTTATTTTATGTTTGAATGTAATTAAGTAATATAAATTAAAAATGTTTTAAGATGGATAAATGTGTTAGGATCTCTTAAGATGAATAGATTCTTAATTCGGAAATGTTTTTATGGTATATATTTTTTACTCTTATTTATTTGTACAAAATTTAAAAAGCATGAAAACTCCTTGCTTTAGACTGAATAGGAAATATATGAAGGGTAATTATTCTTTTTTCTTTCAGTATTTAATTAGAAAATAATATATGTATTTTTAGTTTTTGTCCTGGTTTACATCTGTGGAGGAACAGCTTGTAGAAGATGAAGATATTTTATATAAGTAAGCTCTTCCGTACCATATTTTGTTATAAAATGCTTGACAGTAAACCTTAGAAAAATATTTGAAACTTATTTTATTCGAATTCGAAAATTTCTTATTTTATTCGAAAATTTTTAAAAATGCTAATGAATAAAATTTAATAAAATTGCTCTTTATAAAATTTATGCTCCTTAATTTTTTAGAGATTTTCCCTTCTTCTAAAATAATTAAGCTGATATCTTAAACATAAATAGAGAGAAAGTATATATTGTATTTTGTATTGTAAAAATAAATATTTTTAAATATTATCTATAATTCATATATTGTTATCATTCTCGTTTAATTTCTTTTAGCAGATCTCAAACAAAGTGCAACATTACTATTTTCTGTTAGTCTAATTTAGAATTAAAGCTACATTTAAAAATCCTTTGGTTAAATTAAATTGTAGTAATATAATTAATAAAATGTTATCAACCAAATGCTACAAGTAATTCATTTTTGTGTTTTTACTTTGCTTTTATCCTCTTCCAGCTTTCTATCATATGAAATAAATAGATTTTGTCAAATAATACATGCATCTTTTGCCTATAAAAACATTTTGGTTAAGATTTTAAGATTTGTTTTCAAAAAGTTATTCATTTATGATATGATTTTAAAAGAACGCAATATTTGATTTTAGAGCCTATATTGAAGAATTATCAAAGCACTGTGATCAATATTCTCAACTTTTCAATAACATTTGTAAAGCCTTAGAGTCTTTGGAAGTGCTTCGTGAAAAGTATGCTTTTGTTTCAAATAAAACCAATTCCTTACATGAAGCATGTGAAGATCTCCTAGCTCAACAGGTCAGCTTAGATTTCTTTTGATTGATTGCATTTTACAATAGAATTTTAGTGATCATTGAATCTGTCTGTAATACATTTGAAACATTATTTTTTTATGCTTTGATGTAAAAGCAAATTGTATTAATTTTGATGGAAATATTTGGAACATTAATCACATTTTTTTTTTTTTTTTTTTTGTTATTTTAGACTAAGCTTGTTGGTTCAGCTGAAACAATTTCTGAGAAATTAGGTTATTTTAATGAGCTGGAGTCTCTTTCACAAGTAATTTTTTTTTCTTCTTAAATTTCACTGTTGAATGTATGAAGTCTATTTTTAAAAAAATATTCTTGTAAACTTGCCGAAATTAAAAAAAAAAAAAATGCATTTGTTTTTATTTTTATAAAGATAGAAATTTGAGATTGATTTTTCAATAATTTTCTAATGTGTGAAAATTTTTAAATTTGGTACTTGTGTATTAATTGTATGCTATTGGCTAACTTTTAATTAAACATCATGCCATTGATGAACATAGTCAATAGTCTAACATAATATCTTTGGCAATTTTTTGGTGATTAATCAGTTGTTACAATAAATGTGATGTTAAAGTTTTATTATTATTTTTATTATTAATCACTTTTGTTAGTGTGTATATGTGCCTGTAGTTTTATGCCCTTGTTTATTCTGGATGAAAATACACTATTTTAATATTTTTAAGACTTTATTATCAGCTTATTGATTAATTATTTTATTAATTTTCTCTCTATATGAGTGGCATCAACTATTAATGAGATCAAGAAAAATTGATTTCAAATGTTCTTAAGTGTTCTAATAAAAGTATATTCAGTTTTTTTATTACATTTATTTAATATTTATCTATATAAAATTTATCTATCAAAAAAGCATGTATTTTCTGACTAACATTAATTTTTGTTGTATTATTTTACAAAATAGTGAAATTTAATTTTTTGGGTGTTGAATAATAATTAGAAAAAAAGTATTTTAGCGATATGTGATGCACGAGGATAGAACCTGGGACCTTGTGGTTTGCAGTCCAGTAACTAACCATTATGTAAAAGCAATTGCCCGTGCAGAGTAGTTGTTAACTGGCTTATATGCTATTCACCACAGTATATCTTAAAATTTTATTAAAAGATTTACCCTTTACGTATGTTGTCTTGATTTGCAAGTTTTCAAAAGAGATTTGAAAAATTCTATATTTTTTATTTAAAGTATATATATTATTATTTTGTTATTCTAAATTAAGACATATGTATACTAAACAGTCGGTCAAGTTTTCCCTAAACTTTTGTTATTATTTTCAGAAAATTGCATCTCCAACTTTGTCCGTTGTTAGTGAATCCTTCATGCCATTGTTGTCTCGTTTAGATGAATGTATAGCTTATGTTGAAGAAAATGTAAGTTTCCTTAAAAAAATATTGCATAATTGCTAATTTTAAAAATTAGTAAAAAAGTTGTGTAATATTTAATTGAAGTACATTATTTACTACAAAGTTACCAGGTAGAGAAAAAAGTGCTATTTTATTTAGGGGAATAATATTGCACCAGGTTTATAATTTTATCTTTATCTCGGCTAGTTATTTGAAGGTTTCTATATCAGTTAAATGAATCACATTACCAATTGAAAAGTTGTCTGGTTTATCGATAAAAATAATTATATTGATCAGTCATGTGTAAAAATTTTAATTGAAAAGGATTGAATTAAATTTTGAAATATATTAATCAAAATAATATTATTTATGTCTAAATTTTTATTAAAAATTAGTATTTCTTCATATTGTTTTTTTTAATAATATGTTTACTATTGAATAAACCAACTTACTTGTTAAAAATAAAAATAATTTTGTATGAAAATCCTTCCTCTTTTTATTTATTTCTTAACTTGAAAAGTCTCTTTGAACCAATTAGTTCTCATAAAATAAAACGAACGTACACATGCACAAACACACATAACAAATTTATAAGAAAATGGTATTTAATGAGCTACACCATAAATCTATTATATATTGGCATTAGATTTTAAACATATTTCGAATATTTTATTCCATATTTGAAGGCAAATCTAGCAGATATTTTAGAGAAATGTACATAGCATTTATTTTCGCCCATTTGTATGCTTCTAAATATGATCCTAATAATATCTCAGTCCCAACTTTGATAACAAACTTTTGCTTAGTAGCCATATTACCTACATTAAAGAAATGTTTTGAACCTTAATTTATTAGTCTCCCTCTTACCAGATGAAACTCCAAACAAATTTAAAAAATAAGTTGATTTTAATTTTTAAAAAATTTCTGTTTTATGTAAGCTTTCCCAGTATGGGGCACAACAAGAAAGAGATTCAATTGATACAAAGCATGCTCCTCAAAAATCATCCATATCTGTAGTTCATCTAGCCAATTTCAAGAAATTTTTTAATGTTTTAACATTTTAATGGAAACTTTAAATTCCTTACTAATTCATTCATCAAATTTTCTTTAGTGAAAACAAAGGAAAATACAGATATCTTTACACTACACTGGAATTATTGTTCTTACTGAAATAACTTAAAGAATCTTCCCTTTCAAATTCCAATAATTTTAAATATGTGATCATTTTAAGTATTCTCTTGTATCTTTCTGACATCCATGGTATTATATATATGAGTAATATAATTAAATCAAAAGCTACCTAATTTCACATAATTTCTTTGAAGCCTGAAATTGCTTAGAAATGCATCCATCGTGTGTTTACTTGTATCTATTTTGAGTTGTTATGAACTTTGATATATTGATTTCTTATACTTTATTGAATATAATTTTTATATGGTTTTCCCTCTTTAGATAAATTTTAAAGAATCTCCTGCATACCTTTCGAGATTTCGTCACTTGCAGAGTCAGGCTTTGGGTATGATTCGATCCTATGTTGTTGCAACTTTACAGCAAGCTACTCAACAGGTTCTTCCTAGGAGGGATAGTTTATCTCCTTCTGAAAATGCTTTCACTTTATATTATGGAAAATTTCGCTCCCATGCTCCCAGGATACATGCCCTAATGAAACAGATTGAAGAAAGAGTCGAGAAAAATCCTGAGTAATGATATTTAATTTTGATATGTATAAGATGTTTTTATACTGTAATGGCAGTGCAGAAATATCTTTCTGAAGATCTAAAAAACTTTAATAAAGGTATTTTTTTAAAAAATGAACCAGTTGTATAGTAGCAAAATAATGTTTTGCTTTTTATTTTTTAAATATCAGTTAACTGCTTGTTATGTTATGTTTACTATTTTTTTAAATTTAAATTATTAAGTGATTAAGTAGAAAAAGTTCCAGAATTTATAAATAAAATTTTTAAATGTTTGAATTGGGTCTTTAATCCATTTATGACATAAGCAAAACAAGCTATAAGTGAACAGTATTTAGTATTCTAATTAATATAAATGTGCAGTACTTTAATATTTTTATTTTCTTAGAGATTTGTAAATTTAACAATGTAAACAGTACACAGTAACATTATTTGAACATCCAATTAATTAACATAAAATTATGATAGTTTAATTGCCTTACACCTGTTCTGTTTATTGTGTAAGTACACTGTAATTACAATACAGTATTAATTAAAAAATACACATGCTTTTAATTTTTTTAAAAATATCTTTAATTTTCAAATATGATAGTAAATGATAGTAAATATTTTACTTTATTAGATAGATTCAAATAGAGACAATAAATAGAATTATATTTGTATAAGATTTTAATATATAATTATATTTATTTCTTGCTACATTTGGTGACCAGCTGGTTTGCCAAAAATATTGGTTATTATTAATTTCAACTAAACGAATACAGTATATTTGAATATCCAATTAATTAACATAAAATTATGATAGTTTAATTACCTTACACCTGTTTTGTTTATTGTGTAAATGAACATTCCTACAAAACATCCTAAGGTCATTAAAATTATAACTGATTAAGTAATCTGTTTTTTATATTGTCTTTTTTTTTTTTTTTTTTGGTACTGCAACTTATTTTCTAATTTATATAAAATCCAAAACTCATCCAAGCTAAAGCTCAAATGGGATTTTTTTTTTTAAAACCTCTCATGGCATTTCAAATCCCATCCTATCCAGAGCTTGTATGAGAAAATCTAATGAGACTATACAATTTTTTACTTATGCAACTTGCAGATAATTAACTAGATCTTTCTTCTTTAGTTTTCAGCAAAAGGAGAAATTCATATCTTTAAGTATTTGATGATACAATGGGAATTCTTTGATTTTCATTGTATCAAGAACATGTATTGTTGAAAATTATGTGAATAAAAAATAAAAATTTCCAAAGTTTAAAAAAACAATTGCATGGCAGTTTCATTGGTACTAAGTCAAATAGTCTGTTCTGTAGTATGTATGTGCAGCAGTATACACATGTGTGTATATACATCTCTTTTATCATTAGTAGAGAAAATAATTTTAATTTTGAGAGAGCTTATGCTCTGAGTTCCTAGATGTGAATCATTTAGTTTTACTTAAAAGTGAACACATTAATTTTGTGCAAGGTATTCAGATTACTGCATTTGTGAGCCATTGAATTTTATTTATCTTTTCTGGAATGTTTAAAAAATGCTTATAATATTTAATAAGAATTACTTTTATTTTAAATTGTATTTTCTGGAATTGTATTTCATTGTTTAGAATTCTGGTATATATATTTTTTTGATACAAAAAAAAAAAAAAAAAACTAATTAGTGCACTATTTGCATGGATTAATACTAGTAGCCTAGTTCCTTTATAATACAATATATCAAATGATATTGCTGTGATCACATGTGCTATATTTGTGATTTTTTAGTTCAATAAATCTATGATACATTTACCTACCTATTAATTACATATTAAAGAATATCATTGAGAAAGAAAAATAATATATCATTATCCTTATTTTTTTTATAATATAATTTTTTTTCTCTTTCAGTTATCAAGTCTTATTATCTGATTGTCACCAGTGTTATTTCAGTCAGAGGGAAATTCTGTTAGGACCTAGTGTAACTGCTGCTATCAACGACCTTGCAGAAAAACATAAAAAAGATCATTGTTCTTTAGTTCGCAGTGGTTGTGCTTTTCTCCTTCATATATGTGAAGACGAGCATCAACTTTTTCATCAGTTCTTTTCTCAAAATACTAAAAGTTTAGAGTAAGTTTGCTGAGTTAATTTATAATTATATTATAATTTATGAGTCCCTTATATTGAAATGAGTTTCAATTATGAATTAAAGATTATTCCAAATATATTTATTTCTTATTGAAAGATAAAGAAGTGGAAGCCATCAATTTCCTATTAAAAATTCTTTTTATACAAATAATAAGTACTTTGATTATTGAAATAAAAACATTTTCAATGATTAAATTTAAAATCTCAATTTTTAAATAGAAAATATGCATTCATATAATTTATTCAGTTATGGATGAGACTCTATAGTGAAATAAGAAAAATGCATTGCTTTTGGAATTATTTATTTAGGAGCAGAGTTTCAGATTTTGATAGTCTGAAATGTTTTTTCTATTTGAAGTAAAGTAAACTTCATCTTTAAATAGAAAAGACCTTTTCAAATTTGAATTATTCACAAGTTTTAGAGTAGGTTTATTATTATTATTATTTTGCTTGAAATTAGTTTCATGTTTTCATGCTGTTTTATTTTATTTTTTATTATTATTAATTAAAAATATTTTTTTTTAAATTTCAGACTGCCCATTATTCAGTTTATTATTTTATTTAATTTTTTTATGTAACTTATTCTAATATTCATTGAAATTTTTTTTTTATCATTCTTTTTTTATCAGTTTTGAGATTTTGTTTGTTTAATGTTGTTTGGATTTAATGTTGATTATAAAATAAGTAATTTTTAATCAGTTATTTTTTCCTTTTCATTTTAATAATTTTAAATATATTTTTGAACAATTAAACTGTCTCTAATTTCATTATTCAACCAACTTTTATAGATTAGTTTGGCTAAATAGTTTAGTATTATTGATTATTTTAATTTTATGAAGTAATCAATTTTATGTTATTATTAAATTATTTTGTTTTTATAAAAAAATGCATGAATAGATTTAATGAAAATAACCTATAACTTTGAGTGCAATTATGAAGTGCATTAATGAATTTTTAATTAATATTCATTTTAGAGAGTTCCTTGAAGGTTTATGCATTCGCTTATACGATGTTTTAAGGCCGATTATTATTCATATAAACCATCTAGAAACCTTAGCGGAGTTATGTGGTATTCTTAAAGTAAGTAATTTCTCATAATATGATATATATACATATAGATTTTAATATAAAAACAAAATATTTCTAATTTTTTTTTACTTTTAATTTTTTTAATGGTACAAATCTCTAAATAAAAACTCTATATTTTCTAGTATTAATCTGTGAATAAAGTAATATATTGGGATTTATTAACAAGTTTTTCATTTAAATGTATCAAGTAAGAATTATTAGTACAATGAGTTAAATAAACATGGCATTCTGATTCTTTCTAAATAATTAGCCATCTTTCATGACCGTCTTGTTTGCTCAGATTATAGACTTTTTAAGCTATTAAAAAATGAATACAGAATTTTTTAAATTTTTTTTCCCTTACTGTTTGATTTGACTGAAAGTCATGAAAATAATCAAATCAGTCTACTATAAATTACAGCATGTGCAATTAAAAAGTATATATATTACAAAATATAAGTGGAAGCAGTATTTACTGTGGAATTAATGAATGACAATATATGTGATTGAATATTTTGATAGATGCCATCACGTTATTAAAGACATTGTTACAGATTGTGTATCAAATTAAATTTTAAGTTTTTTTAAATAAAAAAAACAATTGCATAAAAATAAAATTGATATAATTAAAAAGATTCATTTTTTTAATTTTAATATAATGTCTTAACTTTAATATAATGTAATAACATGTGCCAATCCTCTTTCATGCATTTCTAATAATATTTTGTAGCTCTGTTAAATAGCTAAGTGAAATATCAGATCAAATGCAGTTGTGAAAATGCTCAATAAACTATTCTAAAATTTGTATGATGACTTATTTACGTTAGACGATTGTTAAAAAGTAATTAGAATTATTTCTATGCTATATACATTAGCTTTGTTTATATGTATATAAAAAGAGAAAGAAATGTTTTCTATTTCCTGTTTTTTTCCCTCTGCTTTTATTTAATTAGCACAACTGTATGCTTCTTATTAATAAATACATCCTTTATTTATATATAGGATGTCTTGTATATATATATATATATAAGATGTTTGCTCCCATTTAACCTCATAACTGACTTTTAAACTGCTTGAAATGGGCATACACTCTCAGTTGAAAAAATGCTCTAAATGTTATAAAAATTATAATTTGTATTCTGTGAGTTAATAAATAAATATTTGTTCACCATATTTCGTGAAATATCCTTACTTTAAACAAACTAACAAAAACAAAGATTCTAACTCTACAATCAAAATTGACTAAGTTATGAATATTTTAATTTCATTATTTTTGGTCAATAAACCTTCGTCTCTTTAAGATGCTTGGCATTGATTGGGGAATCTTTTTTAAGGTGACCATTAAAATGATTTAAAATCATTTCACTATAAAATTCAAGTATATTAACTTGTTTATTTTTATTCACAAAAGTATGGAACTTTTTTTTTTATTAAAATATTAATGTTTTATTTTACTAAATAACAAACAGAATTGAGAAGTGTATAGAAAATTTTCATAATGTTCCTTCCATTTACATAATATAATTTTTATAGTAATATATTTATTGATATAAGATATTTATAATTGTTTGCATCATTCAGGGCATTTTAATGATTGAAGCATGCAATTGTCAATAACAATTTAGAAATTAGATATTGAACCATGATTAGAATGGATATAATATATATTTGTTTATATTTAATAGTAACAATGAAGTGTTTCTAAAAGAGAATGGTATGTTGCATTCTTGCTTAAGGAAATAATGTTACAAAATGTAACATTATGTAATTTTGTTTCTATGTTTCTAATACTGTATTTTATGACACATGATTGTATGACAATATTCTTAGAACAGCATGTTGTATTTTAAATATTGATGTACATGATGATGATCATATTTAAATTGATATTTGATGAAATTATTTTCTTACATTCTGATATTTAGTAACGATGCTTGGTATATATAATATGGCATTTTAGATATTTAGTGTTATGATCTTCAAAATTTATTGTCTGCTTGTCTAGCTGTGATAAAGCTACATTTTTAATGAATGTCTTTTAATGGACAAAAGCATTCCCTTTCCATATTGTTAATTTTTAAAATTTGTTATTAATATTAGAATGAATTTCCATATTTTTTCTCTTTAACATATTTTCTCTCATTTAGCTGTACCTGCAACCTGTAATTCTACTTCAAGTGCACCATAAAATTTGAAGCATAAAAAAAAAATTATTTTTTTAATGAATTTATTACTGAAAAATTTCTTAAATATTATGGAAAAGAGGACTTAATTTTTAATCAATACATTGAGACAGTTGTTATTTGTAACAACTCAAATAGTATGCTATTTATTAGATTACATATTCTTAAATCAGTTATGTTTAAAGTTTTCCCTTTTATTCTTTATTTTGCTATTATGAATAATATCAAAAGTTATTCCAAAAATATTGATTATTTAGTAAATTAAGTTTAAATGAATATTGATCTTTTACTACATACCAGTAGTATATTCAGGCTTGCTCTGGATGACTAAACTTTCATGTTTGTTATCTTTAATATAAAAATTTGTTGAAAAAGTATAAATCTATGCAGAGTATGTTCTGACAAGATTTATTATTTTGAAAACTTATGAAAAATAATTTAATTGATTATCTTAAAGTCTTTGCTAAATCTTCCATATGCTTCATAAAATTTGTGATCTGTTAAGTAGTTTGGATTTAAAAACACCAATTAAACAGAAATATAAAATTTGTTTGTATTTAAGAAAAGTATCCATCTTGGATCTATAGATTTGGTATTGAGTGCATTATTGGCCAAGTTAAATGGTCTTTTTGTTGATTGGTGTTCTGAATTTTTATTCAATTCCAAATTATAATTTCATCATAGAATTAGAATTTCTGTAACACATAAATTACTTTTACATTTCATTTTTATTAATTTAATTGATTATCTGAAAGTCTTTGCTAAATCTTCCATATGTTTCATAAAATTTGTGATCTGTTAAGTAGTTTGGATTTAAAAACATAACAATTAAACAGAAATATAAAATTTGTTTGTATTTAAGAAAAGTATCCGTCTTGGTTCTATAGATTTGGTATTGAGTGCATTATTGGCCAAGTTAGATGGTCTTTTTGTTGATTGGTGTTCTGAATTTTTATTCAATTCCAAATTATAATTTCATTATAGAATTAGAATTTCTGTAACACATAAATTACTTTTACATTCCATTTTTATTTATTTAAATGTTTTCTAATATTTTTGTGCAAAATTTGAAGAAAAGATTAATATTTTGGATATTTATAGTGTACAAATTATTTTTGTTGTTTACTTATATTAATTTTTTTTTTTTTTGCATGCATGCATGCATGCATCAGTAAAATAGTTTAAACTTCTATTAGTTTTAACTGCACAGTATAAATAAAGTTTTTAATGAATACAAAATTTATTATTTCATTAATTGTTACAAAACTTGCTCTAAAATGCACCTTATGCTTTATAATATTTGTAAGCAAAATTTGAAATATATTTATTTAAAGATTTGGATTATTATACAGTATAAAAGAATTTGGATTTTCAGTTTTATTTATATTGTTTAAAATTTGTTATTTCACCAATTAATAATGTTGAATAATTATTCTTTACAGGTTGAAATGTTGGAAGAACATATGCAGTATGGAGGTATTTTTATTTCTTTAGTTATGATGTAATTTATTTCTTTTTCTTAGTCTTTTTGCATGAGCATTACTTTTTTTAAAAAGCCAATGAAAAACATGAGTTTTTGTTATGTCTAATTTTAGCCAATGAACTTGAAGCTGTGAAAGCTATAGTTCGCCAGATGCTGGAAGATGTCCAAGAACGCTTAGTGTACAGAACTCATATCTATATAAAAACAGACATCTTGAACTATAATCCTAGTCCTGGGGATTTAGCATATCCTGATAAGCTAGAAATGATGGAGGTAAAGAATTGTTTATTATATTCTGTATAAAAGTGAATTAAAGGATTTCTGTTATAGAAAGATTTCTCTAAACTATATATGCATTATCAATTTCTTATTTACAGAATTTATATCATTATTTTTATCATTATTTATATTATTAACTTTCAGTTTAAAAATATAAAAATATATATAATTGAGATACTCTTTGAATTAGAAGGTAGAAAAAGAGGAAAATATTTCCCCTATTTTCAAGTTTTTAGAAGATATGAGTTTAGTTCTTAACAATCTCTCTTGGATAAAAAGAAAAATGTATTCTTGCAGATTTTATTTCCTCTTTGGATATCAGCATAGCCTTCACAGATTTTTTTAGTGCAATTCTATAAAAAAGTAAAACAATAAACAGAGTTATTGCAATATTTTGTGAACGAGGAAGAAATTTTATTGAATTATTAATATATAATAATTACTAATATAATATATACAATATTGAATTACTAATATATATATATATTGATGTAACAGTTGTATGGAAGTAGGACAAAAAATATTAGTGTAATTTCTCACCTGGAAAGCAAAATTCACTCTCTGGAAAAACTAAATTAATTAAACTCATTAGGAGTTTAATTAAAGTTGCTCATAAAAGTTTAAATTAATTTATTTTAACAAGATATGTATTACATCGATTCCTTACTTCCTTTATTTCATTATTATGTGCTTATGTATATATGTTGATATACTAAAGAATATGAGGAATTAAAAATGCTCCTCTAAGAATTATAGTGATATTGTAATACAGTAACAATTTTGAAATCAGAGGATCACGTGTTCATAAATTGATTCCTCTGAATTTCAATTACAATCGATTACAAAACAATTACAATCGATTAATTACAATTACAATCAAACAGTTATTACAATCGATTATGTCAGAATTTATTTAATATTCTATCTCAAATTATTCTATTCTATTTAAATTATTCTGTTTTGAAAAACGTTGTAATTAATTATTTATTCTATTAGTGTTAAACTATTGGGAAGTTGTTTCACAATTATTGTTAAAAAAGAGTGGTGGTGGGGGGGTTATAATTTTGTGAAAAGATGGATATTAATAATAAAATTTTATAATGAATAGGGAAGTTTGAATTTTTTTCTTAAGCTCTTAAGCATGTTATAATTATGTCAGTGATATTTTTTTCTCTTTGTATGGTATCACAGTAAGTGCATTTTACATTTTCACTTCTCTCGTACAATTTATATGGAAAAAGCTTTAAAAAACCTTCTATTACGCATCAAAACAGAATTAAAAAAAAAAAAAATCATTCTTCTATTGACTTGAAAATGGAGGAAAGTATTTTCCAATTTTTCTGACAAATTCTGTATTTTAAGAGGATATATTGTGATTATTTACCATAATTATGACATAAGGAAAAATAAGGTTTTTTTTTTTTTTTTTTTTTTTTTTTTCATTTTTTCCTCTGAATATCTTGCTTAGGTCTACAAAATGTCATTATTTATTGTTATTTTGTTCACAAATGTTCATGCAACTTAATATAAAACTAACAAAAATAATTTTTTATTCGCAAGGATATAAGGATGTTTTTATTAAGAAAATATTAAAGTGACTTATCAATTCCTAAAACAAAAAACATGTACCAATCATTAAATAATTTTATATTTATTTTTTAGAGTATAGCTGAAAGTTTATCAGCTGGAGGATTAAGTAGAGCTAGTTCACGAGCTTCACTCACATCTGTCAGTTCTTCCAGTAATGCTATTATAACTGCATGCGAGAAAGGAGTTGAAAAATCTGATAAAGATTTAGATGGTGAAGGATCAGTCAAAGATTTTGATGCTTATGAGCCCCCAAGAAGACCTATTACTTGTGAGACTTATTTGAATTATATTGTATTTAAATTTAAATAGAAAACAATTTAATTTAAATTAATATTTTAATTAATAATTATTTGATGAAAATTTTTATTTGACTGCCTTTTTTATTTATATATTCCTCATTTTTATTTTTAGATTCTCCTGCAGATTTACATGGAATGTGGTATCCTACTGTGCGGAGAACTTTAGTGTGCCTTTCAAAACTGTATCGTTGTTTGGATGTAAGCTATATTTTTTTAAGGATTGTTATTATTTTAAGTGTAATTTTCAATAATAATTGAAATTTTCCATACTGAATGATTATTTCTTAATCATTCTTTACTTTAAATGCTTCTATCCGCTTAATTTGTTATGGTTCTTTAACTATTATTCTTTTATTTAATTTTGTAAATTAATGTAACTGCTTGTGAAAATATTGGAACATCTAAATGAATATCAAAGTGTTTTCTAACCATAAATTCCTGATTATTAATTTTTACAGATGTTTCAGATAAGTTTTAAAATGCAAGGTAATATTGATTGTTGAAAATTAAATATCGCTTTTTCAAATGTCAAAAAAAAAAAAAAAAAAAAAAGATTGGCTAATCTGTTATTAATTTGTGCAATTCAATTTTAAAATTTTAACATATTTTGAGGATAAATCAGGTATGCCAAAATAAATTAATTTTGTATAAGAACATATAAGTATAAATGTTGTATGATTGTTTTCACAAAAATGGATTTGACTAAATGGCATCCTTAATTCTGTTGAATAAAGGAAAAAATCACTGCAGGATATGCAATGGCCAAATAACAATGCCCATAAAAAAAGGGGGTATGATGGACAACAAATAGTAATTTAGCAATAATTAGAAGCCCATTTTAATATATTTATTTTTAATGTATCAGTAATTACACAATAGAAAAATATCACAGTGAGTATTTATCTCGAAAGACATACTTTTTTAGAGTTTTAAAGACATACTCTTTAAGCTGTCAATGATATGTATGTACATTTAACTTACCCATAACTAATTAATAGCAACATTCTTGAATGGATAAGAAAAACAAATCCCACCTTCCACACCACAAGGCTATGTTTTGACATTAGCCTAGGAAGAAATATGCAAATCATGATATCTCGAATTTTGCATTTCTGATTGTTAATCCAGTCAAATATATTGCAAAGATAAAGATGGGAGTGTATAACAGTGCCGATGTATGGAGCTCTTAATAGAAATGAGAAAACGTTTATTCTATAAGAGATTTCCAAACAGAAGTGTGTGCTACTGTAAACTGTTTTACAATTAAAAATTGCGTGGAATCGGGCATTTCATAATTAAGACTCATACAATCACACAATCAAATTTCAATTATTTTTCATAATATTATGTGTACAATATATACAAACCTATTTAATAATCCATATTTCTATCAATTTTAAATATTTTTATGTTGTTAACTCAAATCTATGACTAGTTATACCAAATATGCTTTTTTGTGCCCGAAATATTTTTATTGTTTGTTATAATCCACTTAAATCACTGCATGCATAGTAATAAGTAGTAGATTTTGCAAAAATTATAATTATTCTTGATGTATATTTTTAAAATTCTTGTTCCTAATTTAAAATGTTTCATTCTCTAAAACTTTTACAAAAATATTATTAACATATCTGAAATTGTTCAAAATAGTTTTAGTTGCTCTGTTTAATGGAATTAAAGAATTCGGAGGGATGCATAAATATTATCCATTCGGAGGGATGCATAAATATTATCCATAATTATAAATTATGCTTCCCTTAATAACATTTTTAAAACATTTAAATTGAAAGAAGCAAAAGCAATAATTGGAAGAATGGGAATAAGTAATGATAGTTTAGTGTCCTAATACATGTTCTCTTTATATACATAAATCTGCATTTTGGATTAAAATCACTTTGTATTACAGTCCAGCGAAATAATCCTTAATAACAATTCCCTTAATAACATTTTAAAAACATTTAAATTGAAAGAAGCAAAAGCAATAATTGGAAGAATGGGAATAAGTAATGATAGTTTAGTGTCCTAATACATGTTCTCTTTATATACATAAATCTGCATTTTGGATTAAAATCACTTTGTATTACAGTCCAGCGAAAAATATTACTGTATGCTCATCTAACATCTAATTGCTATGCAGCACCTTTTTTAATTCTCATGCAAAATGTTCTCTTGATCTGTTGATATCATCATAAAAACTCTATACAAATTTTTATATTGTTATGGTAATTTTAAAAAATTTGTTTTTTTAGAAAACAATATTCCAAGGATTATCACAAGAAGTTTTAACAATGTGCATACAATCGCTGTCCACTGCTAGTGCAAGTATAAGCAAAAAAAAGGTACATTTTCTAATAAAATGATTTAAATCTAGTTCAGATGGAATAAATTATAATTTTTTGGCTATGGCTTTTAAATAGATATGTTTTATATGTTATATATTCTATTGAGCTGCAGAAAAATTTTATTTTACCTGCTCTGATTTTCTTATTTACTTTGATGAAATCTATTCCCCTGGGTTGGATTTCATTGCATACTTTATTAAAATGTTGTATTTTACCTAAAATAGAGATCACATCCTCTTTTTTCTTTTTTTCTCTCTCTCTCTGCAATTTCTATGTTTATTTATACATTTTTGATTGTGAAATAGCTGTAATGATTAGGTTATTTAATAAATTAGTTTTTTAAAAATTGTTTTCCATCTCTTCCTTATTTTATTTTTACTTATTTCCATTTAGTAGCAGATAGTGATGAATTACTAATTGTGTGATTATATTAAAGAAATAAAAATTATTTAATTAAAGCCTTTTTTAAAAAATGCATTCTAATTATTCCTCTATATTTCTAAAAAATGCCTTATTACTTTAAATATAAATACTGTTCTTCGATAGAATTTTATTCAGTTTTAAAATTAACTTTTCAATACATGTTGATTTTCTTACATGTAGACACTACTGGATGGACAACTTTTTGAAATAAAGCATCTTTTAATATTAAGAGAACAAATTGCACCTTTTCAAATTGATTTTGCTATAAAAGAGACCACTTTAGACTTCAGTAAAGTTAAAGGTAACTAATGTTTTTTTACTCTTAGAAGTGATGTATTGATATAATATTTTTTTTTAAATACTACTTGATTACTTATTTGTCAGTTTTTAAAATTTCATGTATATGAATATTTGTTCTAAATTTAAACCTTATTATTTTAAATTTCTTTTATAGTTGCAGCATATGGATTACTTCAAAACAGAACAAACTTACTTTCATTCAATTCCAATAATGCTCTTTTAGAATTTTTGCTTCAGGTTTGTACTTATTATTCAGCTTTTTAAAGTTTGTATCTTAATGTTTAATCATCGTTTATGACTTATAATAAAATTGTAAGTCATAAAGTTATAATAAAATTCATTAGGATCTATATTGGGCAGAAATAGGTTTCTAAAGCAATAACTCTCATATAGTTTTTAGCTTTATATTACTTATCTGTAGTATTTCCTCCATCAGTTGTGGAAAATCAGTGACGAATGATTAAAAATTTTTATTAGAAAGAAAGAGAAGAATATATAGGCTAGATTAATAGTTAATTAGACTGGTTTAATCCAATGTTGTGATGTGCATACTTTTTAATACATTTCATTTTTAGTTTGAGATAGATATATATTCTTTTATATCTTAATTTAATTATAACAATAATCGTCAGTATTTTTATTTTATTATTAATTTTTGATAGGGAAATAAAACTACTGCAAGAAATCCCTGCTTTTCTTTAAATTTAGATGTTATTCTATTACCTGTTCCTGGCAACAAGCTGGTTTAACTGGAATATTAGTGTGTTTAATTGCAGTTAATTCTTTTATTTATAACTTGATATTTCATGGCTTCTTCACTAGCAATGTATTTTTAATAAAAATTTATTAATAGTATTTTAAATAGATCAAAATTTAAGTAGTGTAACTTTTATTTCCTTATGCCTGCTCCGCTCTTTATTCATTAATAAACTTTTTTTAAAAATAAAGTCACATGCAAAATCAACTGAAAATTGTAACTTTCTACATAATTTAGCATCTAGTTGCATGCTGTCTTACTTGATGCTGGGACTTCACCTTTTATTTTCTATTTGTTGACAATTCAATTCATCAAATTGTTAAATACGAAATTAGTGTGATACAATTGACATATATCATTTGAATATGTTCAACAACATGTTAGCTGGATTAAAATATGCTGTTAAAGAATGAAATAATATTGATTGCAATCTCAGCTTATTGGGTTTATTCCTAGAAAGTTTAATGCCATAATGGAGTTATGGATTCTGCAAGGGGGAAAAAAAAAAAACACCATGAAAATATAAATAGAATCTTTATTCCTTAATTCCTATCAATGACAGGAAAACCCTAATTGAATATTCATTGAAATGAAGAAAATGCTCTGAAATTTACGACAAGAATGAAAAAATAGTGGATAAAATATTTTTTTTTAATTTCAAACTTTTTAGAAAATTACATAAAAATTGATATTATTAAAAATATTTTTTTAAATTTTAAAATGGTATTAAAATTATTTTTATGTAATGTTAATTTCCGCAGTTGTCATGGATAAACCCCAAAATCTCATTTCATTTTGAATTACTTTACATTTCAATTAATACAGTTTTAAAAAGATTTTAACATGGGCTTCTACTAAAATATATAAATTTTTTGCAAATTTAGTAGCTTTAGATCAAACAGTCTTCACTATATAATCATCAAGAGATATATATTTTCTTTTATTATTAGTAGAGATGAATAGTAATTCCCTACAAGTAAAAAAAATGAAAGGTTTTAATTGTTTAATATTTTAAATAGATTCAACTATTTGTTTTATTTACTTTACCTATTTATTAATTGTAGTTAATGTTTTGTTTACGATATTTTTATATATTTTATTTTTTACGTATTCTTTGTATGAATTTATATACTAGGGTACACCACATGTGACAGAACATCTAATCGATTCTAAAAAGGCAGTAGATAAGCAGCTAAAGATAGTTTGTGAAGACTTCATATCTCATACAACTACATTTCTTATAGGATCTTTACAAGAATTTCTTGAAAAAGTAAGTTTGTTAAAATAGTTTCTTCCAAAGAAAAAGCAATAGTTATTGTATATCTTGTTAAAAGTATAAATTGTCTTATAATATGTACATATGTCTTGTTAAGAACAAGATATATTTCCACCACTAAAATCACATTTTAGTTGTTTATGTTTTATAGTTTCAATATTTTATTACAATACTTTATTAAAAGTATTTTTTTATCAGCAGATAATATTTAAATGTAAAAATTTTTGAAAGATTATCACATAATGTATCTGTTATGGAGCCTTTTCAGATATGTTGTGTTCTGTGAAGATCTTAATGTCTTCCTTTCATAAAAATGATAGAGTTGCAAGAACAATGAATATGTCTATACTTGTAAAATTTACATTGAATTTCATAAAAAAATTATCTTAAAATGTTATCTCTTCTCAAGTAATAACCATAATTAACATTCCTTTACAATTTTGTAGGCAAAAGTCATCACTCAAATGCAAAGTTCAGGATCTCAAGATATTAATCTTAGCCAGCAACCATTTGCATCAGCTGAAAATTTATCGCGGCTTATTGCTGATAATGTCCGCAACCTGAAAACTAAACTACCAACTCTTCAGAGAAGCATGTCTTTATATTTAGCTAATCCAGATACTGAATACATTTTATTACGTCCTGTAAAGGTAAGATTTTATAATGCTGCATTTTCTTTGTCATGTTGCATTTTTTGCATGACAAATGGATTTATAGTTTTAATATATTTCTTGCAATATTTTTGACCTGAATTTTTAGGATTTCAGTTGCTAACTCCTAATTTTTGTATTTTTCTAATTTTAGACACAAGTTCAGAGTTGCTTTGAACAACTTCTACAAATTATCAGAGTAAATTACTCTGAAGAAGAACAAGTGATAATTGCCTGTCCATCCCTAGAACAGGTAACTTTTAAACGCATTTATGATGCATAAAAATATTTTCAAATGCACATTGAATATTAAAAAAATATATATTGGATACTTTCTTTTTTTTTTTACTTAGTGTGTTTTTTGTTTTTAAGGAATAAATTTTTTTCTCACTTCCTCATGTGGTAGAATTTTGAAATTTTGTGTAATTATTGGTACTTGATAACAATGGAATATTCCAATCAACTTTTGTTTTATTAGTATTGCTTTCTTAGTATTATAAAAGTTAAAAAAATATTTTTAAAATTAAAAATCAAGTAATATTATAAAGAAATTGGAACACAAATGAAATATAAAAAAGAAATTCTTGAATATTCATTTAAGTTCAAATATGTTATGAGTGAGGTTAAAATTGCAATTTTCTTAGAATATTTCTGTGAGAATATTGTGTTTTTCAGTTCTGTTTTGACATCCATATTTCTGATTAAAAAATTAAGCAAAGGAAAAAAAATTAAAAATATTATATGAAATAATAATTTAAAAAATTTACTTTTAGAATAGGAATATTACCAATGCAAACTCATATATTTACTATTCTAGTAAAATATTAAATAAATATACACAATATGAATTATAATATCTATTCTTAAAAATCTAGAATATTAAGAAAATATAATTTTATATGACTATAGAATATGGATATTAAGTTAAAGAAAGCTAGTCATAGTGTTTTGTAAACAGCCTTATAGTGCCACAACATGACAGTATTTGTTCGATTTTCAGATAAAATTTAGGCATTTTATGACTTGCTTGCAGTTAATATGATAAAAGAGTAAGGGGAAAAAGGGGGGGGGGAATATATCTAAATTTTTGCGGAGAAAAATGCTTTTATCAGTGCATTAAAAATCTTATATTAGTGTATCAATGGTACCAATGTATCGGTAGGGTGGGATTTATTTTGTGAATATCAGTGTATTAAAATGGAAAAAATAGCATTCTATCGACAATATGGATATCTAAGCAAAGGTTGTAAAAGTATGAAGTGCATAAAAAAATATAGGGCAAGTGTCCGACAAAAAAAATTCGAAATGTTTATTACATAAATATTAAAATACATTAAAAATATAAAAAATATTCTAATTTACTTATAGCTTTTCTATCTGCATCTCACACACTTGCCATTTTTGTTTTGACTTTCAGTTTTTAGTAAAAAATTATTTTTCCTCTTTTAAATATCGATAAATTTTCAAAGAATTTTTAAATTTCTTTATTAGTTTTAAAACATACCAACTGTTTGTTGGTTGCTATAATAGCAGTAAATAAACTGTTAAATAATTGTTTGCTTTCCAAGTGAAATCATTTTTAAATCATATTGTGAAAGCATTGCTGATTTAGAACATACTTGAAAAGTAAATTCCATTCTCACAAATATTACTTACAATTTTATGGGTAATTTCGTTAATGCATGAAATAAGTTATTTTAATACTTTTTTAGTATTATTCCTGTTGTTATTAAAACACTTGTTAGTTATATTTTATTTAAATATGGTATAATCTTGTATTCTTTCTGTCAATTATGTGATGTAAACGTTCATTATACATAGAATGCAATGGTTGATGCAATCAAGCCAGATGAATTGAAACCTAAATTATCATTATACTGCAATGTTATGACTTAGAAATTCATTATTTTGTTTTAAAAACCTTAGAAACTTCTAATAAAATATTTCTCATACTATCATTCATTTATTTCAATGTTTGAGATGTTAATTATTTTTTGAATTTTATCTTTTAGCTTACCATTATGTTATCACCAAGTGTTACAAGATGAAAAGATACAGGATTAAGTTACTTCATCACCCTTACCAAAGATAACATTCAAGTATTATTATTTATTGCTATAATGGGTCACAGAGGGGTTATCTTTTTGTGTTTTTAAGGGGATAGTAATTTTGATATATGTTACTCACAGAGTCTAGTAAATGGATTTATGTTAATTGCATTATTTAAATATTACTACAATTTTCCTCTGTTTAAACTAGAAATATCCATTCTATTAGCCTATTATATTCAACACTTTGATGAAAACAATATTTTGATTTTCTTCTTAAAATTTATTAAAAATCTGTATACGAGATTTTTGTAAAGCATGAAATGAAATTGTCTATGATTATATATATATATATATATATATATATATATATATATATATATATATATATATATATATATATATATATATACTCTGATTTTAAGTTTATATTTTTCGCAGAAATATTTTATTAAAGTAGCTCTGTAAAATGAATTGATTTTTGAGTTTAATTTGCTCATTCTTAAATTATCAAATGCATCAGACATTCAATTTATAATTATTTTCACATGTTTAAGTATACAAGTGAAAAGAAATCTGCATGTGTTTTCTAAAATATTTTCATTTAAGTGGAACCATTTTTGTTATTAGCACCAAAAAAGTGCCATGTAAATCTGTCTATCTCATTATACTATTTATATTTGATCACTTGACTATAAATTATAACCATAGTTTATTTCTTGTATATACTCTATTTTTATACTAGATTTTCTTAGGGCATTTGTAATATTAAAGTCTTAGATATGTGTATCTAATCTATTATATGATAAAAAAAAGAGAAATTTCGAAATGAATTAAATAACAATCAGGAATTATTTTTTAAGAGATGAAGTAAATATGCCATGGTGCTATTTTAGTGTGATAGTGAACATTGTTATATATATCTATAATTTTTGGGGAAAATGAACTTTTATGTATACATTTAATACTCATAATTTATTTCATTTGATATGGTGATCAGATTTATATGTTCATTTTCCTGATGTTTTCATAGTATAAATACTCTATAATTTCACTCATAAAATTAACAAAGATTAATTCATGATTTTAACTTTATTATGTTTGCATTCTTCTCCTGTTGATATTTGTACAATAAAATTATGAAATGTTATGTTTGTTTTGTAATGTTTTATCAGTTTATTTTGTTTTTAATCATATACAGAGTAAATAATAAGTGGCGATAAAACTATCTGTAAGATGGAAAAATGGGTATGAAAAATTTTACCACAGTAGATTGCATAAAAGTATTTTCAAGTAATTTATGTTCTCTTTTTGCTTTGAATCAAACTCTTTTAGACATTAATTGTTAAGTTACATTTATGAGATTTTATTAATATTCTATTAAAAACAAATAATATCATCGGAATTGGTTTAATTAGTAATACATTATATTATATATATAGAACTTGTTGGTTGACAGAGTTTTATGGTAAAATTCAGGTGCAGATTTGACTGTTACACTGAAAAAATTTGTGATAAAGTGCCAGAAATCAATTTAAAAATGTGGCTCAATAAAAAAATTCTGTAAATTTAAAGTAAACATACTATTGTCCAGGATAAGGTTAAGTTATGCAGATGTTATATTTTTTATTCAAAAAAGCATAAAAATTTTAGAATTTTTTTAAAGCAAAAACAATTTTTTCTCTTTAAAAAATGTTGCAGGCACAATAATTTTTAAATAGGCTTCAAATGCTTTCTCAGTATTGCTGTAATCTAGCTTTGTAGTACTAACTAAAAATGGTATTGCCTTGCTTTGATGTTTCTATCTTTAACATTTTCCCATTCATTTATAACACTTTCAGCTGGCACCACAGATTTCCTGTGTTTGTAATGTATGAAAATACAGGAAATGTTATGCTTGTTTCCGTTTGTACCATACCTGCAATTCCTGTGGCAAGGGAGGATGGGTAAATGAAGTGGTATTAGAACCAATCAGAAATACTTAGAGTAATCATGGCATCATTTGTAGAAGAGGGATGAAAATATTTTCAATAATCTCTATGGATTGGAAAGCCAAATATAGAGGATATAAAGTATAAGAGGTGCAAACAAAAATATTTTGAACTGTGTACTTGAGTAGGAAGCAGTGATTAGATTTTACATTTATTCCAACTTTTATGTCACCCCAATAAAAATTTATAATAATTGGACATTTCTATTAGGATAAACTTTAGTTATTATAGTAAATGCAATATGTTAAACACTAAAATTTAAATGTTTTTGCAAAGAAGAAACATTTATTTCATCTTAGATAATTCTATCTTGCATTGTGAAATTAACCAAATCAAAAGAATGCTACTGCACAATGCTTTAGTTACTTTTCTCCTCTTTAGTTGATATGGGAATTACAAAAGTAAAGTAGATTTCAGTGGCATTATTATTTTAACCCTCTCGTTGCTAAAATCATTTGATTTCTAGTATCTCAGAATATTGGAGCATAAGAGTGTTTTTTTTTTTTTCTTTTTCTCAAAGAAAAGAAAATTTTTTTCTTCTTTAAAAACTGTAATGCAACCCATCTTAATTATGAGGATGAAATACAAAAGGGGAATCCCATTTTATTGTAAATGTATGTCCAAACATTCTTTGAGAGTTCTAAAAAAAAAAAAAAAAAAAAAAAAAAACAGTTTGCCCATTTAGGAAAGTATTTCTCACAAACAAAACATGCACCAAGGATATTCAATGAATAATGTCAACAAATGCAAGAGGAAGTTTCGAAGTGATGTCCAGTCTTCTAGGGTGTCAATTGTAATTTAGGACCTTTTAACATTAGCAGAATTAAATAAGGATTAGGAATTATAAATAAATATTCTATAATATTAATAATGAGTATTTGTAAAACGTTTACTGCTTTTTTTTAATCACATTTACCTATTTAAGCAGTTTTCAATTATTTACACAACACTCATCTGGTCCTTTGGAAAATATAAGAACAAAATAATATATTTATCAATGGTATAGAATATTTATTGATGATATAGAATGCTTTAAATAAAATTATACAAAAGAGACTAGGCAGGGAATATTTCACGTGTGTATCTGTCTTACCTGATTTAATTCTTTATACTGTCTAAATAATTACTAGTATTTTTAAAGTGATTTTTCATAATAATCTCATGAAAAGCATATTTATTCAATTTAAACTATTGCTTACTATCAATTTAAATTTAAAGATAGCATAACATTAAATAGGAGTTTTTATGATAAAATAATTTGTACTGAAATAAATTTTTCTTGGAATAAAAGAATGCAACAAAGATTGAAAATTTCTTTTAATAAAAAGACAGTTACTAATTCTAATATTCATCTGGCAGTCATACACATCACAAATAATCTGCAGGCATCTGAAAAGCAATTTTTCAATTGCAGATTAAAAAGTTTGTGACAAAAATTTTCTTGCTTTTATGGCAGTGATAAACAAGATAGCACCATTTTTCATATAGTCATTCACCAAACCATAGCTCATTTTTTTTCCCCTACAAGTGTCCATTTTTATGCATCACTAGATGGTATACCGAGATCTTCATGATTCTATACATCACTTATTCAATAAAAATGCAAATATCTTTTCGATTAATAAATTTTAAAAAAATAAAAGGCACTTTTTTTTTACAAAGGCACAAATATTTGTATATGCAATTATATATATAATTAAAAATACAGAATATATATAATTCTGCAGAACTATATATAACTATTCATTAATTTGTTGTTATAAAAGGTATTCTATTCCATTATTTGTAATTATTTTTTAAAAACAAAATTATATTTATGGTTTTCAAAATATATTCTTCATTTTAAACAATATCCATACTTAATTTCCTTTTCTTTTTATGGCCTTTTTTCTCAGAAAAGCACCCTAAAAAGATATGACTTAACTAATAATGGCTTGCATTCTTTTCTAGAACATTATTGATTCTTTCTGCAAAATGAGCTGCATACTGGTCTTGTTGAATCCAAATTTTCAAGCAAGGTTAGCCATCCCTTTACTTACAAGTTAAAGTTTGGAAAGTTCAATTCAAAAGCACATCTTAAAACTCTTCTTATGTACCAAAAAGTTAATTTAATTTCTGTACATATCAAATTATCGTGTGTACCATATTATGATCCATACGGCGGTACACGTCTGCACACTCTGCATCGCGAGATGCGTGTTTTTAAGTCTCCTGCTTTTAGAGTCTTAGGTTCTGGAGTGTTGAATTGTCTATGGTGATCAATAACTGCTAGCCAGAAGCTGTAGGCTGTCGTGTAATAGTTGCATCTTCCCAGACCTTGGCACTCAATGAAGGGATTTGGTCGGAATTCTTCTAAGCATGAACCTGGAGACGACAGAGGTTGACCGCTTCCTTCCGCACCAGAATCAGTATTCTTAATAGAAAAAAAGAACAGTATTTAAATTATAATCGCGATAAAAAAAAAATAGAACAATGTAGGGTTAAAAAAGAAAAATGACTTAATACTTTTTTAGAAATAGACATTTTCATTATAAAATATATAATTGGGAAATATTAAATGGTTAAATTTTTGTTTTATTGGTACTGATTTTGTTTGGCGATTTTCAAATTATGTCAAGATCATCAAGCTCCATTATACATAAGATGCTATGATTTCCCCAACATTATTGCATTCCCGGGTTTATTTGGCAATTATCAGATGACTACACTAAGAACGCCAAGATAATGCGTTTTGCTTGGCGATTTTACTGAGATCACGCCAAGGTTACCAATCTCCATTATATATAAGATGATTGCATACCAAAGTTTGTTGACGCCAAGATCGTCAATCGTCAAGTTGAAGTCAGTTTGCATTTTTTTGACGATTTATCGGGAGGCGACTTCACCCAGCAGATCGACAGATCGAAGTTTTTTAATCGATTTTTTTTTTATGGATGACTTTGCCGAGAGAACCAGAAATTGCTTTTTCCACTAGGAATGTGACACGCCATGGAAAGTTTCTGAGCTTGTCGAATCTCTGTGAATAATGTAAAATGCAGCAAAATTGTTTGATTTTGAGGACTCAATGTTTAGGGAATTATTTGGTTCAATTTGTTGTCCACTTAAGGAGCTCGTTTTGTTTTACCCATATGACATTGTTAATAATTCAGGTCCGATGGCACCGCCCACCACGGAGCCCAAAAAGGGAAGGCAGCCACCGGCTCTAGCCATTCCCAGCCTCGACGCTTACCTTAGTACTAGCCGGAACCTATACGCTCAGAGTTACCCCCAGGGACGGTGACCATCCTTAACGCCGTGTCCAAGGAGTAACCCCTTCGCTTGATTCCTAGCAGACTAGTCACTCGGGTGAGTATCTACCAGCCGATTGATACATCGGGGACCACAGTGCACCGCCCGTCTAATAGGTCGCCACGCACGGCCAACGCATTGGGTTTTTGACTGTCCATGAGAAACAGGAAGCAAACAGAGCGGCAACAGCTTCTCATGGCGAGCTCCCTCACTTGCCATCGAGGGATAGAAGGATCAAGCAAACAGTAAAAGGCTTAGGGGAGTGTAAACATGAAGGGAGTAAAGATCCTTGAGTACCTCGGGGTTGGGAAGCCCGTACTCACCTAAAGAAGATGAGCTCCTGAGGCGTTAACAGATTTTAAACCTTAAATATAATTTTGCAGCCAATATCTTACCATGAAGAAACTGTATCCAGTCCAGAATCCTTCCCATCCTACTGGGCATTCTGGTATCTCTGTGCTTTGACTATGCACAGCAATTACCTATAACAAAAGAAAAATCGTTTCACTGATTTTTATTTCCATTATTCTAGTGCAGCGTAAAAATAATTAAGAATTATACCTGATGGAGAAGAATTAAAAAAATTTATACTCCACACAAAAATAATTTGACTTAGGGTGCAATCTTTCAGTTGTGATAGTAATAACTTTAAAACTTTAAGAAATTACATATCAAAAACATAGAAACAGAATACTTACTTGTGTAGATGATTCACATACAGAGCATCTGCTGACATATCTCTTGATGTTTCTTCCTGTGATGGGTGCCATATCCATGGGCATGCTCTCTGGTGTACTCAGCCAGTAGCTGAAATCGCTTCGAGATGCCAAGTGACAAACGTTGTTCAGGTTACAGAACATGAATGGCATGGTACTGAATTTCCGTAAACAACTGCCTGGACTGCCTGTTATGGGGAATGAGTTTTATTAGTAGAGAGTTGAATACATTATCTATCTGATATTTCGATTAAAGAAATTTATAAAAGACATCCGAGCCTGCAATTCAACATATCATAGCTTATGCTTGTATCGTCAATCTTTAATTTATTTTTCAAATTTGATAGTAATTATAAGCAGTGAAATGTGTATATCCAAGATATTCTACCATGGAAAAACAAGGCTATACATAGATTTGTTCCAGCAGAAAAAAATTATTAGAGCTTGATTGGAATGTGCTGCCATATCTACTATATAGTTCACTCCTTGCTAGCAATTATTCGATTACAATTGAGAAGATTGTATAGCTTGTAAGACTGATAGAGAACCTGAAAAAAAATTGAGCATTTTTGCCCGTTGTCAGCTCTCTCTTTCACAATATTCTATGGCTGTCTTTAGAGCTATCACTTCTGCCTGGAAACATGTGGCAAGTTCGATAATTTCACAAGATTTTTATCGATATCTTTCCCATACTAGTAAACTACTACATCAACTCCTACTTTATTATCTTTCGAACCATCTGTAAAAAATTTCTATTCCATCCATTTCTGGAGTTTTGATATGATAGCCATGAATAAATCATTTTGTAGGGTGTTGTTTGAACATGTCAAAAAACATCTTGGAATCTTTATTGCAGAAGCATTTGTTTCCTATTCTTACTTCATTACTGGTAGTTATTTGAAATTTAAAGAACATTGTGATTCATTGGTAAAATTCCTGTTATTACTTGAAGGACTCTGGTAGCTCTATATGCCCCAGACATAACGATAAGAGGGCTCCGTTGGATTGCATTTATCGTTTCTTTGATTTTCTTCAGATTAAATCTGTACCCCCTGCACCGTGCCCAAAAAGAACATATGTTTCAATGGAACGTGTTGGGAATTATTTCTTACCAAGATCTTGACCATGAGCCCTTTCGTTGCCTTGGATGTAAAGCAAGGAGAATCCACTCCACATAAGTGTTGTGCCTCCAGGGCATTCTGGGACAATTGTTGTCTGACTGTGACGAGTATAGAAGAATCCTCTGGATGGAGCTGGCGAACCCGGATATCCTGGTTCTCCTGCAAAGCCTGGTTGACCTGTCAGTCCTGGAAAACCTCTGTATCCTGGAAATTGAAAAAAATCATAAAATTATTCTTTGCATTTCTACTAAAAGAAGCTCGATGTGTTTATTTATAATTTCTAGATAAGAGTATTTGAATTCCTTTCTGGATTTACATATT